>NC_090381.1:27304830-27975953 GCF_036365525.1 Heterodontus francisci | reverse complement strand
CTTTGCTGTCAGTCACACTCACTGGCTCAATCCCCTGTAGTCCTGCAAGTCTATTGTGGTTGATGGTCGGCACAGACTCGGTGAGCTGAAGGGCCTGTTTCAGTGCTGTATCTCTCTCTATGACTCTATGACTCTATTTCTCTCAGGTGGCCATCCAACGTCCTCTTGAAGTCATTGATTGTCTCCAAAAAATTAATGTTTGATTGCCCTTTCTACTTATATTAGGACCTGTAACCTCCATTCACAATAGATTGCTGATTCACTGAGTACAGCGCTGTCACAGCACTTGTGGCTCGGTGTCAAATATTGTTTGATAACTCTTCTGTGAACAGCCTTGATACATTTTATTGCATTAAACACACTATATGAACACAAGTTGTTGCTGTTGTTGTCACAATTGCCTCTTCAGCTCTACTGATGCTAATCCAGCTCCCTCACACTGTCACGCAGTAATCTCTTTCCCAGTGTCCTCAGTTAATGGACAGGATTTTCCCACAGGCTTTGGGACCCCGACATCGGGACCAAATGGTTATCCCAAGCCCACACTTGCCAGAAGTCAGACCGGCGGAATTATTTTCCTGGAAGCAGCTTTCTAATCGGCTTCCTCCGCACTCACCATCCTATTAAGGACAGTAGGCAGGCTACCGATACTGCAGGCCTAATCAAAGGCAGCCTCAACAGGCACTGCTGAGGCTGGTCTGAAAATACGAGGGTGCCTCAAAATGGAGGTGCGCTTGCATTCATGAATTTAAACTGAACTGCAGAGGGGCCAAGCAGACAGGGCCCTTAGAGTGGAGGGAAAACCTCTTCAATGACACAGCCTTTGCAGCTGGCAGCACCCCCTTTGGGGGTTGAAGCCTCCGGCTCCAATTGCCCTCCAGCCAGCCAAAGGAAGGCTGCTTCCATGGAACTGGCAGCTTCCGCATGTGGGAGTGGGGGAGTGGTGGGGGGGGGGCTTCCCTGCTGCCAACAAATTCTAGCAAGTGTAAATAATCACCCCTAATTTGGACATTAAATATGCAAATTGGCTGCTCACCTCCATTCAGCAGGCAGCCGATCAGTTTCGGGGGCCACCCCTGGGAAACTTCCGCCGGCAGCGAGAATGCATTGGGGAGCCATCCCAACCCAGCTCATCCCTATTTTCCCGGCACCCAGCTCCCCCCAACCATCCCACCCCGCCTCCAAGACTGCCACCACGCGGCCAGGCAAATTCAGCCCTCCTTTATATCCACTAATGTTAAAAGCTTCCTCACACTATCACTCAGTAACCCCTCCCCAGCACCCTGTGTTACTGACAGTATCTCTACTGATGTTAATCCAGTTCCCTCACACTATCACTCAGTAACCCCTCCCCAGCACCCTGTGTTACTGACAGTATCTCCACTGATGTTAATCCAGTTCCCTCACACTATCACTCAGTAACCCCTCCCCAGCACCCTGTGTTACTCATTGTATCTCTACTGATGTTAATCCAGCTTCCTCACACTGTCACTCACTAACCCCTCACCCAGCACCCTGTGTTATTGACTGTATCTCTACCGATGTTAATCCAGCTCCCTCACTGTCAATCAGTAACCCCTCCCCCAGCACCCTGTGTTACTGACTGTATCTCTTCTGATGTTAATCCAGCTCCCTCACACTGTCACTCAGTAACCCCTCACCCAGCACCCTGTGTTACTGACTATCTCTACCGATGTTAATCCAGCTCCCTCACACTGTCACTCATTAACACCTCCCCCAGCACCCTGTGTTACTGACTGTATCTCTACTGATGTTAATCCAGCTCCCTCACACTGTCACTCAGTAACCCCTCCCCCAGCACCCTGTGTTGCTGACTGTATCTCTACTGATGTTAATCCAGCTCCCTCACACTGTCACTCAGTAACCCCTCCCCCAGCACCCTGTGTTACTGACTGTATCTCTACTGATGTTAATCCAGCTCCCTCACTCTGTCACTCAGTAACCCCTCCCCCAGCACCCTGTGTTACTGACTGTATCTCTACTGATGTTAATCCAGCTCCCTCACACTGTCACTCACTAACCCCTCCCCCAGCACCCTGTTTTATTGACTGTATCTCTACCGATGTTAATCCAGCTTCCTCACACTGTCACTCACTAACCCCTCCCCCAGCACCCTGTGTTACTGACTGTGTCTCTACCGATGTTAATCCAGCTTCCTCACACTGTCACTCACTAACCCCTCCCCCAGCACCCTATGTTACTGACTGTATCTCTACTGATGTTAATCCAGCTCCCTCACACTGTCACTCAGTAACCCCTCACCCAGCACCCTGTGTTACTGACTATCTCTACCGATGTTAATCCAGCTCCCTCACACTGTCACTCATTAACACCTCCCCCAGCACCCTGTGTTACTGACTGTATCTCTACTGATGTTAATCCAGCTCCCTCACACTGTCACTCAGTAACCCCTCCCCCAGCACCCTGTGTTGCTGACTGTATCTCTACTGATGTTAATCCAGCTCCCTCACACTGTCACTCAGTAACCCCTCCCCCAGCACCCTGTGTTACTGACTGTATCTCTACTGATGTTAATCCAGCTCCCTCACTCTGTCACTCAGTAACCCCTCCCCCAGCACCCTGTGTTACTGACTGTATCTCTACTGATGTTAATCCAGCTCCCTCACACTGTCACTCACTAACCCCTCCCCCAGCACCCTGTTTTATTGACTGTATCTCTACCGATGTTAATCCAGCTTCCTCACACTGTCACTCACTAACCCCTCCCCCAGCACCCTGTGTTACTGACTGTGTCTCTACCGATGTTAATCCAGCTTCCTCACACTGTCACTCACTAACCCCTCCCCCAGCACCCTATGTTACTGACTGTATCTCTACTGATGTTAATCCAGCTCCCTCACACTGTTACTCAGTAACCCGTCCCCCAGCACCCTGTGTTACTGACTGTGTCTCTACTGATGTTAATGCGGCTCCCTCACACTGTCACTCAGTAACCCCTCCCCCAGCACCCTGTGTTACTGACTGTATCTCTATTGATGTTAATCCAGCTCCCTCACACTGTCACTCAGTAACCCCTCCCCAGCACCCTGTGTTACTGACTGTATCTCTACTGATGTTAATCCAGCTTCCTCACACTGTCACTCATTAACCCCTCCCCCAGCACCCTGTGTTACTGACTGTATCTCTATTGATGTTAATCCAGCTCCCTCACACTGTCACTCAGTAACCCCTCCCCAGCACCCTGTGTTACTGACTGTATCTCTATTGATGTTAATCCAGCTCCCTCACACTGTCACTCAGTAACCCCTCCCCAGCACCCTGTGTTACTGACTGTATCTCTACTGATGTTAATCAAGTTCCCTTACATTGTCACTAAATAACCCCTCCCCCAGCAGCCTATGTTATTGACTGTATCCCTACTGATGTTAATCCCTCACAATGTCACTCAGTAAACCGTCCCACAATGTGGGGCTCAAGATCTCCCTCCAGTCAGCACTAACTGTGGGGTTAACCTATCGCCAGCTAGTAATTTTGCAGACTGCTTACAGTTCAAAGTTTCTGAGCTATCTCAGCTGTTGAAATGCTTTATTTACATTATGGGATCTCTGTTCAGGGTCATGCTTCACAAACGTTATTAAAGAAAAGGCTATATTTCTCTCAATCTTGTTTGAAGGCAGGATAACGTGGCAGTGGCTTAGCAGAAAGGCAGGGTTAACAGATAAAGTAATGAATGAAGAAGGCAATGATAGTGTTAAACCCACCAGGGATATGGCTGCAGACAGGAGAGTTAGGCTGAAGTTTTTAAGAGAGAGGCTTCTGATGTTTGAGAGCTTGGCAATCGATGCTCGCACTTTTCATTCCACTGCTTTTTGTATCTAGTTGAAGCATGTTGTTTGTTTTTTTTTGCCAGGGAATGTGAAATCATATTAAAATACAGATCACTGATGCCCCTAGGGCTCAGTAGTGCCTCCAATTCTGGCCTCTTGCGCACCCCAGATTTTAATCACTGCACCACTGATGACTGTGCCTTTAACTCCCAAGGCCCTAAATTGTGAAATTGCCTCCCGAAACCTCTCCACCTCTCTACCACTCTCTCCACTTTTAAGACACTCCTTAAACCTTCCTCCTTGACCAAGCATTTGATTGCTTTTCCTTATATCTCCCTATGTGGCTTACTGTCAAATTTTGTTTGATAATCACTCTCGTGAGCGACCTACCCTGGGACGTTTTACTATGCTAAAGAAACTCTATAAATGCAAGTTTTTGTTGTTGTTGTTTTACATAATTGCACCGGCTGGTGTGAACCTGTGTGATGCAGATCAGCGAGGTCCCTAGCACAGGCCCACAGCTGTGCTGAATTAGACCATCTTTTCATGGCAGGAGTTGGGTTGCCATAACTGGCCTTACTGTGCCTTGGCTGAGAAAGGGAGAGATACACAGCCAACATTTCTGCTTCTGATCACTTTCCACTTGCCACTGTTGGAGAGATTGAATGTGTCAGGTGATGGCAGAGAGGAATAAAAACAGAAAATGCTGGAAATACTCAGTCGGTCAGGCTGCATCTGTGGAGAGAGAAACAAAGATAATGTTTCAGGTCAATGACCTTTCATCAGTTCTGTTGAAAGAGAACTGAGATAAATAACCAGTTTTACTCGTGTTGATTGTGTGATAAGTATTGACTGAGATTCAGGGAGAACTCCCCTGTTCTTCTTTGAATAGTGGGATGGAATCTTTTGCATCCACTTGTGAGGGCAGACAGGGCTTTGGTTTAATATCTCATCTGAAAGGCAGCACCTCTGACAATACACACTACCTCAGGGCTGCAATGGGAGTCCCAGCCTAAATTTTGTGCTCAAGTCTCTGGAGAGGGTTTTGAACCCACAGCCTTGCAGCTCAGAGGCAAGAGTGGTGCCACGGAGACAAATTTGGAACTGTACCATAGTAAGAGTCAGCACCTACCAGGAAAAGCTAGGCGAAAACAAGGGGAAAAGACAGAGGATTATAAAGTGCTTTGCAGATAATACAAACTAGGAAATCACCTGTGGTGCTGCTAATGTCAGAGGGTGCATTATTTCATAAGGCCAGGAATATTACATCATGTGTTTAACATAATTGACAAAAGAACCTCAGGGGAGATAAGGAGAAATATTTTTCTACAGTCAGTTGTTATGACCTAGAATGCACTGCCTGAAAGGGTGGAGGAAGCAGATTTAATAGGAACTTTTGAAAGAAAATTGATAAATACTTGACAAGGAAAAATGCGCAGGGCAACGGGAAAAGAGCGGAGGAGTGGGACTAATTGGATAGTACTTTCAAAGAGCCGGCAAGACCTGATGGACGAAATGGTCTCCTTCTGTTCTGTATCATTCTATGAAACACAATGGCCTCGATATTCTCAATGTTCCCCTATTTTTTGGTGCACTTGTGAAGAAAACTAGATGCAGTCCAATATGCCCATTTTGCCTTGGCTTGTGCTGCCCCACTATTTCCTCTGGCTGCAAATTTGCACTGGCCCTAGACTTGACCTTCTAATGTAATGGAGATTAAAGCTGCTGTCTGAACTAAGCCTGAAAACTGGAGGCTCCATACCTGCTAGAGCAAGGAAACATTCCCAATGTAAGCCTTGAACATGGCTCAGTTTGCATCCATTTCAGAGGTCTCCTGGTGGACTTGTGGTGGGGTTCTGCTGGAATCGTGGTGTCATTTCAAAGCCAAAGGGTCTAACTGTTGTGAAGTAAACATTGGCTGAGTTGACTCAAAAGTGAAGTGCTTTTCATACCGAAGATCAAAACCCTGCTTTTGTTTGTGTGAAGGTAGATTCTGAGGGTGCAGCCATTACAGCTGTAGATACCTTCTGTTTCTGAGAAGTTTCTCCATAGGTTCATGATGCCTGCTTTTGTTCATTTGTATTTATTTTGAAGTGTGACACAGGAATTTGCATTAGACAGTGAATGATGTCCAGTGAGTAGATGCTTACAGTTTGCATAATAGCGTGGACATTAGGAATAAAGTGACTCACCTTTTAACATAACGCTGATTACAGTTACAGAAATTAATAGCTTTCTTATATAAAGGAATCTTTTTGAAGGGCAAAGTTAATTTTAGCAAAGCTGATAGCCTTGGCAAGGCTGTTGCTCCATCTGCTTCCCTTTCTAATTCACTTTTATGTATTGAGAAGCCTGGGTGAAGGGGCTGAGGCACATTGCATCAGACACTACCAATATCCTACACAGGCCAGCTTCTGTGAAGAGAGTTGGGGTAGGAAGGTGGGAGGAAAGATAAATCAAAAAGCATGCATTAAATGACAGCAAGTTTGGGATGTTGAAGGGAGGGAAGACGCAATACAGCGAGGCTGCAGGGATGAGAAAGAATATCTCAGTTGTAAATCTGCAGCTTGAGAGGAATGGTAGAGTGAAGGTCAGAGGATCCCAGACCATATTCATACTGATAAAACGAAGAGAGGACAAAAGGCTGGAACACAGAGAAAACAAGAGAATTTGGAGGCGAGAAGTAAAAAAAAGAATGATCCACAGGTGACCTGCTTTATCTTGATCCTTTCCAGAATTCCAGGATGGCTTAGAAGATATGGGATTCAAGCTTAAGATGGATTTAGAAGGTTGCAAATGATGGTGAGCAATGGTACTATATGAACACTAAACACATTTAAAATGAACAGGCTAACAGCATTTACACCACAACAACATACCCAGTAATGTCCAGGGTATAGAGAAAGTTACAGTAATGGCCAAGATACATAGAGGGCTATGTGTTGACAGTAATGACGAAGTTTTAGAGAAAATTAAGTGTAATTTCCAAGATATATAAGAGTTAGGAGTGCATTGTAACATCCAGGTTATATAGAGAATTAATAGTAATGACCAGAACATGGAGAGAGCTAAAATATTGCAGTAATGCCCAATCTATATGGAAAGCTAGAGGTTCACATTGATATCTTGACTGACAATGCTGTCCTTGTTGGTCTCCACTCCACAGAACCTCCAAATTGTCCATAATATAATTACCCAGATCATACCCTGCTCTAAATGCCATTCATCAATCATTCCAACCTCACCAACAAATCCCTACCCCCAGTACACTAAATTTTAAATCTTTAAATCTTCATCCTTGTCTTCAAATCACATCACAGTCTTACTTTGCTCTACCTCTAATATCCAACTGCAACCTCAGATGATCTGATTCTAACTTATTGTGCATTTGCTCATTGCTTTTCCTTGGCATGGGTGGCAAAGCCTTCAACCACCTTAGCTTTACTCTCTGGCACTTCATCCCTAATCTCCTCACCTATCCACTTTTAAAAACCTACTCCAAAAGAATAATACCCACCAAAATCTTCTGCCACCTTTCCTCATCCCTCCATGGCATGATGTCCATTTCTCTATCTAACTCCATTGAGAATGGCCTTGGGACATTTATTTTTCAATATGTTAAAGCTGCTAAATGTGTGCAAATAGCTGCTGTTATTCAGATTTCACAGTTATATCTAGGCGACGGAAAATTGATGTGATTGGCATGAATGAGAAAGTCGAGCTTCGAGGAGATTTAATCAATGGAGATGTCAGTATTTATCCAAGTTAGAGGGAATCGTGAGGCCAAGAATGCCAATAGTTGATGGAACCAGGATAGGTGCTCTGTAGATGAAAACATAAAAGGTATGGGAAGAAAGCAATACTATCACCACATAGAGTGCAGCGTTTCGCGCATGTTGCTCACCACTAACTTCTCAAGGGCAAGTCAGGATGCGCGATAAATGCTGGCTTTGCCAGTGATGCCCACATCTCAGAAATGATATTAAAAGATATCTCTTTGAAGACATGCAGGCGATAAAGATGCTTTGATTCAGGCATTGCCTTGTGAAAATTGGAGTCTGTGAATGCCGAGGGTATGTGTTATGAGCAATTTCAGATCTTAGAAATGAGCTTTCCATAATTTATACATTTGCCTTCTTTTCCTGGGTCTTGTTGCTATCGATGAGGTTACCCAAACCATGATTGTGCCTCACTCTCAGAAGTCCAAGAAATTCATCTATCTTGTGTTTATTTTTCTTGCTCACTGCCCTGTACCTGTTTGAATTTTGAGGTTTAGAAAAGCTGTTCATTTGTAGATAGATTTCACATCAGAACACCAACATCTACTAGTAATAGCAGTTTGAGATACACACAGATCAATGTGAATAGGAATTTCAATATTATCTGAGCCCAGTTTATACACTTATGTGGCTCACAAAGACAAAAAGCTTGAACACTTCTGCTGTAAGAGGTTTAGTGCAGGACAAGCTACAATCTCCTGACTAGTCTGGGCTGAGATAGTCTCCAGTTGTTCGGACCATATGGTGTGATGTGTGTGGTTCCCACTGTTCAACTCCCCACCTAACCACAGCAAGTGTATTGGTATTTGAGTTTACCCCCTTGATGTTTTATTTTTCAAATAAACAGATAGTGATATGTTTTCTTGTAGGTTTTAAATAACAGAAAATCAATCGTTTATTGGTCAATACGCCTTATCCTGAAACCGCATCCACTCACGCATTCACTCGTGCATGCACACACACACACACACACGCAAGAAGGAACAGATAGAGAAGGGATAAAGGAAGGTGGCTTTTAGTAGGGGGAAAGGTGACAATAAACCTGTTGAATTTTCTTGGAAATCAAGTTCTCGATGGATTCAGGCCTGAGATGAATGTAAATTTCTCTCTTGATTGAAGGTTCAATTGAAGATGGTGGATTACTTCTAGCTCTCACTGCTGTATAATGTAGATGTCAGATTCTGTAGCAGGGCATAGGCTTTCTGGCTTGGCTGGAACACAAGCTGTTAGGATGTTGCTTCACCCCCCCTCTCTCTCTCTGGCTGTCTTTTTTTAAGGTAAAGATGTTATTGCTCACCTCCTATAAGGAGATGCTCTGGTTTCGTCCCCATGGTGATCGCACAATAGGCCAGGACATGGCTACTTCACACCTCCTTTGTTTCAGAAGAAGACATTCAATTCTGGAATGTTTCAGGATAGGTATAGAATGGGTTCAATTGACAGCTCTTAGCTTTGAAGATTTGTCCCTTGTCTTTGTCAGCCAGATTGAATGTACAAAAGGCCAATGCCTTTTTCTTTGGTGGCCATTTTGGATCATTGTTTACTTTTTAAAATAAAGATTAGATTAGAGATACAGCACTGAAACAGGCCCTTCGGCCCACCGAGTCTGTGCCGAACATCAACCACCCATTTATACTAATCCTATACTAATCCCATATTCCTACCAAACATCCCCACCTGTTCTTATATTTCCCTACCACCTACCTATACTAGTGACAATTTATAATGGCCAATTTACCTATCAACCTGCAAGTCTTTTGGCTTGTGGGAGGAAACCGGAGCACCCGGAGAAAACCCACGCAGACACAGGGAGAACTTGCAAACTCCACACAGGCAGTACCCGGAATCGAACCCGGGTCCCTGGAGCTGTGAGGCTGCAGTGCTAACCACTGCGCCACTGTGCCGATAAAGGTTTTTTTTATAGACAAAGTCCATTTTTCATAACTCTTCAGTTAGTCCATGATTGTTTTATCATCGCACTTCCAGTGTTTGTGACACAGTGCATTTATCTCATTCCATCTCCAAACTGCAGTGTGTAATTCTGTTCCTCTTCACTCCATCAGTTTATCTATCCTACACAATCCAATACTCTGTCTATCGCTCCCAATCCAATCCTTCAGTATGCCTATGCCTTCATTTACTGTCCTTCAGTTGTCTTTATCAGGCAATGGGAAAGAATATGTAAAACTGGAACAGTAATGGATGTTCTAATGCAGTTAATATTTATGAAGATGGCCTTTACTCTGTATCTAAAGTGCGCTGACACCTGATCTGGGAATGTATCTCAGGCCATTTGGAAAGGGAGTTTTGGTGTGTAACCCATACAGTATCTCTCCTGTCAGTGCTTGGTGAGACAGTAGGAGGTTACTCTGTATATAACCTGCACTGCTGTACCTGACCTGGGAGTTGTTGATCGAAGATTTATTTTGGGGAACTATTAATCTGATTGAAATGTGTAAACTGTTAACTTTCCATTGTGCTGAATGTTGTGCTGAGTATGCACTGATGTATATTTCTCTCTGGACTGATTTAATCAGTAAGGCGTCTTCATGAAGTGTAGTGTTGCTGAGTGAAAAAGGCTTCAACAATGACCGGTTGAAATTTCCCGAGTTTGCAAAGTTCAGCTTTAAGAAAGTTTTTTTGGGGGGACAGAGTTGGTGAAGTTCAAGCTAGGTTCGCGGTGATTGGACAGCTGAGTGCCAACCTCTCCATTTTAATTGGGCGTTGGGCTGCCTGTCGGGCTGGGTGTCGGTTTCAGGAGGTGTCATTGGATGAAATCGCTCTGGGGGGGGGGGGGGTGTGGAGGTTCTCCCCCGGCCGCATTGTGGATGCCGGGACCCCCCGGTGCAACGCACACAAACTCTCCAGGTGACTCGGGCTGCCGGAGAAGCTGGGACCGTGCGACTGTGGCAGATGGAGCTGCGGGTCCAGGCGCTGCTGGCGGCCGGGGTTGTGCTGGGGCTGCTGGAGGAGATAGCTGGCTTGGTCCCTCTGAGCGACTTTTACCCCTTCGGGCTGGAGCACGGCGATTCGGTCAATGCCAAAGTAGATGATGGAGGATCGGGGCTGCTGGAGATCTCGCTCAGCTTTCCGTTCTTCGGGGAGAGGCACTCCGGGCTTTACGTGAGTCACACTCGGTGCATGTTTCACTGAGTTTCTTAGCTCTTTCTCACCATAGGCACTCTGTATCCCTCTCCCTCAATTATAGCCCTAGATTTGCGAATTATGCTAATCCCTAAATTTCCCCCACCCGTCCCGCTCCCCGCTGGTCACCATCTGAACTGTCAACCCAACCCAACCCTACCATCTAGGGAGATAGCCATCAACCCCACCACCTATTTCCCATCAAAGTTCAGAAGCTGCACCTCCCTGCCCTATTATCCCTGGACCCTGGGCACGCTGCCTGCCCCTTTGCACACCAGTCCAACTATGCCATTGATTGGGCACTCCACTTGCCTCTTGCTGTGTACTGGGCATGCCACTTGTTGTTCCTTGTAAACTGGGCAGTCACCTGCCCCTTGCTATATGTCGGCCACTGCATATACTCCCCATCATAAACTGGATGCTCCAACTGCCCAGTGTTGCATGTACACTGAACAATTTACCTGCCTGTTATTACAGACTGGGCTTTCTGTCTTCACATTATTATACACTGAGCATTCTACTTGCCCATTATTATACACTGCTATCCTGTATTCTGCACCAGGCGCTGAGCAAATTATTATACATTGTGTGTTATACCTGCTCGTTCTTGTATACTGAGCACATTGCCAGCTCATCATTATACACTGTCAAGCTACCTGTCCATATTGTCCCCTGGGTACTATAGATGTGCATTATTATACACTGGGCATTTGGCCAATTATTATCAACTTGGTTCTCTGCCTATTCATTATTAAACACTGGGTTCTCGGCTGTTCATTATGCACTGGACTCTGCCTATTATTATACCCTGGGCACTTTACCTGACCGTTATAACGCACTAGATACTCTGCTTGCCCATACACTGCGTCATCCACCTGTCAATGATTTTACACTGGGTTCTCTGCTGTTTGTTATTATACTCTCCAGAACTTCTTTCTCAATGTGTGATCCTTTCCCTCAGTATTTCACTAGCTACTTGTCAGTGTTATACTGTTAAGATTAGACTATGGTAAACTCTACTGTTGTTCTGTAAAAATCCAATTCATATGACACTCAGCAGTTTCTGTATCTGCCAGAGTTAATCGTGGTTTGGAAAGGTCCCTGCGAGGAACAGGCGGGCGAATTAATGAACCATGTGGGTTTAAAGACAGGAGGCAAGTATATAACCACCTGGTCCAAAGCAAATGATAGTAGAATGGTAAAGTACTTCTGGCTTTGGCAACGACAACTTGTATTTATATAGCACCTTTAACATAGCAAAAAGTCTCAAGGCGCTAAATAAGTGCATTATCAATAAAGTTTTATTTTTGACACTGAACCACAGAACAAGATAACCAAAATGATCTCAGTCATAGAGGTAGGTTTTAGGGAGCACCTTAAAGGAGGAGCGAGGGATGGAGAGGCGGAGAGGTTAAGGGAGGGAATTCCAGAGCTTAGGGCATTGACATCTGAAAGCACTAGTGGAGCGATTAAAATCCAGGATGTGCAAGGTACCAGAATTGGAGGAGCACAGAGATTCGAAGGTTTGTAGGGATAGAGGACATTACAGAGACAGGGAGGGGCAAGGCCTTAGGTCAATTTTGAAAACAAGGACGAGGATTTTAAAATCATGCATTGTTGGTATGTGAGCCAGTGTAAGTCAGCAAGCACAGGGATGATGGGTGAACAAGACTGACTGTGAGTTAAGATATGGGCAGCAGTGTTTTGGATGAACACCAATTTATGTAGAGTGTAAGTGGAAGACCAGCCAGGAGAGCATTCAAATAGTCATGTCTAGAGGTAACAAAGACATGATGAGAGTTTCTGTAGCAGATGAGTTGAGGCGGGGCAGAGTCAGACCATTTTGCTAAGGTGGAATTAGGCAGTCTTGGTGATGGGACAGATAAGTAATTGCAAGCTATTCTCAGGATCTAACATTAAAGCCAAGGTTGCGAACGGTCTGGCTCAGCTTCAGACAGTTGCCATGGAAGGGAATGGAAATGGTGGTCAGGGAATGGAGCTTGTGGCAGAGACCGAAGACAATGACTTCTGTCTTTCCAATAGTTAGTTGGAGAAAATTTCTGTTCATCCAGTACTGGATGGTGCACAAGCAGTGTGATAAATCAGAGAAGTTGAAGGGATCAAGGGCGGTGGTGGTGAAGTAGAGCTGGGTGTCGTCAGCGAACATGTATAAACTGATGTGCTTTTGGATGATTCCACAGAGGGGCAGCATGTGGATATGAAATAAAAGGGGTCATTGCAACATGTGTGTTTTTCAAATGTGTCCCTGACAATACACATGATTCACTAAACAAGTAGTAGCTCTGTATCAGTGACTTGAGAATGTATTTGCAGCGTATAAATATGGAGGTGTTATAAATGTTTGCCGGTGACAGAGAAATACTTTATACTTCTGTGCCTAGACTGGTCCCTGAGTATTACTGGGGAATGGCTTTTCATACTTTGGGTATTAATGAGATACAATGTTGACTGGAGGAAATATTTCCCACCACATGCATCCATTGGTGTGATATCATGCTGGAGCCAGTGCTACAGAAGCCAGAGACCCTCTGAGCGGGGTGCACAGTGCTACCTGTGGCTTTTGGCATGGCACCCTATGCTGGGACAGACGTTTGCGTGAGTGCACTGTATGTGTACCTAAAGCTTCCCAACTGGCCAGATTGTGACATCAAACAGCCGTTCTGGCTGATTTGACTCACGCATTCCAATCTTGGCCCAAGATTCCAAACTTGTGTTCAGTGCAAAAGAGACCCTCCCCTACCCCTTCCCCCCCCCCCCCCCCCAACATTGGCTATTGAAAGGACAAGCCATCCAGCTGTGAGGTGAGGTGATCCTGAGTAACTTCTGCTATTGGAAATTTAGTGGAGTGCTGTGGCGTGTTTTTGGAAGTGTTGGGATGAGTTTTGGAATTTGGCAGAGAGTTGCTGCATTTTCACAGGGAAGGCAGAGAATTTGATGCCTTGCCCACACAAAGACTGCAATAGGTATGAGGCAGGTGCATTTGGGTCTGCAATACGACGGGGAGATGGAGCAGAGGATGTGGAGAGGGGAAGCTCTGTATGGAAGGAGGCATCAGGATGCCTTGCTCCAGACAGGCAGTCTGTGAGTACATATTCACCTCCAGTTCCCTCGGGACAGCATCCCTTCACCACCATTGCTCCACTAGAGCCAGCACTTTATTCATCTGCAATGCCCATCACAGCATTCCCTTGGCCAGAATCCTGCATTAAAAGCCCCAATAGAACCTTGGCCATAACATCTTTATCAAACAACACATCCAATGATACAAGCAAAAAATGTAACTAATCACCCTCGTGCATTCCCATTGTACCTGTCTTGAGGCTGCCCTTGCCTGTCGTAGTGCTCCTATGCAGTGCTACTCCAGTGGCTACCGCATGGCTGGTGGAAGGCTGCTGACTTTCAGTGGGGGAGACTGCAAATCGCCTTGCTGGACAACCTTGAGCAGCTCTGGGCTTTGTGGCCTTGTCTTAGGACTGCACCACCTCCACATGGGCAGCAGCACTCAGGGCTGTCTGTCTGGCAGGCAACAGCAAGGGCACTGGTGGAGTGGCAATAGTGGGAGCACAAATGTTATCATCCTGAGAAAGGACAGTAGGTTCCTTTCCAGAGTGTCACTGTGACTCCTCTGGGGTGGCGCCTCAGCAGTCCTAGTAATTTGCTGGAGGACAGATTGTTGGTCTGCTATGAGAGCCTGCATGCTCCTTTGAGCACTGGCATTCAAAGCTATGATGGCAGCAAGCATGTATCTCATGACCTCAGTCTGAGCTTCCACTGCAGCACTGAGATGTTGGGTGGCTTTTGCCTGTGCGTTGTGGAAGCTGAGACATTGGCCACCAGATGCTGCACTATGGATGGGTCTGCAAGCTCTGTCAAGGAGTTGGCCACCACCTCCATACTGGAAAGGACGCGCTTCAAGCTCTGTGTGATGTCCTGTGCCACGTTGGAGTCAGACTCCTCCATGCTCCTAGACAGTGACAGCAGGCTATCTGATAGGCCTACCAATGCCCCAAGCAACTTGATGTACATGTTCATCAGAATTTTCCTCTATACCGCCCCATCAAAGTCCTCATCTGAGCCCGCTGCAGCAGAACTCAGCTGCCATCTTGCCCTCCAGTGAGCTGGCACATGAGCTATCCTTCCCCCCCCACCCCCCCATCCCAGCTGCAGCCCACTCATGCCCCATGACTCATCATATGCAGATCCTATTTCTACACTACCCTATAAAGGTTGCGGAATGCCAGTATTTGAGCTGGTGGCTCCGAATGTCAGATCAAGTGACAGTGCTTTTTCATTAGTGCTATGGTGGTGCTCTCGCCCTTCCTCCTGAGGCTGAGTAGGTGGCTAAAAGCAGAGAATCAGAAGGGGAAGGTTGGGTTGAGGGAAGCAGGGTGGGTTGGAAAGCAAGAGGTCCTTGGTTGTACGATCAGCAGCTTGCACATCATTTAGTGTAGCAGACTGAGGGCAAGGTGGGAGTTGAGAAGGGGCATAAGGCAGGAATATACCTTCATTCTCAATGTTCTCAGCGACACCAGATGCCACGGGCTCTGTCACAGCTGTCCCCATGATGTGGAGAACCATCTCCTCTGTAGGGCTCAGGAAATACAGCTGTCCTTGCCCCCAGCAGTCCTGCTCTGATCCCTTCTATTGCATGCCACCTTGTCCTGCAAGTGTCGCACAGGGTTTGGGTGATGTGCCTGCCACAGTTGAGTAGCTGGAGGTATGTGGAAGAAGTGGGAAGTGGGTGTGAAGCTGGTAGGCATCATTAGAATGTATGCGAGAGTGAGATGGAATATATAATTGCTAGGCCTGTTTCCTGAGTGCGAGGGACTGCTCTTGGCTGAGTGATGGGGGTGTGCTGCATTGAGCAGCATGAGAGGTTGGTGATGCACTGGGTCGGAGATGTCATGTGAAGATGCATTCACTGACCTTGACCAACTATGTGAGGTCATTGAACGTCTTTGTTGCCCTGTTCTCGAGGCCAGTCTCTGGGTGTTCCTTCAGGGCCTCCTGGCCCCCCTCCCCATGGAACATGGCCTCTCTCCTCCTGTCGACCTCCACCACTAAGACCTCCAGCGCCTCATTTGTGAACCATGGATCTCTCGCTCTTCACTGGTGCTCCACCTGCACAGCTCCTACTTGCGTCCAGTGTCAATACAGTCAGTCAGCAGCAGCTCCCTTCCGCTGAGTGCAGCTCTTTAAGAAGGAAAGACTTCCTTTAAGAGGAGCAGGCTGGCTGCACCACGTGATATCAGCGCATGCTGCTTGGCCCCCAGCTGAGCTGAGCGCTCTGGAACCAGCAACGCAAGCCCCACTCAAGCCACACTATAATCATTTAAGTGAGGAGGCAGCATCAAGTTTGCATGCTGCCTGCCTCAATGGGAATGAGCACGAGCAAATCGCAAATTGTGAAACCTCTGCCTGGTATCAGGTCTTAACGAATTTCTATCCAAGTTGCTTGTTGGGGAGGCCAGAAATCACAAAAACACATGATATTCCCCCAGCAGTGTGGATCCTGGTCCGATTCTCACTGATGGTGTCATGTTATTCATTTTCATTTTAAAATCTCATTATGTGTGGGGTGGGTGGGATAATATTAGTTATTGCTGCAATGAAGCTTTCCTTTGCAGGTCTGAGAGAGGGAAACGACTTAATGAGCTGTGTGAATCGCTAGTGATGTGCTTTTCAGCGATATGTGAGGTGTATCCTGTTAAACGTGTGTGGGCACCTGTTGAGTGGATGTTTATGATGGTACCACTCATAGACGTGGGACATTACTTTGCTTGAAGGGGAAAGTGTGGGGAAGGAGAGGGGGAAGTATAAGAAAGGGAAGGGTTGGGGGAAGGAAGAGTTTGGGAGAGAAGGGGAGGGGTAAAGTGAGAAGGGGGGGGGGGAATGAAAGAGGAGGGATGATGGTAAGAAAAGGAAGGAATGGGGAAAGGAAAATGTTTCATCTTTTGTCCCAGTGTTTGCTTGCCAATATGAACAGCGCAATTACTCCCAGCCCTCTGTGACTCTGTAACTGGACAGAGAGTTCACTGTGTGGGGACTTGTAACCATGAACCTACTCTTCAGTTGTTATGTCTGTATAATGGACAGAAAATCCAGGCAGGAAAAAAAAATCCCTGGATTTTTGCACGTATCTGCATTCATACAGGTTCTGTTTCCTGGTACAATTTGCCAGCTTGCTGTTGCAGATGACTGGCTCAATGAGACTCTCTCTATTTGTTTTTCCAGAGACAAACTTTCCGGCAATAAGGAGGACTTCATGTAAATGCCATCATGCTTTATGTACAGAATGTGAATGTCATTTACACAGGAGAAACACATAGAATCATAGAATGGTTACAGCACAGAAGGTGGCCATTCGGCACATCATGTCTGCGCTTGCTCTTTGCAAGGGCTGTCGCGGCATATATTTCAGTAAATGTGTAATTCATGAATTTTTGCACAAAGTCTAGTTGAGTCTTGGTACAGTATTTTGAACTATATAAAACTAGGCAGCATTACTGGTGGTTACAGGTTTGTCACTGGTGGTGGCAGTGTTGAGATTGTTTGAGGTGATGGATGGAGAGTTTCTGAGAAGAAGCATATTAGCATAGTTTAAACTGTTTTCTGTGTGATCATATTTATCATGTACTGGGACCAGTAATTAACCACAGGGACGATGTTGTATACCCATCTGGAACGCTGGGCATATTGCGGGTGAAACTGGCTTTGAGCAGAGCAAAACGGATGATAGGGAATCGGCCTCTCATTTCAGCCTTGGCCTGATTTTCTTTTACATTTGAATCTTAAATGACTTGTTGATGTTTTATCACCCCTTTTATTCTACTTATCAAGATGAATTTTACCCCATCAATCCTGACTATTTCATCATTTAGCAGAGCTCTCCCTGGTGTTAAATGTCAGTTACCTTTATGCAGTGAAAATGAAGCTTACCCCATTATGTGCATACTTTATTTATTGACAGTAAAGCTTTGGGATATCCTGAGCATGTGAAAAACACCAGAAAGTGCACATCTGCTCTTCCTTCCTGTTGTCTCGCAATGACAACTCCTGAACACATACAGTACGTAACAAGGAATTATATAGAATTACACAGAATATACAGCACAGAAGCAGGCTATTCAGTCCAACTAGTCAATACCAGTGCTTATGCTCCACTCTAGCCTCCCCCTGTCCTTCTTCATTTAACTATATCAGCATAACTTTCTATTCCCTTCTCCCTCATATGCTTATTCTGTTTCCACTTAAATACAACGACACTATGAACATACGCATATACGAACATACAAATTAGGAGCAGGAGTAGGCCACTCGACCCCTCGAGCCTGCTCTGCCATTCAATAAGTTCATGGCTGAATTGGTTACTCCACATTTCCACTTACCCCCGATAACCTTCCACCCTCTTGCTTATCAAGAATCTGTCTACCTCTTGTTACGACCGACCGCTCCTGTCAAAGCCCCCAATCAAAATATACGATTCTGATTGTGGTGGGACCAACGCACTGTTAATTCAATCCCGTCACTCCACAGATCGGCTAACATATCATTTAAAACTTTTCAAGTTAAAGAAAGACCCAGCCAAATTGTACCATCTTTTAACCCCCAAATGAGGCTAACCAAACCAGGTGTCTTTAAATCAACAAATTAACTCTTTAATTCAAAGAACTAAATTCTTAAACACTATGAAGATATAAACAACATTTAAAATAGAAAAAATTAGAGTCTTTGCAAATTTACAATCCAGTGTTGCTTGAAGTCCTCACAGGATGTTGCTTTCCTTCTCCAGCAAATTTCAACAATTAACGACTTGTAAACTCTTTTCAATGGAATCAAGCTGACTTTAGAGTTTTTGAGGGATAAAAGATTGTCACAGTCTAACTTCCCTTTCTTCAATTTAAATGACCAGAGATCTCTGTTTTGGCTTGACTTTTTTTTTAGAATTTTGAGAGATAATAAGAAACAGACTAAAATACTCTTCCTTCAGTTTAAATGGTTGAGAGCTCTTTTTCCAGGTGCTGTCATTACAGCTGTGTCCTGTGTCTGTGTTCTGTTAGAACAAACTGGCTTCAGCTAAAAGCCAATTCAAAACTGAATTCTAACAAATGTATCGCATGAGACTCACTTCTAGATGGCTGTTTCTAAGGCAACAAAAATGCACCTTCCCATACCTCCTGAGGTTTGCTGGTTCTTAAAGCAATACTGATCCTTGCAAGCCTTCAAGGCAAACGGCATATTCCGTAAAAAACTACAGGACTGTGTCACCTTGCCCCTAGCGGAATGAAACGCCATTCCTGAAATGCTTTTCATTACAATGGGTAAAAAAAAACAAATTGAAAAAACGCTAACTTTTTTTCACGCATTTATAGATGTACACATTTCTAAAAAAAAAATGTTTAGACTACAGCTACAAGTTCCACCGGAAAATTTTCAGCTTTAAATTTTCAAAAGGTTGTTCCAATTAACCCATTTTAAATTTCCAAGCATAGTCTTCCAATTGTTTCATATTTTCCTGTCCCTACTGTCCATCACCTCAGCCAGGTGAGCTGCACAGCCAGGAGCATTGACCACTACTGGGTTCACTGTTCTCTGAGAAGATTCTCAAGTACCCCTTGACCTATGTGGAATCACTTGACACTGGAAAACCCTTTCCGGTGTAACAGAAGCTGATTTATTCTTACCCTGGGGTGTCAAAGGAATTCGACAGTATCCTTCCAACATATCAGTCTCTTTAAGACACATTGTGTTGCCCACTCTGTCCATACAGTCCTTTAAATGAGAATTTGGGTAGGAGTCTGCCTTCTTTACCACAGTGACTTTTCTAGAGTCTATGCAAGTTTGAGCCGTCCCACCAGATTTAGTCATCAAGACCATCTGTGAATTCCAGCTGTTCTGACTAGTTTCAACTAAACTGTCCTTCAGCATGCATTGTATCTCTGCTTCCACTTGGGTCTGTCTGTCTGGACCTAAGCAACAAGGATGTCATTTTAAAGGAATGGCGCCCCCTATGCCCACATCATGTGTGGCTAAGGTTGTACATGATTAGATTAGATTAGATTAGATTAGAGATACAGCACTGAAACAGGCCCTTCGGCCCACCGAGTCTGTGCCGAACATCAACCACCCATTTATACTAATCCTACACTAATCCCATATTCCTACCAAACATCCCCACCTGTCCCTATATTTCCCTGGCTTATCCCTACAAACCTTTTGAAACATTGTGAAAACCCTGGTTAGGTCTTCACGCTGTTTTGCCTCGAAGAGTAAAAGCCTATTGTTTAATATTCCTAGCCATTCTGCATTCACTAATGGGATAGTTGGAGGGTCAATCTGAAAGGCCTACTCCTGCCTCATCCTCAATATCCTTTTCTTTCTCCACAGTCCCGATTACCTGACATACTGGCTTATCCTCCTCCCTGCGGTAATATGGTTTAAGCAAATTAATGTGACACAACCGGTTCTTCTTCCGGCGATCAGGGGTGTCAATCAAGTAATCTGCCTTACCCACTCTTTTGATCACTGTAAATGGGCCACTGAACCATACTTTCACTGGTTCTCCCTGTGACGGTAACAACACTAATACCTCATCCCCTATTTTTCTGGTAGGTTGTGGTTTTCCCACCATTTGACAGGTGTGGCATGCCCTATGAAATTGTCTCACATCGTTTGTAAGACCTGGTCAGTAATAATGTTTGCCTATGTGTGATTTGGTCTTCCGAATTCCCCTATGTCCTGAAAAAGAAATGTCGTGTGCTAACCTTAATAACTCTTGTCGATATTTAGGTGGTACCACAATCTGTTCAACAACTGTCCAGTCTTCGTCAGCAGGTCTATGAGGCAGTCTCCATTTTCTCCTCAAAACCCTGTTTGCCATATAATAGCCTTCCAGAACTCACAGAATCACAGAATAATACAGTGCAGAAGAGGCCCTTCGGTCCATTGAGTCTACACCGATGCATTAAAGACACCTGACCTGTCTACCTCATCCCATTTGCCAGCACTTGGCCCATAGCCTTGAATGTTATGACGTGCCAAGTGCTCATCCAGGTACTTTTTAAAGGATGTGAGGCAACCCGCCTCTACCACCCTCCCAGGCCATGCATTCCAGACTGTCACCACCCTCTGAGTAAAAAAAAAAAGTTCTTCCTCAAATCCCCCTTAAACCTCCTGCCCCTCACCTTAAACTGCTTTCACCTCAGCTTCTGACAGAGCCGTCTGTGCCATTTGGTAGATCTCTGGATCAGCTTGCTGTGCTGCAATGATAGATGATCTGTTAAACATCTCATTTGGATTATCTAAATCCCCAAATAAGGTTTCAGATGCCTGATTATCTATTTGTGGTGTCTCTTTTACCTCCAACAATGGATCCTGTTTCGCCATTGCTCGGGTAACTACACACGCAGGAAATATTCCCGGAACTTGTTCCTGTAATTGCTCCATTTCCTTAATTTCACATGGTTCCTCTGTAACCATAGGAGAAACTGATATTTTTGATCCTGCCAAATCATTTCTTAGGAGCAGATCAATTCCCTTTATTGGTAAACTGTGAACAACAACTACCGTTACTACCCCAGTTATTAAGTCACTCTCTAGGCATACTTTATATAAAGGTACGGGTATACACTCCCTGCCAATTCCATTTACTAAAACTTTAGCGTTCAAGGCACTCTCTGGTGGAAACCTCATATCTTTCCCCAGCAAGAGTGTTTGGGTTCTTCCTGTGTCCCTGAGTATAATGATAGGTTTTCCTGCCTCACTTACAGTATACTGAGTTACTCTCCCCTTTGACAAAAAATCATTCTAACTCTCAGGTGTTTTATTCTTAACCTCTACACTCCTCTTAGTTTTAGTATCTGGTTTCACATTCACAGCTGTCATTAAGCTATAGCTTGGTCTGCTATGCTCTCAGTCAGTCTTTTCCTCTGCACTAACTTTGCGTACTCCAACAAGTCCTATGGGTTTACCTTGCAATTTCCAGCACTCTGAACGAAGATGACCTGTTTTGTTGCAATGCTAACACTTTGGCTTGCGAACCTCACTTCTACCCTCAGCATCTTCCTTTCTGACCTGAGGAGGTGATCCTGGAGCATTCCCAGCTGTTCCTTCTTGTTCCCGGCGACTTGACTTCCTTTCACTCTCCCACTTTCTATCCTTCTCGGGTTTATGGGGGTGACGGACAAAATATGTTGGCTTATTCACAAACTCAAAATAATCAGCAATCTCTGCTGCTTGCCTAGCTTTCAAAACTTTCAGGTTATCTATGAGTTCTCACTACTGAAGGAGTGGAGTTTTTAAACTCTTCTAAGAGAATCAATTCTCAGAGGTTCTCATACGTGGTTTCTATCTTTAATGCCCGTATCCAACAGTCAAAATTCATTTGCTTTACCCTCTCAAATTCTAAATATGTCTGCCCAGTCAATCTCCGTAAGTTCCTAAACCTCTTACGGTAAGCTTCAGGGACTAACTCATACGCAGAGAGAATAGCCTTTTTTACCATCTCATAATCTGCAGAAGCCTCTTCAGAGAGCAAAGCATAAGATTCTTGAGCTCTGCCTACCAGCCTGCCCTGAATAAGCAATGTCCAGCTTTCTTTTGGCCATTTCATCTGTTTGGCTATTTTTTCAAAAGATATGAAAAATGCCTCTACGTCTCTTTCCTCAAACTTAGGAAGAGCCTGTATAAATTTAAACAACTTCTCGCTGATCTAAACTCAGATTCCTCCTGACCCAACGTTTCCCTGGATTTAAGACTACCCCTTTGTCATAGTTCCATCTCTTTTAATTTAAATTCCCTTTGTGTAACTCCTGAGGCTTGCTGGTTCTTAAAGCAATACTGATCCCTTGCAAGCCTTAAAGGCAAACCGCATATTCTGAGAAAAAAACAGGATCATGACACTCTAGCTTAAAAATATTCAAAGACTGCTCCACTACCTTTTGAGGAAGAGAATTCCAAAGACTCATGACCCTCTGAGAGAAAAAATTGCTCCTCATCTCTGTCTTAAACGGGCGACCCCTTATTTTTAAACAGTGACCCCTAGTTCGAGATTCTCCCACAAGGGGAAACATCCTTTCCACATCCACCCTGTCAAGACCCTTCAGGATCTTATATGTCTCAATCAAGTCGCCTCTTACTCTTCTAAATTCCAGCAGATACAAGCCTAGCCTGTCCAATCTTTCCTCGTAAGACAGCCTGCCCATTCCAGGTATTAGCCTGCCTCCAGTGCATTTACATCCTTCCTTAAATAAGGAGACAAGTACTGTACACAGTATTCCAGAATGTGGTCTCACCAGTGCCCTATATAGCTGAAGCATAATCCCCCTACTTTTGTAATCAATTCCTCTCGCGATAAACAATAACATTCTATTAACTTTCCTAATTACGTGCTGTACCTGCATACTAACCTTTTGCGATTCATGCACTAGGACACCCAGATCCCTCTGCATCGCAGAGCTTGGCAATCTCTCACCATTTAGATAATATGCGTTTTTATTCTTCCTGCCAAAGTGGACAATTTCCCACTTTCCCACATTATATTCCATTTGCCAGGTCTTCGCCCAGTCACTTAACCTATCTATATCCCTTTGTGTCCTTATGTCCTCTTCACACTATTCATCTCAACTACTCCCTGTGCTGGCAAATTTCACATTTTCATCACACTGAGTAAAGAAGTTTCTTCTGAATTCCCTATTTGATTTCTTGGTGATTATCTTACATTGATGGCCTCTAGTTTTTCTCTTCCGCACAATTGGAAATACACTGTGTTTACTCTATCAAAACCTTTCATAATTTTAAAGACTTCTATTAGGTCACCCTTCAGCTTCTCTTTTCAACACCAGTCTGTTCATCCAATTCTGATGGGTATAACCTCGCATTTCTGGTATCATCCTTGTAAATCTTTTTTGCACCCTCTCCAGTGCCTTTATGGCAAAGAACAAAGAACAGTACAGCACAGGAACAGGCCATTCGGCCCTCCAAGCCTGCGCCGATCTTGATGCCTGTCTAAACTAAAACCTTCTGCACTTCCGAGGACCATATCCCTCTATTCCCATCCTATTCATGTATTTGTCAAGATGCCTCTTAAATGTCGCTATTGTACCTGCTTCCACCACCTCCCCCAGCAGCAAGTTCCAGGCACTCTCCCTCTGTGTAAAGAACTTGCCACGCACATCCCCTCTAAACTTTGCCCCTCGCACCTTAAACCTATGTCCCCTAGTAACTGACTCTTCCACCCTGGGAAAAAGCTTCTGACTATCCACTCTGTCCATGCCGCTCATAACTTTGTAAACCTCTATCATGTCGCCCCTCCACCTCCGTCGTTACAGTGAAAATAATCCGAGTTTATCCAACCTCTCCTCATAGCTAATGCCCTCCAGACCAGGCAACATCCTGGTAACTAGAATTGTACACAATACTCCACGTGTGGTCTAACCAACCTTCTCTCAAGTTTAGCATAACTTCTCTATTTTTCAATACTATCCTTCTAAAAATAAACCTTAGTGCGTGGTTTGCATTTCTTAAGGCCTTATTAACCTGCATTGCTACTTTTAGTGATCTGTGTATTTGTACTCTCAGATCTCTTTGCTTCCATTTAGATTCTTACTTTTCTGAACGAAATATGATACATCACTTAGCTATGTTGAAATTAATTTACCAATTGTATGCAAGTTTATTAATGTCTTCTTGCCATTTGTTGCAGTCCCCCTCAGTGTTGACTATCCCTCCTAATTTGGTGTCATCCAGTAATTGAGAAATTGCATTTTTGACTCCAAAGTCAAAATCATTGATATAAATTGTGAACAACAGTGGTCCCAGCACCAATCCTTGTGAGATCCTACTTTTTAACTTCTGCCACTTTGAATAGCTACCCTTTACCCAACTCTCTGCTTTTTGTCTTACATCCAGTTAATTGTCTCCGACTCCACATGCTCTTATTTTATTCATTACTGTATTATGCGGTACCTTATCAAAGGCATTTTTGGAAATTTAGATATATTACATCTACTAAATTACCATTGAAGAGGTGACAGCAGAGGAGGTAGACAAAGAATTCAATGAGGTTGGTCAAACAAGATCTATTACCGACGTTAAGCTGACTGGTCTACAGTTCCTTTGAAATACTCGATCGCCCTACTCAAATACAAGTATAATGTTAGCTATTAGCCAGTCCTCTGACACTATACCTTTTCCCAAAGAATTATTAAATATGTGTAATAGTGCCTCTGCTATCTCTTCCCTAGATTCTTTTAAAATGTGTGGGCACAACTGTCCAGACCAGGGGTTTTATCTTCTTTGAGTTTGATTCATTTATTTTATATCTCCTCTTTAATTTCAATACACATATATAATATCTAATCTCATCTTCGATGTCATGGCCACCTGATCTGTCTCCCTGGTAAATACTGAAACAAAATAATTGTTTAATATTTTTGCCATTTTGCTATCGCTGCCTGAGATTTTATCCTGTCCATCCCTTAGTGACCCTACTCCCATCCCAACTTTCCTTTTCTTATTTGTGTGGTTGTAGAATATTTTACTGTTTTGTTTTATGTTCTTGATAATTTAATTTCATACTTCCTCTTTGCCTATCTAATTGCTTTTTGACTTCACTTCTAATCACTTCATATTCTTCCTTATCATACTTCCTGCTGTCCATGTATGTAGAGTATGTCCCTTTCCTTATCGTCATTTTTACCCTCTTGTCTTTATTCATCCATGCTGTCTCATTAGTGCTCAGCTTGTTCTTGTTTTTTAGCAGAATATATTTTTCCTTGGCTTTGTTGAACACTATTTTAAATATTTCCCATTGCTGCTCTACATCATTGTTTGCTAATATTGCTCTCCATTTTATTTTCCCAAGTTCTATTCTCAGTCCCTTCAAATCAACTTTTCTCCAATCTAGTACCCTTTTTTTTTATTATGCTTATATTCTTCTTAGTTAGTATCCTGAACAGCATTATATTGTGGTCACTATCGCCTAGATGTTCCCCTATCTTTACTTCTCTTATCTGCTCTGGTTCATTCCCCATTACTAGGTCCAACAGTGAATTCTCCCTTGTTGGGCTTTTTACATACTGCGTTAGAAAGGAGTCCTGTACACATTGCAGGAACTCCATTCCCTTAACCCCTTTACTTACCTCTTTGGTCGATTAATTTTGGGGCTGCTGAAATCCCTCATAATAACTATTCTGGTTGTTACTCATTTTCTTAATTTGTCTGCATATTTCTTCCTCCACCTCCCTTCCACAATTAATTGGGCTGTAAATTACCCCTATTAGTGTGATTGATCCTTAATTAGCTTTTATCACTTTCCAAATTGATTCTATTTCTGGGTTGCTGATGGCTATGCTAATTTTACTACTGCCATGATGTTATCTCCAATAAGTACGTAAGAACATAAGAAATAGGAACAGGAGTAGACCATAGGCCCTTTGAGCCTACTCCACCATTCAGTATGATCATGGCTGATCTTCGGCCTCAACTCCACTTTCCTTCCCATTCCACATATCTCTTGATTCCCTGAGAGACCAAAAAGTTGTTTATCTCAGCCTTGCATATATTCAACGATGGAGCATCCTCAACCCTCTGGAGTAGAGAATTCCGAAAATTCACAACCCTTTGAGTGAAGAAATTCCTCCTCATCTCAGTGCTAAATGATTGGCCCCTTATCCTGAGACTCTGCCCCGTGTTCTAAATTCCCCAGCCCGGGGAAACAACCACTCAGTGGTCTACCGTGACAGGCCCCTTTCAGTATCTTGTATGTTTCAATGAGATCACCTCTCGTTCTTCTGAACTCCAGAGAGTATAAGCCCAATTTACTCAGTGTCTCACCATAGGACAACCCTTTAATCCCAGGGACCAATCTAGTGAACCTTCACTGTACCCCCTCCAATGCAAGTATATCCTTACCTAAATGTGGAGACCAAGACTGCACACAGTACTCCAGGTCTCACCAAAGACTTCCTTATTCTTCTACTCCAAGCCCCTTGCAATAAAGACTAACTTGCCATTTGCCTTCCTAATTGCTTGCTATGCCTACATGTTAACTTTCTGTGTTCGTTGTACTAATAACCCAAGTCTCTCTGAACATAAACATTTACAAGTTTCACATCTTTTAAAAAGTATTCTGCTTTTCTATCCCAAAGTGAATAACCTCACACTTCCCTATGTTATACTCCATCTGCCACCTTGTACGCCTACTCCACCTCCCCTTTTTCCTTCCCTATCTTTCCTAAATACATTATACCATGCAATGTTTAGATCCCAGAGCATATTTTTCAGAAGTCATGTCTCAATAATCCCGATGATATCTGATTCCCACTACGCATTCTTCTTCTTTGGCCTCCTTGTCTCGAGAGACAATGGGTAAGCGCCTGGAGGTGGTCAGTGGTTTGTGAAGCAACGCCTGGAGTGGCTATAAAGGCCAATTCTAGAATGACAGACTCTTCCACAAGTGCTACAGATAAAATTGGTTGTCAGGGCTGTTACACAGTTGGCTCTCCCCTTGCGCTTCTGTCTTTTTTCCTGCCAACTGCTAATTCTCTTTGACTCGCCACACTTTAGCCCCACCTTTATGGCTGCCCGCCAGCTCTGGCAATCACTGACAACTGACTCCCACGACTTGTGATCAATGTCACAGGACTTCATGTCGCATTTGCAGATGTCTTTAAAGCGGAGACATGGACGGCCGGTGGGTCTGATACCAGTGACGAGCTCGCTGTACAATGTGTCCTCGGGGATCCTGCCATCTTCCATGTGGCTCCCATGGCCAAGCCATCTCAAGCGCCGCTGGCTCAGTAACATATTATTGCCTTCCATTCCCCTGTTTTATTACGGACACTGTGTGCGTCCCTTCTAAAGCTGGGGGATGATTCCACATTACTGAAGGTATTTTTGGATTTCTGCCATAAACTAATTGATATGGGCTGTAGCCCCCACATTTGAAGCATGTTTTTTGCATGTAATGCCCATGCCAGAGCCGTAGTCAATTTACAATTTGGCTGGTCAGTTAAGATTTTTCGGAACATTTCGTCAATCACAGCATGGTTTCTCTCACAAATCCCATTACTGAAAGGACTTTCTGCTGCTCTGTGCATCGCTACAATATTCATATTTTCACACATACTCCTGAACTCATCATTGGCAAATTCTCCTCCATTGTCAGTTAGAAATCGAGCCAGTGCTCCCAGACCCGTTTCTATCCACCTTTCCATTATCTTGTCCACTATTACGTTTTTGTCTTGACTATAAATCAGTTGACAGACTGAATCGAGTCATTACGTCAATAAAGTGTATAAGAAAAATGTTTTTGTCTTTTGTCCTGGCTGTGAGGTTTGCTAGCGTCACTCGGGAGGGTTTAAACTAGTGTGGCAGGGGGGTGGAGGCACTCAGGTTAAAACCTCCCTGTACATGGATGACGTCGCTGTTTTCTGCTCGGATCCGCTGTCCGTGCGCAGACTGATGAGCATCTGCGACCAGTTCGAACTGGCCTTGGGAGCCAAAGTTAACCACGGCAAGAGCGAGGCCATGTTCTTTGGGAACTGGGCTGACCGATCCTTTATCCCCTTCACCGTCAGGTCAGACTACCTGAAGGTGCTGGGGATATGGTTCGGAAGGTCCGGGGCATGCACCAAAATCTGGGAGGAGCGAGTAGCCAAGGTACAACAAAAGTTGAGCATGTGGGGGCAGCGATCTCTCTCCATTGTGGATAAGAACCTGGTCATCAGGTGCGAGGCGCTCACGTTGTTGCTGTACGTGGCGCAGGTCTGGCCCATACCCCACACCTGCGCCGTGGCGGTCACCCGAGCCATTTTCCGCTTCATCTGGGGATCCAAAATGGACCGGGTCCGGAGGGACACGATGTTCAAACCTCTGGACAAGGGCGGTAAAAATGTACCCAACGTGGCCCTCATCCTGATGACCACCTTCGTGTGCGGCTGCATCAAGCTGTGTGTAGACCTCCAATACGCAAACTCCAAGTGTCACTACGTGCTGAGGTTCTATCTGTCCCCGGTGTTGCGAAGGATGGGCCTGGTCACAGTGCCGCTGAACGCTCCATGCAGTTGGACCGTGCCGTACCACCTATCCTTCGTGGAGCAGTTTCTGCGGGAAAACACCTTTGACCACCGATCCATCAGGCAGTGGTCAGCACGGAATGTCCTCAAGGCCCTACGGGAAAAGGAGACGGTGGATCCTGTCGGATGGTACCCAGAGCAGACCGTCAAAGTCATTTGGCGGAATGCCTCATAACCAGAACTTTCAAACAAGCACCAAGATGTAGCTTGGCTGGTGGTGAGAAGGGCCCTCCCCGTCAGATCCTTCCTGCACGCCTGAAGTCTCGCCCCCTCGGCGGCTATGGTGGGGAAGAGACGGTTACCCACCTCCTCCTGGAAAGTGTTTTTGCAAAGCAGGTGTGGAAAGAGATGCAGTGGTTTTTGTCGAGGTTCATCCCAAGCAGCTCTGTAATACAGTAGTCTGTGCTCTACGGTCTGTTCCCAGGGACGCACACCGAGACAAATATCAACTGCTGCTGGAGGACTATCAATTCGGTGAAAGACGTCCTTTGGTCTGCCCGAAACTTGCTGGTCTTCCAGCGCAAAGAGTTGTCCACCGCCGAATGTTGCAGACTGGCACATTCCAAGGTCCAGGACTACGTGCTGAGGGACGCACTAAAGCTTGGGGCAGCCGCAGCAAAGGCTCAATGGGGAAAGACCACAGTGTAAGGTCCCCCCCCACCAAGCTGAACTGAGGGGCTGGATCCATGGGAAACCCCTCGAACTGTATCGGGAAAATTTTCATTTGCTGTAAAATGTAAAAACGTAATTGGCATGACAATAGTGAAATGGAAGGGTTGTGAGGCAACTCATGATTGTAATGAAGCAAACGGACCTCCTTTGCACTGTTTGTATCTTTTGACATGGTGCTGTTTTAAACTGGTAATGTAATTTTTACAGATTTTTATGAATAAAGTATATTTTGGAAATAATAAAAAAAAAAAGGGGTGGGAACCAGAGCAGTAGGTCAGCAGGTGATATAACTGAGGGGGAACTGGTGAATAAGGCCCGTAGGACTGAGAGAAAGAGCAGGCAGGGAGATGTTGCTGAGCGCAGTGGGACTGGTGGTCTGAAGTGCATTTGTTTCAATGCGAGAAGTATAACAGGTAAGGTAGATGAACTTAGAGCTTGGATTAGTACTTGGAACGATGATGTTGTTGCTATTACAGAGACTTAGTTGAGGGAAGGACAGGATTGGCAGCTAAATGTTGCGGTATTTAGATGCTTCAGGCGGGATAGAGGGGGATGTAAAAGGGGTGGGGGAGTTGCATTACTGGTTAAGGAGAATATCACAGCTGTACTGCGGGAGGACACCTCAGAGGGATCATGCAGTGAGGCAATATGGGTAGAGCTCAGGAATAGGAAGGGTGCAGTCACAATGTTGGGGGTTTACTACAGGCCTCCCAACAGCCAGCGGGAGGTAGAGGAGCAGATATGTAGACAGATTTTAGAAGGATGTAAAAGCAACAGGGTTGTTGTAGTGGGTGATTTTAACTTCCCCTATATTGACTGGGACTCACTTAGTGCTAGGGGCTTGGATGGGGCAGAATTTGTAAGGAACATCGAGGAGGGCTTCTTGAAACAATATGTAGATGGTCCAACTAGGGAAGGGGCCATACTGGACCTGGTATTGGGGAATGAGCCCGGCCAGGTGTTTGAAGTTTCGGTAGGGGAGCATTTCGGGAATAGTGACCATAATTCCGTAAGTTTTAAGGTACTTGTGGATAGGATAAGAGTAGTCCTCGGGTGTAGGTGCTAAATTGGGGGAAGGCTAATTATAACAATATTAGGCAGGAACTGAAGAATTTAGATTGGTGGCGGATGTTTGAGGGTAAATCAACATCTGACATGTGGGAGTCTTTCAAATGTCAGTTGATTAGAATCCAGGACCAGCATGTTCCTGTGAGGAAGAAGGATAAGTTTGGCAAGTTTCGGGAACCTTGGATAACACGGGATATTGTGAGCCTCGTCAAAAAGAAAAAGGAAGCATTCATAAGGGCTGGAAGGCTAGGAACAGACAAAGCCCTTGAGGAATATAAAGTAGGAAGGAGCTTAATCAAGGAGTCAGGAGGGCTAAAAGGGGTCGTGAAAAGTCATTGACAACAGGATTAAGGCGAATTCCAAGGCTTTTTATACGTATATAAAGAGCAAGAGGGTAGCCAGGGAATGGGTTGGCCCACTCAAGGACAGAGGAGGGAATCTATGTGTGGAGCCAGAGGAAATGGGCGACGTACTAAATGAGTACTTTGCATCAGTATTCACCAAAGAGAAGGACTTGGTGGAAGAGGAGTCTTGGGAAGGGAGTGTAGATAGTCTCGGTCATGTCGATATCAAAAAGGAGGAGGTGTTGGGCGTCTTGAAAAACATGAAGGTCGATAAGTCCCCAGGGCCTGATGGAATCTACCCCAGAATACTGAGGGAGGCAAGGGAAGAAATTGCTGGGGCCTTGACGGAAAGCTTTGTATCCTCATTGGCTACAGGTAAGGTCCCAGAGGACTGGAGAATAGCCAATGTTCTTCATTTGTTTAAGAAGGGTAGCAACGATAATCCAGGAAATTACAGGCCGGTGAGCCTTAAGTCAGTGGTAGGGAGATTATTGGAGAGGATTCTTCGGGACAGGATTTACTCCCATTTGGAAGCAAATGGACTTACTAGCAAGAGACAGCATGGTTTTGTGAAGGGGAGGTCGTGCTTCACTAACTTGATTGAGTTTTTTGAGGAAGTGACGAAGATGATTGATGAAGGAAGGGGAGTGGATGTTGTCTACGTGGACTTCAGTAAAGCCTTTGACAAGGTCCCTCATGGCAGACGAGTACAAAAGGTGAAGTCACATGGGATCAGAGGTGAGCTGGCAAGATGGATACAGAACTGGGTCTGTCCTAGAAGACAGAGGGTAGCAGTGGAAGGGTGCTTTTCTGAATGGAGGGCTGTGACTCGTGGTGTTCCGCAGGGATCAGTGCTGGGACCTTTGCTGTTTGTAGTATATATAAATGATTTGGAGGAAAATGTAGCTGGTCTGATTCGTAACTTTGTGGGCAACACAAAGGTTGGTGGAGTTGCAGATAGTGATGAGGATTGTCAGAGGATACAGCAGGATATAGATCAGTTGGAGACTTGGGCAGAGAAATGGCAGATGGAGTTTAATCCGGACAAATGTGAGGTAATGCATTTTGGAAGGTCTAATACAGGTGGGAAGTATACAGTAAATGGCAGAACCCTTAGGAGTATTGACAGGCAGAGAGATCTGGGCGTACAGGTCCAGAGATCACTGAAAGTGGCAACGCAGGTGGATAAGGTAGTCAAGAAGGCATACGGCATGCTTGCCTTCATCGATCGGGGCATTGAGTATAAAAATTGGCAAGTCATGCTGCAGCTGTACAGAACCTTAGTTAGGCCGCACTTGGAATATTGCGTACAATTCTGGTCGCCACACGACCAGAAGGATGTGGAGGCTTTGGAGAGGGTACAGAAGAGGTTTACCAGGATGTTTCCTGGTCTGGAGGGCATTAGCTATGAGGAGAGTTTGGATAAACTCGGATTGATTTCACTGGAACGATGGAGGTGGAGGGGCGACATGATAGCGGTTTACAAAGTTATGAGTGGCATGGACAGAGTGGATAGTCAGAAGCTTTTCCCCAGGGTGGAAGAGTCAGTTACTTGGGGACATAGGTTTAAGGTGCAAGGGGCAAAGATTAGAGGGGATGTGCGAGGCAAGTTTTTTTACACAGAGGGTGGTGAGTGCCTGGAACGTGCTGCCGGGGGAGGCGGTGGAAGCAGGTACTATAGAGACGTTTAAGAGGCATCTTGACAAATACATGAATAGGATGGGAATAGAGGGATACGGTCCCCGGAAGTGCAGAAGGTTTTAGTTCAGACAGGCATCATGATCGGCGCAGGCTTGGAGGGCCGAATGGCCTGTTCCTGTGCTGTACTGTTCTTTGTTCTTTCTCCCATACCTTCAAATCCATTGCTACGGTTTCATTTAAGTCCCTTGCTAATGGGAGACTGACTACGTGCCGTGATGGCATCCTCCTGTATTTTTTTTTTACTGATACCCTTGATAACTTTAGTGTAGTCGTCGTCTATTACCCTGCATCTTTCAACAGAATCTTCAACCTATGACAAGATGGATGTGCGAACTGTTGATGTACTTTTGAAATAAGTTGCCTTTTCTCCTTTAAAATTCCTACCCCTAGATACCATTAATACCTCATTAACATCTTGCTTCGAGATGTTAAGCCTCGCGAAAGGAATACAAAACAGTCCTGACTGTGTAAACTGCAAAGCTACAGATTTCCCAAAGACAATCGTCTTATTGTGTTCCATATCTAATTTCATCCGAGCCTTTTTCATAGATGGTTTACTTAACAGCAAAGGTATTTCACTGGATACTACATCCATATTAATAAAATGGTTTACCCCTGCTATTTTACATGGAATTACCACTCTTTTTAGTGATTTCAATGTGTTGTCATCCCCAAACCTGAAACTGGTAGAACTGTCCTATTCTTTGACCTTACTGTGGTCTTCCTTACTTAAAGAATCCATGTAACACCTTAACCAGTCCACAGACTGAAGCTTCTCGTGACCAGTACAATTCCTTCTGATTGATCAGTACCGTCATCCTCACCTTCCGAACCTTCCACATCATGAGTCATCTCAAAAACCCTGTTATTCCTTTTTGGACAATGCAATGCATAATGATGCTTTGGGTCACATCAGAAACTCCTGTTGACCACCCCTTGGTTAGTCCTGGGGTTCATCCTTCTGCTATAATTGCCCAATTCCTGCCGTCTGTTACATCTGCCGAAAGGGTCTCTATCCTCATTCGTTTTGTGTGTGATTCTCCTTTCATAGTGACATTTGGGTCCCATATTTGAACGGCCTCGAAATGCTGCTCGCATTGTATCCTCCATCTTCAGTGTCACCGCTGAAGAGCCAGTTTGCACCATGAAAGCAGCCGGAAAGGGATGTTTTCCCCAAAGATTTTTTTAGGCTGTCAGATATCTGATCAAATGTGTATCTCTCTCTTTGAGTCTAACTCTGGTTAATACCAAGAGCCTATCCATGTTCAATATCCTCGCACAATTTTGAGGCAAGTACTGATCTAGGAATTTCCAAGTAAAATCACTGCAACCTTGCATATAGTCGGTTAAACTCCATAATATATTCTTCTATGGAAGAACCATTCAATTTTCTAAATTTATCAGAGTCTGACCACGCCTCCTAGACACTCAATAAGTCATCTTTCATATAAATTATATCCATAAATTTTAAGAGCTTGTCCAAACATTCCTCATTGTTTAAATGATGAGCCTCTCGCTCTGAGAACACTTTGCCCCTGTTCTTGCTTCTGGTGGGACGTGAAAGTGCAAGGGCTATTCCGTGCTGCCTTTTTGGTAAGGACGTCACCAGTGTCCATAGATCAACTTCATACTTCCATTGATCGTAAGGTTCGGCTTTACAAAACAGCGGTGGAAAATACCAATACCTCTACTGTCAATCATCAGTAAAGTGATGCAAGGTGTCATCAACAGTACTATCAAGCAGCACTTGCTTAGCAATAACCTGCTCAGTGACACTCAGATTGGGTTCCGCCATGGCCACTCAGCTCCTGATCTCATTACAGCCTTGGTTCAAACATGGACAAAAGAGCTGAACTCAAGAGGTGAGGTGAGAGTGACTGCCCTTGACATCAAGGCAGCATTTGACCAAGTATGGCATCAAGGAGCCCTAGCAAAACTCTCCGCTATTTGGAGTCACACCTAACACAAAGGAAGATGGTTGTGGTTGTTGGAGGTCAATCATCTGAACTCCAGGACATCACTGCAGGAGCTCCTCAGGGTAGTGTCCTAGGCCCAACCATCTTCAGCTGCTTCATCAATGACCTTCCTTCAATCATAAGGTCAGAAGTGGGGATGTTCACTGATGATTGCAAAATGTTCAGTACCATTTGCAACTCCTCAGATACTGAAGCAATCCTTGTAGAATCCCTGTGGGAATCCAGACCGCATTTTATGGTCCCCAGGCCTTAATTGGCCTGGAGTGGGTGGGCCAGATTTCGCCGTCGCCCCGTGTAAAATGGTGGTGGATGCGGGAGCGGGTTGGGAAGCCTCCCCCCACCTCCCCCCCCCCCACCATTATAAACCTCCCTTATAAACTGCTTCAGTTACCACTTTTTTGTGGACAAAGTTATTGATTCACTCTCGTGGTACTGTACAGCTCAGGTTTGACACAGTGACAGCTTCTGTAGAGGTACAAGCACAAACCATAAAGTACGAAACAGGAGTGAACCCTTCTGTTTTACTCAGTGCCCACAGTACATGATAGGAGTGAATGTGCCCTCTTCATGTGGAGTTTACTGGGTGCTAAAGCTCTCTCATTGATACCTGATTTTAACTATTTTATTAAAAAATGGCATTCCCAACCCCATTGTCACTTTTTTGCAGTCTATTGGCCATCTAGCAGACCAATCCGATTGCATAAAGGTGACAGAAGGACCAATCAATTGTGCAATAATTGCTGGGTGTAATGCTCTTGTGAAGCACCTTGGGACATGTTGTTACATTAAAAGCATTATATATAAATTATATATATATATAATATATATATATAAGTTGTTGGGTGAAACAGGAAATAGATGCTTGACTCCACTCTTCCACTTTCTTACCCTTTTCTTACCCTTGAGAAACCACAAGGAATAAAACAAAAATGCAGTCAAAATTACCGGAGTGCCCCAACTTCACAGTGCCTGCCAGGCAGCAATTGTGCTTCCAGCACCCTCGGGAGTGAACCCTCCAGTCTCTCGCTCCACAGTTCAATTCCTGCCGAAGCTTGCCTTTAGAACTACAAATGTCTCTTTTTCAGATTTTTCCTTTCATTAGTTTCAATGAATATTGTAAAGTTTATTTCATTAGATTCAGAGTACGGAGTTTCAATGAAGCTACAGAAAGTAATTTAGTAAAATTTAGTGCATTCTAATTATGTAATGGTTGCAATGGTGTGCCTAGTAACTGTTCAAAGGAAGCATTACCTACACTTCACTTATTTCTTTACAAAAGAGAATGGATGATAAAGAGACAAAAATTAATTTCTCTCACAGCCTTTGGCGCCCTTATCTAACAAAAATCTGAGTCTTGAAAGCTCCAATTCACCCAGCATCCACTGTCCTTTGATGAGGGAGTCCTAGATTTCCACTACCCTTTGTGTGAAAAAGGGCTTCCTGATTTTTCCCCCTGAAAGGCCTAGTTCTAATTTTAAGACTCTGTCCCCTCATTCTGGATTTCCTAACAAGAGGAAGTAGTTTTTCCATAACTAACTTGTTGAATCCTATTAACATTTTAAACACCTTGAGCTCCGTTCCCCATTTTATCTTTCTCCGCCTCCCCCAAGCAGCAATCTCCCGATCCCATTCCCCAGTCTCCCTCTCTTTGTCCCCACCCACATGCCTCAATCCTGATCCCATTCCCCGATCACCCTCTCTCCCGCCCCCCAAGCCTAAATCTCCTGAACCCATTCCAAAGTCTCCTCCACTGACAAGCCCCCACCCCATGCCCAATTTTCTGATCCCAATCCCCAGCCTCTCTCTGTCTGTTCCCCCACCCCACCCCACCCCACCCAGAGGCTCAACCTTTTGATCCCTTTCCCAAGTCCCCCTCTTTACCCCACTCCCAAACTCCCCGAGTCTCAATCTCCCAATCCCAGTCTCATTTTCCCCTGACACCCAGTCCATCTCATCCATCCTAGTCCTCAATAACCCATTCCTTAACCCCCTCCCCCCACTAAGCCCCAAATCCCTAACCACTAATCCCTGTTAGCCAGCTTCCAGCCCAACTCTACACATCTGTCCTGCTCTGTCCCTCTCTTTTTCTCTCGCTCTCGCTCTCGCTCTCTCTATCCTGTACCCCAAACCCCTCCACTCCCAGCTGTTTCTCCACCAGTTGCTCCCATTTCTGGTCACTCCTAAACAGGTGTTGGTTTCTGTGGTGGGTGGGAAAGGGGTGGAGTGGGGGTGGAGTTAGGGGAGTTGGCATCACCGAGCCAGAGGCTTCTTTGTGGCGGCAGCCAGTGACGCCACAGAACGGAGCTGGAGTGCGTGGGGGTTGGGGAGGGTGGGTGGCAGGTGCTATGGGAGGGAATTGCTGTTGCTGACATGAGGAATGTAAAGGCCAAGTTCTCCTGGGCCACATTCAGTAGTGCCCAAGAGATTTACACCCATTCTGGGAGACCCTTGGGAAGGTTGATAATCCTGTCTATATTAAATGAGGGCATCTCTAACAATGGGCTAAGATGCCTCTCTGAATACAGCAACATGACATCTGGACATTACTATTGTCCTCGGATTATCAATTTGCACTCATGAAGAATACCAGAGCCAGTTTGTCTGGAACTAGTTCCTTCTCAGAAATACACTGCATGATGCTGTTGCAACCACTTACATGCTGATTCTAGCAATACAAACATGCAAGCTAAACAATTCAGCACACATCCATTTTGGCACAGATAATATTAGTGAGATTTTACATTTGGGGAGGACACTGTAAATTGGATTATATACATGAGGAAGGACAGGTAAAGGAATAGGTGTCCTTGTGTAAGAAATGCAGCTAATACAAAGGCCTGATTTTGATTGCCAGACATTGTTAAAAACGGAAAGTTATTTAAAACTGTAGGTCGGCAGAGCCCTTTAGAGACCCCAAGTGTGTACAGGATTATTGCTGGAGTTTAACCAGCTAAAACCACATTGCATGCTGGCTCACAGCACTGGTAAGCTTCCCACTGCTAGTTCACCCTACCCATTATGTCAATTGGCCTGGAGGGTTATATGGAATTGAGCAGGATGAATCCCAGCCATCAGTGGCAGGTCTACTTGTCCAATTAACATTTGATCAACAGCAATGCCCAGTGTACAACAGACTTGCTCGGTCCAGCTATCACATTACAGATTCTGCCACATATGGTTGGCATGGTTCCAATTTTGCACTGCTGATGTTAACCTGGAGCCAACTCAAGTCCTAAGAGAACTTGATTACCTCCTGCCTCTCCCAAACAAGAGTGTTCTTTTCTTCACCAGAGAAAAGGGAAAAGAGAGAGATACACACATACCGTGTTGTGTGCATAGGGGGAAGAAAGCGATCATGACCCAAGGTACTCTTTTCATTCTCAACTCTCCGAGGGCCCATTGGTGACCGGCCAGAGTAACAAGGACTGTTCCAGGTTTGAACTCTGCCCTTACTACATTGGCTGATTGCAGTGAGGTTGGCAGTAGGGTCATTACAGTAGAGCTGTGGAAACATAACTCAGTATGAGTCAACACCCTCAGAGGAGGCGAGACAACTGTCATGGGAAATTTAAACAAAGCAATTGGAGTTCCACATGTTCACTGACCGGTTCCTCTGAGGGCATAGCGTCCAATCTGTGTTGCAAACACACTGGTGCCCCCCCCCCCCCCCCCCCCCCAGAATTGGGGGCCCTGGTAACCAGGACCCCCTTTCACCTTCAGAGGTCAGGGACCAATAAACAGGGAACCGAATGACAAATTTCAAACAGTTCAGCCAAATAGGATGGGATTAACCAGGTGCTGTATTCCACTAGCCCTGATGCTGATCATTGGACTGAGGCCAAAGGCAGCAGTTGCTTTCCAACAAAAACAATCATTGAAGAAATAAAGTGCTGACAAGTTGAGTTAATGTTTTTTAAAGATCCCTTTATATCTATGCGCCTCATTTATCAGTGTGAAATGTAAAGCATTTATTTAAAACTTGTTGGTTTCCTGATGGAATGTCCCAATGTTCTTTGGCCCTTTGGGATGGTGCGGTTGTGCAGTATTTTGAAGTACCAACAGGTGGCAGCACATTTTGTGATGCAGGTTTGAATTGTCCCACACCAGTGTGCTGTGTGATAGTCGCAGGCAGTGAAGAGGGCAGTAGAGGAATTTGGCCTTAAATTGCCTTTATGACCCTGCAGGTGGCTGATTTAGAGTAGTGCTGGTGAGCGAATTGGAGTAGGTTCTCTAGTGCCCATGTGTAGCTCGTGCATGATGTGGAGGAACCCGAGAATGGAACGGTACAGAACATTATCCCATTGGGCACTGTCTGTTCTAATTTGTTTTTTGGAGCATGGGTGTGTGGGCCTAATGAGTTGAAAATTCAGGAACCTTCCCTCTAAGGTTCATTCCTGCAGCAACGTCTGTGTTGCTCTCCGTGAGGAAGGCAGCAAAGACCCTTAGCCATAACAGTTTCGTAAAATAGGTCGGCAAGATTTGCGTTGTGGTGGCACCGCATAGAAATGTGAAACGTCCATTCAGCTTGTCCCACCACAACCTATATATGTACACGACCACTTCAGACCATTGACTTTCCACCTCTCTCAAATGACCCCACCAGACTGAATCAGGAATCAGCCTGCGTTTGTTATTGAATGTTTCGGCCAAGTTTGCATTCCCTGCTTTAGTTTCAGTTCAGTCCTTGTTACTTGTTGCTCCTAAGCTTTTGTTTTAACTCAAACCATCCCTGTTTCTCATCGTATTCCTTGGTCCCCAGTCGAGTTCAGTCCAGACACCTCCACTATTGCCCATTAATTTCTTGCTGATTGTGAAATTGTGGTTTGTGTTTGTTGCCCAAGACTCAGAGCATTGAAAAGCAACTACAAAAATCATCCCATAGGCTCTTTATTGAAATGATTGCATCCAGTAAACTGGGGGCCTCTAAAGCTTGATCACTGGGGGTGGGGATGGGGGCCAGGGGTACCAACTAGCAACAATGAAGATGCAGGGAGGAGGATGAGTGCATAGGACGGTGCATCTGAAGGACAAGGGAAACAAGAGGGAAAGGTCAGAGCAGCACGGATTCTAACAGCAAAAGCAAAATGCTGGGAAAACACAGCAGTCTTCATGCATTGTGAAGTGAAAAGACAGATTAACCTTGGATTGCCAGTATTTATGAACAATGATTATAGCTGTAATTTAAAATGGACAGAATTATACTGTAATTGATTTAAAACTTGTTGGTTCTCTGACCGAATGTCCCACGATTATTTTGGCCTTTTGAATGATGAAGTTATGCACTGTATTGGAAGCACCCACAGGTGGTAGTCCCATTTGTTCGTTGTGAAGGGGAGGTTGGAGGTAGAGTTGAGGGAGGTGTGAAGGGGAGGTTGGAGGTAGTGTTGAGGGAGGTGGGAAGGGGAGGTTGGAGGTAGTGGTGAAGGAGGTGTGAAGGGGAGGTTGGAGGTAGTGTTGAGGGAGGTGTGAAGGGGAGGTTGGAGGTAGTGTTGAGGGAGGAGTGAAGGGGAGGTTGGAGGTAGTGTTGAGGGAGGTGTGAAGGGGAGGTTGGAGGTAGTGTTGAGGGAGGTGTGAAGGGGAGGTTGGAGAAAGTGGTGAAGGAGGTGTGAAGGGGAGGTTGGAGGTAGTGTTGAGGGAGGTGTGAAGGGGAGGTTGGAGGTAGTGTTGAGGGAGGTGTGAAGGGAGGTTGGAGGTAGTGTTGAGGGAGATGTGAAGGGGAGGTTGGAGGTGTGAAGTGGAGGTTGGAGGTAGTGGTGAAGGAGGTGTGAAGGAGAGGATGGAGGTAGTGTTGAGGGAGGCGTGAAGGGGAGGTTGGAGGTAGTGTTGAGGGAGGTGTGGAGCTTGGACGTAGTGTTGAGGGATGTGTGAAGGGGAGAAAGCAGGTAGTGTTGAGGGAGGTGTGAAGGGGAGGTTGGAGGTAGTGTTGAGGGAGGTGTGAAGGGGAGGTTGGAGGTAGTGTTGAGGAAGGTGTGAAGGGGAGGTTGGAGGTAGTGTTGAGGGAGGTGTGAAGGGGAGGTTGGAGGTAGTGTTGAGGGAGGTGTGAAGGGAGGTTGGAGGTAGTGTTGAGGGAGATGTGAAGGGGAGGTTGGAGGTGTGAAGGGGAGGTTGGAGGTAGTGTTGAGGGAGATGTGAAGGCGAGGTTGGAGGTGTGAAGTGGAGGTTAGAGGTAGTGGTGAAGGAGGTGTGAAGGGGAGGTTGGAGGTAGTGTTGAGGGATGTGTGAAGGGGAGAAAGGAGGTAGTGTTGAGGGAGGCGTGAAGGGGAGGTTGGAGTTAGTGTTGAGAGAGGTGTGAAGGGGAGGTTGGAGGTAGTGTTGAGAGAGGTGTGAAGGGGAGGTTGGAGGTAGTGTTGAGGGAGGTGTGAAGGGAGGTTGGAGGTAGTGTTGAGGGAGATGTGAAGGGGAGGTTGGAGGTGTGAAGGGGAGGTTGGAGGTGTGAAGGGGAGGTTGGAGGTAGTGTTGAGGAAGGTGTGTAGGGGAGGTTGGAGGTAGTGTTGAGGGAGGTGTGAAGGGGAGGTTGGAGGTAGTGTTGAGGGAGGTGTGAAGGGGAGGTTGGAGGTAGTGTTGAGGGAGTTGTGAAGGGGAGGTTGGAGGTAGTGTTGAGGGAGATGTGAAGGGGAGGTTGGAGGTAGTGTTGAGGGAGGTGTGAAGGGGAGGTTGGAGGTAGTGTTGAGGGAGGTGTGAAGGGACGGTTGGAGGTAGTGTTGAGGGAGGTGTGAAGGGGAGGTTGGAGGTAGTGTTGAGGGAGGTGTGAAGGGGAGGTTGGAGAAAGTGGTGAAGCAGGTGTGAAGGGGAGGTTGGAGAAAGTGGTGAAGGAGGTATGGAGGGGAGGTTGGAGAAAGTGGTGAAGGAGGTGTGAAGGGGAGGTTGGGGGTAGTGTTGAGGGATGTGTGAAGGGGAGAAAGGAGTTAGTGTTGAGGGAGGTGTGAAGGGGAGGTTGGAGGTAGTGTTGAGAGAGGTGTGAAGGGGAGGTTGGAGGTAGTGTTGAGAGAGGTGTGAAGTGGAGGTTGGAGGTAGTGTTGAGGGAGGTGTGAAGGGGAGGTTGGAGGTAGTGTTGAGGGAGGTGTAAAGGGGAGGTTGGAGGTAGTGTTGAGGGAGGTGTGAAGGGGAGGTTGGAGGTAGTGTTGAAGGAGGTGTGAAGGGGAGGTTGGAGGTAGTGTTGAAGGAGGTGTGAAGGGGAGGTTGGAGGTAGTGTTGAGGGAGGTGTGAAGGGGAGGTTGGAGGTAGTGTTGAGGGAGGTGTGAAGGGGAGGTTGGAGTTAGTGTTGAGGGAGATGTGAAGGGGAGGTTGGAGGTATTTTTGAGGGAGGTGTGAAGGTGAGGTTGGAGGTAGTGGTGAAGGAGGTGTGAAGGGGAGGTTGGGGTTAGTGTTGAGGGAGGTGTGAAGGTAAGGTTGGAGGTAGTGTTGAGGGAGGTGTGAAAGGGAGGTTGGAGGTAGTGTTGAGGGAGGTGTGAAGGGGAGGTTGGAGGTAGTGTTGAGGGAGGTGTGAAGGGGAGGTTGGAGGTAGTGTTGAGGGAGGTGTGAAAGGGAGGTTGGAGGTCGTGTTGAGGGAGGTGTGAAGGGGAGGTTGGAGGTAGTGTTGAGGGAGGTGTGAAGGGGAGGTTGGAGATAGAGGTGAAGGAGGTGTGAAGGGGAGGTTGGAGGCAGTGTTGAGGGAGGTGTGAATGGGAGGTTGGAGTTAGTGTTGAGGGAGGTGTGAAGGGGAGGTTGGAGGTAGTGTTGAGGGAGGTGTGAAGGTAAGGTTGGAGGTAGTGGTGAAGGAGGTGTGAAGGGGAGGTTGGGGTTAGTGTTGAGGGAGGTGTGAAGGTAAGGTTGGAGGTAGTGTTGAGGGAGGTGTGAAGGGGAGGTTGGAGGTAGTGTTGAGGGAGGTGTGAAAGGGAGGTTGGAGGTCGTGTTGAGGGAGGTGTGAAGGGACGGTTGGAGGTGTGAAGTGGAGGTGAGAGGTAGTTTTGAGGAAGGTGTGAAGGGAGGTTGCAGGTAGTGTTGAGGGAGATGTGAAGGGGAGGTTGGAGGTGTGAAGTGGAGGTTAGAGGTAGTGGTGAAGGAGGTGTGAAGGGGAGGTTGGAGGTAGTGTTGAGGGATGTGTGAAGGGGAGAAAGGAGGTAGTGTTGAGGGAGGCGTGAAGGGGAGGTTGGAGTTAGTGTTGAGAGAGGTGTGAAGGGGAGGTTGGAGGTAGTGTTGAGAGAGGTGTGAAGGGGAGGTTGGAGGTAGTGTTGAGGGAGGTGTGAAGGGAGGTTGGAGGTAGTGTTGAGGGAGATGTGAAGGGGAGGTTGGAGGTGTGAAGGGGAGGTTGGAGGTAGTGTTGAGGAAGGTGTGAAGGGGAGGTTGGAGGTAGTGTTGAGGGAGGTGTGAAGGGGAGGTTGGGGGTAGTGTTGAGGGATGTGTGAAGGGGAGAAAGGAGTTAGTGTTGAGGGAGGTGTGAAGTGGAGGGTGGAGGTAGTGTTGAGGGAGGTGTGAAGGGGAGGTTGGAGGTAGTGTTGAGGGAGGTGTGAAGGGGAGGTTGGAGCTAGTGTTGAGGGAGGTGTGATGGGGAGGTTGGAGGTAGTGTTGAGGGAGGTGTGAAGGGGAGGTTGGAGGTAGTGTTGAAGGAGGTGTGAAGGGGAGGTTGGAGGTAGTGTTGAGGGAGGTGTGAAGGGGAGGTTGGAGGTATTTTTGAGGGAGATGTGAAGGGGAGGTTGGAGGTGTGAAGTGGAGGTTGGAGGTAGTGGTGAAGGAGGTGTGAAGGGGAGGTTGGAGGTATTTTTGAGGGAGGTGTGAAGGTGAGGTTGGAGGTAGTGGTGAAGGAGGTGTGAAGGGGAGGTTGGGGTTAGTGTTGAGGGAGGTGTGAAGGTAAGGTTGGAGGTAGTGTTGAGGGAGGTGTGAAGGGGAGGTTGGAGGTAGTGTTGAGGGAGGTGTGAAGGGGAGGTTGGAGGTCGTGTTGAGGGAGGTGTGAAGGGACGGTTGGAGTTAGTGTTGAGGGAGGTGTGAAGGGGAGGTTGGAGGTAATGTTGAGGGAGGTGTGAAGGGGAGGTTGGAGATAGTGTTGACGGAGGTGTGAAGGGGAGGTTGGAGGTAGTGTTGAGGGAGTTGTGAAGGGGAGGTTGGAGGTAGTGATGAAGGAGTTGTGAAGGGGAGGTTGGAGATAGAGGTGAAGGAGGTGTGAAGGGGAGGTTGGAGGCAGTGTTGAGGGAGGTGTGAAGGGGAGGTTGGAGTTAGTGTTGAGGGAGGTGTGAAGGGGAGGTTGGAGTTAGTGTTGAGGGAGGTGTGAAGGGGAGGTTGGAGGTAGTGTTGAGGGAGGTGTGGAGGTTGGAGGTAGTGTTGAGGGATGTGTGAAGGGGAGGTTGGAGGTAGTGTTGAGGGAGATGTGAAGGGGAGGTTGGAGTTGTGAAGTGGAGGTTGGAGGTAGTGCTAAAGGAGGTGTGAAGGGGAGGTTGGAGGTAGTGTTGAGGGATGTGTGAAGGGGAGAAAGGAGGTAGTGTTGAGGGAGGTGTGAAGGGGAGGTTGGAGTTAGTGTTGAGAGAGGTGTGAAGGGGAGGTTGGAGGTAGTGTTGAGGGAGGTGTGAAGGGGAGGTTGGAGGTAGTGTTGAGGGAGGTGTGGAGGTTGGACATGGTGTTGAGGGATGTGTGAAGGGGAGAAAGGAGGTAGTGTTCAGGGAGGTGTGAAGGGGAGGTTGGAGTTCGTGTTGAGAGAGGTGTGAAGGGGAGTTTGGAGGTAGTGTTGAGGGAGGTGTGAAGGGGAGGTTGGAGGTACTGTTGAGTGAGGTGTGAAGGGAGGTTGGAGGTAGTGTTGAGGGAGATGTGAAGGGGAGGTTGGAGGTAGTGTTGAGGAAGGTGTGAAGGGGAGGTTGGAGTTAGTGTTGAGGGAGATGTGAAGTGGAGGTTGGAGGTAGTGTTGAGGGAGGTGTGAAGGGAGGTTGGAGGTAGTGTTGAGGGAGATGTGAAGGGGAGGTTGGAGGTGTGAAAGGGAGGTTGGAGCTAGTGTTGAGGAAGGTGTGAAGGGGAGGTTGGAAGTAGTGTTGAGGGAGGTGTGAAGGGGAGGTTGGAGAAAGTGGTGAAGGAGGTGTGGAGGGGAGGTTGGAGAAAGTGGTGAAGGAGGTGTGAAGGGGAGGTTGGGGGTAGTGTTGAGGGATGTGTGAAGGGGAGAAAGGAGTTAGTGTTGAGGGAGGTGTGAAGTGGAGGGTGGAGGTAGTGTTGAGGGAGGTGTGAAGGGGAGGTTGGAGGTAGTGTTGAGGGAGGTGTGAAGGGGAGGTTGGAGCTAGTGTTGAGGGAGGTGTGATGGGGAGGTTGGAGGTAGTGTTGAGGGAGGTGTGAAGGGGAGGTTGGAGGTAGTGTTGAAGGAGGTGTGAAGGGGAGGTTGGAGGTAGTGTTGAGGGAGGTGTGAAGGGGAGGTTGGAGGTATTTTTGAGGGAGATGTGAAGGGGAGGTTGGAGGTGTGAAGTGGAGGTTGGAGGTAGTGGTGAAGGAGGTGTGAAGGGGAGGTTGGAGGTATTTTTGAGGGAGGTGTGAAGGTGAGGTTGGAGGTAGTGGTGAAGGAGGTGTGAAGGGGAGGTTGGGGTTAGTGTTGAGGGAGGTGTGAAGGTAAGGTTGGAGGTAGTGTTGAGGGAGGTGTGAAGGGGAGGTTGAAGGTAGTGTTGAGGGAGGTGTGAAGGGGAGGTTGGAGGTCGTGTTGAGGGAGGTGTGAAGGGACGGTTGGAGTTAGTGTTGAGGGAGGTGTGAAGGGGAGGTTGGAGGTAATGTTGAGGGAGGTGTGAAGGGGAGGTTGGAGATAGTGTTGACGGAGGTGTGAAGGGGAGGTTGGAGGTAGTGTTGAGGGAGTTGTGAAGGGGAGGTTGGAGGTAGTGATGAAGGAGTTGTGAAGGGGAGGTTGGAGATAGAGGTGAAGGAGGTGTGAAGGGGAGGTTGGAGGCAGTGTTGAGGGAGGTGTGAATGGGAGGTTGGAGGTAGTGTTGAGGGAGGTGTGAAGGGGAGGTTGGAGTTAGTGTTGAGGGAGGTGTGAAGGGGAGGTTGGAGGTAGTGTTGAGGGAGGTGTGGAGGTTGGAGGTAGTGTTGAGGGATGTGTGAAGGGGAGGTTGGAGGTAGTGTTGAGGGAGATGTGAAGGGGAGGTTGGAGTTGTGAAGTGGAGGTTGGAGGTAGTGCTAAAGGAGGTGTGAAGGGGAGGTTGGAGGTAGTGTTGAGGGATGTGTGAAGGGGAGAAAGGAGGTAGTGTTGAGGGAGGTGTGAAGGGGAGGTTGGAGTTAGTGTTGAGAGAGGTGTGAAGGGGAGGTTGGAGGTAGTGTTGAGGGAGGTGTGAAGGGGAGGTTGGAGGTAGTGTTGAGGGAGGTGTGGAGGTTGGACATGGTGTTGAGGGATGTGTGAAGGGGAGAAAGGAGGTAGTGTTCAGGGAGGTGTGAAGGGGAGGTTGGAGTTCGTGTTGAGAGAGGTGTGAAGGGGAGTTTGGAGGTAGTGTTGAGGGAGGTGTGAAGGGGAGGTTGGAGGTACTGTTGAGGGAGGTGTGAAGGGAGGTTGGAGGTAGTGTTGAGGGAGATGTGAAGGGGAGGTTGGAGGTAGTGTTGAGGAAGGTGTGAAGGGGAGGTTGGAGTTAGTGTTGAGGGAGATGTGAAGTGGAGGTTGGAGGTAGTGTTGAGGGAGGTGTGAAGGGAGGTTGGAGGTAGTGTTGAGGGAGATGTGAAGGGGAGGTTGGAGGTGTGAAAGGGAGGTTGGAGCTAGTGTTGAGGAAGGTGTGAAGGGGAGGTTGGAAGTAGTGTTGAGGGAGGTGTGAAGGGGAGGTTGGAGGTAGTGTTGAGGGAGGTGTGAAGGGGAGGTTGGAGGTAGTGTTGAGGGAGGTGTTAAGCGGAGGTTGGAGGTAGTGTTGAGGGAGGTGTGAAGGGACGGTTGGAGGTAGTGTTGAGGGAGGTGTGAAGGGGAGGTTGGAGGTAGTGTTGAGGGAGGTGTGAAGGGGAGGTTGGAGAAAATGGTGAAGGAGGTGTGAAGGGGAGGTTGGAGAAAGTGGTGAAGGAGGTGTGAAGGGGAGGTTGGGGGTAGTGTTGAGGGATGTGTGAAGGGGAGAAAGGAGTTAGTGTTGAGGGAGGTGTGAAGGGGAGGTTGGAGGTAGTGTTGAGAGAGGTGTGAAGTGGAGGGTGGAGGTAGTGTTGAGGGAGGTGTGAAGGGGAGGTTGGAGGTAGTGTTGAGAGAGGTGTGAAGGGGAGGTTGGAGTTAGTGTTGAGGGAGGTGTGAAGGGGAGGTTGGAGAAAATGGTGAAGGAGGTGTGAAGGGGAGGTTGGAGAAAGTGGTGAAGGAGGTGTGAAGGGGAGGTTGGGGGTAGTGTTGAGGGATGTGTGAAGGGGAGAAAGGAGTTAGTGTTGAGGGAGGTGTGAAGGGGAGGTTGGAGGTAGTGTTGAGAGAGGTGTGAAATGGAGGGTGGAGGTAGTGTTGAGGGAGGTGTGAAGGGGAGGTTGGAGGTAGTGTTGAGAGAGGTGTGAAGGGGAGGTTGGAGTTAGTGTTGAGGGAGGTGTGAAGGGGAGGTTGGAGGTAGTGTTGAGGGAGGTGTGAAGGGGAGGTTGGAGGTAGTGTTGTGGGAGGTGTGAAGGGACGGTTGGAGGTAGTGTTGTGGGAGGTGTGAAGGGACGGTTGGAGGTAGTGTTGTGGGAGGTGTGAAGGGGAGGTTGGAGGTAGTGTTGAGGGAGGTGTGAAGGGGAGGTTGGAGGTAGTGTTGAGGGACGTGTGAAGGGGAGGTTGGAGGTAGTGTTGAGGGAGGTGTGGAGGTTGGAGGTAGTGGTGAAGGAGTTGTAAAGGGGAGGTTGGAGATAGAGGTGAAGGAGGTGTGAAGGGGAGGTTGGAGGTAGTGTTGAGGGAGGTGTGAAGGGGAGGTTGGAGTTATGTTGAGGGAGGTGTGAAGGGGAGGTTGGAGGTAGTGTTGAGGGAGGTGTGAAGTGGAGGGTGGAGGTAGTGTTGAGGGAGGTGTGAAGGGGAGGTTGGAGGTAGTGTTGAGGGAGGTGTGAAGGGGAGGTTGGAGGTAGTGTTGAGGGAGGTTGGAGGTAGTGTTGAGGGAGGTGTGAAGGGGAGGTTGGAGGTAGTGTTGAGGGAGGTGTGAAGGGGAGGTTGGAGGTCGTGTTGAGGGAGGTGTGAAGGGACGGTTGGAGGTGTGAAGTGGAGGTGAGAGGTAGTTTTGAGGAAGGTGTGAAGGGAGGTTGCAGGTAGTGTTGAGGGAGATGTGAAGGGGAGGTTGGAGGTGTGAAGTGGAGGTTAGAGGTAGTGGTGAAGGAGGTGTGAAGGGGAGGTTGGAGGTAGTGTTGAGGGATGTGTGAAGGGGAGAAAGGAGGTAGTGTTGAGGGAGGCGTGAAGGGGAGGTTGGAGTTAGTGTTGAGAGAGGTGTGAAGGGGAGGTTGGAGGTAGTGTTGAGAGAGGTGTGAAGGGGAGGTTGGAGGTAGTGTTGAGGGAGGTGTGAAGGGAGGTTGGAGGTAGTGTTGAGGGAGGTGTGAAGGGGAGGTTGGAGGTGTGAAGGGGAGGTTGGAGGTAGTGTTGAGGAAGGTTGGAGGTAGTGTTGAGGGAGGTGTGATGGGGAGGTTGGAGAAAGTGGTGAAGCAGGTGTGAAGGGGAGGTTGGAGAAAGTGGTGAAGGAGGTGTGGAGGGGAGGTTGGAGAAAGTGGTGAAGGAGGTGTGAAGGGGAGGTTGGGGGTAGTGTTGAGGGATGTGTGAAGGGGAGAAAGGAGTTAGTGTTGAGGGAGGTGTGAAGTGGAGGGTGGAGGTAGTGTTGAGGGAGGTGTGAAGGGGAGGTTGGAGGTAGTGTTGAGGGAGGTGTGAAGGGGAGGTTGGAGCTAGTGTTGAGGGAGGTGTGATGGGGAGGTTGGAGGTAGTGTTGAGGGAGGTGTGAAGGGGAGGTTGGAGGTAGTGTTGAAGGAGGTGTGAAGGGGAGGTTGGAGGTAGTGTTGAGGGAGGTGTGAAGGGGAGGTTGGAGGTATTTTTGAGGGAGATGTGAAGGGGAGGTTGGAGGTGTGAAGTGGAGGTTGGAGGTAGTGGTGAAGGAGGTGTGAAGGGGAGGTTGGAGGTATTTTTGAGGGAGGTGTGAAGGTGAGGTTGGAGGTAGTGGTGAAGGAGGTGTGAAGGGGAGGTTGGGGTTAGTGTTGAGGGAGGTGTGAAGGTAAGGTTGGAGGTAGTGTTGAGGGAGGTGTGAAGGGGAGGTTGGAGGTAGTGTTGAGGGAGGTGTGAAGGGGAGGTTGGAGGTCGTGTTGAGGGAGGTGTGAAGGGACGGTTGGAGTTAGTGTTGAGGGAGGTGTGAAGGGGAGGTTGGAGGTAATGTTGAGGGAGGTGTGAAGGGGAGGTTGGAGATAGTGTTGACGGAGGTGTGAAGGGGAGGTTGGAGGTAGTGTTGAGGGAGTTGTGAAGGGGAGGTTGGAGGTAGTGATGAAGGAGTTGTGAAGGGGAGGTTGGAGGTAGTGTTGAGGGAGGTGTGGAGGTTGGAGGTAGTGTTGAGGGATGTGTGAAGGGGAGGTTGGAGGTAGTGTTGAGGGAGATGTGAAGGGGAGGTTGGAGTTGTGAAGTGGAGGTTGGAGGTAGTGCTAAAGGAGGTGTGAAGGGGAGGTTGGAGGTAGTGTTGAGGGATGTGTGAAGGGGAGAAAGGAGGTAGTGTTGAGGGAGGTGTGAAGGGGAGGTTGGAGTTAGTGTTGAGAGAGGTGTGAAGGGGAGGTTGGAGGTAGTGTTGAGGGAGGTGTGAAGGGGAGGTTGGAGGTAGTGTTGAGGGAGGTGTGGAGGTTGGACATGGTGTTGAGGGATGTGTGAAGGGGAGAAAGGAGGTAGTGTTCAGGGAGGTGTGAAGGGGAGGTTGAAGTTCGTGTTGAGAGAGGTGTGAAGGGGAGTTTGGAGGTAGTGTTGAGGGAGGTGTGAAGGGGAGGTTGGAGGTACTGTTGAGGGAGGTGTGAAGGGAGGTTGGAGGTAGTGTTGAGGGAGATGTGAAGGGGAGGTTGGAGGTAGTGTTGAGGAAGGTGTGAAGGGGAGGTTGGAGTTAGTGTTGAGGGAGATGTGAAGGGGAGGTTGGAGGTATTTTTGAGGGAGGTGTGAAGGTGAGGTTGGAGGTAGTGGTGAAGGAGGTGTGAAGGGGAGGTTGGGGTTAGTGTTGAGGGAGGTGTGAAGGTAAGGTTGGAGGTAGTGTTGAGGGAGGTGTGAAGGGGAGGTTGGAGGTAGTGTTGAGGGAGGTGTGAAGGGGAGGTTGGAGGTAGTGTTGAGGGAGGTGTGAAGGGGAGGTTGGAGGTAGTGTTGAGGGAGGTGTGAAGGGGAGGTTGGAGGTAGTGTTGAGGGAGGTGTGAAGGGGAGGTTGGAGGTAGTGTTGAGGGAGGTGTGAAGGGGAGGTTGGAGATAGAGGTGAAGGAGGTGTGAAGGGGAGGTTGGAGGCAGTGTTGAGGGAGGTGTGAATGGGAGGTTGGAGTTAGTGTTGAGGGAGGTGTGGGGAGGTTGGAGTTAGTGTTGAGGGAGGTGTGAAGGGGAGGTTGGAGGTAGTGTTGAGAGAGGTGTGGAGGTTGGAGGTAGTGGTGAAGGAGGTGTGAAGGGGAGGTTGGGGTTAGTGTTGAGGGAGGTGTGAAGGTAAGGTTGGAGGTAGTGTTGAGGGAGGTGTGAAGGGGAGGTTGGAGGTAGTGTTGAGGGAGGTGTGAAAGGGAGGTTGGAGGTCGTGTTGAGGGAGGTGTGAAGGGACGGTTGGAGGTGTGAAGTGGAGGTGAGAGGTAGTTTTGAGGAAGGTGTGAAGGGAGGTTGCAGGTAGTGTTGAGGGAGATGTGAAGGGGAGGTTGGAGGTGTGAAGTGGAGGTTAGAGGTAGTGGTGAAGGAGGTGTGAAGGGGAGGTTGGAGGTAGTGTTGAGGGATGTGTGAAGGGGAGAAAGGAGGTAGTGTTGAGGGAGGCGTGAAGGGGAGGTTGGAGTTAGTGTTGAGAGAGGTGTGAAGGGGAGGTTGGAGGTAGTGTTGAGAGAGGTGTGAAGGGGAGGTTGGAGGTAGTGTTGAGGGAGGTGTGAAGGGAGGTTGGAGGTAGTGTTGAGGGAGATGTGAAGGGGAGGTTGGAGGTGTGAAGGGGAGGTTGGAGGTAGTGTTGAGGAAGGTGTGAAGGGGAGGTTGGAGGTAGTGTTGAGGGAGGTGTGAAGGGGAGGTTGGAGGTAGTGTTGAGGGAGTTGTGAAGGGGAGGTTGGAGGTAGTGTTGAGGGAGATGTGAAGGGGAGGTTGGAGGTAGTGTTGAGGGAGGTGTGAAGGGGAGGTTGGAGGTAGTGTTGAGGGAGGTGTGAAGGGACGGTTGGAGGTAGTGTTGAGGGAGGTGTGAAGGGGAGGTTGGAGAAAGTGGTGAAGGAGGTGTGGAGGGGAGGTTGGAGAAAGTGGTGAAGGAGGTGTGAAGGGGAGGTTGGGGGTAGTGTTGAGGGATGTGTGAAGGGGAGAAAGGAGTTAGTGTTGAGGGAGGTGTGAAGTGGAGGGTGGAGGTAGTGTTGAGGGAGGTGTGAAGGGGAGGTTGGAGGTAGTGTTGAGGGAGGTGTGAAGGGGAGGTTGGAGCTAGTGTTGAGGGAGGTGTGATGGGGAGGTTGGAGGTAGTGTTGAGGGAGGTGTGAAGGGGAGGTTGGAGGTAGTGTTGAAGGAGGTGTGAAGGGGAGGTTGGAGGTAGTGTTGAGGGAGGTGTGAAGGGGAGGTTGGAGGTATTTTTGAGGGAGATGTGAAGGGGAGGTTGGAGGTAGTGGTGAAGGAGGTGTGAAGGGGAGGTTGGAGGTATTTTTGAGGGAGGTGTGAAGGTGAGGTTGGAGGTAGTGGTGAAGGAGGTGTGAAGGGGAGGTTGGGGTTAGTGTTGAGGGAGGTGTGAAGGTAAGGTTGGAGGTAGTGTTGAGGGAGGTGTGAAGGGGAGGTTGGAGGTAGTGTTGAGGGAGGTGTGAAGGGGAGGTTGGAGGTCGTGTTGAGGGAGGTGTGAAGGGACGGTTGGAGTTAGTGTTGAGGGAGGTGTGGAGGTTGGAGGTAGTGGTGAAGGAGTTGTAAAGGGGAGGTTGGAGATAGAGGTGAAGGAGGTGTGAAGGGGAGGTTGGAGGTAGTGTTGAGGGAGGTGTGAAGGGGAGGTTGGAGTTATGTTGAGGGAGGTGTGAAGGGGAGGTTGGAGGTAGTGTTGAGGGAGGTGTGAAGTGGAGGGTGGAGGTAGTGTTGAGGGAGGTGTGAAGGGGAGGTTGGAGGTAGTGTTGAGGGAGGTGTGAAGGGGAGGTTGGAGGTAGTGTTGAGGGAGGTTGGAGGTAGTGTTGAGGGAGGTGTGAAGGGGAGGTTGGAGGTAGTGTTGAGGGAGGTGTGAAGGGGAGGTTGGAGGTCGTGTTGAGGGAGGTGTGAAGGGACGGTTGGAGGTGTGAAGTGGAGGTGAGAGGTAGTTTTGAGGAAGGTGTGAAGGGAGGTTGCAGGTAGTGTTGAGGGAGATGTGAAGGGGAGGTTGGAGGTGTGAAGTGGAGGTTAGAGGTAGTGGTGAAGGAGGTGTGAAGGGGAGGTTGGAGGTAGTGTTGAGGGATGTGTGAAGGGGAGAAAGGAGGTAGTGTTGAGGGAGGCGTGAAGGGGAGGTTGGAGTTAGTGTTGAGAGAGGTGTGAAGGGGAGGTTGGAGGTAGTGTTGAGGGAGGTGTGAAGGGGAGGTTGGAGGTAGTGTTGAGGGAGGTGTGAAGGGAGGTTGGAGGTAGTGTTGAGGGAGATGTGAAGGGGAGGTTGGAGGTGTGAAGGGGAGGTTGGAGGTAGTGTTGAGGAAGGTTGGAGGTAGTGTTGAGGGAGGTGTGATGGGGAGGTTGGAGAAAGTGGTGAAGCAGGTGTGAAGGGGAGGTTGGAGAAAGTGGTGAAGGAGGTGTGGAGGGGAGGTTGGAGAAAGTGGTGAAGGAGGTGTGAAGGGGAGGTTGGGGGTAGTGTTGAGGGATGTGTGAAGGGGAGAAAGGAGTTAGTGTTGAGGGAGGTGTGAAGTGGAGGGTGGAGGTAGTGTTGAGGGAGGTGTGAAGGGGAGGTTGGAGGTAGTGTTGAGGGAGGTGTGAAGGGGAGGTTGGAGCTAGTGTTGAGGGAGGTGTGATGGGGAGGTTGGAGGTAGTGTTGAGGGAGGTGTGAAGGGGAGGTTGGAGGTAGTGTTGAAGGAGGTGTGAAGGGGAGGTTGGAGGTAGTGTTGAGGGAGGTGTGAAGGGGAGGTTGGAGGTATTTTTGAGGGAGATGTGAAGGGGAGGTTGGAGGTGTGAAGTGGAGGTTGGAGGTAGTGGTGAAGGAGGTGTGAAGGGGAGGTTGGAGGTATTTTTGAGGGAGGTGTGAAGGTGAGGTTGGAGGTAGTGGTGAAGGAGGTGTGAAGGGGAGGTTGTGGTTAGTGTTGAGGGAGGTGTGAAGGTAAGGTTGGAGGTAGTGTTGAGGGAGGTGTGAAGGGGAGGTTGGAGGTAGTGTTGAGGGAGGTGTGAAGGGGAGGTTGGAGGTCGTGTTGAGGGAGGTGTGAAGGGACGGTTGGAGTTAGTGTTGAGGGAGGTGTGAAGGGGAGGTTGGAGGTAATGTTGAGGGAGGTGTGAAGGGGAGGTTGGAGATAGTGTTGAGGGAGGTGTGAAGGGGAGGTTGGAGGTAGTGTTGAGGGAGTTGTGAAGGGGAGGTTGGAGGTAGTGATGAAGGAGTTGTGAAGGGGAGGTTGGAGATAGAGGTGAAGGAGGTGTGAAGGGGAGGTTGGAGGCAGTGTTGAGGGAGGTGTGAATGGGAGGTTGGAGGTAGTGTTGAGGGAGGTGTGAAGGGGAGGTTGGAGGTAGTGTTGAGGGAGGTGTGGAGGTTGGAGGTAGTGTTGAGGGATGTGTGAAGGGGAGGTTGGAGGTAGTGTTGAGGGAGATGTGAAGGGGAGGTTGGAGTTGTGAAGTGGAGGTTGGAGGTAGTGCTAAAGGAGGTGTGAAGGGGAGGTTGGAGGTAGTGTTGAGGGATGTGTGAAGGGGAGAAAGGAGGTAGTGTTGAGGGAGGTGTGAAGGGGAGGTTGGAGTTAGTGTTGAGAGAGGTGTGAAGGGGAGGTTGGAGGTAGTGTTGAGGGAGGTGTGAAGGGGAGGTTGGAGGTAGTGTTGAGGGAGGTGTGGAGGTTGGACATGGTGTTGAGGGATGTGTGAAGGGGAGAAAGGAGGTAGTGTTCAGGGAGGTGTGAAGGGGAGGTTGGAGTTCGTGTTGAGAGAGGTGTGAAGGGGAGTTTGGAGGTAGTGTTGAGGGAGGTGTGAAGGGGAGGTTGGAGGTACTGTTGAGGGAGGTGTGAAGGGAGGTTGGAGGTAGTGTTGAGGGAGATGTGAAGGGGAGGTTGGAGGTAGTGTTGAGGAAGGTGTGAAGGGGAGGTTGGAGTTAGTGTTGAGGGAGATGTGAAGGGGAGGTTGGAGGTATTTTTGAGGGAGGTGTGAAGGTGAGGTTGGAGGTAGTGGTGAAGGAGGTGTGAAGGGGAGGTTGGGGTTAGTGTTGAGGGAGGTGTGAAGGTAAGGTTGGAGGTAGTGTTGAGGGAGGTGTGAAGGGGAGGTTGGAGGTAGTGTTGAGGGAGGTGTGAAGGGGAGGTTGGAGGTAGTGTTGAGGGAGGTGTGAAGGGGAGGTTGGAGGTAGTGTTGAGGGAGGTGTGAAGGGGAGGTTGGAGGTAGTGTTGAGGGAGGTGTGAAGGGGAGGTTGGAGGTAGTGTTGAGGGAGGTGTGAAGGGGAGGTTGGAGATAGAGGTGAAGGAGGTGTGAAGGGGAGGTTGGAGGCAGTGTTGAGGGAGGTGTGAATGGGAGGTTGGAGTTAGTGTTGAGGGAGGTGTGGGGAGGTTGGAGTTAGTGTTGAGGGAGGTGTGAAGGGGAGGTTGGAGGTAGTGTTGAGAGAGGTGTGGAGGTTGGAGGTAGTGGTGAAGGAGGTGTGAAGGGGAGGTTGGGGTTAGTGTTGAGGGAGGTGTGAAGGTAAGGTTGGAGGTAGTGTTGAGGGAGGTGTGAAGGGGAGGTTGGAGGTAGTGTTGAGGGAGGTGTGAAAGGGAGGTTGGAGGTCGTGTTGAGGGAGGTGTGAAGGGACGGTTGGAGGTGTGAAGTGGAGGTGAGAGGTAGTTTTGAGGAAGGTGTGAAGGGAGGTTGCAGGTAGTGTTGAGGGAGATGTGAAGGGGAGGTTGGAGGTGTGAAGTGGAGGTTAGAGGTAGTGGTGAAGGAGGTGTGAAGGGGAGGTTGGAGGTAGTGTTGAGGGATGTGTGAAGGGGAGAAAGGAGGTAGTGTTGAGGGAGGCGTGAAGGGGAGGTTGGAGTTAGTGTTGAGAGAGGTGTGAAGGGGAGGTTGGAGGTAGTGTTGAGAGAGGTGTGAAGGGGAGGTTGGAGGTAGTGTTGAGGGAGGTGTGAAGGGAGGTTGGAGGTAGTGTTGAGGGAGATGTGAAGGGGAGGTTGGAGGTGTGAAGGGGAGGTTGGAGGTAGTGTTGAGGAAGGTGTGAAGGGGAGGTTGGAGGTAGTGTTGAGGGAGGTGTGAAGGGGAGGTTGGAGGTAGTGTTGAGGGAGTTGTGAAGGGGAGGTTGGAGGTAGTGTTGAGGGAGATGTGAAGGGGAGGTTGGAGGTAGTGTTGAGGGAGGTGTGAAGGGGAGGTTGGAGGTAGTGTTGAGGGAGGTGTGAAGGGACGGTTGGAGGTAGTGTTGAGGGAGGTGTGAAGGGGAGGTTGGAGAAAGTGGTGAAGGAGGTGTGGAGGGGAGGTTGGAGAAAGTGGTGAAGGAGGTGTGAAGGGGAGGTTGGGGGTAGTGTTGAGGGATGTGTGAAGGGGAGAAAGGAGTTAGTGTTGAGGGAGGTGTGAAGTGGAGGGTGGAGGTAGTGTTGAGGAAGGTGTGAAGGGGAGGTTGGAGGTAGTGTTGAGGTGGTGTGAAGGGGAGGTTGGAGCTAGTGTTGAGGGAGGTGTGATGGGGAGGTTGGAGGTAGTGTTGAGGGAGGTGTGAAGGGGAGGTTGGAGGTAGTGTTGAAGGAGGTGTGAAGGGGAGGTTGGAGGTAGTGTTGAGGGAGGTGTGAAGGGGAGGTTGGAGGTATTTTTGAGGGAGATGTGAAGGGGAGGTTGGAGGTGTGAAGTGGAGGTTGGAGGTAGTGGTGAAGGAGGTGTGAAGGGGAGGTTGGAGGTATTTTTGAGGGAGGTGTGAAGGTGAGGTTGGAGGTAGTGGTGAAGGAGGTGTGAAGGGGAGGTTGGGGTTAGTGTTGAGGGAGGTGTGAAGGTAAGGTTGGAGGTAGTGTTGAGGGAGGTGTGAAGGGGAGGTTGGAGGTAGTGTTGAGGGAGGTGTGAAGGGGAGGTTGGAGGTCGTGTTGAGGGAGGTGTGAAGGGACGGTTGGAGTTAGTGTTGAGGGAGGTGTGAAGGGGAGGTTGGAGGTAATGTTGAGGGAGGTGTGAAGGGGAGGTTGGAGATAGTGTTGACGGAGGTGTGAAGGGGAGGTTGGAGGTAGTGTTGAGGGAGTTGTGAAGGGGAGGTTGGAGGTAGTGATGAAGGAGTTGTGAAGGGGAGGTTGGAGATAGAGGTGAAGGAGGTGTGAAGGGGAGGTTGGAGGCAGTGTTGAGGGAGGTGTGAATGGGAGGTTGGAGGTAGTGTTGAGGGAGGTGTGAAGGGGAGGTTGGAGTTAGTGTTGAGGGAGGTGTGAAGGGGAGGTTGGAGGTAGTGTTGAGGGAGGTGTGGAGGTTGGAGGTAGTGTTGAGGGATGTGTGAAGGGGAGGTTGGAGGTAGTGTTGAGGGAGATGTGAAGGGGAGGTTGGAGTTGTGAAGTGGAGGTTGGAGGTAGTGCTAAAGGAGGTGTGAAGGGGAGGTTGGAGGTAGTGTTGAGGGATGTGTGAAGGGGAGAAAGGAGGTAGTGTTGAGAGAGGTGTGAAGGGGAGGTTGGAGGTAGTGTTGAGGGAGGTGTGAAGGGGAGGTTGGAGGTAGTGTTGAGGGAGGTGTGGAGGTTGGACATGGTGTTGAGGGATGTGTGAAGGGGAGAAAGGAGGTAGTGTTCAGGGAGGTGTGAAGGGGAGGTTGGAGTTCGTGTTGAGAGAGGTGTGAAGGGGAGTTTGGAGGTAGTGTTGAGGGAGGTGTGAAGGGGAGGTTGGAGGTACTGTTGAGGGAGGTGTGAAGGGAGGTTGGAGGTAGTGTTGAGGGAGATGTGAAGGGGAGGTTGGAGGTAGTGTTGAGGAAGGTGTGAAGGGAGGTTGGAGGTAGTGTTGAGGAAGGTGTGAAGTGGAGGTTGGAGGTAGTGTTGAGGGAGGTGTGAAGGGGAGGTTGGAGGTAGTGTTGAGGGAGGTGTGAAGGGAGGTTGGAGGTAGTGTTGAGGGAGATGTGAAGGGGAGGTTGGAGGTGTGAAAGGGAGGTTGGAGCTAGTGTTGAGGAAGGTGTGAAGGGGAGGTTGGAAGTAGTGTTGAGGGAGGTGTGAAGGGGAGGTTGGAGGTAGTGTTGAGGGAGGTGTGAAGGGGAGGTTGGAGGTAGTGTTGAGGGAGGTGTTAAGCGGAGGTTGGAGGTAGTGTTGAGGGAGGTGTGAAGGGACGGTTGGAGGTAGTGTTGAGGGAGGTGTGAAGGGGAGGTTGGAGGTAGTGTTGAGGGAGGTGTGAAGGGGAGGTTTGAGAAAATGGTGAAGGAGGTGTGAAGGGGAGGTTGGAGAAAGTGGTGAAGGAGGTGTGAAGGGGAGGTTGGAGCTAGTGTTGAGGGAGGTGTGATGGGGAGGTTGGAGGTAGTGTTGAGGGAGGTGTGAAGGGGAGGTTGGAGGTAGTGTTGAAGGAGGTGTGAAGGGGAGGTTGGAGGTAGTGTTGAGGGAGGTGTGAAGGGGAGGTTGGAGCTAGTGTTGAGGGAGGTGTGATGGGGAGGTTGGAGGTAGTGTTGAGGGAGGTGTGAAGGGGAGGTTGGAGGTAGTGTTGAAGGAGGTGTGAAGGGGAGGTTGGAGGTAGTGTTGAGGGAGGTGTGAAGGGGAGGTTGGAGGTATTTTTGAGGGAGATGTGAAGGGGAGGTTGGAGGTGTGAAGTGGAGGTTGGAGGTAGTGGTGAAGGAGGTGTGAAGGGGAGGTTGGAGGTATTTTTGAGGGAGGTGTGAAGGTGAGGTTGGAGGTAGTGGTGAAGGAGGTGTGAAGGGGAGGTTGGGGTTAGTGTTGAGGGAGGTGTGAAGGTAAGGTTGGAGGTAGTGTTGAGGGAGGTGTGAAGGGGAGGTTGGAGGTAGTGTTGAGGGAGGTGTGAAGGGGAGGTTGGAGGTCGTGTTGAGGGAGGTGTGAAGGGACGGTTGGAGTTAGTGTTGAGGGAGGTGTGGAGGTTGGAGGTAGTGGTGAAGGAGTTGTAAAGGGGAGGTTGGAGATAGAGGTGAAGGAGGTGTGAAGGGGAGGTTGGAGGTAGTGTTGAGGGAGGTGTGAAGGGGAGGTTGGAGTTATGTTGAGGGAGGTGTGAAGGGGAGGTTGGAGGTAGTGTTGAGGGAGGTGTGAAGTGGAGGGTGGAGGTAGTGTTGAGGGAGGTGTGAAGGGGAGGTTGGAGGTAGTGTTGAGGGAGGTGTGAAGGGGAGGTTGGAGGTAGTGTTGAGGGAGGTTGGAGGTAGTGTTGAGGGAGGTGTGAAGGGGAGGTTGGAGGTAGTGTTGAGGGAGGTGTGAAGGGGAGGTTGGAGGTCGTGTTGAGGGAGGTGTGAAGGGACGGTTGGAGGTGTGAAGTGGAGGTGAGAGGTAGTTTTGAGGAAGGTGTGAAGGGAGGTTGCAGGTAGTGTTGAGGGAGATGTGAAGGGGAGGTTGGAGGTGTGAAGTGGAGGTTAGAGGTAGTGGTGAAGGAGGTGTGAAGGGGAGGTTGGAGGTAGTGTTGAGGGATGTGTGAAGGGGAGAAAGGAGGTAGTGTTGAGGGAGGCGTGAAGGGGAGGTTGGAGTTAGTGTTGAGAGAGGTGTGAAGGGGAGGTTGGAGGTAGTGTTGAGAGAGGTGTGAAGGGGAGGTTGGAGGTAGTGTTGAGGGAGGTGTGAAGGGAGGTTGGAGGTAGTGTTGAGGGAGATGTGAAGGGGAGGTTGGAGGTGTGAAGGGGAGGTTGGAGGTAGTGTTGAGGAAGGTTGGAGGTAGTGTTGAGGGAGGTGTGATGGGGAGGTTGGAGAAAGTGGTGAAGCAGGTGTGAAGGGGAGGTTGGAGAAAGTGGTGAAGGAGGTGTGGAGGGGAGGTTGGAGAAAGTGGTGAAGGAGGTGTGAAGGGGAGGTTGGGGGTAGTGTTGAGGGATGTGTGAAGGGGAGAAAGGAGTTAGTGTTGAGGGAGGTGTGAAGGGGAGGTTGGAGGTAGTGTTGAGGGAGGTGTGAAGGGGAGGTTGGAGCTAGTGTTGAGGGAGGTGTGATGGGGAGGTTGGAGGTAGTGTTGAGGGAGGTGTGAAGGGGAGGTTGGAGGTAGTGTTGAGGGAGGTGTGAAGGGGAGGTTGGAGGTAGTGTTGAGGGAGGTGTGAAGGGGAGGTTGGAGGTATTTTTGAGGGAGATGTGAAGGGGAGGTTGGAGGTGTGAAGTGGAGGTTGGAGGTAGTGGTGAAGGAGGTGTGAAGGGGAGGTTGGAGGTATTTTTGAGGGAGGTGTGAAGGGGAGAAAGGAGGTAGTGTTGAGGGAGGCGTGAAGGGGAGGTTGGAGTTAGTGTTGAGAGAGGTGTGAAGGGGAGGTTGGAGGTAGTGTTGAGAGAGGTGTGAAGGGGAGGTTGGAGGTAGTGTTGAGGGAGGTGTGAAGGGAGGTTGGAGGTAGTGTTGAGGGAGATGTGAAGGGGAGGTTGGAGGTGTGAAGGGGAGGTTGGAGGTAGTGTTGAGGAAGGTTGGAGGTAGTGTTGAGGGAGGTGTGATGGGGAGGTTGGAGAAAGTGGTGAAGCAGGTGTGAAGGGGAGGTTGGAGAAAGTGGTGAAGGAGGTGTGGAGGGGAGGTTGGAGAAAGTGGTGAAGGAGGTGTGAAGGGGAGGTTGGGGGTAGTGTTGAGGGATGTGTGAAGGGGAGAAAGGAGTTAGTGTTGAGGGAGGTGTGAAGGGGAGGTTGGAGGTAGTGTTGAGGGAGGTGTGAAGGGGAGGTTGGAGCTAGTGTTGAGGGAGGTGTGATGGGGAGGTTGGAGGTAGTGTTGAGGGAGGTGTGAAGGGGAGGTTGGAGGTAGTGTTGAGGGAGGTGTGAAGGGGAGGTTGGAGGTAGTGTTGAGGGAGGTGTGAAGGGGAGGTTGGAGGTATTTTTGAGGGAGATGTGAAGGGGAGGTTGGAGGTGTGAAGTGGAGGTTGGAGGTAGTGGTGAAGGAGGTGTGAAGGGGAGGTTGGAGGTATTTTTGAGGGAGGTGTGAAGGTGAGGTTGGAGGTAGTGGTGAAGGAGGTGTGAAGGGGAGGTTGGGGTTAGTGTTGAGGGAGGTGTGAAGGTAAGGTTGGAGGTAGTGTTGAGGGAGGTGTGAAGGGGAGGTTGGAGGTAGTGTTGAGGGAGGTGTGAAGGGGAGGTTGGAGGTCGTGTTGAGGGAGGTGTGAAGGGACGGTTGGAGTTAGTGTTGAGGGAGGTGTGAAGGGGAGGTTGGAGGTAATGTTGAGGGAGGTGTGAAGGGGAGGTTGGAGATAGTGTTGACGGAGGTGTGAAGGGGAGGTTGGAGGTAGTGTTGAGGGAGTTGTGAAGGGGAGGTTGGAGGTAGTGATGAAGGAGTTGTGAAGGGGAGGTTGGGGGTAGAGGTGAAGGAGGTGTGAAGGGGAGGTTGGAGGCAGTGTTGAGGGAGGTGTGAATGGGAGGTTGGAGGTAGTGTTGAGGGAGGTGTGAAGGGGAGGTTGGAGTTAGTGTTGAGGGAGGTGTGAAGGGGAGGTTGGAGGTAGTGTTGAGGGAGGTGTGGAGGTTGGAGGTAGTGTTGAGGGATGTGTGAAGGGGAGGTTGGAGGTAGTGTTGAGGGAGATGTGAAGGGGAGGTTGGAGTTGTGAAGTGGAGGTTGGAGGTAGTGCTAAAGGAGGTGTGAAGGGGAGGTTGGAGGTAGTGTTGAGGGATGTGTGAAGGGGAGAAAGGAGGTAGTGTTGAGGGAGGTGTGAAGGGGAGGTTGGAGTTAGTGTTGAGAGAGGTGTGAAGGGGAGGTTGGAGGTAGTGTTGAGGGAGGTGTGAAGGGGAGGTTGGAGGTAGTGTTGAGGGAGGTGTGGAGGTTGGACATGGTGTTGAGGGATGTGTGAAGGGGAGAAAGGAGGTAGTGTTCAGGGAGGTGTGAAGGGGAGGTTGGAGTTCGTGTTGAGAGAGGTGTGAAGGGGAGTTTGGAGGTAGTGTTGAGGGAGGTGTGAAGGGGAGGTTGGAGGTACTGTTGAGGGAGGTGTGAAGGGAGGTTGGAGGTAGTGTTGAGGGAGATGTGAAGGGGAGGTTGGAGGTAGTGTTGAGGAAGGTGTGAAGGGGAGGTTGGAGTTAGTGTTGAGGGAGATGTGAAGGGGAGGTTGGAGGTATTTTTGAGGGAGGTGTGAAGGTGAGGTTGGAGGTAGTGGTGAAGGAGGTGTGAAGGGGAGGTTGGGGTTAGTGTTGAGGGAGGTGTGAAGGTAAGGTTGGAGGTAGTGTTGAGGGAGGTGTGAAGGGGAGGTTGGAGGTAGTGTTGAGGGAGGTGTGAAGGGGAGGTTGGAGGTAGTGTTGAGGGAGGTGTGAAGGGGAGGTTGGAGGTAGTGTTGAGGGAGGTGTGAAGGGGAGGTTGGAGGTAGTGTTGAGGGAGGTGTGAAGGGGAGGTTGGAGGTAGTGTTGAGGGAGGTGTGAAGGGGAGGTTGGAGATAGAGGTGAAGGAGGTGTGAAGGGGAGGTTGGAGGCAGTGTTGAGGGAGGTGTGAATGGGAGGTTGGAGTTAGTGTTGAGGGAGGTGTGGGGAGGTTGGAGTTAGTGTTGAGGGAGGTGTGAAGGGGAGGTTGGAGGTAGTGTTGAGAGAGGTGTGGAGGTTGGAGGTAGTGGTGAAGGAGGTGTGAAGGGGAGGTTGGGGTTAGTGTTGAGGGAGGTGTGAAGGTAAGGTTGGAGGTAGTGTTGAGGGAGGTGTGAAGGGGAGGTTGGAGGTAGTGTTGAGGGAGGTGTGAAAGGGAGGTTGGAGGTCGTGTTGAGGGAGGTGTGAAGGGACGGTTGGAGGTGTGAAGTGGAGGTGAGAGGTAGTTTTGAGGAAGGTGTGAAGGGAGGTTGCAGGTAGTGTTGAGGGAGATGTGAAGGGGAGGTTGGAGGTGTGAAGTGGAGGTTAGAGGTAGTGGTGAAGGAGGTGTGAAGGGGAGGTTGGAGGTAGTGTTGAGGGATGTGTGAAGGGGAGAAAGGAGGTAGTGTTGAGGGAGGCGTGAAGGGGAGGTTGGAGTTAGTGTTGAGAGAGGTGTGAAGGGGAGGTTGGAGGTAGTGTTGAGAGAGGTGTGAAGGGGAGGTTGGAGGTAGTGTTGAGGGAGGTGTGAAGGGAGGTTGGAGGTAGTGTTGAGGGAGATGTGAAGGGGAGGTTGGAGGTGTGAAGGGGAGGTTGGAGGTAGTGTTGAGGAAGGTGTGAAGGGGAGGTTGGAGGTAGTGTTGAGGGAGGTGTGAAGGGGAGGTTGGAGGTAGTGTTGAGGGAGTTGTGAAGGGGAGGTTGGAGGTAGTGTTGAGGGAGATGTGAAGGGGAGGTTGGAGGTAGTGTTGAGGGAGGTGTGAAGGGGAGGTTGGAGGTAGTGTTGAGGGAGGTGTGAAGGGACGGTTGGAGGTAGTGTTGAGGGAGGTGTGAAGGGGAGGTTGGAGAAAGTGGTGAAGGAGGTGTGGAGGGGAGGTTGGAGAAAGTGGTGAAGGAGGTGTGAAGGGGAGGTTGGGGGTAGTGTTGAGGGATGTGTGAAGGGGAGAAAGGAGTTAGTGTTGAGGGAGGTGTGAAGTGGAGGGTGGAGGTAGTGTTGAGGAAGGTGTGAAGGGGAGGTTGGAGGTAGTGTTGAGGGAGGTGTGAAGGGGAGGTTGGAGCTAGTGTTGAGGGAGGTGTGATGGGGAGGTTGGAGGTAGTGTTGAGGGAGGTGTGAAGGGGAGGTTGGAGGTAGTGTTGAAGGAGGTGTGAAGGGGAGGTTGGAGGTAGTGTTGAGGGAGGTGTGAAGGGGAGGTTGGAGGTATTTTTGAGGGAGATGTGAAGGGGAGGTTGGAGGTGTGAAGTGGAGGTTGGAGGTAGTTGTGAAGGAGGTGTGAAGGGGAGGTTGGAGGTATTTTTGAGGGAGGTGTGAAGGTGAGGTTGGAGGTAGTGGTGAAGGAGGTGTGAAGGGGAGGTTGGGGTTAGTGTTGAGGGAGGTGTGAAGGTAAGGTTGGAGGTAGTGTTGAGGGAGGTGTGAAGGGGAGGTTGGAGGTAGTGTTGAGGGAGGTGTGAAGGGGAGGTTGGAGGTCGTGTTGAGGGAGGTGTGAAGGGACGGTTGGAGTTAGTGTTGAGGGAGGTGTGAAGGGGAGGTTGGAGGTAATGTTGAGGGAGGTGTGAAGGGGAGGTTGGAGATAGTGTTGACGGAGGTGTGAAGGGGAGGTTGGAGGTAGTGTTGAGGGAGTTGTGAAGGGGAGGTTGGAGGTAGTGATGAAGGAGTTGTGAAGGGGAGGTTGGAGATAGAGGTGAAGGAGGTGTGAAGGGGAGGTTGGAGGCAGTGTTGAGGGAGGTGTGAATGGGAGGTTGGAGGTAGTGTTGAGGGAGGTGTGAAGGGGAGGTTGGAGTTAGTGTTGAGGGAGGTGTGAAGGGGAGGTTGGAGGTAGTGTTGAGGGAGGTGTGGAGGTTGGAGGTAGTGTTGAGGGATGTGTGAAGGGGAGGTTGGAGGTAGTGTTGAGGGAGATGTGAAGGGGAGGTTGGAGTTGTGAAGTGGAGGTTGGAGGTAGTGCTAAAGGAGGTGTGAAGGGGAGGTTGGAGGTAGTGTTGAGGGATGTGTGAAGGGGAGAAAGGAGGTAGTGTTGAGAGAGGTGTGAAGGGGAGGTTGGAGGTAGTGTTGAGGGAGGTGTGAAGGGGAGGTTGGAGGTAGTGTTGAGGGAGGTGTGGAGGTTGGACATGGTGTTGAGGGATGTGTGAAGGGGAGAAAGGAGGTAGTGTTCAGGGAGGTGTGAAGGGGAGGTTGGAGTTCGTGTTGAGAGAGGTGTGAAGGGGAGTTTGGAGGTAGTGTTGAGGGAGGTGTGAAGGGGAGGTTGGAGGTACTGTTGAGGGAGGTGTGAAGGGAGGTTGGAGGTAGTGTTGAGGGAGATGTGAAGGGGAGGTTGGAGGTAGTGTTGAGGAAGGTGTGAAGGGAGGTTGGAGGTAGTGTTGAGGAAGGTGTGAAGTGGAGGTTGGAGGTAGTGTTGAGGGAGGTGTGAAGGGGAGGTTGGAGGTAGTGTTGAGGGAGGTGTGAAGGGAGGTTGGAGGTAGTGTTGAGGGAGATGTGAAGGGGAGGTTGGAGGTGTGAAAGGGAGGTTGGAGCTAGTGTTGAGGAAGGTGTGAAGGGGAGGTTGGAAGTAGTGTTGAGGGAGGTGTGAAGGGGAGGTTGGAGGTAGTGTTGAGGGAGGTGTGAAGGGGAGGTTGGAGGTAGTGTTGAGGGAGGTGTTAAGCGGAGGTTGGAGGTAGTGTTGAGGGAGGTGTGAAGGGACGGTTGGAGGTAGTGTTGAGGGAGGTGTGAAGGGGAGGTTGGAGGTAGTGTTGAGGGAGGTGTGAAGGGGAGGTTTGAGAAAATGGTGAAGGAGGTGTGAAGGGGAGGTTGGAGAAAGTGGTGAAGGAGGTGTGAAGGGGAGGTTGGAGCTAGTGTTGAGGGAGGTGTGATGGGGAGGTTGGAGGTAGTGTTGAGGGAGGTGTGAAGGGGAGGTTGGAGGTAGTGTTGAAGGAGGTGTGAAGGGGAGGTTGGAGGTAGTGTTGAGGGAGGTGTGAAGGGGAGGTTGGAGCTAGTGTTGAGGGAGGTGTGATGGTGAGGTTGGAGGTAGTGTTGAGGAAGGTGTGAAGGGGAGGTTGGAGGTGTAGTGTTGAGGAGGTGTGAAGGGGGGTGGTTGGTAGTGTGGGTGGTGTGAAGGGGGAGGTTGGAGGTATTTTGAGGGAGTGTGAAGGGGAGGTTGGAGGTGTGTTGTGGAGGTTGGAGGTAGTGGTGAAGGAGGTGTGAAGGGGAGGTTGGAGGTATTTTTGAGGGAGGTGTGAAGGTGAGGTTGGAGGTAGTGGTGAAGGAGGTGTGAAGGGGAGGTTGGGGTTAGTGTGAGGGAGGTGTGAAGGTAAGGTTGAGGTAGTGGTTGAGGGAGGTGTGAAGGGGAGGTTGGAGGTAGTGTTGAGGGAGGTGTGAAGGGGAGGTTGGAGGTCGTGTTGAGGGAGGTGTGAAGGGGACGGTTGGAGTTAGTGTTGAGGGAGGTGTGGAGGTTGGAGGTAGTGGTGAAGGAGTTGTAAAGGGGAGGTTGGAGATAGAGGTGAAGGAGGTGTGAAGGGGAGGTTGGAGGTAGTGTTGAGGGAGGTGTGAAGGGAGGTTGGAGTTATGTTGAGGGAGGTGTGAAGGGGAGGTTGGAGTAGTGTTGAGGGAGGTGTGAAGTGGAGGGTGGAGGTAGTGTTGAGGGAGGTGTGAAGGGGAGGTTGGAGGTAGTGTTGAGGGAGGGTGTGAAGGGGAGGTTGGATGTAGTGTTGAGGGAGGTTGGAGGTAGTGTTGAGGGAGGTGTGAAGGGGAGGTTGGAAGGTAGTGTTGAGGGAGGTGTGAAGGGGAGGTTGGAGGTCGTGTTGAGGGAGGTGTGAAGGGACGGTTGGAGGTGTGAAGTGGAGGTGAGAGGTAGTTTTGAGGAAGGTGTGAAGGGATGGTTGCAGGTAGTGTTGAGGGAGATGTGAAGGGGAGGTTGGAGGTGTGAAGTGGAGGTTAGAGGTAGTGGTGAAGGAGGTGTGAAGGGGAGGTTGGAGGTAGTGTTGAGGGATGTGTGAAGGGGAGAAAGGAGGTAGTGTTGAGGGAGGTGTGAAGGGGAGGTTGGAGGTAGTGTTGAGAGAGGTGTGAAGGGGAGGTTGGAGGTAGTGTTGAGGGAGGTGTGAAGGGAGGTTGGAGGTAGTGTTGAGGAGATGTGAAGGGGAGGTTGGAGGTCGTGAAGGGGAGGTTGGAGGTAGTGTTGAGGAAGGTTGGAGGTAGTGTTGAGGGAGGTGTGATGGGAGGTTGGAGAAAGTGGTGAAGCAGGTGTGAAAGGGGAGGTTGGAGAAAGTGGTGAAGGAGGTGTGGAGGGAGGTTGGAGAAAGTGGTGAAGGAGGTGTGAAGGGGAGGTTGGGGGGTAGTGTTGAGGGATGTGTGAAGGGGAGAAAGGAGTTAGTGTTGAGGGTGGTGTGAAGTGGAGGGTGGAGGGTAGTGTTGAGGGAGGTGTGAAGGGGAGGTTGGAGGTAGTGTTGAGGGAGGTGTGAAGGGGAGGTTGGAGTAGTGTTGAGGGAGGTGTGATGGGGAGGTTGGAGGTAGTGTTGAGGGAGGTGTGAAGGGGAGGTTGGAGTAGTGTTGAGGGAGGTGTGAAGGGGAGGTTGGAGGTAGTGTTGAGGGAGGTGTGAAGGGGAGGTTGGAGGTATTTTTGAGGGAGATGTGAAGGGAGGTTGGAGTGTGAAGTGGAGGTTGGAGGTAGTGGTGAAGGAGGTGTGAAGGGAGGTTGGAGGTATTTTTGAGGAGGTGTGAAGGTGAGGTTGGAGGTAGTGGTGAAGGAGGTGTGAAGGGGAGGTTGGGGTTAGTGTTGAGGGAGGTGTGAAGGTAAGGTTGGAGGTAGTGTTGAGGGAGGTGTGAAGGGGAGGTTGGAGGTAGTGTTGAGGGAGGTGTGAAGGGGAGGTTGGAGGTCGTGTTGAGGGAGGTGTGAAGGGACGGTTGGAGTTAGTGTTGAGGGAGGTGTGAAGGGAGGTTGGAGGTAATGTTGAGGGAGGTGTGAAGGGGAGGTTGGAGATAGTGTTGACGGAGGTGTGAAGGGGAGGTTGGAGGTAGTGTTGAGGGAGTAGTTGTGAAGGGGAGGTTGGAGGTAGTGATGAAGGAGTTGTGAAGGGGAGGTTGGAGATAGAGGTGAAGGAGGTGTGAAGGGGAGGTTGGAGGCAGTGTTGAGGGAGGTGTGAATGGGAGGTTGGAGTTAGTGTTGAGGGAGGTGTGGGGAGGTTGGAGTTAGTGTTGAGGGAGGTGTGAAGGGGAGGTTGGAGGTAGTGTTGAGAGAGGTGTGGAGGTTGGAGGTAGTGGTGAAGGAGGTGTGAAGGGGAGGTTGGGGTTAGTGTTGAGGGAGGTGTGAAGGTAAGGTTGGAGGTAGTGTTGAGGGAGGTGTGAAGGGGAGGTTGGAGGTAGTGTTGAGGGAGGTGTGAAAGGGAGGTTGGAGGTCGTGTTGAGGGAGGTGTGAAGGGACGGTTGGAGGTGTGAAGTGGAGGTGAGAGGTAGTTTTGAGGAAGGTGTGAAGGGAGGTTGCAGGTAGTGTTGAGGGAGATGTGAAGGGGAGGTTGGAGGTGTGAAGTGGAGGTTAGAGGTAGTGGTGAAGGAGGTGTGAAGGGGAGGTTGGAGGTAGTGTTGAGGGATGTGTGAAGGGGAGAAAGGAGGTAGTGTTGAGGGAGGCGTGAAGGGGAGGTTGGAGTTAGTGTTGAGAGAGGTGTGAAGGGGAGGTTGGAGGTAGTGTTGAGAGAGGTGTGAAGGGGAGGTTGGAGGTAGTGTTGAGGGAGGTGTGAAGGGAGGTTGGAGGTAGTGTTGAGGGAGATGTGAAGGGGAGGTTGGAGGTGTGAAGGGGAGGTTGGAGGTAGTGTTGAGGAAGGTGTGAAGGGGAGGTTGGAGGTAGTGTTGAGGGAGTTGTGAAGGGGAGGTTGGAGGTAGTGTTGAGGGAGATGTGAAGGGGAGGTTGGAGGTAGTGTTGAGGGAGGTGTGAAGGGGAGGTTGGAGGTAGTGTTGAGGGAGGTGTGAAGGGACGGTTGGAGGTAGTGTTGAGGGAGGTGTGAAGGGGAGGTTGGAGAAAGTGGTGAAGGAGGTGTGGAGGGGAGGTTGGAGAAAGTGGTGAAGGAGGTGTGAAGGGGAGGTTGGGGGTAGTGTTGAGGGATGTGTGAAGGGGAGAAAGGAGTTAGTGTTGAGGGAGGTGTGAAGTGGAGGGTGGAGGTAGTGTTGAGGAAGGTGTGAAGGGGAGGTTGGAGGTAGTGTTGAGGGAGGTGTGAAGGGGAGGTTGGAGCTAGTGTTGAGGGAGGTGTGATGGGGAGGTTGGAGGTAGTGTTGAGGGAGGTGTGAAGGGGAGGTTGGAGGTAGTGTTGAAGGAGGTGTGAAGGGGAGGTTGGAGGTAGTGTTGAGGGAGGTGTGAAGGGGAGGTTGGAGGTATTTTTGAGGGAGATGTGAAGGGGAGGTTGGAGGTGTGAAGTGGAGGTTGGAGGTAGTGGTGAAGGAGGTGTGAAGGGGAGGTTGGAGGTATTTTTGAGGGAGGTGTGAAGGTGAGGTTGGAGGTAGTGGTGAAGGAGGTGTGAAGGGGAGGTTGGGGTTAGTGTTGAGGGAGGTGTGAAGGTAAGGTTGGAGGTAGTGTTGAGGGAGGTGTGAAGGGGAGGTTGGAGGTAGTGTTGAGGGAGGTGTGAAGGGGAGGTTGGAGGTCGTGTTGAGGGAGGTGTGAAGGGACGGTTGGAGTTAGTGTTGAGGGAGGTGTGAAGGGGAGGTTGGAGGTAATGTTGAGGGAGGTGTGAAGGGGAGGTTGGAGATAGTGTTGACGGAGGTGTGAAGGGGAGGTTGGAGGTAGTGTTGAGGGAGTTGTGAAGGGGAGGTTGGAGGTAGTGATGAAGGAGTTGTGAAGGGGAGGTTGGAGATAGAGGTGAAGGAGGTGTGAAGGGGAGGTTGGAGGCAGTGTTGAGGGAGGTGTGAATGGGAGGTTGGAGGTAGTGTTGAGGGAGGTGTGAAGGGGAGGTTGGAGTTAGTGTTGAGGGAGGTGTGAAGGGGAGGTTGGAGGTAGTGTTGAGGGAGGTGTGGAGGTTGGAGGTAGTGTTGAGGGATGTGTGAAGGGGAGGTTGGAGGTAGTGTTGAGGGAGATGTGAAGGGGAGGTTGGAGTTGTGAAGTGGAGGTTGGAGGTAGTGCTAAAGGAGGTGTGAAGGGGAGGTTGGAGGTAGTGTTGAGGGATGTGTGAAGGGGAGAAAGGAGGTAGTGTTGAGAGAGGTGTGAAGGGGAGGTTGGAGGTAGTGTTGAGGGAGGTGTGAAGGGGAGGTTGGAGGTAGTGTTGAGGGAGGTGTGGAGGTTGGACATGGTGTTGAGGGATGTGTGAAGGGGAGAAAGGAGGTAGTGTTCAGGGAGGTGTGAAGGGGAGGTTGGAGTTCGTGTTGAGAGAGGTGTGAAGGGGAGTTTGGAGGTAGTGTTGAGGGAGGTGTGAAGGGGAGGTTGGAGGTACTGTTGAGGGAGGTGTGAAGGGAGGTTGGAGGTAGTGTTGAGGGAGATGTGAAGGGGAGGTTGGAGGTAGTGTTGAGGAAGGTGTGAAGGGAGGTTGGAGGTAGTGTTGAGGAAGGTGTGAAGTGGAGGTTGGAGGTAGTGTTGAGGGAGGTGTGAAGGGGAGGTTGGAGGTAGTGTTGAGGGAGGTGTGAAGGGAGGTTGGAGGTAGTGTTGAGGGAGATGTGAAGGGGAGGTTGGAGGTGTGAAAGGGAGGTTGGAGCTAGTGTTGAGGAAGGTGTGAAGGGGAGGTTGGAAGTAGTGTTGAGGGAGGTGTGAAGGGGAGGTTGGAGGTAGTGTTGAGGGAGGTGTGAAGGGGAGGTTGGAGGTAGTGTTGAGGGAGGTGTTAAGCGGAGGTTGGAGGTAGTGTTGAGGGAGGTGTGAAGGGACGGTTGGAGGTAGTGTTGAGGGAGGTGTGAAGGGGAGGTTGGAGGTAGTGTTGAGGGAGGTGTGAAGGGGAGGTTTGAGAAAATGGTGAAGGAGGTGTGAAGGGGAGGTTGGAGAAAGTGGTGAAGGAGGTGTGAAGGGGAGGTTGGAGCTAGTGTTGAGGGAGGTGTGATGGGGAGGTTGGAGGTAGTGTTGAGGGAGGTGTGAAGGGGAGGTTGGAGGTAGTGTTGAAGGAGGTGTGAAGGGGAGGTTGGAGGTAGTGTTGAGGGAGGTGTGAAGGGGAGGTTGGAGCTAGTGTTGAGGGAGGTGTGATGGTGAGGTTGGAGGTAGTGTTGAGGGAGGTGTGAAGGGGAGGTTGGAGGTAGTGTTGAAGGAGGTGTGAAGGGGAGGTTGGAGGTAGTGTTGAGGGAGGTGTGAAGGGGAGGTTGGAGGTATTTTTGAGGGAGATGTGAAGGGGAGGTTGGAGGTGTGAAGTGGAGGTTGGAGGTAGTGGTGAAGGAGGTGTGAAGGGGAGGTTGGAGGTATTTTTGAGGGAGGTGTGAAGGTGAGGTTGGAGGTAGTGGTGAAGGAGGTGTGAAGGGGAGGTTGGGGTTAGTGTTGAGGGAGGTGTGAAGGTAAGGTTGGAGGTAGTGTTGAGGGAGGTGTGAAGGGGAGGTTGGAGGTAGTGTTGAGGGAGGTGTGAAGGGGAGGTTGGAGGTCGTGTTGAGGGAGGTGTGAAGGGACGGTTGGAGTTAGTGTTGAGGGAGGTGTGGAGGTTGGAGGTAGTGGTGAAGGAGTTGTAAAGGGGAGGTTGGAGATAGAGGTGAAGGAGGTGTGAAGGGGAGGTTGGAGGTAGTGTTGAGGGAGGTGTGAAGGGGAGGTTGGAGTTATGTTGAGGGAGGTGTGAAGGGGAGGTTGGAGGTAGTGTTGAGGGAGGTGTGAAGTGGAGGGTGGAGGTAGTGTTGAGGGAGGTGTGAAGGGGAGGTTGGAGGTAGTGTTGAGGGAGGTGTGAAGGGGAGGTTGGAGGTAGTGTTGAGGGAGGTTGGAGGTAGTGTTGAGGGAGGTGTGAAGGGGAGGTTGGAGGTAGTGTTGAGGGAGGTGTGAAGGGGAGGTTGGAGGTCGTGTTGAGGGAGGTGTGAAGGGACGGTTGGAGGTGTGAAGTGGAGGTGAGAGGTAGTTTTGAGGAAGGTGTGAAGGGAGGTTGCAGGTAGTGTTGAGGGAGATGTGAAGGGGAGGTTGGAGGTGTGAAGTGGAGGTTAGAGGTAGTGGTGAAGGAGGTGTGAAGGGGAGGTTGGAGGTAGTGTTGAGGGATGTGTGAAGGGGAGAAAGGAGGTAGTGTTGAGGGAGGCGTGAAGGGGAGGTTGGAGTTAGTGTTGAGAGAGGTGTGAAGGGGAGGTTGGAGGTAGTGTTGAGAGAGGTGTGAAGGGGAGGTTGGAGGTAGTGTTGAGGGAGGTGTGAAGGGAGGTTGGAGGTAGTGTTGAGGGAGATGTGAAGGGGAGGTTGGAGGTGTGAAGGGGAGGTTGGAGGTAGTGTTGAGGAAGGTTGGAGGTAGTGTTGAGGGAGGTGTGATGGGGAGGTTGGAGAAAGTGGTGAAGCAGGTGTGAAGGGGAGGTTGGAGAAAGTGGTGAAGGAGGTGTGGAGGGGAGGTTGGAGAAAGTGGTGAAGGAGGTGTGAAGGGGAGGTTGGGGGTAGTGTTGAGGGATGTGTGAAGGGGAGAAAGGAGTTAGTGTTGAGGGAGGTGTGAAGTGGAGGGTGGAGGTAGTGTTGAGGGAGGTGTGAAGGGGAGGTTGGAGGTAGTGTTGAGGGAGGTGTGAAGGGGAGGTTGGAGCTAGTGTTGAGGGAGGTGTGATGGGGAGGTTGGAGGTAGTGTTGAGGGAGGTGTGAAGGGGAGGTTGGAGGTAGTGTTGAGGGAGGTGTGAAGGGGAGGTTGGAGGTAGTGTTGAGGGAGGTGTGAAGGGGAGGTTGGAGGTATTTTTGAGGGAGATGTGAAGGGGAGGTTGGAGGTGTGAAGTGGAGGTTGGAGGTAGTGGTGAAGGAGGTGTGAAGGGGAGGTTGGAGGTATTTTTGAGGGAGGTGTGAAGGTGAGGTTGGAGGTAGTGGTGAAGGAGGTGTGAAGGGGAGGTTGGGGTTAGTGTTGAGGGAGGTGTGAAGGTAAGGTTGGAGGTAGTGTTGAGGGAGGTGTGAAGGGGAGGTTGGAGGTAGTGTTGAGGGAGGTGTGAAGGGGAGGTTGGAGGTAGTGTTGAGGGAGGTGTGAAGGGGAGGTTGGAGGTATTTTTGAGGGAGATGTGAAGGGGAGGTTGGAGGTGTGAAGTGGAGGTTGGAGGTAGTGGTGAAGGAGGTGTGAAGGGGAGGTTGGAGGTATTTTTGAGGGAGGTGTGAAGGTGAGGTTGGAGGTAGTGGTGAAGGAGGTGTGAAGGGGAGGTTGGGGTTAGTGTTGAGGGAGGTGTGAAGGTAAGGTTGGAGGTAGTGTTGAGGGAGGTGTGAAGGGGAGGTTGGAGGTAGTGTTGAGGGAGGTGTGAAGGGGAGGTTGGAGGTAATGTTGAGGGAGGTGTGAAGGGGAGGTTGGAGATAGTGTTGACGGAGGTGTGAAGGGGAGGTTGGAGGTAGTGTTGAGGGAGTTGTGAAGGGGAGGTTGGAGGTAGTGATGAAGGAGTTGTGAAGGGGAGGTTGGAGATAGAGGTGAAGGAGGTGTGAAGGGGAGGTTGGAGGCAGTGTTGAGGGAGGTGTGAATGGGAGGTTGGAGGTAGTGTTGAGGGAGGTGTGAAGGGGAGGTTGGAGTTAGTGTTGAGGGAGGTGTGAAGGGGAGGTTGGAGGTAGTGTTGAGGGAGGTGTGGAGGTTGGAGGTAGTGTTGAGGGATGTGTGAAGGGGAGGTTGGAGGTAGTGTTGAGGGAGATGTGAAGGGGAGGTTGGAGTTGTGAAGTGGAGGTTGGAGGTAGTGCTAAAGGAGGTGTGAAGGGGAGGTTGGAGGTAGTGTTGAGGGATGTGTGAAGGGGAGAAAGGAGGTAGTGTTGAGGGAGGTGTGAAGGGGAGGTTGGAGTTAGTGTTGAGAGAGGTGTGAAGGGGAGGTTGGAGGTAGTGTTGAGGGAGGTGTGAAGGGGAGGTTGGAGGTAGTGTTGAGGGAGGTGTGGAGGTTGGACATGGTGTTGAGGGATGTGTGAAGGGGAGAAAGGAGGTAGTGTTCAGGGAGGTGTGAAGGGGAGGTTGGAGTTCGTGTTGAGAGAGGTGTGAAGGGGAGTTTGGAGGTAGTGTTGAGGGAGGTGTGAAGGGGAGGTTGGAGGTACTGTTGAGGGAGGTGTGAAGGGAGGTTGGAGGTAGTGTTGAGGGAGATGTGAAGGGGAGGTTGGAGGTAGTGTTGAGGAAGGTGTGAAGGGGAGGTTGGAGTTAGTGTTGAGGGAGATGTGAAGGGGAGGTTGGAGGTATTTTTGAGGGAGGTGTGAAGGTGAGGTTGGAGGTAGTGGTGAAGGAGGTGTGAAGGGGAGGTTGGGGTTAGTGTTGAGGGAGGTGTGAAGGTAAGGTTGGAGGTAGTGTTGAGGGAGGTGTGAAGGGGAGGTTGGAGGTAGTGTTGAGGGAGGTGTGAAGGGGAGGTTGGAGGTAGTGTTGAGGGAGGTGTGAAGGGGAGGTTGGAGGTAGTGTTGAGGGAGGTGTGAAGGGGAGGTTGGAGGTAGTGTTGAGGGAGGTGTGAAGGGGAGGTTGGAGGTAGTGTTGAGGGAGGTGTGAAGGGGAGGTTGGAGATAGAGGTGAAGGAGGTGTGAAGGGGAGGTTGGAGGCAGTGTTGAGGGAGGTGTGAATGGGAGGTTGGAGTTAGTGTTGAGGGAGGTGTGGGGAGGTTGGAGTTAGTGTTGAGGGAGGTGTGAAGGGGAGGTTGGAGGTAGTGTTGAGAGAGGTGTGGAGGTTGGAGGTAGTGGTGAAGGAGGTGTGAAGGGGAGGTTGGGGTTAGTGTTGAGGGAGGTGTGAAGGTAAGGTTGGAGGTAGTGTTGAGGGAGGTGTGAAGGGGAGGTTGGAGGTAGTGTTGAGGGAGGTGTGAAAGGGAGGTTGGAGGTCGTGTTGAGGGAGGTGTGAAGGGACGGTTGGAGGTGTGAAGTGGAGGTGAGAGGTAGTTTTGAGGAAGGTGTGAAGGGAGGTTGCAGGTAGTGTTGAGGGAGATGTGAAGGGGAGGTTGGAGGTGTGAAGTGGAGGTTAGAGGTAGTGGTGAAGGAGGTGTGAAGGGGAGGTTGGAGGTAGTGTTGAGGGATGTGTGAAGGGGAGAAAGGAGGTAGTGTTGAGGGAGGCGTGAAGGGGAGGTTGGAGTTAGTGTTGAGAGAGGTGTGAAGGGGAGGTTGGAGGTAGTGTTGAGAGAGGTGTGAAGGGGAGGTTGGAGGTAGTGTTGAGGGAGGTGTGAAGGGAGGTTGGAGGTAGTGTTGAGGGAGATGTGAAGGGGAGGTTGGAGGTGTGAAGGGGAGGTTGGAGGTGTGAAGGGGAGGTTGGAGGTAGTGTTGAGGAAGGTGTGAAGGGGAGGTTGGAGGTAGTGTTGAGGGAGGTGTGAAGGGGAGGTTGGAGGTAGTGTTGAGGGAGTTGTGAAGGGGAGGTTGGAGGTAGTGTTGAGGGAGATGTGAAGGGGAGGTTGGAGGTAGTGTTGAGGGAGGTGTGAAGGGGAGGTTGGAGGTAGTGTTGAGGGAGGTGTGAAGGGACGGTTGGAGGTAGTGTTGAGGGAGGTGTGAAGGGGAGGTTGGAGAAAGTGGTGAAGGAGGTGTGGAGGGGAGGTTGGAGAAAGTGGTGAAGGAGGTGTGAAGGGGAGGTTGGGGGTAGTGTTGAGGGATGTGTGAAGGGGAGAAAGGAGTTAGTGTTGAGGGAGGTGTGAAGTGGAGGGTGGAGGTAGTGTTGAGGGAGGTGTGAAGGGGAGGTTGGAGGTAGTGTTGAGGGAGGTGTGAAGGGGAGGTTGGAGCTAGTGTTGAGGGAGGTGTGATGGGGAGGTTGGAGGTAGTGTTGAGGGAGGTGTGAAGGGGAGGTTGGAGGTAGTGTTGAAGGAGGTGTGAAGGGGAGGTTGGAGGTAGTGTTGAGGGAGGTGTGAAGGGGAGGTTGGAGGTATTTTTGAGGGAGATGTGAAGGGGAGGTTGGAGGTGTGAAGTGGAGGTTGGAGGTAGTGGTGAAGGAGGTGTGAAGGGGAGGTTGGAGGTATTTTTGAGGGAGGTGTGAAGGTGAGGTTGGAGGTAGTGGTGAAGGAGGTGTGAAGGGGAGGTTGGGGTTAGTGTTGAGGGAGGTGTGAAGGTAAGGTTGGAGGTAGTGTTGAGGGAGGTGTGAAGGGGAGGTTGGAGGTAGTGTTGAGGGAGGTGTGAAGGGGAGGTTGGAGGTCGTGTTGAGGGAGGTGTGAAGGGACGGTTGGAGTTAGTGTTGAGGGAGGTGTGAAGGGGAGGTTGGAGGTAATGTTGAGGGAGGTGTGAAGGGGAGGTTGGAGATAGTGTTGACGGAGGTGTGAAGGGGAGGTTGGAGGTAGTGTTGAGGGAGTTGTGAAGGGGAGGTTGGAGGTAGTGATGAAGGAGTTGTGAAGGGGAGGTTGGAGATAGAGGTGAAGGAGGTGTGAAGGGGAGGTTGGAGGCAGTGTTGAGGGAGGTGTGAATGGGAGGTTGGAGGTAGTGTTGAGGGAGGTGTGAAGGGGAGGTTGGAGTTAGTGTTGAGGGAGGTGTGAAGGGGAGGTTGGAGGTAGTGTTGAGGGAGGTGTGGAGGTTGGAGGTAGTGTTGAGGGATGTGTGAAGGGGAGGTTGGAGGTAGTGTTGAGGGAGATGTGAAGGGGAGGTTGGAGTTGTGAAGTGGAGGTTGGAGGTAGTGCTAAAGGAGGTGTGAAGGGGAGTTTGGAGGTAGTGTTGAGGGATGTGTGAAGGGGAGAAAGGAGGTAGTGTTGAGAGAGGTGTGAAGGGGAGGTTGGAGGTAGTGTTGAGGGAGGTGTGAAGGGGAGGTTGGAGGTAGTGTTGAGGGAGGTGTGGAGGTTGGACATGGTGTTGAGGGATGTGTGAAGGGGAGAAAGGAGGTAGTGTTCAGGGAGGTGTGAAGGGGAGGTTGGAGTTCGTGTTGAGAGAGGTGTGAAGGGGAGTTTGGAGGTAGTGTTGAGGGAGGTGTGAAGGGGAGGTTGGAGGTACTGTTGAGGGAGGTGTGAAGGGAGGTTGGAGGTAGTGTTGAGGGAGATGTGAAGGGGAGGTTGGAGGTAGTGTTGAGGAAGGTGTGAAGGGAGGTTGGAGGTAGTGTTGAGGAAGGTGTGAAGTGGAGGTTGGAGGTAGTGTTGAGGGAGGTGTGAAGGGGAGGTTGGAGGTAGTGTTGAGGGAGGTGTGAAGGGAGGTTGGAGGTAGTGTTGAGGGAGATGTGAAGGGGAGGTTGGAGGTGTGAAAGGGAGGTTGGAGCTAGTGTTGAGGAAGGTGTGAAGGGGAGGTTGGAAGTAGTGTTGAGGGAGGTGTGAAGGGGAGGTTGGAGGTAGTGTTGAGGGAGGTGTGAAGGGGAGGTTGGAGGTAGTGTTGAGGGAGGTGTTAAGCGGAGGTTGGAGGTAGTGTTGAGGGAGGTGTGAAGGGACGGTTGGAGGTAGTGTTGAGGGAGGTGTGAAGGGGAGGTTGGAGGTAGTGTTGAGGGAGGTGTGAAGGGGAGGTTGGAGAAAATGGTGAAGGAGGTGTGAAGGGGAGGTTGGAGAAAGTGGTGAAGGAGGTGTGAAGGGGAGGTTGGGGGTAGTGTTGAGGGATGTGTGAAGGGGAGAAAGGAGTTAGTGTTGAGGGAGGTGTGAAGGGGAGGTTGGAGGTAGTGTTGAGAGAGGTGTGAAGTGGAGGGTGGAGGTAGTGTTGAGGGAGGTGTGAAGGGGAGGTTGGAGGTAGTGTTGAGAGAGGTGTGAAGGGGAGGTTGGAGTTAGTGTTGAGGGAGGTGTGAAGGGGAGGTTTGAGAAAATGGTGAAGGAGGTGTGAAGGGGAGGTTGGAGAAAGTGGTGAAGGAGGTGTGAAGGGGAGGTTGGGGGTAGTGTTGAGGGATGTGTGAAGGGGAGAAAGGAGTTAGTGTTGAGGGAGGTGTGAAGGGGAGGTTGGAGGTAGTGTTGAGAGAGGTGTGAAGTGGAGGGTGGAGGTAGTGTTGAGGGAGGTGTGAAGGGGAGGTTGGAGGTAGTGTTGAGAGAGGTGTGAAGGGGAGGTTGGAGTTAGTGTTGAGGGAGGTGTGAAGGGGAGGTTGGAGGTAGTGTTGAGGGAGGTGTGAAGGGGAGGTTGGAGGTAGTGTTGTGGGAGGTGTGAAGGGACGGTTGGAGGTAGTGTTGTGGGAGGTGTGAAGGGACGGTTGGAGGTAGTGTTGTGGGAGGTGTGAAGGGGAGGTTGGAGGTAGTGTTGAGGGAGGTGTGAAGGGGAGGTTGGAGGTAGTGTTGAGGGACGTGTGAAGGGGAGGTTGGAGGTAGTGTTGAGGGAGGTGTGGAGGTTGGAGGTAGTGGTGAAGGAGTTGTAAAGGGGAGGTTGGAGATAGAGGTGAAGGAGGTGTGAAGGGGAGGTTGGAGGTAGTGTTGAGGGAGGTGTGAAGGGGAGGTTGGAGTTATGTTGAGGGAGGTGTGAAGGGGAGGTTGGAGGTAGTGTTGAGGGAGGTGTGAAGTGGAGGGTGGAGGTAGTGTTGAGGGAGGTGTGAAGGGGAGGTTGGAGGTAGTGTTGAGGGAGGTGTGAAGGGGAGGTTGGAGGTAGTGTTGAGGGAGGTTGGAGGTAGTGTTGAGGGAGGTGTGAAGGGGAGGTTGGAGGTAGTGTTGAGGGAGGTGTGAAGGGGAGGTTGGAGGTAGTGTTGAGGGAGGTGTGAAGGGGAGGTTGGAGGTAGTGTTGAAGGAGGTGTGAAGGGGAGGTTGGAGGTAGTGTTGAAGGAGGTGTGAAGGGGAGGTTGGAGGTAGTGTTGAGTGAGGTGTGAAGGGGAGGTTGGAGGTCGTGTTGAGGGAGATGTGAAGGGGAGGTTGGAGGTATTTTTGAGGGAGGTGTGAAGGTGAGGTTGGAGGTAGTGGTGAAGGAGGTGTGAAGGGGAGGTTGGGGTTCGTGTTGAGGGAGGTGTGAAGGTAAGGTTGGAGGTAGTGTTGAGGGAGGTGTGAAGGGGAGGTTGGAGGTAGTGTTGAGGGAGGTGTGAAGGGGAGGTTGGAGGTAGTGTTGAGGGAGGTGTGAAGGGGAGGTTGGAGTTAGTGTTGAGGGAGGTGTGAAGGGGAGGTTGGAGGTAGTGTTGAGAGAGGTGTGGAGGTTGGAGGTAGTGTTGAGGGATGTGTGAAGGGGAGGTTGGAGGTAGTGTTGAGGGAGGTGTGAAGGGAGGTTGGAGGTAGTGTTGAGGGAGATCTGAAGGGGAGGTTGGAGGTGTGAAGGGGAGGTTGGAGGTAGTGTTGAGAGAGGTGTGAAGGGAGGTTGGAGGTAGTGTTGAGGGAGATGTGAAGGGGAGGTTGGAGGTGTGAAGGGGAGGTTGGAGCTAGTGTTGAGGAAGGTGTGAAGGGGAGGTTGGAAGTAGTGTTGAGGGAGGTGTGAAGGGGAGGTTGGAGGTAGTGTTGAGGGAGGTGTGAAGGGGAGGTTGGAGGTAGTGTTGAGGGAGATGTGAAGGGGAGGTTGGAGGTAGTGTTGAGGGAGATGTGAAGGGGAGGTTGGAGGTAGTGTTGAGGGAGGTGTGAAGGGGAGGTTGGAGGTAGTGTTGAGGGAGGTGTTAAGCGGAGGTTGGAGGTAGTGTTGAGGGAGGTGTGAAGGGACGGTTGGAGGTAGTGTTGAGGGAGGTGTGAAGGGGAAGTTGGAGGTAGTGTTGAGGGAGGTGTGAAGGGGAGGTTGGAGAAAATGGTGAAGGAGGTGTGAAGGGGAGGTTGGAGAAAGTGGTGAAGGAGGTGTGAAGGGGAGGTTGGAGAAAGTGGTGAAGGAGGTGTGAAGGGGAGGTTGGGGGTAGTGTTGAGGGATGTGTGAAGGGGAGAAAGGAGGTAGTGTTGAGGGAGGTGTGAAGGGGAGGTTGGAGGTAGTGTTGAGAGAGGTGTGAAGGGGAGGTTGGAGTTAGTGTTGAGGGAGGTGTGAAGGGGAGGTTGGAGGTAGTGATGAAGGAGTTGTGAAGGGGAGGTTGGAGATAGAGGTGAAGGAGGTGTGAAGGGGAGGTTGGAGGCAGTGTTGAGGGAGGTGTGAATGGGAGGTTGGAGGTAGTGTTGAGGGAGGTGTGAAGGGGAGGTTGGAGTTAGTGTTGAGGGAGGTGTGAAGGGGAGGTTGGAGGTAGTGTTGAGGGAGGTGTGGAGGTTGGAGGTAGTGTTGAGGGATGTGTGAAGGGGAGGTTGGAGGTAGTGTTGAGGGAGATGTGAAGGGGAGGTTGGAGTTGTGAAGTGGAGGTTGGAGGTAGTGCTAAAGGAGGTGTGAAGGGGAGGTTGGAGGTAGTGTTGAGGGATGTGTGAAGGGGAGAAAGGAGGTAGTGTTGAGAGAGGTGTGAAGGGGAGGTTGGAGGTAGTGTTGAGGGAGGTGTGAAGGGGAGGTTGGAGGTAGTGTTGAGGGAGGTGTGGAGGTTGGACATGGTGTTGAGGGATGTGTGAAGGGGAGAAAGGAGGTAGTGTTCAGGGAGGTGTGAAGGGGAGGTTGGAGTTCGTGTTGAGAGAGGTGTGAAGGGGAGTTTGGAGGTAGTGTTGAGGGAGGTGTGAAGGGGAGGTTGGAGGTACTGTTGAGGGAGGTGTGAAGGGAGGTTGGAGGTAGTGTTGAGGGAGATGTGAAGGGGAGGTTGGAGGTAGTGTTGAGGAAGGTGTGAAGGGAGGTTGGAGGTAGTGTTGAGGAAGGTGTGAAGTGGAGGTTGGAGGTAGTGTTGAGGGAGGTGTGAAGGGGAGGTTGGAGGTAGTGTTGAGGGAGGTGTGAAGGGAGGTTGGAGGTAGTGTTGAGGGAGATGTGAAGGGGAGGTTGGAGGTGTGAAAGGGAGGTTGGAGCTAGTGTTGAGGAAGGTGTGAAGGGGAGGTTGGAAGTAGTGTTGAGGGAGGTGTGAAGGGGAGGTTGGAGGTAGTGTTGAGGGAGGTGTGAAGGGGAGGTTGGAGGTAGTGTTGAGGGAGGTGTTAAGCGGAGGTTGGAGGTAGTGTTGAGGGAGGTGTGAAGGGACGGTTGGAGGTAGTGTTGAGGGAGGTGTGAAGGGGAGGTTGGAGGTAGTGTTGAGGGAGGTGTGAAGGGGAGGTTGGAGAAAATGGTGAAGGAGGTGTGAAGGGGAGGTTGGAGAAAGTGGTGAAGGAGGTGTGAAGGTAAGGTTGGAGGTAGTGTTGAGGGAGGTGTGAAGGGGAGGTTGGAGGTAGTGTTGAGGGAGGTGTGAAGGGGAGGTTGGAGGTAGTGTTGAGGGAGGTGTGAAGGGGAGGTTGGAGTTAGTGTTGAGGGAGGTGTGAAGGGGAGGTTGGAGGTAGTGTTGAGAGAGGTGTGGAGGTTGGAGGTAGTGTTGAGGGATGTGTGAAGGGGAGGTTGGAGGTAGTGTTGAGGGAGGTGTGAAGGGAGGTTGGAGGTAGTGTTGAGGGAGATCTGAAGGGGAGGTTGGAGGTGTGAAGGGGAGGTTGGAGGTAGTGTTGAGGGAGGTGTGAAGGGAGGTTGGAGGTAGTGTTGAGGGAGATGTGAAGGGGAGGTTGGAGGTGTGAAGGGGAGGTTGGAGCTAGTGTTGAGGAAGGTGTGAAGGGGAGGTTGGAAGTAGTGTTGAGGGAGGTGTGAAGGGGAGGTTGGAGGTAGTGTTGAGTGAGGTGTGAAGGGGAGGTTGGAGGTAGTGTTGAGGGAGATGTGAAGGGGAGGTTGGAGGTAGTGTTGAGGGAGATGTGAAGGGGAGGTTGGAGGTAGTGTTGAGGGAGGTGTGAAGGGGAGGTTGGAGGTAGTGTTGAGGGAGGTGTTAAGCGGAGGTTGGAGGTAGTGTTGAGGGAGGTGTGAAGGGACGGTTGGAGGTAGTGTTGAGGGAGGTGTGAAGGGGAGGTTGGAGGTAGTGTTGAGGGAGGTGTGAAGGGGAGGTTGGAGAAAATGGTGAAGGAGGTGTGAAGGGGAGGTTGGAGAAAGTGGTGAAGGAGGTGTGAAGGGGAGGTTGGAGAAAGTGGTGAAGGAGGTGTGAAGGGGAGGTTGGGGGTAGTGTTGAGGGATGTGTGAAGGGGAGAAAGGAGGTAGTGTTGAGGGAGGTGTGAAGGGGAGGTTGGAGGTAGTGTTGAGAGAGGTGTGAAGGGACGGTTGGAGGTAGTGTTGTGGGAGGTGTGAAGGGGAGGTTGGAGGTAGTGTTGAGGGAGGTGTGAAGGGGAGGTTGGAGGTAGTGTTGAGGGAGGTGTGAAGGGGAGGTTGGAGGTAGTGTTGAAGGAGGTGTGAAGGGGAGGTTGGAGCTAGTGTTGAAGGAGGTGTGAAGGGGAGGTTGGAGGTAGTGTTGAGTGAGGTGTGAAGGGGAGGTTGGAGGTCGTGTTGAGGGAGATGTGAAGGGGAGGTTGGAGGTATTTTTGAGGGAGGTGTGAAGGTGAGGTTGGAGGTAGTGGTGAAGGAGGTGTGAAGGGGAGGTTGGGGTTCGTGTTGAGGGAGGTGTGAAGGTAAGGTTGGAGGTAGTGTTGAGGGAGGTGTGAAGGGGAGGTTGGAGGTAGTGTTGAGGGAGGTGTGAAGGGGAGGTTGGAGGTAGTGTTGAGGGAGGTGTGAAGGGGAGGTTGGAGTTAGTGTTGAGGGAGGTGTGAAGGGGAGGTTGGAGGTAGTGTTGAGAGAGGTGTGGAGGTTGGAGGTAGTGTTGAGGGATGTGTGAAGGGGAGGTTGGAGGTAGTGTTGAGGGAGGTGTGAAGGGAGGTTGGAGGTAGTGTTGAGGGAGATCTGAAGGGGAGGTTGGAGGTGTGAAGGGGAGGTTGGAGGTAGTGTTGAGGGAGGTGTGAAGGGAGGTTGGAGGTAGTGTTGAGGGAGATGTGAAGGGGAGGTTGGAGGTGTGAAGGGGAGGTTGGAGCTAGTGTTGAGGAAGGTGTGAAGGGGAGGTTGGAAGTAGTGTTGAGGGAGGTGTGAAGGGGAGGTTGGAGGTAGTGTTGAGGGAGGTGTGAAGGGGAGGTTGGAGGTAGTGTTGAGGGAGATGTGAAGGGGAGGTTGGAGGTAGTGTTGAGGGAGATGTGAAGGGGAGGTTGGAGGTAGTGTTGAGGGAGGTGTGAAGGGGAGGTTGGAGGTAGTGTTGAGGGAGGTGTTAAGCGGAGGTTGGAGGTAGTGTTGAGGGAGGTGTGAAGGGACGGTTGGAGGTAGTGTTGAGGGAGGTGTGAAGGGGAGGTTGGAGGTAGTGTTGAGGGAGGTGTGAAGGGGAGGTTGGAGAAAATGGTGAAGGAGGTGTGAAGGGGAGGTTGGAGAAAGTGGTGAAGGAGGTGTGAAGGGGAGGTTGGAGAAAGTGGTGAAGGAGGTGTGAAGGGGAGGTTGGGGGTAGTGTTGAGGGATGTGTGAAGGGGAGAAAGGAGGTAGTGTTGAGGGAGGTGTGAAGGGGAGGTTGGAGGTAGTGTTGAGAGAGGTGTGAAGGGGAGGTTGGAGTTAGTGTTGAGGGAGGTGTGAAGGGGAGGTTGCAGGTAGTGTTGAGGGAGGTGTGAAGGGGAGGTTGGAGGTAGTGTTGTGGGAGGTGTGAAGGGACGGTTGGAGGTAGTGTTGTGGGAGGTGTGAAGGGACGGTTGGAGGTAGTGTTGTGGGAGGTGTGAAGGGGAGGTTGGAGGTAGTGTTGAGGGAGGTGTGAAGGGGAGGTTGGATGTAGTGTTGAGGGAGGTGTGAAGGGGAGGTTGGAGGTAGTGTTGAGGGACGTGTGAAGGGGAGGTTGGAGGTAGTGTTGAGGGAGGTGTGGAGGTTGGAGGTAGTGGTGAAGGAGTTGTAAAGGGGAGGTTGGAGATAGAGGTGAAGGAGGTGTGAAGGGGAGGTTGGAGGTAGTGTTGAGGGAGGTGTGAAGGGGAGGTTGGAGTTATGTTGAGGGAGGTGTGAAGGGGAGGTTGGAGGTAGTGTTGAGGGAGGTGTGAAGTGGAGGGTGGAGGTAGTGTTGAGGGAGGTGTGAAGGGGAGGTTGGAGGTAGTGTTGAGGGAGGTGTGAAGGGGAGGTTGGAGGTAGTGTTGAGGGAGGTGTGAAGGGGAGGTTGGAGGTAGTGTTGAGGGAGGTGTGAAGGGGAGGTTGGAGGTAGTGTTGAGGGAGGTGTGAAGGGGAGGTTGGAGGTAGTGTTGAAGGAGGTGTGAAGGGGAGGTTGGAGGTAGTGTTGAAGGAGGTGTGAAGGGGAGGTTGGAGGTAGTGTTGAAGGAGGTGTGAAGGGGAGGTTGGAGGTAGTGTTGAAGGAGGTGTGAAGGGGAGGTTGGAGGTAGTGTTGAGTGAGGTGTGAAGGGGAGGTTGGAGGTCGTGTTGAGGGAGATGTGAAGGGGAGGTTGGAGGTATTTTTGAGGGAGGTGTGAAGGTGAGGTTGGAGGTAGTGGTGAAGGAGGTGTGAAGGGGAGGTTGGGGTTCGTGTTGAGGGAGGTGTGAAGGTAAGGTTGGAGGTAGTGTTGAGGGAGGTGTGAAGGGGAGGTTGGAGGTAGTGTTGAGGGAGGTGTGAAGGGGAGGTTGGAGGTAGTGTTGAGGGAGGTGTGAAGGGGAGGTTGGAGTTAGTGTTGAGGGAGGTGTGAAGGGGAGGTTGGAGGTAGTGTTGAGAGAGGTGTGGAGGTTGGAGGTAGTGTTGAGGGATGTGTGAAGGGGAGGTTGGAGGTAGTGTTGAGGGAGGTGTGAAGGGAGGTTGGAGGTAGTGTTGAGGGAGATCTGAAGGGGAGGTTGGAGGTAGTGTTGAGGGAGGTGTGGAGGTTGGAGGTAGTGTTGAGGGATGTGTGAAGGGGAGGTTGGAGGTAGTGTTGAGGGAGGTGTGAAGGGAGGTTGGAGGTAGTGTTGAGGGAGATGTGAAGGGGAGGTTGGAGTTGTGAAGTGGAGGTTGGAGGTAGTGGTGAAGGAGGTGTGAAGGGGAGGTTGGAGGTAGTGGTGAAGGAGGTGTGAAGGGGAGGTTGGAGGTAGTGTTGAGGGAGGTGTGAAGGGGAGGTTGGAGGTAGTGTTGAGGGAGGTGTGGAGGTTGGACATAGTGTTGAGGGATGTGTGAAGGGGAGAAAGGAGGTAGTGTTGAGGGAGTTGTGAAGGGGAGGTTGGAGTTAGTGTTGAGAGAGGTGTGAAGGGGAGGTTGGAGGTAGTGTTGAGCGAGGTGTGAAGGGGAGGTTGGAGGTAGTGTTGAGGGAGGTGTGAAGGGAGGTTGGAGGTAGTGTTGAGGGAGATGTGAAGGGGAGGTTGGAGGTAGTGTTGAGGAAGGTGTGAAGGGGAGGTTGGAGGTAGTGTTGAGGAAGGTGTGAAGGGGAGGTTGGAGGTAGTGTTGAGGAAGGTGTGAAGGGGAGGTTGGAGATAGTGTTGAGGGAGGTGTGAAATGGAGGTTGGAGGTAGTGTTGAGGGAGGTGTGAAGGGAGGTTGGAGGTAGTGTTGAGGGAGATGTGAAGGGGAGGTTGGAGGTGTGAAGGGGAGGTTGGAGCTAGTGTTGAGGAAGGTGTGAAGGGGAGGTTGGAAGTAGTGTTGAGGGAGGTGTGAAGGGGAGGTTGGAGGTAGTGTTGAGGGAGGTGTGAAGGGGAGGTTGGAGGTAGTGTTGAGGGAGATGTGAAGGGGAGGTTGGAGGTAGTTTTGAGGGAGGTGTGAAGGGGAGGTTGGAGGTAGTGTTGAGGGAGGTGTGAAGGGGAGGTTGGAGGTAGTGTTGAGGGAGGTGTTAAGCGGAGGTTGGAGGTAGTGTTGAGGGAGGTGTGAAGGGACGGTTGGAGGTAGTGTTGAGGGAGGTGTGAAGGGGAGGTTGGAGGTAGTGTTGAGGGAGGTGTGAAGGGGAGTTTGGAGAAAATGGTGAAGGAGGTGTGAAGGGGAGGTTGGAGAAAGTGGTGAAGGAGGTGTGAAGGGGAGGTTGGAGAAAGTGGCGAAGGAGGTGTGAAGGGGAGGTTGGGGGTAGTGTTGAGAGAGGTGTGAAGGGGAGAAAGGAGTTAGTGTTGAGGGAGGTGTGAAGGGGAGGTTGGAGGTAGTGTTGAGGGAGGTGTGAAGGGGAGGTTGGAGGTAGTGTTGTGGGAGGTGTGTGGGGGAGGTTGGAGGTCGTGTTGAGGGAGGTGTGAAGGGGAGGTTGGAGGTCGTGTTGAGGGAGGTGTGAAGGGGAGGTTGAAGGTAGTGTTGAGGGAGGTGTGAAGGGGAGGTTGGATGTAGTGGTGAAGGAGTTGTGAAGGGGAGGTTGGAGATAGAGGTGAAGGAGTTGTGAAGGGGAGGTTGGAGATAGAGGTGAAGGAGTTGTGAAGGGGAGGTTGGAGATAGAGGTGAAGGAGGTGTGAAGGGGAGGTTGGAGGTAGTGTTGAGGGAGGTGTGAAGGGGAGGTTGGAGGTAGTGTTGAGGGAGGTGTGAAGGGGAGGTTGGAGGTAGTGTTGAGGGAGGTGTGAAGGGGAGGTTGGAGGTAGTGTTGAGGGAGGTGTGAAGGGACGGTTGGAGGTAGTGTTGAGGGAAGTGTGAAGCGGTGGTTGGAGGTAGTGTTGAGGGAGTTGTGAAGGGGAGGTTGGAGGTAGTGTTGAGGGCGGTGTGAAGGGGAGGTTGGAGGTAGTGTTGAGGGAGGTGTGAAGGGGAGGTTGGAGGTAGTGTTGAGGGAGGTGTGAAGGGGAGGTTGGAGGTAGTGTTGAGGGAAGTGTGAAGCGGTGGTTGGAGGTAGTGTTGAGGGAGTTGTGAAGGGGAGGTTGGAGGTAGTGTTGAGGGCGGTGTGAAGGGGAGGTTGGAGGTAGTGTTGAGGGCAGTGTGAAGGGGAGGTTGGAGGTAGTGTTGAGGGCGGTGTGAATGGGAGGTTGGAGGTAGTGTTGAGGGAGTTGTGAAGGGGAGGTTGGAGGTAGTGTTGAGGGCGGTGTGAAGGGGAGGTTGGAGATAGTGTTGAGGGCAGTGTGAAGGGGAGGTTGGAGGTAGTGTTGAGGGCGGTGTGAAGGGGAGGTTGGAGGTAGTGTTGAGGGATGTGTGAAGGGGAGAAAGGAGTTGGTGTTGAGAGAGGTGTGAAGTGGAGGGTGGAGGTAGTGTTGAGGGAGGTGTGAAGGGGAGGTTGGAGGTAGTGTTGAGGGAGGTGTGAAGGGGAGATTGGAGGTAGTGTTAAGGGAGGTGTGAAGGGGAGGTTGGAGGTAGTGTTGAGGGAGGTGTGAAGGGGAGGTTGGAGTTAGTGTTGAGGGAGGTGTGAAGGGGAGGTTGGAGTTAGTGTTGAGGGAGGTGTGAAGGGGAGGTTGGAGGTAGTGTTGAGGGAGGTGTGAAGGGGAGGTTGGAGGTAGTGTTGAGGGAGGTGTGATGGGGAGGTTGGAGGTAGTGTTGAGGGAGGTGTGAAGGGGAGGTTGGAGGTAGTGTTGAGGGAGGTGTGAAGGGGAGGTTGGAGGTAGTGTTGAGGGAGGTGTGAAGGGGAGGTTGGAGGTAGTGTTGAGGGAGGTGTGAAGGGACGGTTGGAGGTAGTGTTGAGGGAAGTGTGAAGCGGTGGTTGGAGGTAGTGTTGAGGGAGTTGTGAAGGGGAGGTTGGAGGTAGTGTTGAGGGCGGTGTGAAGGGGAGGTTGGAGGTAGTGTTGAGGGAGGTGTGAAGGGGAGGTTGGAGGTAGTGTTGAGGGAGGTGTGAAGGGGAGGTTGGAGGTAGTGTTGAGGGAAGTGTGAAGCGGTGGTTGGAGGTAGTGTTGAGGGAGTTGTGAAGGGGAGGTTGGAGGTAGTGTTGAGGGCGGTGTGAAGGGGAGGTTGGAGCTAGTGTTGAGGGCAGTGTGAAGGGGAGGTTGGAGGTAGTGTTGAGGGCGGTGTGAAGGGGAGGTTGGAGGTAGTGTTGAGGGAGTTGTGAAGGGGAGGTTGGAGGTAGTGTTGAGGGCGGTGTGAAGGGGAGGTTGGAGATAGTGTTGAGGGCAGTGTGAAGGGGAGGTTGGAGGTAGTGTTGAGGGCGGTGTGAAGGGGAGGTTGGAGGTAGTGTTGAGGGAGTTGTGAAGGGGAGGTTGGAGGTAGTGTTGAGGGCGGTGTGAAGGGGAGATTGGAGGTCGTGTTGAGGGAGTTGTGAAGGGGAGGTTGGAGGTAGTGTTGAGGGCGGTGTGAAGGGGAGGTTGGAGGTAGTGTTGAGGGCGGTGTGAAGGGGAGGTTGGAGGTAGTGTTGAGGGCGGTGTGAACGGGAGGTTGGAGTAGTGTTGAGGGCGGTGTGAAGGGGAGGTTGGAGGTAGTGTTGAGGGTGGTGTGAAGGGGAGGTTGGAGGTCGTGTTGAGGGTGGTGTGAAGGGGAGGTTGGAGGTAGTGTTGAGGGCGGTGTGAAGGGGAGGTTGGAGGTAGTGTTGAGGGCGGTGTGAAGGGGAGGTTGGAGGTAGTGTTGAGGGCGGTGTGAAGGGGAGGTTGGAGGTAGTGTTGAGGGCGGTGTGAAGGGGAGGTTGGAGGTAGTGTTGAGGGTGGTGTGAAGGGGATGTTGGAGGTAGTGTTTAGGGTGGCGTGCCTTTCACCACTTTATTGACCTTATTGGCTTCTATAAATCTAATTGTTGGAACAAGCACCATTTTAAAATTTCTGCTATTATTGCCAATACTGATCTTTTCCACTTGGTACTGTAGCATGGAGCATGGTGCTTATGTAACTGGTCTGGTGAGCCAGAGGCCTGGACTAATGATCTGGAGACATGAGTTCAAATCCCACCATGGCAGCTGGGAAATTTATATTCAATTAATTAAATAAATCTGGAATGAAAAGCCCGTCTCAGGAATGGTGGCCATGAAACTATCAGATTGTTATAAAAACCCACCTGGTTCACTCATGTATGTTTGGGAAGGAAATCTGCCATCCTTACCTGGTCTGGCATGTGTAACTCCAGAGCCACAGCAATGTGATATAAAAACAGAAAATGCTGGAAACTCAGCAAGTTTGGCAGCATCTTTGGCGAGAGAAACAACATAAATGTTTCAGGTCGTTGACCTTTCAGCAATGTAGTTGACTCTTAACTGCCCTTGGCAATGGTGTCGCAAGTTACTCAGTTGCATTCAAGAAAGCAGCTCACCACCACCTTCTCAATGGCAATTAGGGATGGGCAATGAATGCTGTCCTTGCTCGCAATGCCTACGTGCTATGAATGAATGAGGAAATAAACTTATTCTTGATGCTTTGAACATCCTTACGGCATCTCCCTTCATTCCGCCATAAGGCCCATTAGGAGTTTTCAGATGTTTTCTGCCTTTCGTTTACTTTTTGCATATTTCCTTACCTTATTCTTTAAATTTATTTGAAACATTTTACTTTTCTCTTTGTGCTGGCTTTGACCTTGCAAATCCACCAATCCTGTTTCCCTAATAAAAACAGAAAGTGCTGGAAATACTCAGCAGGTCAGGCAGCATCCGTGGAGATAGAAACAGAGTTGACGTTTCAGGTCTGTGACCGTTCATCAGAACTGGCAAAGGTTAGAAATGTAATAGTTTTTAAGCAAGTGAAGCGGAGGTGGGGGTGGGAAAAAGAACAAAAGGAAACGTGTGAGATGGGGCAGAGGGCATGGGAGATTAACTGACTAGGTCATGGGGCAAAGGGAGTGTGCTAATGGTATGCTGAAAGACAAAGCATTAGTGCAGAGAAAGTGTTAACGATAGAATAATGAACAGCTCTGTCCAAAAGCACAAAGATGAAAAATCAAGTTTAAGGCAGGCACATGGTTAAAAATTGATAAAATAAAATAATAATAAAAAGGGCCAGTCATGCTCTGAAATTATTGAACTCAATGTTCAGTCCAGAAGGCTGTAGAATGCCTAACCGGAAAATGAGGTGCTGTTCCTTGAGCTTGCATTGACATTCACTGGACCATTGCAGCAGAACAAGGACAGAAATGTGGGCATGGGAGCAGGGTGGTGAATTGAAATGGCAAGCATGTACCACCCTGTACCTATGTGCCTGCCTTAAACTTGGTTTTTCACATTTGTGCTTTTGGACATAGCTGCTCATTATTCTATCGTTAACACTTTCTCTGCACTAATAGTCTTTCATCACATCATTAGCACATTCCCTTTGCCTTTGTCCTATGACCTTGTCAGTTAATCTCCTGCCCTCTGCTCCATCACACACCTTCCCTTTTGTTCTTTTTCTCCCCACCACTGCTTCCCTTGCTTAAAACCTATTACATTTCTAATCTTTGCCAGTGCTGATGAAAGGTCACAGACCTGAAACATCAGCTCTGCTTATTTCTTCAGATGATTCCAGACCTGCTGAGTATTTCCAGCACTTTCTGTTTTTATTTCAGATTTCCAGCATCTGCAGTATTTTGCTTTTATATTAATCCTGTTTCCCTGGTGCCTATCTCAGATTATGTGTTGATTTCCTGGACTGGATTTGAACCCACAACCTTCTGATATCAAGAGAAGATTGCTACCAACTGAGCCAAGGTTGACACCTAAATAGCTAAAAAAAATATTCTTTGAGCACGTTAAACGGGGGTAAATGGGGTGACCTATTTAAAAAGAAAAGGTTAAAGCCGCCTTATTCGAGTCAAAAATTGGAGGTGTGTCCTTTCATACCTGATCTGTAAGGTTCCAGCAGCACAGGAATCATTGTGTTCCATAGGATACCAGCAGCCCAGGAGCCACTGTATCCCATGGGCATCAGTGCAAACTATCTGTTACCACATCAACTACTTCCACGTTTATCATTCTTAACCAAATTTATGTTCCTTCATGAAGTATTTCACCCAAATAGCAGTATGATTATGCTAGAATCTGCTCCATTTTGTAAAAAGAGTTAAACTCTAGTCTGGTTAGAAACGTGCAATTTTTGGTATTTGTCTCTTCTAGTCCAGCCACAGAATACATTAAATAATTATTAGCTCTCCCGTATTCCATATCTTCTAGTGTTTGAAAGATGTAGATCGTGTAATTTTTCTTTTCCTCAGTTTTTGAGTTTTCATTGCCGAAGGCATCCTTATTGCCCTTCTCGGAACCTTTGCCAACACATTAATGCCATTGAGCAAAACGCCACTCCATATTCCAAATCTGGCTTTAGCAATGAGTTACCGACCATCAAGTATAAGGATGTCTTGAGATCAATCCTGGTTGTTGGGAATATTGATTGAATTTTGTTCACATTGGAACTGGGTATTGAATCGTTCCCAAAGTTTCTTCACTTTCTGGCACACCTTCCCTTGTAGCAACATGGTGAGCCAGTGCCAATGTTTAGCTGGTTGGACAGGATGTGGTGGCTGTGCAGCAATAAATATTTGATGCGAGTCCAGGTGGCTTCAGCGCCTATTGACTGTTGAGGGGATGCTAGCCCAAGATCATGAAACAAATGAGGAATGTGAAAAGGCCATTCAGCCTGTAAAAGCTCTTCCCTGCCATACCCTAACTTACACCTCATAGCATCCAACTGCATTTTGAACAATGCAAAGGCACATTGTTTCAGTTATTTCTCACTCTTTGAATGAAGCAAGTTTTCCTGATGTCTGTTTTAAATCAACTTTTCCCTAATTTCTATTTTGGTCCTATTATCTTTGTTTACTTTGAAGTGATCATCTGTGTTTATCCCAAATACTATTTGTATTTTATATACGCAGCCTACATCTCTAAATAGAAAACTGCTGAATTCAAATTATTGCAGGATTCATTTTATAGTGCAAAAATGACTTCAAATTATCAGAAACGTAATAACTTTGAATTAAAGAGTGGATTTCACACCAACGGAGGTCTCCACTGCTGCAAATTCCTTCTACATTGTAAAGTTTATGTTCCTCTAATAACCTTTTCTTAAAACTCATTCACTTTACTTTAGAATCAGTTTTCCTGGCTTCTCTGCACCCTCTTCAGTGATTTGACTAAAATTGAATACATGTTTGCCCAGTGCTTTAAATGCTTTTCCATAACCTCTGTAACTCATAAGTCAGCCCTGGCTCAGTGGGAGCACTCTCGCATCTGACCCAGAATATCTTGGTTTCAAGTCCCACTCCACAGACTCAAACATCTAATCTAGGCTGACACTCCAATGCTGTACTGAGGGAGTGCTGCACTGTTAGAGGTACTGTCTTTTGGATGAAACATCAAACTAAGGTCCTGTCTGTTGTCTCAAGTGGATGTAAAAAAATCCAGTGGCACTATTTCAGAGAAGAGCAGACAAGTTCTCCCCAGTGTCCTAACCAACATTTATCCCTCTGCCTACTTCATTAAAACAGATTATCTAGTCATTGATCTCATTGTACTTTGTGAGAATTTGTTGTGCATAAATTGACTGCCACATTTTCTACATTACAACACTGACTACACTTAACGCACTTCATTGACTGTAAAGTGCTTTGGGACGCCCTGAGGTCATGAAAGGCGCTATATAAATGCAAGTTTGTCCTTTTTGAAGAAGACCAGAGCCTGGCCACCGTATCCTGCCAGCTCAAGGAGAAAGCACAATGTTTGGAGACCAGTGATTTAGTCTGGACAAGAGGGACCGATTTAGGAGAAAGGCAGCACTCTGATGCTGAAATATGGTGTAACCACACGAGCCAGCAGCCTGTGTTTTCACTCAAAAAATAACATTGAAAGTTGCTTGTTTCTCCTGACCTACGGTTTCAGTGAAATGTAAACAGAAACTCTTCTCCAATGGAAAAAAAATGCACAAAAAACATTAATGAGCAGTTCTTTGACATGTGCTGTGCAGTCTCCCAGCTGTTGCAGCTTGGGGAGCAGATCTTCTGCCAAGAGCCCATGTCCAATCTGCTCAGAACAGATGTGTGGTTGTTTTCTCATCGAGCTGTCAATGGATTTGTCCATTCCGGCTTTGCCTTTGGTGTGGTTTTGTGGTTGGGAAGCGGAGGAGAGTTGTGTTTACTCCATGCCAGTGCTGGCCGGTGCTGTTCGCACTAACAGATCAAGGCGTGCAGTGCCATGGTTTACTCTGCTGCCATGTGGCACAGGAAGATATCGAGTAGTTTCTGAGTGCAATAGGGCACCTTCAGAACACAGTCTCAGTTGCTAAATAATCTACTGACCAAGACTAATCAGCCTGCTTGAAGTTTTCCTAAGTGAAAGATGTGTGTAGTTAACTGGAGACTGTGACACCCTGCAAGAATTATTTTTCCTGCTCCAGGTTTTTCCTGTGCCTTTCCTTAGGGTGCTGTCTCCAGATAGGTGGGCATCACTGCCCATGGCTAAGTGGCTGCTTTCAGACAGATTGTAGGCGGGTAGGAGTGAGGCATGGGGGATGGGGTTGGGGGGAGAAGAAGGGGTTGCTGGCATCACACACCTCAGTAGGAGGTACTAGACAGGGATGAGCAGGAACCTCGATTGATTTCTCCCTTCCTCTTCCTCCTATCCCAGCCCAGAGGCACTGAGGGTGAATGTATTATCCCTATGTGCCACCTCAGCTGAGACTGAATAACTCCGCAGAGACCAGATGTCCAACCAGCAGCCTCAGTTCAGTTACTAACTGAGACATCAGGAAGCTATAGTGCTAGATGGATGGATGAACAGATGGATGGAGCCTATACTAAAAGATTGGAACGATGCATCTGTGAGAATCTACAAATCAGTAGGAGCAGAATTTTGTGTGAATGTTCCTCTCACTCATACATGTACATGCTCTCTCACTCTTTCACTCTCTTTCCAACTCTCTTACACAATGTCTTTAGCTCTCTGTCTTTTTCTCTCTCTCTCTGGCTGTCCCAGTCTGTCTCTCTCTCTCTCTATCTGACTCTCTTTCTGTCTTTTTCTCTCTGTCTTCCTCACTCTCTAGTCTACATGATTGTGTCCACTGTGAGTTCAGTCCTATTCATTTGCCATTGCTAATCTTGGTGCTAAAAACGACCCATCTACTTAGATGTGTGTGCCGCACCCTAACACACATGGCTCTGCTAGCTCCACTACAACTATCACTATGACAATACTGCAGTGGCTATGACAGAGCAGGCAGTTCTGAAACTAGACACAGCACCCAGCTCTCCTCTCATTTACTAATTGTCTGAAGCCCTTAGTCAGCTAGTGTTACTATTAATGCTGCTTTTTTATTCACCATATAGGATATGCATGCTGCCTGCCCCTGACAGTTTTGTATAATGTGAATTGGGGTAAAAGGTCAGCAGCAGAGTTGTACGCTTGTGCGGAGCAAATCTCTGACTGTTCTTAAGTTCATTACATATTGTAGGAAAAAAATCAGGTTATTTTATTGTTACAACTGTGATGTTCAGCACTGTGTATCTCAACCACCAGCTGATAAATGAAAGATGACAATTTGTTTCTAATTAGTGGAGAAAAGGATCCGCTTTCTGTGGGATGGGTCAGCAAACTGAGGCATTCTGCAAAGCCGCAGGAGATGTGTTAATGGAAGAATCTGGGAGGTGAAATTGAATCATCTGGAGAGGGACTAAATGACAATGAGGTCAGCTAGTGAGTCACAGGCTCTACTCTGGGGATGTAACCTTCCTCAAATTTGTTAAGGTTGGTTGGCACAAACAATGTCTAGGCCAGTTACAATCTCAGCAGTGCTCACCGACAGAGCATATAGTCGGAACTATGAGTGGCGCCTTCTGTGTTCAACAGACTAGCAGACTGTTATCCTATCAAAACAGGGTTTCACACTGATACTTACATGCTATCCTATTTACACAGTGCGACACGTGTCAGTATTTCATCCCAGTACCACTCAGTTATCCTGTTTATACAGTGCAGCAATGTGTCAGTGTTTCACACTGTTCCTGTCAGCTAATGCCTTCATACAGTGTAGGAAATATCCATGTGTCGCACAGGGGCCTATCAGCTATCCTGGTTAAACAGCGAGACACATCAGTGTCTCAAACTGGTGCATGCACATTTCCCAGTTATACATCGAGAAAATTGACCACGCAGCTAAATCCTATCGAAGTTTTGCTCAGTAAACAGGTGTTACTTCGAGTGTATAGCTCAGAAACTGTCCAGTTGGCCCAACTAGTCAACGCAGTTTGTGCTCCACATGAGCCTCCTCCCACCATACTTCATCCAACTCCATCAAGAAATCCTTCTATTCCTTTCTTCCTCGTTCTAGATTCACTTTTAAATGCATTAAGTGGATGTTGCATTCCTCCTGCTTTTACAGGGTTTAAGTGCTTCATGTTTGCAGTTGCCAACTGAATAAATTGGCAAGGCATTGGCTGGTACACTCCACAGTGAGAATGTTCTGTAAGGTTGTTTGTAAACGAGTGGGAGATCACCAAAGTTCATAGATCTAACTCCTGAGTAACAGATATACTGTCACTCAGTAACCACTCCCTCTAACACTGTGTTACTGACTGTCTCCATTGATGTTAATCCAGGTCTCTTACTCTGTCTCTCAGTAATCCCTCCCAAGTACATTACATTTCTGACTATAATCTGTACTGATGTTAATCCAGCTCCCATACAATGTCACTGAGTAACGAGTCTCCGAAACACACTGTGTTACTGATTGTATCTCTACGGATAATGCAGCTTCCTCACACTATCACTCAGTAACTCCTCCCTCAGTGTTCTGTTGAATCCTGTAACTTTGCTGCCTGTTAGAATGCACCTTATTTCTTTTATTCACTCATGAAATGTGGGCGTCACTGGCTAGGCCAGCATTTGTTGCCCACCCCCAATTGCTCTTGAGAAGGTGATGGTGAGCAGCCTTCTTGAACCTTGCAACTCTCATTTTAATTTGGTATGTGTACTCACTCCTACAGTCAAGACCATAAGGCAGTGACACTGTCTGACAGAAAGAGAAAAGAAAGGATTACGTTTATCTAGTATCTTTCATAACCTCAAGATGCCCCAAAGCACTTTACAGCCAATGAAGTACTTTTGAAGTGTAGTCGCTGTTGTAATGTTGGAATCGCAGCAGCCAATTTGCACACAGCAAGCTCCCCCAGACAGCAATGTAATGATGACTGGATAATCTGTTTTTAGTGATGTTGATTGAGGGATAAATACTGGGCAGGGCACCAAGGATGAATCCCCTGCTGTTCTTCAAAACAGTGCTATGGAATCTTTTATGTCCACTTGAAAGGCCAGATGGAGCCTCGGGTTAACATCGTATCCAAAAGACAGCACCTCCAGCAGTGCAGCACTCCCTCAGTATAGCGCTGAAGTGTCAGCCTAGTTTTTCATGCTGAAAGCTGTGGAGTGGAACTTGAACCCACAAACTTATGACTCAGAGGTGAGAGTGCTACCAATTGAGCCACAGCTGGCACTAAAGCCACAGCAGACACTGGGATGCTCATGGTAGCTGTTCCCTCAGCTTGACCAGCAGAGTTGTAACATCGTGTTGAAGCAGAGGTTAGGCCAGGTAGACAGGGGTCCAGGATGAGCAACAGGTAAAAATGGTCAGAAAATAAAAACTCACTGATGGAAGGAAGTGGTTGTTTTCTGGTCTGGGATAAGGGAGCAGTAGCTTGACTCTAAAGGTGTCCTGTCACTACCCCTCCTTGTTCAGTGTCCTGCAGTGCTCGGTGTGTCTTGGCCCAGGTCCAATCCTTCCCTCTTTCTCCTTCCTGCACATGTTTGAAGTGTTTTTGAGATGTGTTTTTACAAGCAAGGAATTAACATATATAAGGGAAGCTTTTCTTGGCTGCAGCAGGGGATTGGAGTTACTACATATCGAGCTTGGTTCAACAGTGTTAACCCTTTACTGATCACTTTAATTTCCTGCAGAGTTTCCACAGTGACAGTCACTCTCAAAATGACAGGTCTTCCTGGCTGTTTGGTGCTTTCACTTTGATGTTTATGAAGAGGTGCTGGCCAGTGGTTGCAGGGGCTCTGGTTAATAGGGGATTTGGTCAAAGTAGGCCGGGAGGTAGGTCACAGTTCAGCATGATCTTAGAAAATAGTAGAACAGGCTCCAGGAGCTAAATGGTTTACTTTTGTTCATATCTGGTTAATGCTGGCAGGAAATATGGTCAAGGAAGACCAGGAATCTGGTCACTGGTGGCAGGAATCTGGCCAATGGCAGAAAAGTGGATGAATGAAGGGGAATAGTAGCTTAGAGAAACAGGGGCCAGAATTTATGGCCCCCACACGAGTGGGCTGGTGGCGGATTGGGGACATAAAATTGAGTGGGAAGTGGAGCGGGGTGCATTTCCCAATGCCTTCCCATCCCCACTACAATTTTATGTGGGGCGGCAGCGAGAAATGGCCTGCCTGCCCCAAGCCACACAATGCCCTTAAGTGGCCAATTAACTGCCACATAAGGGCTTCCTCCTGCCAGCACTGGTATTTTACCAGCGGCAGACGGGTGGCAAAGGCACCCAGAGTGCCACTAGGTAAAACCTGGAGGCCTTCTTGTGGGCTGGGGGGGAGGGGACTCTCATGATCGGGCACCCTGTGCCCCAGAGAGGCCCACCCCCCCATGGTCCAACTGCCCCCACTGGACAACACTCTTCCCTACCCCACTCCTAAGCGACCCCCCAGCCCCCCACTTACTTCACTGGGGCCCAGCCGATTGTCCCTGGTGAGACCCCATAAACTCACCTTGGTTCTGGGACCGTCGACCCTCTTGCCTCCAATAGCTGTGCGTAGTCCCAGAAGTGGCCACTGCTCCTAGTGGCTGTTGATGGGACTGAGAGCTGCCAGCCTGCTAGTTGGCCGGCAGCTCCATTAGGCGGGACTTCTGGTCTCAGGTCCCGCCCAAGGCCAATTAAGGGCCTGGGGAGCGAAAATCCCAGCATGGCTCCCCAGACCCGGCGGAGGCTTGGCCTCCCGCCCAATGTAAAATTCCGGCCAGGGATATTGGTTGATGGGTGCAGGAAGTTATTAGTTTGGGGAAAATATTTATTCATTGGGGCAGGGGTGATTTCTAGTCAACAGAGCAATGAGTGAAATTGCTTATTGAGTAATGGACAGATTCCTTTACAGGGTGATCTGTGCATTCCTACTCCTTTTGGTTACCTGTGGGGGCAGTCTATCGGAGGATGACCATAGTAAGCTGAGTGCTGAGATACTGACACTGTGAGAAGAGTATTGCAAATGTTGGTGATGTTGGCACAGATTAATGGTGAACTGAGCTATATTTAACTTCTAGGCGATGTGGATAATATCTTTATTGAGCACAGTTGCATTGTGGTAACAAAATATTAGGATTGGACATGATTTGTGATCTAGTTGCAATCCCAGTCACACTGTTGTGCACTTCAGACAATGTCACAAGCAGATTAACCAGAGGCCACACTGTCAAACTCTTTCCTCTCATTGCCTGCTGAGGTAGTTGTTGGCATTCTTCCCATTAACTGTTGCACCATCTCAGCTTCAGGTATCAAAGTGGCCTTTTCCAGCCAGGCCCTGTTATTCCTACTCCTGTGCTGATCTTCAGTGTTTTTTTTCCCTAGCTGGGTTCCATTGTTCCTCTTCCTCCCCCGACTGAATTTCCAGCCAGGTGGCATACACTGTGCCATTGCTTCACATTATATCAGAGTAGCTGGCAATATCCTCTGTGCTGATGCCCACCAATCTTCTTCAGCAATGTCTTCCAAGAGAATCCAGCATCTGCTTCTGTTCCTTCATCAAAGTTCAGTTGTCAGCACTGACTGGACAGTGACATCTTTAAATCTTCTTTTCGCACCCTGTCATGCTTCTCTTTTCTTCCAGAGATTCCACTGATTTATTGAAAAGCAGTTCCCTGATCCAAGCAGCAATGACATTGCAGTTTGCCTCAGTACCCTTGGATTTTTTTTGGGGGGGAGGCGGAATCAGCCAAGGTTCTCATGTCTGATCACTATCTGGTGTGTATCTGTGTTAGAGTGCATGTGCAGATCCAGTGCAGACACAGTTGGTGATCAGAGAGCTTGTTTAGCCTCACACATGAACAATGCATGGGAAGACTGATGACAATTTGTAGCCAATTTCCAATGAGGGTTTGTGCCTTCAGGAGAGAAGTGACGATCCCTTCAATGGGGAACAGAATGTAGGAATCTAATTATTATCCTGGTCAGGTAGTGTCCCTTTAACATTAAGATCTTCAAAGTTAGATTCTTTCTTAACTTACTTCCAAAGAAAGGTAACCACAGATGTTCTGGTGATTTTGTTACATCACAGAATAGATCCAGACTATTTTAGATCCTCTGTCCAAAATCCACCACAGTCCCCATTCCCTTCCTTCACCACCAGAATCATCATAGCATCCAGCTGTTGTGTAAATAATAGCAATTCTTTGAGGAAATGCAATCAAAATGTCCCATTGCATCAGTTGTACCCTGCCCCCCCGTATTAGTTGAACCCAATGTGACCCCTGTATTAGTTGAGCCCTGTGTCTCCCCTCCCACTGTATTAGTTGAACCCTATGTGACCCCTGCATTAGTTGAACCGTGTCCCCAGTGTTAGTTGAATCCTGTGTCCGCCCCCCGTTTTAGTTGAACCCTATGCAACCCCTGTATCAATTGAGCCCTGCATCTCCCCAGTATTAGTTGAACCCTGTGTCCCCCACTGTATTAGTTGAGCCCTGTGTACCCCACCCTTTTAGTTGTCCCCTGTGTCCCCCCCTGTATTATTTAAACCCTGTATCCCCCCCACTGTATTAGTTGAACCCTGTCTTCCCCCTGTATTATTTCTACCCTCCCTCAGTGCATCGCTATCTTGATGTGTTGGAGAGGCTTGCGTGCCCCGACCATTACTCGAGTGATGCCATCAGGAGCTGCTTGCTCCTGGTAGGACCACCCATGGTGGCAAGGTCGGGGGAGATGCCAGACAGAGTGCGATCCAAAAAGTCCTCAACAGCAGAAAAGGCAAAGGAAGATGTGCTTCTCACTGGCTGCAAAGGTGGAAGAAGGCTGCAGTGGCAAGGTGGTCCCAGTCATCGTGGTCCAATATGTCACTGAAATCTAACCACCAACCTATCAAGATAGTGTGGACAATGACGGTGCCCCAAGGTCCCCATATTAAAGTCATGCACAGGTTTCTAACAGGGTCCATTTACCAAGTCCTGTGGCGTTGGAGAATTGGTGACGGGGACAGGGCTGTGAACCTGGAGGCCCTAGTCAAGAGCCTGCACACGGGACAGATCGAAAGTCATTGGACCCCTGTGTTGGGACAGAGGTGTCTTTGTGCAGCAGTATCTGTGACTGAGCTGTCCTCTTCAGGATACCCTCTGCTCATCCCAAATGGGGAGGGAGCTAGAAAAGGAACCCTAAAAAATAGGCTGTCCCACTTTCTCCTGGCTGGGGAACCACACCCTGCGGGATCACCATCTTCATGGTCAAAGAAACAAAACTTTAAATTTTGCAGCTTTGAATGTCAGAACACTGATGGATAATCACAAGAGTGACCGTCCGGAAAGAAAAACTGCAATCGTATCACGTGAGCTATCAAGACTCCAAATTGACATCGCCACCCTCAAAGAGACTCGCCTTTTTGTGGGGAGATGCTGAAGGAGCAAGCAGGAAGAAAACCTTCTACTAGAAAGAAAAGGCTATCAACGACCCTCAGGTTCGCGGAGTTGGTTTCGCCAACCAGAATAGGATCTTGGATGCACTACCAGAACTCCCCAACCACATAAATGAAAGACTTATGACACTTAACCCACAGCTCAGCTGTAATCACTATGCCACCATCATCAGTGCTTATGCCCCGACTTTGATAAAGCTGTTAAGGAAAAGTTCTATTCTGACCTTGATGAAGTCTTCACTGCCATCCCAAAAGAAGAGATCATCCTTCTGGGGGACTTTACTGCCAGGGTTGGCCATGACTCCGATGTCTGGAGAGGAACCAATGGGAAAAACGGGGTGGGAAAAGCCAATGCAAATAGTGTCTTCCTGCCGACAAAGTGTACTCAGCATGGCCTCGTTATAACAAGCATCTTCTTCTGTCAGGAGGGCAAATACAAAACCACATGGAGGCATCCCAGTTCAAAGCACTGGCACCTCCTGGGTTATATCATTGTTCGAGTCAAAGATCTAAGTGTATCACTAGATTCATGCGGGGAACTGATGCCTGCTGAACAGATCTTCGACTTGTTCGATAGGTGATGATCATTCACATGGCACCAAGGCCTCGCAAGACCCAAATGTCAAAGAAGAAGAAGATCAATGTCTCAGCCCTAAAGCAGCCCGACCGAAGAAGAATTCCAAATGCAGTTCACAATTAATCTGGAAAATCTTCATGCATCCAACTCGATTTCAGAACAGTGGGAACAAATAAAGTCAGCTAGACTCCTGTGTCCAGAACATTGGGCTCGAGCATTGTCATCACGACTGGTTCAATGAGAACAATGCTGAAATATGTGACCTCCTGGAACAAAAACGAGCAGCCTTCATTGTCTGGCAGAACAACCCAAGGTCGCAATTCAAGAAGGCAGCATTCCAACAGCTCAAAGACAAATCCGGAAGATAAAGGACAAGTGGTGGGAAGAGAAGGCCCCGAGAGATCCAGCAATATGCTGACCACCATGACATGTGTAGTTTTCTTGAAGCCACCAGGGCTATCTATGGACCAAGGTCAAATGGACAAAATCCCCTTCACTCACAGGATGGTGTCTCTCGTCTTAAGGATGACAATGCCATCCAATGCTGGATAGAACATTTTCAAGAACTCTTTAACCGTGAATCTACAGTGGCAGCTGATACTTTCCAAGCCGTCCCCCTGTGGTAGAGTCCATGGGTAAGCCACCATCGATGGAAGAGCTGCAAGAAGCAATAAAACAGATGCAAAACAACAAAGCCTGCGGTCCCAATGGTATTCCAGCTGAGATCTTCAAAGCTCATGGGCTTTTCCTCACATCAAGACTCCATGCACTCACCTTAGGGATTTGGGAGGAAAAAGAGCTTCCCCCCGCACTCCCCCCACACTCGCTCCTCCCCCTCCACCCCCCCCCCCCCCCCCGACTTCAGAAATACGACAATTGTAACTATCTTCAAGAAGGGAGATAAATCATGCTGTGGAAACTATCGAGTTATTTCCCTCTTGTCCATAGCAGGGAAAATCCCGACACGCATTCTCCTGAATTGCCTGCTTCCTGTGGCTGAGGAAATCCTCCCAGAGACACAGTGTGGCTTCAGACCTTCCAGAGGAACCTCTGACATGGTCTTTGTTGCCAGACAAATCCAAGAAAAACGTCAAGAACAACACCAGTAACTCTTCATTGCATTCATTGACCTGACCAAAGCATTTGACTCAGTAAATCACGAGGCTCTGTGGATTGTGCTCCAAAGATTTGAATGTCCGAGAAACTTCATCACAATCCTGCAATTGCTCCATGATGATATGACTGTGACTGTCCTGAGTGAGAGATCTGAAACAGACACCTTCAAAATCCAGACAGGGGTCAAGCAAGGCTGTGTGATCACCCCCATACTATTTACAATCTACCTGACAGTGGCTATTCACCTCATCAAAGATCCGCTGCCCTCTGGTGTGAGTATTAAATACCACCTAGATGGAAAACTCTTTAACCTCAGTCACCTCCGTTCCAAAACTAAACTGACCACCGTAGACATACATGATCTACAGTTTGCAGATGACTGCAGTGTCGTTGCCCACTCTGCACCAGATTTGCAAGCCACTCTTGATCTCTTCAATTCTGCATCGAAGAGACTCGGCCTGTCCTTGAATGTTGCCAAAGCAAACCACGTGTATCGACCCACACCTGGTCAACCAAATATTCCACCTCCCACATATTTTGAAGCAGTGACTTTGGAATATGTTGAGCACTTCCCATACCTTGGCAGAAACCTCTCTCAAAAGGCCACCATTGATGAGGAGATCCAACACCGGATCGGCTGCGCCAGCTCAGCCTTCTACGAACTACTGCTGCAGGTGTTTGACAACAAAGACCTCCAGAAGTCAAAAAAAGTCCTAGTGTACAGAGCAGCTGTTGTCACCACACTCCTGTACGGCAGTGAGACCTGGACTGTGTATCAGCGACACATAAGAGCGCTCGAGAAATTCCATCAGCAGTGCCTCCACCACATCCTCCGGATTCAATGGGAACAAATGCTAGTGTCCTTCTTGAAGTTGGTTCCACAAGCATTCAGGCAAAACTCCTGAAAAACACACTTCAGTGGTCTGGACACTGTGTCTGGATGGCTGAAAACCTTCTCCCCCACCAGGTCCTGTTTACTCAAATGTCAAATGGCCAGCATTCCAGGGGAGGACAAAGAAAATGCTTCAAAGATACTCAGAAGCTCTCTTTGAAGTGTGTCAGCATTGACAATGATGACTGAGAGGCGCCTGCTACCAATTGTTCAAAATAGCGACAACTTGTCCATCAAGCTGCATCATGCTTTGAGTCCAGACGCCTTAATGATGAGGCAGAGCTACAGCAGAGAAGGAAAGAAAAGGAAGCAAATCCTGCACTCCAGACCCCACTACCTTGTGGGACGTACTGCTTCATGTGTCCAAAGATCTGCAGGCCGAGAATCGGCTTGTTCAGTCACGTGAAGGCACATGGCAGAAAACTGCGACCTTGAATAGATGTCATCCTCGAATCGAGGGACAGCCAACGATGACGACGAGTTGAATCCTGTGCCCCACTGTATTAGTTGAGCCCTGTGTTCCCCCTGTATGAGTTGAGTCCTGTGTCCCCCTGTATTAGTTGAGCCCATATTAGTTGAGCCCTGTGTCCCCCCCCCCCTGTATTAGTTGAGCTCTGTGGGCACCCCCCCCCCATATTAGTTGAGCCCTGTGGCCTCCCCCCGTATTAGTTGAGTCCCGCGTTCCCCCCGTATTAGTTGAGTCCCGCGTTCCCCCCGTATTAGTTGAGTCCCGCGTTCCCCCCCGTATTAGTTGAGTCCCGCGTTCCCCCCCGTATTAGTTGAGTCCCGCGTTCCCCCCCGTATTAGTTGAGTCCCGCGTTCCCCCCCGTATTAGTTGAGTCCCGCGTTCCCCCCCGTATTAGTTGAGTCCCGCGTTCCCCCCGTATTAGTTGAGTCCCGCGTTCCCCCCCGTATTAGTTGAGTCCCGCGTTCCCCCCGTATTAGTTGAGTCCCGCGTTCCCCCCGTATTAGTTGAGTCCCGCGTTCCCCCCGTATTAGTTGAGTCCCGCGTTCCCCCCGTATTAGTTGAGTCCCGCGTTCCCCCCGTATTAGTTGAGTCCCGCGTTCCCCCCCCGTATTAGTTGAGTCCCGCGTTCCCCCCCCGTATTAGTTGAGTCCCGCGTTCCCCCCCCGTATTAGTTGAACCCTGTGTCCCTTGTCCCACTGCCACAGCTTAGTTTGAAGTCGCTTAGGATTTATCTTTTTCTATTTCTGCAATGCCCTCTTCCAGGTTGATAAATCTAAATTTCTCCTGCCTTTTCCCTGTAAATCAGATATTGGGCACTGGAACAGCCTTGTACCTCTTCTCTGTGCTGCCCCTAGCACTTGAATGTCTCCCTTCATGTCTCAGTGGCCACTACTGGCCACAGCAGTCAAGGTTCTGTTCACCCACAACACTGGGCATCTCTGAGTTGTATTATCCTGTTTTGTGCTACAAAGTTCACCTTGCTTTGTGGATTGCGCTACATTGATTTGTCATGTTGAGTATAGAGCATCTACTAAAACGCCTTAATCTATTTCAATTTCACCCTTAGCTTTTTCAACGCCATTCAGAGAGAACGTGTTCACTTATATACTTAGCCCAACTCATTTGTAGTTCCTGGGCTGACTGTTCCCTCTGTGTTTGGAACTAGCTGCTAGTTTGACCAGTTTGCTTAACCCCACGCTGACTCTGGGTTGGTGGTTCGGTGCACAATAAGCAGCCCTGGTGTTGCAATGCCATCTGGTGGTTGTAGGTCAATTCCCAGTGTAATAAAGACAGGACATTGCCGTTGTTATGATCACATTGCTGTCTGTTGGACCTTGCTGTGTGCAAATTGGCTGCCACATTTCTTATATTACAACAGTGACTACACTTCAAAAGTTCTTCATTGGCTGCAAAGTTATTTGGCAAATTCTGAGATTCTTTTTAACTGCCCCCTATGGTCGGAATGATTCCTTATGCTGGGATGACCTGATTCAGAGAGACTAGAGACCAAGAATTCAGCAAACTCCGTCCTCCCATGCGGAATAGACTGAAATACTGATCAGTGAAAGGTTATTTTCCCACTCTAGATATTTGCCACGGTGACGTGTGCGCTGACAACTATAGTAAGTTTCAATGCTGCACTTACACTGATAGATCTACTAAAGTAATGAAGGATTCTACTAGAACAATTTAGAGGTCACAGTATCACTTTGAGTGAAAGCCACTCTTCCCCACTCCAGTTTCCAGTCCTCACCACACAGGCCTGAACTCTGATTAGGAAGCCAGTCCAAGAGCAGCAAAACAGATCTTAGAAAGTAGTGTCTTTTTCTCAGCATCACTTTGTTAATCTCGCCAATGATGCACCCAGTGGTGCATGTACTACCTCTCTCCAGGAGATTGACTTCAACTTGTCCATTGCTCACCATCTGAGCCAGCTCCCCATGCTGAAATGAAGGTGCTGTAACTAAAGAAATGGCTGTTGATAAGAGGAATTCCAGATGTTTTTCTGAATTTGTTTTCTCCCCCCCCCCCCCCCCCCCTCTATCATTGTTGAGGAGAAACCTGACCTGTGTGTACCTCTCGCTTTGGCTTTATTGCAGAACTCTGAAGAAATACAGAGGCCACCCACAGAGGAAGCTGTTCAGTCAAAATGGCAGCTCAGCTCTGGGGCCTAGGCAGTTCTAGTTCAGTCATGTTGATGAGACCGGACTGCCTTGTGTTATTGGTGAGAAATGAACTACAGTATGAAAGGATCACAAACTAAATTAAGATGTAATTCTCCCAAAACTTTTATTTTATTTAGAGATACAGCACTGAAACAGGCCCTTCGGCCCACCGAGTCTGTGCCGACCAACAACCACCCATTTATACTAATCCTACACTAATCCCATATTCCTACCACAACCCCACCTTCCCTATATTCCCCTACCACCTACCTACACTAGGGGCAATTTATAATGTCCAATTTACCTATCAACCTGCAAGTCTTTGGCTGTGGGAGAAAACCGGAGCACCCGGCGAAAACCCACGCGGTTCACAGGGAGAACGTGCAAACTCCGCGCAGGCAGTACCCAGAATTGAACCCGAGTCGCTGGAGCTGTGAGGCTGCGGTGCTAACCACTGCGCCACTGTGCCGCCCGTTCACTGTGCTGAACTTAAATTCATTAAACAATTTAATTCTGCTTTGTACTGACGCCTAAAGTTGCTGTTTCCTTTAGCATCACACACTGAGCCCTAGAGTCTCCTTGAACACTCATATTAATGATTGAACATCCCAGATTTTAACTGCTCCACAATTGTTGCCCGTGCCTTCAGCTGCCTGGGTCCTAAGCTCTGGAATTCCCTCCCTAAACCTCTCCACCTTTCTTCCTCTCTTTCCCTTTCTAGACCTTCCTTAAAACCTACCTCTTTGATCAAGCTTTTGGTCATCTGCCTTAATATCTCCTTATCTGGCTGGATATCAAATTTTGTTTTCATAATGCTCCTGTGAAGTGCCTTGGGATCCTTTACTATGGTAAAGGCACTATAGAAATACAAGTTGTTATTGTTGTTGTTGTGGACTAGTGTTGCTTCTTATTACCTGGATTTGGTTCAGATTTGGGGTGCTGAAACCCTAAAATGGTGCAGTATGCTTTACCATTGCAAAACTGCCCCAAACAGGTTGTACAAAGATTCTCCTGCTGAGAACCCACCAACTTGCTGTACTGCCTACTGGACCTTCCCTGCCACATGTTAACATAGCCCTTGGCCAAGCCTACTGACCTCACTTCAGTTACTGCAAATACCTCCCTAAAGACCACTCCAAATATGTGGTAGCATGCGCAACACAGCAACATTCTTAAGCCGAATACTACTGTGAGGAGGACACCTTGGCTTTCCTGACTGAAGCTTCCCAATATTTGGCCTGCACAGTAAGAGGTCATTCTTGCTCTGAAACTTATGCGAAGACTTTTCCTGACCGGTATTGTGAGTTTTCAAGAAAGTACATTTCTGAACTGTGGCAATGGATTTCCCAATGGAAATGTCTCTATTGCTGTATAGTACCTATCACTTAAATTGTACCCGCTTAGCATGGACAGTCACCTATATTGGATAAATGGCACCAGCAGTTTTCCTTCACTGTGGAATTAGTTACAAAGGCAATGCTTATAACATATTGCTGTTTCGGGACTTCAGCAGGTACTTACCCTGTACTTACTTATTTAAAAAGCTCTACTGATTTCAGACAAAGTCATGTCTTCAAGGAAAGAAAGACTTACATTTATATAGCGCCTTTCTTGACCACAGGATGTCCAAAGCACTTTACAGCCAAAGAAGTAATTTTAAAGTGTAGTCACTGTTGTGATGCAGGAAATGCGGCAGACAATTTACACATAGCAAGGTCCCAAAAATAGTTTCATGGTGCCATTACTGAGACTAGCTTTCAATTCCAGATTTTTTTTAGTAATTAATTGAATGCTGTGGTGCCATGGTGGGAATTGAATTGGTGCCCAAGGTTATTAGCCTAGGCCTCTGGATTACTAGTTCAGTGACATTACCACTATGCCACCACCTCCCCACTACTCAAAATTCCAATATTCCATAGTGCTTTCCTCAGTGATGAGATCCTAGCAATTACGAGAGGTGGTTGCTAAACAGTGATTTCCTTTCTTTTAATATGTTATTTACTTTGCTTTTTGATTTTACTATCCACCAGGGAAATCACAGTAACACCAACATGCCAATTATAAGTGGTGAGGATGGTACTATGAATTGGGGGATGGTGAAGATATAGAAGATTCTAGATTGAAAGCTCTTAGAGTAAGTCATCAGAAAAGATGTTTGTTTTCTGTATATCAGTACTCAGTCCACCAGGTTTACGAACTTAAAAAGTCTTGGTTAAATTCTCCTGCTCATCATGTGCCCCGGTGGCTGATGTAAAGTTATGTTAGCTATCAGCTGAAGTCCTGTAGCCCACTTCCACCAGCATTGATCGATTGTAATGAAAGAGACCAGTGCCCTGACTTTTCTTTGTCACTAGCTCTTTCCAGGTAGCCTCAAATGACTTTGTCACATTAGACAAATAGCAGCTCGCCATTGTTAAAATAAGTTTGCTGATTAGATGGTTTGGGTTGAATTTTATGGTCTGTGCAAGAGCGGATCGGATGGTGTGCTGGGTGATTCAATAGGCGGGAAGTGTTTTTTCGGATTCCCGACAGCAGCATATTTTGGAGAAATAAAATTGGTGGCGTGTTTGTGGCATTCTGGAGTTCCACCAGCACGGTGGTGGATTGCAGCTTTACATTTATTTACATGCAATGAATACTTATTATCCGACACATAGTTACAATTCAGGCCTACCTGCCAGATTAAATGAACAGCGAGTGCTATTCCCATGCCACCCAGTTCACAATTGTTTCATTGTGATGTGCGGCAGTCGGATTTGTGCAGTTGATTCTCAGGTCTGTGCTTTTCTCTATAACTCATCCGCAAAACGAACGGCAGCATTGAAATGGATTTTTGCCTTCAGGCTTGACACCAGCAAGGATGATTCTTCTCAGGAGGTGGCGGCGAAGGCATGGGGGGATTTACATGGAGGAGCAGGGGAGGGTACTCAGGGAAGGAAGGGTGGGGTGATCAGGTGCATGGAGGAGAGGGGAGGGTACTTGGGGAGGGAAGAGTGGGTGAGCAGGTGCATGGAGGAGCAGGGGAGGGTAGCGTGGAGCACCCAGGGTGTGAAATGGTTGCTGTCGATGCTGAAGCTGCATGTTGTCGGTTGCAGGGGTGGTGGATGGATTAGAGCATTACTGTGTGAGGTATTTAACAAAGAGGGATGAGTGTTGTCAATGTTGGGGATCTGTGGGGCGAACTGAGGGTACTGGCTAGTAGAGGGAATGGTCACAGTCTTTGGGGGCAAATGGCTTCTGTAGTGGGGTAGTTCAGTACTAATGGTTGGGTATTCGACAACTTCATAGGGAGGGGAACGGGACTCGTCAACAATGGTCAGGTCGATTTGAGGAGGATCAGGGGTCAGAATCGGCATGTCGATAGTAATGGGAGTAGGAATGGGGGAGGGATGGCATGAATACCTTCACGATTACACTGTGCATTGTGATGGAGGGAAGGGTAATGGTAACAGTGGTTGTATCAAGGGTGATGGTTTCAAGCTGGAAGGTTGCAGGAGGAGGTTGGAAGGTGGGGAGACTTGCCCTGAATTCCACATGCATCATTTTCTCCAATAATAATGGGAACCACATGGTCACTCAAGGATTGCAAGGAGAGTTGGAGAAGACAAACGACAGTGGGTGTGTCTTGTAACTGGCAGTAATTTGAAGGCAGATATAATGGAATTGCTCATTGCCTTGTGTTTTCGTTTACTGCCAACAGACAGCTGAATCGCCACGCTCGGCTTATTTATTGTTGAGAAATGCCACAGCGACATAGGTCTCATACACCTAACTTGTCTAGTACCATGGGGAGAAGAGCAAAGGAAGAGACGAAGGAGGGCTCTTTTCCATCAATTTATGATGCCTGAGCGCCAGCAACAAGCAGAACAGGAAGGTGAGGATGACTGAATGATAACAACCAGGAATGGCCTTATCAAGATGGGCACTGGATTATCATTGCATCCTCAGGACAAGGACAAATTACCTTCAAATGTCAGAAAGGCAATGACAGAGACGCCTAAGGATGTCATGTGACATGGTCACAGAAATATGTAGGATTCTGCGGCATGACCTGCAGCAGGATGGAAATCCCATGCCAGTTGCCCTCAAGGTGACTGCTGCACTCAGTTTATTTGCTAGCAGGTCCTTCCAGGGATCCACGGGTGACATATGTGGCATCTCACGGTCTAGGACCCACAGGTGCATCAAAGAGCTGACTGGTGCCCTTTTTCGACATGCCAATGATTTCATCTACGTACCTGTAGACGAGGACAGCCAGGCAGCAAGGTCTGCGGCCTTTGGCACCATCGCTGGGTTCCCTATAATGCAAGGGGTGATCGACTCTACTCATGTGGCCATTAGAGCTCCCTGGGACCAGCCTGCTGTCTTTGTCAATCGCAAAGCTTCCACTCTTTAAACTGGTTTGCAACTACAGGAGAAAAATCATGCATGTTTGTGCATGTTTCCCAGGGAGCTGTCACAACTCATATATTTTGAGGAATTCCCAACCGCCAGTAGTTTCTGATGAACCAGCCGAAGTAGACAGCTGGATCCTGAGTAACAAGGGTTACCCCCTTTGTACATGGTTGATGACACCCGTACATCATTCCCAAAGTGCTGCTGAAGAGAGGTACAATGCTGCTCACGCATCCACCAGAGCCATCATTGAACACACCATTGGCATACTGAAAATGCGATTCCGCTGCCTCGACTGGTCTGGAGGGGTTGTTCAATATGCACCACAAAGGATGTCATAAATAATTGTTGTCTGCTGTGCCTTGCACAACCTCGCAATTAGATGCAGCAACAGTCTGCAGTAGGAGGAACACTAGTCCTTCTCAGATGAGGAAGACTATGCAGAGGGTGAGGAGGAGGGCAAAAATGACAACGATGTCATCATCGATATGAGGGCCATGGTGAGACATGCAAGGGACATCAGGGAGAATCTCATTTATGCATGTTTCAGCCAACAATAAGCCACATCATCAAGGAGAGGTGGGAAGAGAAACATAGAAATTTCCCAAAGATATTCACATACGCCTGAGGTCTTATTCATTACTGCAATCTTAACAAAGCATTCCTGCACTTTCATGTGATTAGCTGTTGAAATCTTCTATGGGCTACGAATGATGCAACTATACACCATTGCCAGCACCATTAACTTACAACTGCAGAAACACAAATGTAAGGCATGACCGTATTGGAAAAAGTTTATAATCGTCAATTGGAAAATAGCCATCATTGAAGACTGAAGGCTCAAATAGCAATGAAAAATGGACACTGGACATTTTCTGAGATGCTTTGCAAGTATCATTGTGTTCCTGCCATAGGCGTCCAATAAACATCTTTTGTTTTCATCTGAAACCAAGCAAGAGATTTACGAGAGTGCATGAACTGTTAAAGTAAATAAAGATACATTGCAAATTAGTGACTAGTTGCACACTATTTACAACACCCATGCCACCTACGCGCTCAAACCTTTTTCATTTTTCGCTTTATGTCCATTACGTCTAGGTGCAACCCAGACATTAGCAGCTGAGGTGGAGACAGTCTGCTCAGTGCGCGGCCCTGTTGTTGTGGATGACCGTGGCGGCGTCCTCTGGAGGAACGGGGCCTTGATGGCTCCATCCGACTGGGGGTCTGCAGTACTGGTGCGTGAGTAACACCCGTGTACTTGCCTGCTGGAGATAAGGGGGTCAATGTCGGGGGTGGGGGGGAGGGAGGATGACAGGAAGGCCCCAGGGCAGCTGGCACACGCTGCTCCTTCACCTGCATGATGACATCTGCCTGTCTCCTTAAGGGGAAGGAACACCTGGAGGGAGGTCCAGGTTCCTCATCGCCCTCTCGCTTAGATTCTGCTGTATGGAGCCCATGGCAACAATGATGGAATGCAGATCAGATTGCATATTGCTCAAATACTCAACCAGACTCGTCACGGAACCCACTAAACTCGATTGAGGGAGCTAAACGCTTAAACGCCTGGGACATGGTAGACCTCATGGCTTCATAGATTCCTCCCTGGCACGTGCAAAGTCATGCATGACCTCAGGCCTCTCCGACATATTTTCCACATGCCTTTGCTACACATCCAGCAGACTTCTCATTGCAACAAACGGAGGATCATCATGAGTGTGGGGCCAAGTAGGGGCCTGGTCCCCAAGAGTCCTCTGATTGTCAGGGGACCCAGCTGGCACATGCTCCCTCAGCTGCTGGTACGTGTCTGTGTCGTGACCCAGATTATAATCTGAGCTCCAGGACATCACTGCAGGAGTTCCTCAGGGTAGTGTCCTAGGCCCAACCATCTTTAGCTGCTTCATCAATGACCTTCCTTCAATCATAAGGTCAGAAGTGGGGATGTTCGCTGATGATTGCACAATGTTCAGCACCATTCGCGACTCCTCAGATACTGAAGCAGTCCGTGTAGAAATGCAGCAAGACCTGGACAATATCCAGGCTTGGGCTGATATGTGGCAAGTAACATTCGCGCCACACAAGTGCCAGGCAATGACCATCGCCAACAAGAGAGAATCTAACCATCTCCCCTTGACATTCAATGGCATTACCATTGCTGAATCCCCCACTATCAACATCCGAGGGGATACCATTGACCAGAAACTGAACTGGAGTAGCCATATAAATACCGTGGCTACAAGAGCAGGTCAGAGGCTAGGAATCCTGCAGCGAGTAATTCACCTCCTGACTCCCCAAAGCCCGTCCACCATCGACAAGGCACAAGTCAGGAGTGTCATGGAATACTCTCCACTTGCCTGGATGGGTGCAGCTCCAACAGCACTCGAGCAGCTCGACCTCATTCAGGACAAAGCAGCCCACTTGATTGGCACACCATCCACAAACATTCACTCCCTCCACCACCGACGCACAGTGGTAGCAGTGTGTACCATCTACAAGATGCACTGCAGCAACGCACCAAGGCTCCTTAGCACCTTCCAAACCCGCGTCCTCTACCACCTCGAAGGACAAGAGCAGCAAATACATGGGAACACCACCACCTGCAAGTTCCCCTCCAAGTCACACACCATCCTGAATTGGAACTATATCGCCATTCCTTCACTGTCGCTGGGTCAAAATCCTGGAACTCCCTTTCTAACAGCACTGTGGGTGTACCTACCTCACATGGACTGCAGCGGTTCAAGAAGGCAGCTCACCACTACCTTCTCAAGGGCAATTAGGGATGGGCAATAAATGCTGGCATAGCCAGTGATGCCCACATCCCATGAATGAAGAAAAAAAAAATCTTAAACCCCCGTGGATTGTCTAGATGTATCTGCGCTTGTGGAGATGGAAAAAGAAGCAGGTGACGGGTGCAACCTCTGGGGCTTCCTCCCCAGAGGAGGAGTCTTGGGCCTCATGGCTTCCAGACACTGGAGTGTGGGCACCTACAGTGGAGACACAAACAGAGGCACATTAAGCATCAGCTTTGCATGAGTTCAGATACTTTTAGTGGGTGTGCAAGCATGTCCGCAAAACTGAGGATGACTCTTGATCCTTACGCCATGAGGATCCTACCTCACCATCTAATATTACCCTGCATCTCTCCTCTCTCTCTATTTGTGCAGCCTTCTCTACAGCCGGTGTCAGGACTCAAATTTCACTGACACCTTTTCCTGTATTGGCTCGCTTGTATTGGTTATGGGTGCGTTTGTCCTACAGGAGACAGTACAGATGGAATGAGAATTTTTTTTAAGAATCACAACCATTGTAAACATGCATCAACATCACTCATTCAGGTCTGACTTTCGCACGACACACCTAAGCACATCAACAATGCCAATCATCAACTTTGCACACAATCATTTCGAGTATGTCACCAAGGCTGCTCACGCAATCCAGTGCATGCCTTGTTTGCCCTCTGTCTAAAAGAGATAGAGCCAGGGTGACAAGAAATGAAACAGCTTCGCCAAGACCACTTACCCTTGTCGCTCTGAGCATGTCATTGATAAACTTGTGACACTGAACCCAGGTCCGCCACGGTTCGAGACCTCCTCTGCTACCTCCATCCAGGCCACCTTGGTGAGGTGGGAGGGTCTTCACACTCCATCTACAGGGAAGAGGACCTCCTGCCTTTCCCTGACAGCCTGGAAGAGAACCTGCAGGGAGATATCACTGAACTGTGGGATGGTGCATTGCCTGCTGGCTGACATATGCTTTTGTGTGGCCGCAGAGATAAAGTACATCATGTGAAGTTGGTGCTGCATTACCAAGATTAAGGGAGGCAAAAACATTTTGGATTGCTTTCAAGCTTGATTTCAGGCTCTTATTCAGATACTTACATGAAAGGAAGGTTTCTGATCCTTGAAGCTGCAAGCACAGAATGCTTTATATCTGTGAAATCTTGGTGCTTGGCCCAGTGACATTGGGTTCCACCAGTGAAAGACCGTCCCTGCCGTCAAATCCCACATGCCCCCCTTGCCTGTTGCTACACACTTTATTTACGCATGAAATTGCATTGGAATAGGGGAAACCTGGCTGAAGCAGAAGTTACGCTAACTTATGGTTCTGTCGTCGGGAATGCCGCAGGACTCATGAAATCCTGGCCTTTATTACCACCTTTCAGAAATTTGCAAGACAAAAAGGGGGACCAATTTGATTCTTCAGTTCATTATTCAGTTATTTAGTATAAGGAATATGTAACAGTAAGGAGGAGGGGCTCAACATTAAGAAGTCCCCTGGGCCAAGCAACATTTGCCTTGGGTGCTGAAGGAAACTAGTGAGGATATTTGTGGTAAATTTGCTGCAGTCATGAGTTGTACTAAGGAGCAGATCAGAGGGCTACTTGTTTAAAGAGATATCTGAAGAAGCAGCATTTAGAGTTGAAGGAGCATTAGGCCTCCTCCTTGGAGGATGTTACCAATAAAGTTGGTGATGTAACATGCTGTGAAAGTAGCTGAGCATTTCTGATCACGTCCCCCCACTTTTTCCAGGAAGCTAAACATCATAATTTTTCTTCCCACTAGGTGAATAATAATGGTATTATATCATTCCTGAAGGAAGTTTCCCAATTTACTCCAGTCGCATTTCCAATCTCTAATGACCGGCGAGTGGTGGCAGTGTTCTGGGCAGATGTGGACAACCGACGGGCTGGTGACGTCTTCTTCAGGGAGACTAAAGACCCTGCCATACTTCAGAGTGCGACTGACGATATCAGGAGGTACTTTCCGGAACTTGAGGAATTCACCACCCAGTGGGCACTCGTGGCCACTTGGTACAGAGTGACGTTCTTTGGAGGAAGCTCATTTTCACCGGTAGGGGTTGATCTATCGATCCTTTGATGGCATACACGCTTCGAATTCTCCATTTGTATTTTGAGGGTGGCCCTACAGTCTGCTTCTGGCCAACAGTTTAATTGGGTTACTGATCTCAATATCCTTCTCCCACCTTCTCATGAGCACACTGACTCATGTTTGGACACAAGATCTACAGGGGCCCAGCTAACCTTACCAGAGTCGTCATGCCTCACCAAGTGCCAAAAGCCTATCCTTTTTTGGGGGTATCTGGTATTCACACACAAGCACTTCTCAGCAGTGTGAGACCCTGTGGGATATCAGCGTGTAGTGTGCGAACCTGCGGGATATTGACGAGTGGTGTGGGAACCTTTGGGATATCACCCTGTGGTGTGGGAGATTGTGGGATATTGGCAAGCAGTGTGGGAAGCTGTGGGATATTGGCATGCGATGTGGGAACCTGTGGAATATCGGTATGTGATGTGGGAGTCTGTGGGATATCGGCATGCGATGTGGGAGCCTGTGGGATATCGGCATGCGATGTGGGAGCCTGTGGGATATCAGCATGCGAGGTGGGAGCCTTTGAGATATTGGCAAGTGGTGTGGGAAGCTGTGGGATATCTGCATGCGCTGTGGGAGCCTGTGGGATATTGGCATTCAGTGTGGGACCCTATAGGATATTGGCATGTAGCGTGGGAACCTGTGGGATATCGATGTTCAGTGTGGGACACAGTGGGATATCAGTGTTCAGTATGGGACCCTGTGGGATATCGGCATGCAGTGGTGCAACCGGTGCAATATCGGCATATAGTGTGGGACCCTGTGTTACATCAGCGTGTAGTGTGGGATATCGGTGTTCAGTGTGGGCTCCTGTGAGATATCGGTGTTCAGTGTGCGACCCTGTGAGGTATCGGTATTCAGTGTGGCACCCTGTGAGATTTCTCTGTTCAGTGTGGGATCCTGTGAGATATCGGTGTTCAGTGTGCGACCCTGTGAGATATCGGTGTTCAGTGTGGGATCCACTAGGATATCGGTGTTCAGTGTGGGATCCTGTGAGATATCGGTGTTCAGTGTGCGACCCTGTGAGATATCGGTTTTCAGTGTGGGATCCAGTAGGATATCGGTGTTCAGTGTGGGATCCTATGAGATATCGGTGTTCAGTGTGGGATCCAGTAGGATATCGGTGTTCAGTATGGGATCCTGTGAGATATCGGTGTTCAGTGTGCGATCCTGTAGGATATCGGTGTTCAGTGTGGGACCCTGTGAGATATCGGTGTTCAGTGTGGGATGCTGTGAGGTATCGGTGTTCAGTGTGGCACCCTGTGAGATATCGGTGTTCAGTGTGGGATCCTGTGAGATATCGGTGTTCAGTGTGGGATCCTGTGAGATATCGGTGTTCAGTGTGGGATCCTGTGAGATATCGGTGTTCAGTGTGGGATCCTGTGAGATATCGGTGTTCAGTGTGGGATCCTGTGAGATATCGGTGTTCAGTGTGGCACCCTGTGAGATATCGGTGTTCAGTGTGGCACCCTGTGAGATATCGGTGTTCAGTGTGGCACCCTGTGAGATATCGGTGTTCAGTGTGGCACCCTGTGAGATATCGGTGTTCAGTGTGGGATCCTGTAGGATATCGGTGTTCAGTGTGGGATCCTGTGAGGTATCGGTGTTCAGTGTGGGACCCTGGGAGGTATCGGTATTCAGTGTGGGACCCTGTGAGATACCGGTGTTCAGTGTGGGATCCTGTAGGTTGTCGGTGTTCAGTGAGGGATCCTGTAGGATATCGGTGTTCAGTGTGGGATCCTGTGTGGTATCGGTGTTCAGTGTGGAATCCTGTGCGGTATCGGTGTTCAGTGTGGGATCCTGTGCGGTATCGGTGTTCAGTGTGGGATCCTGTGCGGTATCGGTGTTCAGTGTGGAATCCTGTGCGGTATCGGTGTTCAGTGTGGGAACCTGTGAGGTATCGGTGTTCAGTGTGGGATCCTGTAGGATATCGGTTTTCAGTGTGGGATCCTGTGAGGTATCGGTGTTCAGTGTGGGAACCTGTGAGGTATCGGTGTTCAGTGTGAGATCCTGTAGGATATCGGTGTTCAGTGTGCGACCCTGTGAGATATCTGTGTTCAGTGTGGGATGCTGTGAGGTATCGGTGTTCAGTGTGGCACCCTGTGAGATATCGGTGTTCAGTGTGCGACCCTGTGAGGTATCGGTGTTCAGTGTGGCACCCTGTGAGATATCGGTGTTCAGTGTGGGATCCAGTAGGATATCGGTGTTCAGTGTGGGATCCTGTGAGATATCGGTGTTCAGTGTGGGATCCTGTGAGATATCGGTGTTCAGTGTGGCACCCTGCGAGATATCGGTGTTCAGTGTGGCACCCTGTGAGATATCGGTGTTCAGTGTGGGATCCTGTGAGATATCGGTGTTCAGTGTGGGATCCTGTGAGATATCGGTGTTCAGTGTGGGATCCTGTGAGATATCGGTGTTCAGTGTGGGATCCTGTGAGATATCGGTGTTCATTGTGGGATCCTGTGAGATATCGGTGTTCAGTGTGGGATCCTGTGAGATATCGGTGTTCAGTGTGGGATCCTGTGAGATATCGGTGTTCAGTGTGGGATCCTGTGAGATATTGGTGTTCAGTGTGGGATCCTGTGAGATATCGGTGTTCAGTGTGGGATCCTGTAGGATATCGGTATTCAGTGTGGGATCCTGTGAGATATCGGTGTTTAGTGTGGGATCCTGTGAGATATCGGTGTTCAGTGTGGGATCCTGTGAGGTATCGGTGTTCAGTGTGGGATCCTGTGAGATATCGGTGTTCAATGTGGCACCCTGTGAGATATCAGTGTTCAGTGTGCGACCCTGTGAGATATCGGTGTTCAATGTGGGATCCTCTGGGGTATCAGCTTTCAGCGTGGGAACCTGTGGGATATCAGAGTTCAGTGTGGGTCCGTGTGTAGTATCAGCATTCACTGTGGGTCCCTGTGGAGTATCGGCGTTCAGTGTGGGATCCTGTAAGATATCGGTGTTCAGTGTGGGACCCTGAGAGGTATCGGTGTTCGGTGTGGGACCCCGAGAGCTATCGGTGTTCAGTGTGGGATCCTGTAGGATATCGGTGTTCAGTGTGCAACCCTGTGAGATATCGGCGTTCAGTGTAGGATCCTGAGCGGTATCGGTGTTCAGTGTGGGATCCTGTAGGATATCGGTGTTCAGTGTTGGATCCTGTGAGATATCGGTGTTCAATGTGGGACCCTGTGAGATATCGGTGTTCAGTGTGAGACCCTGTGAGGTATCGGTGGTCAGTGTGGGATCCTGTAGGATATTGGTATGTAGTGTAGGACCTTATGGGGTATCGGCACTCAGTGTGGGATCCTTTAGGATATCGGCGTTCAATGTGGGTCCATGTGGGATAATGGTGTTCAGTGTGGGACCCTGTGGGGCTTCGGTGTTCAGTGTGGGGCTGTATGAGGTATCGTTCTTCAGTGTGGGATCCTCTGGGGTATCAGCTTTCAGCGTGAGACCCTGTGGGATATCAGTGTTCAGTGTGGGTCCCTGTGGAGTATCGGCGTTCAGCGTGGGATCTTGTGGGATATCGGCTTTCAGTGTCAGACCCAGTGGGATATTGACGTTCAATGTGGGACCCTGTGGGGTATCGGCGATCAGTGTCAGAACCTATGGGATAGCAGCACCATGCCACATATGGTTCTTTGGCGACAGCAAGGTCTCTTCTATTTTCTAGGTCAACACCTTCCAGATTGTCCTGGTCACAGATGGAGAATTATCCTTCACCATCTTCAACTACGAAAATATCACCTGGACTACGGGGATGCACGCCAGCAGCGGAGGGGATTTTGCTGGCCTGGGTGGCATCGCTGCGCAGGTAGAGCTAATCTGATTGTGCAAGTGGGCCATTAGCTAATTGTCAAAGTGATTGTGAGAAGAGGGCAATTGCCCAAACCTCTTAAAGGCCAGTTAAAGGCCTGAGTCCAGTAATGGACAGCTGTCCTATTTAAACCAGCAAGAAGACCACACTTGTAGATTCCCGAGTGTCCAACTGAGTAAATGCACCATATGATGTGTCACTGAGTCATGGAGAAGATGAGCCCAGGTTCAGTCCCTTAGTTGCACTGAGTTAGTTGATCTCATCCAGGCATCAGTGTAGGGCTACAAATGACCTCAGTGTAGGGCTACATCTAGGAAATGAAAGACAGCTCCTATCCACTCCAGCATGCCAATGAAGACTGGATGAGAACAGAGTTGAGCTCGACTATGATGCCTTGAACGGTCATGTAGCTTACTGACCCTGCTTTGAATATCTCTATGACCCAAATTATTTCTTCCACTAAATACGCACTTGTGTGTCCCACTTGGTTCCTTCCTCTGATACTCCTTGTGTGTGTCTCATGCCCTCAGGCAGGTTTCAATGCTGGAGATGGTAAACGTTACTTCAATATTCCTGGGTCACGCACAGACGACATTGTGGATGTCGAGATGACAACCAATGTCGGGATTCCCGGACGCTGGGTATTCCGTATCCATGATGCGCAAGTTGAGGTTGGCAGCTGCAACGATACAGGTAGGGTCACGACCAGATCCAGCATCATTGTATCTGTGAAAGCAGCAATGGGACAATGTCTCCTATCATAGCTCAGTGGCAGCACTCTCGCCTCTGAATCAGAAGGTTGTTGATTCAAGTCACACCTCTGTTGTTTAAGCAGAGAATCAAGACTGACAGTCCAGTGCAGTACTGAGGGAGTGCTACACTGTTGGAGTTGCTGTCTTTCAGTTAAGATGTTAAACTGTGGCTCCATCTGCCCTCTCAGGTGGAAGTAAAAGATGCCATAGTGCTATTTCGAAGAAGAGCAAGGGAGATCTCTCTGATGTCTCAACTTCAACCAACATCATTGGAAACTGATTATTCAGTCATTGTTGTTTGTGGGAGCTTGCTGTACGTAAATTGGCTGCATCATTTCCTACACTTCAAAACTACTTCAAGGGCTCTGATGCACTTTGGATGTCCTGAGGTTGTGAAAGGTGCTATAGAAATGCAATTCTGCTTATTTTTTTACTGTTTCTCCCTCCAGGCTCCTGTTTCTTTCCTTGTATAGTTCCTTGGGCACTGACTGTCCTCACCTGAGTGGTCATTCTTGAAGTGCGAGCCCAGATCTGTATGTCACCAAACTAAGAGACTTGGGAGGATATTTGAGCTGAGACTTATAGTGTTTAAACCTGATGTTACACACAACAAACGTCACTAGATAGTGAATCCTGGCTGATTTTCTTCATGCCACTCCCCCCAAACAATCAGCAACCAAGGACAACTGAGGACAACTGTGGCTGTCACCCAAAGTTATATTTCCAATGGGTGCTATTGTTTCAGCATCCTGAGGTAGATGGTTTCTTGAGTCAGTTACAAACCCTGGAGTCTTAGTGTGGCACACTGCAGTAGATTTATTTATTGCAAATCCCTCTAATTATGTTAATTATTAAATTTAATCGGCCACTGTAAGCAGCAGTTCCATGGCCACCAATGGTTACCTGGTCTGTAATAGTGTAACTGCTAGGGGTGCTCAGTTTTCCTGTTGTTACTATCTCAGTGAGACAGTTAACGTTAGAAATATGAGATATGACGCCCCAGACCAATTCAAAGAATTGCACCAGTTTTCACGTTTTAGATATTTATTTTAACAACTAATCTAAAAGAAATCCCCATTAACTAAATCATACTTTGTAAGTAGCTGATACCCCAATGTGCAAAGAAAAGTATTTTCTTTACATATTAAAATACTTGAAAACTTCACACCACACTTCTACATTACACAGTCCTTTTTGATGGTGAAATCTTTGCGATAACAAGTCTCAAAGTCCTTCCAGTTGCAACGGGTTAGATCTCCCACATCTTTTCAAAATTAATGTACTTTTCGCTCTTCTCTGAGTACTTCCAACCTGGACATCCGTGAATAAGGCGACTCCTGGTGATCCTGCTGGTCTTTTCCTGCTTCGCAAGCTTCAACTTTCAAAACAGGTTCAAGTCTTCGCAGCCTTTTGCAGTGTCAGTATTTTCTGAGAGCAGTGTTGTTACGACCAGATGAGGAAGGGGTCTCAGGCTCCCCTCTTGGCCCTTTCCTGGCATAACAGGGTTTTACTTTTAAAACACAGTGTTTTTAGCTTAACACCTCACTGAGTCCTTGCTCACTGCTATCTAATTGTAATTGCAAAATGAACCAACCAGACAGATTTTCCTAGGTTTAAACAAGAAAGATGTGAGTTTATTAGCCTTAACACTCTATCTTGGTCAAAATTACTAAAATACGCGACACAACCACGCTAGCATGCATACGAGATAAACACACACACAAATAGATACGGGGGGGAGAAAGAATTAAGTGGGGGGGGGGATTTGCAGTAGTAAATGGAATTCAGTTACTGTCTTTAGTTTTGCTGTAAAGTCTTTGGTTGGAATTGTGGTCTTGTAGTTCTCGCCGGTCCAATGCACACTTTCAAACTTGCTTCTCTGGTACCAGAATGCTGAAGAGGTCCTCTGTCTTGAGGCTTAAGCTGCTTCCGTGGGTCCCTGGGACTTTGCTCGAGCGAGAGAGACAGGGAAAGAGAGCTTCCTTCTCTTTGGTCTTCAAATTGCAGTCTGTTCAAAACCTTTCTATGAGGCCCAATTCAAACAGTTCCCAGTCTGGCCAGCAGGTAAGTCATGTGACCAGCTCTTTGTTTGAAACAGTATCGTCTGCGAGGGTTGTTGATTCTCAAAAGTTCTCCAGTCACACTTGGTGGGGTGTGGAGCTCTGGCTCCTACACCGACAAAGAAGGTTGATTAATATGATTGCCCAGATCAATCTTGTTAATTGAATCAGTGAGCACTTCCATTGACTCTCTATTCAGCTGTCTCTCAGAATACAAATGTACTGCTATGTTTCAGCTGTCCAACTCTGTGGTCTTTTTTAAACAAGTTCTGTGCAATGTCCAGTAAAAGGGTTCAAGTAGTGACTAAATGAATATACTTCCATTTGGCAGCTGTGGTTTCTGTCACACCTTCACCTCTCGCCGAATAAAATGCGACAAAAGGTGAGCATTTCATTATAAATTAGAAGGAAGAGAAAATACAGGAAAGCACACATGCATTTTTCTCATTCATTCAGAAATCTTAAAATTGTTTCAGCATGTCTTTCCTTTGTATCAGTGCTGCTTTAAACTGCCTCTTTTCCCTTGATGTGGGTCTGAGATAGTTATGTGTTACCCAAGGGATTTAAGTTGAGACTAGGCATCCCAATAAACATGCGATTTTTGGAGCGATTTGACGTTTGCACATTTCCATGATTGTCTAGGGTGGCTTGGTTCCTGTTGGGGTCTGCAGGGAAATGGTTAGATTTAATTAGCCTTGGTTTGGAGATCTGATCATGGGAGTTGGCAGTGGGTGGATCCACTCTGACCTCACTTTTAGTGCTCTGGTGAGTCATGCAAGTGCTGTTGACTTTCGGGTATTGTTGTTCCTTTTATTCTCCTGACTGTGGGGGAGGATTGTTTGCTAATCTTCCCTTGGTTCTCTGGGACATTGCTGCTTGCAGGTATTTGTCCAAATTCAACTACACTCCCCTGCGACACTTCAACTAGGTGAGGCATCACCCTCACAGTTTCTCTGCCTTCTTGAAGACTTTATTTGTCTCTGCAGGTTTCTGTAAATGTTTGTTAGCAATCTTGGTGGAGTGCTTCTGGTGTCTGCATTTACTTAGGAGGATGTGAGGTCTAACTTTTCCAACATTTCGAAGTTGTCTGACCGGACGGTAGGAGTTTTCATTTGGGAATCCTCCTGGACCTCCTTTAACCTGTCATCTTTGTCCTTTTTTTCCCCTTTGTCTCTAACTCTTTGCCAGACCTGTGCCTTTCTGTCCCCTTTTGTTCTCGGCAGGGGTCCCGTACAATTCACCAGCCCTCTGCTGGAGGGTCCTCCAAAAGCCGATACAGGACTTAGGGGTGTAGGTTTCACTGATGGGGTTTCCCCTCAACCTGGCACATGTGGCAACTCCTGCAGTACTGCACCACATCTTTGTGGAGTTTTGGCCAGTCAAACTGTTGTACTGTGCGGGCTTTGGTTTTTCGTGTACCAACATGTACAGCCATTGTCAATTCATGGGTCATTCTTTATTTCTCTCCAGTACCTCTGTGGCACCACTAACTGGTGAACCACTGTCCACTCTTTGTCCTCAGGTCTGTGAGGAGAACTGCACTTCCTCTTCAGTACCTCATTCTTTAAATAGCAGCAATCAGGGACTCCCTCTGCTTCAATTTCAATCTGGGCAGCCTGTGCTAACTCTGTCAAGGCTGGGTCAGCTCGCTGAACCTCAGCTAGGGAAGAGCTATCTAATCCATTCCCTCGGTCTTCTAACTTTCCAAAGAAAGTTTCAGACAGACCTCATGGTTATCTGCCTACAGTGCCAATTTAGTCTCCTCGGGGAGCTGGTTTGGTCATGGCCTGATTCACTACACATTCAGGGGAACTGCAGGGTACTGACTCCTGCCACTGCCCTGTCTCTCTGACCTCCTTCATTCTCTCTTTCATTACTGGGGAAGCTACCACCTTCACCCCAACCAGATCATTATCTAGGAGCAGGCCAACCCCATCCACAGACAAACTAGGGACACTCCCTACAGTCACCGGTCCTGAAACTAGGTCGTATTCCAAGTGCACCCGGTGTAAAGTTACGGGTGAACACTGCCCTTCAATACCATTCACCACCAAACTGGTATTTACTGCACTCTCTGGGGAAAAGGTTAGGCTCTGGTATTATTCCAGTACTGCGTGTGCTCTGGTATTCTATTACTGTGGGTGCTCTGGTATTGTTCTAGTTCTGTGGGTGCTCTGGTATCATTCAAATGCTGTGGGTGCTCTGGTATTATTCTAGTACTGTAGATGCTCTGGCATAATTCCAGGTGTCATGGTCTTGTAGTTTTTTTCAGAATATGCAGTTTCCCTTTAAGGCTTGCAAGGGATCAGTGTTGCTATAAGAGCGTGCAAGCCTTAGGAGTTAGAGAAAGATGCATTTTTGTTGCCTTGGAAACAGCCATTTGGAGACTACGATTCAATGGGTGCATTCTCGTTACCATAGATATAGCCACTGGGAGTGATCCTGATATGATACATTAGTTACAATTCAGTTTTGAACTGGCTTATGAGTTGGAGACAGTTTGTTCTAACAGACAAGACAGAGACAGCTGTAGTGTTCAGACACCTCAAAAAGAGCTCTCAACCATTTAAAGAACAAAGAACAAAGAAAATTACAGCACAGGAACAGGCCCTTCGGCCCTCCAAGCCTACGCCGATCCAAATCCCCTATCTAAACCTATTGCCTATTTTCTAAGGGTCTGTATCTCTTTACTTCCTGCCCATTCATGTATCTGTCCAGCTACATCTTAAAAGACGCTATCGTGCCCGCTTCTACCACCTCCGCTAGCAATGCGTTCCAGGCACCCACCACCCTCTGCGTAAAAAACTTTCCACGCATATCTCCCCTAAACTTTTCCCCTTTCACTTTGAACTCGTGTCCCCTTGTAATTGAATCCCCCACTCTGGGAAAAAGCTTCTTGCTATCCACCCTGTCTATACCTCTCATGATTTTGTACAGCTCAATCAGGTCCCCCCTCAACCTCCATCTTTCTAATGAAAATAATCTTAATCTACTCAACCTCTCTTCATAGCTAGCGCCCTCCATACCAGGCAACATCCTGGTGAACCTCCTCTGCACCCTCTCCAAAGCATCCACATCCTTTTGGTAATGTGGCGACCAGAACTGCACGCAGTATTCCAAATGTGGCCGAACCAAAGTCCTATACAACTGTAACATGACCTGCCAACTCTTGTACACAATACCCCGTCCGATGAAGGAAAGCATGCCGTATGCCTTCTTGACCACTCTATTGACCTGCGTTGCCACCTTCAGGGAACAATGGACCTGAACACCCAAATCTCTCTGTACATCAATTTTCCCCAGGACTTTTCCATTTACTGTATAGTTCACTCTTGAATTGGATCTTCCAAAATGCATCACCTCGCCTTTGCCCTGATTGAACTCCATCTGCCATTTCTCTGCCCAACTCTCCAATCTATCTATATTCTGCTGTATTCTCTGACAGTCCCCTTCACTATCTGCTACTCCACCAATCTTAGTGTCGTCTGCAAACTTGCTAATCAGACCACCTATACTTTCCTCCAAATCATTTATGTATATCACAAACAACAGTGGTCCCAGCACGGATCCCTATGCAACACCACTGGTCACACGTCTCCATTTTGAGAAACTCCCTTCCACTGCTACTCTCTGTCTCCTGTTGCCCAGCCAGTTCTTTATCCATCTAGCTAGTACACCTTGGACCCCATGCGCCTTCACTTTCTCCATCAGCCTACCATGAGGAACCTTATCAAACGCCTTACTGAAGTCCATGTATATGACATCGACAGCCCTTCCCTCATCAATCAACTTTGTCACTTCCTCAAAGAATTCTATTAAGTTGGTAAGACATGACCTTCCCTGCACAAAACCATGTTGCCTATCACTGATAAGCCCATTTTCTTCCAGATGGGAATAGATCCTATCCCTCAGTATCTTCTCCAGCAGCTTCCCTACCACTGACGTCAGGCTCACCGGTCTATAATTACCTGGATTATCCCTGCTACCCTTCTAAAACAAGGGGACAACATTAGCAATTCTCCAGTCCTCCGGGACCTCACCCGTGTTTAAGGATGTTGCAAAGATATCTGTTAAGGCCCCAACTATTTCCTCTCTCGCTTCCCTCAGTAACCTGGGATAGATCCCATCCGGACCTGAGGACTTGTCCACCTTAATGCCTTTTAGAATACCCAACACTTCCTCCCTCCTTATGCCGACTTGACCTAGAGTAATCAAACATCTGTCCCTAACCTCAACATCCGTCATGTCCCTCTCCTCGGTGAATACCGATGCAAAGTACTCGTTTAGCATCTCACCCATTTTCTCTGACTCCACGCATAACTTTCCTCCTTTGTCCTTGAGTGGGCCAATCCTTTCTCTAGTTACCCTCTTGTTCCTTATATATGAATAAAAGACTTTGGGATTTTCCTTAACCCTGTTTGCTAAAGATAAACTGAAGGAATAGGATTTTAGTGTGTTTATTTATTATCGACTGGTATTGGCATCACGCTGGAGGTGGCAGAAATGGCGGAAGATGACCCGTCGCATCTTCCCGTCCCTTCCCCTGTCAGCATTCCGAAGGGATCGTTCCCTCCGCTACACCCTTGTCCACTCCTCCATTACCCCCACCACCTCGTCCCCGTCCCATGGCACCTTCCCCTGCAATTGCAGGAGGTGTAATACCTGCCCATTTACCTTCTCTCTCCTCACTATCCCAGGCCCCAAACACTCCTTTCAGGTGAAGCAGCGATTTACTTGTACTTCTTTCAATGTAGTATACTGTATTCGCTGCTCACAGTGTGGTCTCCTCTACATTGGGGAGACCAAGCGCAGACTGCGTGACCGCTTTGCGGAACATCTCTGCTCAGTCCACAAGCAGGACCCTGAGCTTCCGGTTGCTTGCCATTTCAACACGCCCCTGCTCTCATGCTCACATCTCTGTCCTGGGATTGCTGCAGTGTTCCAGTGAACATCAACACAAGCTCAGGAACAGCATCTCATTTACCGATTAGGCACACTACAGTCTGCCAGTTCAGAGCATGACAGCCCCCCATTTTACTTTAATTTTTAGTTATTTTTTCTTCCTTGTTTTTACATTCTTTTTTTACATTTTTTACAATATTTTTTTACATTTATTTCATTTCATCTTAGTTTGTTCAGTTTGCTGACCCACTGTTTTTTTCCAGGTTTGCACTTGCTGCTGTTCAATATTCAGTGTATTACACCTAATCTGTACTAATGCTTTGTCTTTCAACACACCATTAACATATTGTTTGCCTTTGCTCCGTGACCTTTTGGTCAGCTTTGTGGCCTGGTCCAATCTAGACCTCCTTTGTTATCTCTTGCCCCACCCCCACCTCACTTGCTTATAACCTGTGACTTTTCTAATATTTGTCAGTCCCGATGAAGGGTCACTGACCCGAAACGTTAACTCTGCTTCTCTTTTCACAGATGCTGCCAGACCTGCTGAGTGATTCCAGCATTTCTTGTTTTTATTTCAGATTTCCAGCATCTGCAGTATTTTGCTTTTATTCTATTACTGTGGGTGCTCTGTTATTCTAGTGCTTTGGGTGCTCTGGTATTCTAGTGCTGTGCGTGCTCTGGTTTTATTCTGGTACTGTGGGTGCTCTGGTTTTATTCTAGTACTGTGGGTGCTCTGGTTTTATTCTAGTACTGTGGGTGCTCTGGTATTATTCTAGTACTGTGGGTGCTCTGGTGTTATTCTAGTACTGTGTGTGCTCTGGTGTTCTAGTACTTTGGGTGCTCTGGTGTTCTAGTACTGTGGGTGCTCTGGTTTTATTCTAGTACTGTGGGTGCTCTGGTTTTATTCTAGTACTGTGGGTGCTCTGGGATTATTCTAGTACTGTGGGTGCTCTGGTTTTATTCTAGTACTGTGGGTGCTCTGGTTTTATTCTAGTACTGTGGGTGCTCTGGTTTTATTCTAGTACTGTGGGTGCTCTGGTATTATTCTAGTACTGTGGGTGCTCTGGTATTATTCTAGTACTGTGGGTGCTCTGGTTTTATTCTAGTATTGTGGGTGCTCTGGCATTATTCTAGTACTGTGGGTGCTCTGGTGTTCTAGTGCTGTGGGTGCTCTGGTATCATTCTAGTACTGTGGGTGCTCTGGTATTATTCTAGTGCTATGGGTGCTTTGGTGTTATTCTAGTACTGTGGGTGCTCTGGTGTTTTAGTACTGTGGGTGCTCTGGTTTTATTCCAGTACTGTTGGTGCTCTGGTATTTTCTAGTACTGTGGGTGCTCTGGTATCATTCTAGTACTGTGGGTGCTCTGGTATTATTCTAGTGCTGTGGGTGCTCTGGTGTTCTAGTACTGTGGATGCTCTGGTATTATTCTGGTACTGTGGGTGCTCTGGTTTTATTCTGGTACTGTGGGTGCTCTGGTGTTCTAGTACTGTGGGTGCTCTGGTATTATTCTAGTACTGTAGGTGCTCTGGTGTTCTAGTGCTGTGGGTGCTCTGGTATTCTAGTACTGTGGGTGCTCTGGTATCATTCTAGTACTGTGGGTGCTCTGGTATCATTCTAGTACTGTGGGTGCTCTGGTGTTATTCTAGTGCTGTGGGTGCTCTGGTATTCTAGTACTGTGGGTGCTCTGGTGTTCTAGTGCTGTGGGTGCTCTGGTATTATTCTAGTACTGTGGGTGCTCTGGTATCATTCTAGTACTGTGGGTGCTCTGGTGTTATTCTAGTACTGTGGGTGCTCTGGTGTTATTCTAGTACTGTGGGTGCTCTGGTATTCTAGTGCTGTGGGTGCTCTGGTATTATTCCAGTGCTGTGGGTGCTCTGGTATTATTCCAGTGCTGTGGGTGCGTTGGTGTTATTCTAGTACTGTGGGTGCTCTGGTGTTCTAGTGCTTTGGTTGCTCTGGTATTCTAGTACTGTGGGTGCTCTGGTGTTCTAGTGCTGTGGGTGCTCTGGTGTTATTCTAGCACTGTGGGTGCTCTGGTATCATTCTAGTACTGTGGGTGCTTTGGTGTTCTAGTGCTGTGGGTGCTCTGGTATCATTCTAGTACTGTGGGTGTTCTGGTGCTGTGGGTGCTCTGGTATCATTCTAGTACTGTGGGTGCTCTGGTGTTCTAGTGCTGTGGGTGCTCTGGTGTTCTAGTGCTGTGGGTGCTCTGGTGTTCTAGTTCTGTGGGTGCTCTGGTATTCTAGTACTGTGGGTGCTCTGGTATTCTAGTGCTGTGGGTGCTCTGGTATTATTCCAGTGCTGTGGGTGCTTTGGTGTTCTAGTGCTGTGGGTGCTCTGGTATTATTCTTGTGCTTTGGGTGCTCTGGTGTTCTAGTGCTGTGGGTGCTCTTGTGTTCTAGTGCTGTGGGTGCTCTGGTATCATTCTAGTACTGTGGGTGCTCTGGTATTCTAGTGCTGTGGGTGCTCTTGTGTTCTAGTGCTGTGGGTGCTCTTGTGTTCTAGTGCTGTGGGTGCTTTGGTGTTCTAGTACTGTGGGTGCTCTGGTATCATTCTAGTGCTGTGGGTGCTTTGGTATTCTAGTGCTGTGGGTGCTCTGGTATCATTCTAGTACTGTGGGTGCTCTGGTGTTCTAGTTCTATGTGTGTTCTGGTGTTACTCTAGTACTGTGGGTGCTCTGGTATTCTAGTGCTGTGGGTGCTCTGGTATTATTCCAGTGCTGTGGGTGCTTTGGTGTTCTAGTGCTGTGGGTGCTCTTGTGTTCTAGTGCTGTGGGTGCTCTGGTATCATTCTAGTACTGTGGGTGCTCTGGTGTTCTAGTGCTGTGGGTGCTCTGGTATCATTCTAGTACTGTGGGTGCTCTGGTGTTCTAGTGCTGTGGGTGCTCTGGTGTTCTAGTGCTGTGGGCGCTTTGGTGTTCTAGTGCTTTGGGTGCTCTGGTATTCTAGTACTGTGGGTGCTCTGGTATTCTAGTACTGTGGGTGCTCTGGTGTTCTAGTACTGTGGGTGCTCTGGTGTTCTAGTACTGTGGGTGCTCTGGTGTTCTAGTGCTGTGGGTGCTCTGGTGTTCTAGTGCTGTGGGTGCTCTGGTGTTCTAGTGCTGTGGGTGCTCTGGTGTTCTAGTGCTGTGGGTGCTCTGGTGTTCTAGTGCTGTGGGTGCTCTGGTGTTCTAGTGCTGTGGGTGCTCTGGTGTTCTAGTGCTGTGGGTGCTCTGGTGTTCTAGTGCTGTGGGCGCTTTGGTGTTTTAGTGCTGTGGGTGCTCTGGTGTTCTAGTGCTGTGGGCGCTTTGGTGTTCTAGTACTGTGGGTGCTCTGGTGTTCTAGTGCTGTGGGCGCTTTGGTGTTCTAGTGCTGTGGGTGCTCTGGTATCATTCTAGTACTGTGGGTGCTCTGGTGTTCTAGTACTGTGGGTGCTCTGGTATAATTCTAGTGCTGTGGGTGCTCTGGTGTTCTAGTACTGTGGGTGCTCTGGTGTTCTATTGCTGTGGGTGCTTTGGTGTTCTAGTGCTGTGGGTGCTTTGGTGTTAAAGTACAGTGGGTGCTCTGGTGTCCTAGTGCTGTGGGCGCTTTGGTGTCCTAGTGCTGTGGGTGCTCTGGTGTTCTAGTACTGTGGGTGCTTTGGTATTCTAGTGCTTTGTGTGCTCTGGTATTCTAGTACTGTGGGTGCTCTGGTGTTCTAGTGCTGTGGGTGCTCTGGTATCATTCTAGTGCTGTGGGTGCTCTGGTATCATTCTAGTGCTGTGGGTGCTCTGGTGTTCTAGTACTGTGGGTGCTCTGGTATTCTAGTGCTGTGGGTGCTTTGGTGTTTTAGTGCTGTGGGCGCTTTGGTGTTCTAGTGCTGTGGGTGCTCTGGTATCATTGTAGTGCTGTGGGTGCTTTGGTGTTCTAGTGCTGTGGGTGCTCTGGTATCATTCTAGTACTGTGGGTGCTTTGGTGTTCTAGTGCTGTGGGTGCTCTGGTATCATTCTAGTACTGTGGGTGCTTTGGTGTTCTAGTGCTGTGGGTGCTCTGGTGTTCTAGTGCTGTGGGTGCTCTGGTGTTCTAGTGCTGTGGGTGCTCTGGTGTTCTATTACTGTGGGTCCTCTGGTGTTCCAGTACTGTGGGTGCTTTGGTGTTATTCCAGTGCTGTGGGTGCTCTGGTATTATTCCAGTTCTGTGGGTGCTCTGGTATTATTCTAGTACTGTGGGTGCTCTGGTGTTCCAGTACTGTGGGTGCTCTGGTGTTATTCTAGTACTGTGGGTGCTTTGGTGTTATTCTAGTACTGTGGGTGCTCTGGTATTATTCTAGTACTGTGGGTGCTCTGGTGTTCCAGTACTGTGGGTGCTCTGGTGTTATTCTAGTACTGTGGGTGCTTTGGTGTTATTCTAGTACTGTGGGCGCTTTGGTATTATTCCAGTTCTGTGGGTGCTCTGGTGTTATTCTAGTACTGTGGGTGCTCTGGTGTTATTCTAGTACTGTGGGTGCTCTGGTGTTATTCTAGTACTGTGGGTGCTCTGGTGTTCCAGTACTGTGGGTGCTCTGGTGTTAATCTATTACTGTGGGTCCTCTGGTGTTCCAGTACTGTGGGTGCTTTGGTGTTATTCCAGTGCTGTGGGTGCTCTGGTATTATTCCAGTTCTGTGGGTGCTCTGGTATTATTCTAGTACTGTGGGTGCTTTGGTGTTATTCTAGTACTGTGGGTGCTCTGTTGTTATTCTAGTACTGTGGGTGCTCTGGTGTTCCAGTACTGTGGGTGCTCTGGTGTTATTCTAGTACTGTGGGTGCTTTGGTGTTATTCTAGTACTGTGGGTGCTCTGTTGTTATTCTAGTGCTGTGGGTGCTCTGGTATTATTCCAGTTCTGTGGGTGCTCTGGTGTTATTCTAGTACTGTGGGTGCTCTGTTGTTATTCTAGTGCTGTGGGTGCTCTGGTATTATTCCAGTTCTGTGGGTGCTCTGGTGTTCCAGTACTGTGGGTGCTTTGATGTTATTCTAGTACTGTGGGTGCTCTGCTGTTATTCTAGTACTGTGGGTGCTCTGCTGTTATTCTAGTACTGTGGGTGCTCTGGTGTTGTTCTAGTACTGTGGGTGCTCTGGTGTTATTCTGGTACTGTGGGTGCTTTGGTGTTCTAGTACTGTGGGTGCTCTTTTGTTCTAGTACTGTGGGTGCTGTGGTATTATTCTAGCACTGTGGGTGCTCTGGTGTTCTAGTGCAGTGGGTGCTCTGGTGTTCTAGTACTGTGGGTACTCTGGTGTTCTAGTGCTGTGGGTGCTCTGGTATTCTAGCGCTGTGGGTGCTCTGGTGTTATTCTAACACTGTGGGTGTTCTGATGTTCTAGTGCTGTGGGTGTTCTGATGTTCTAGCGCTGTGGGTGCTCTGGTATTCTAGCACTGTGGGTGCTCTGGTGTTCTAGTACAGTGGGTACTCTGGTGTTCTAGTGCTGTGGGTGCTCTGGTATTCTAGCACTGTGGGTGCTCTGGTGTTCTAGTGCTGTGGGTGATCTGGTGTTATTCTAGTACTGTGGGTGCTCTGGTGTTCTAGTACTGTGGGTGCTCTGGTGTTCTAGTACTGTGGGTGCTGTGGTATTATTCTAGCACTGTGGGTGCTCTGGTGTTCTAGCACTGTGGGAGCTCTGGTGTTCTAGTACTGTGGGTACTCTGGTGTTCTAGTGCTGTGGGTGCTCTGGTATTCTGGCACTGTGGGAGCTCTGGTGTTCTAGCACTGTGGGTACTCTGGTGTTCTAGTGCAGTGGGTGCTCTGGTGTTCTAGTACTGTGGGTGCTCTGGTGTTCTAGTACTGTGGGTGCTCTGGTGTTCTAGTACTGTGGGTGCTCTGGTGTTCTAGTGCAGTGGGTGCACTGGTATTCTAGCACTGTGGGTGTTCTGGTGTTCTAGTACTGTGGGTGCTCTGGTGTTCTAGTACTGTGGGTGCTCTGGTGTTCTAGTACTGTGGGTGCTCTGGTGTTCTAGTACTGTGGGTGCTCTGGTGTTCTAGTGCTGTGGGTGCTCTGGTGTTCTAGTGCTGTGGGTGCTCTGGTGTTCTAGCGCTGTGGGTGCTCTGATATTCTAGCACTGTGTGTGTTCTAGTGCAGTGGGTGCACTGGTATTATTCTAGTACTGTGGGTGCTCTGGTGTTCTAGTACTGTGGGTGCTCTGGTGTTCTAGTACTGTGGGTGCTCTGGTGTTATTCTGGTACTGTGGGTGCTGTGGTATTATTTTAGTACTGTTGGTACTCTGATATTCTAGTGCAGTGGGTACTCTTATATTCTAGTGCTGTGGGTGCTCTGGTGTTCTAGTGCTGTGGGTGCTCTCATATTATTCTCGTACTGTAGGTGCTCTGGTATTATTATAGAGCTGTGGGTACTCTGATATTCTAGTACTGTGTGTGCTTGGGCAATATTCTAGAATTGTGGGTTCTCTGGTATTATTCTATTTCTATGGGTGCTCTGTTACTGTATCAACCCTTGGAAACTTTGCGCTTGAGCGAACCAAATTATATATTTTTGAAGGTGACTGTTCATTTTATTTTTAATATCCAATCCGGCATCGGTCAAAAAATGTGTAATTACTGATTTTCACCCAGGAAGACCCCTTAAATTCTGGCAGGGAGCTTTCTGTACCCCCATTTCAAGGTGCTATGTCTGGGCAGATTCTAGGGAAATTACATCTGTTCTACCTTTTAAAACGCCTCGTCTGAAACTATTTAAAGCTCCAGAAGCTTCTGAGAGCAATGTTTTCAATGTCACACGGGATAGATTGCCTTTAAAATACCTGTTTATTGCTTCATCAGGATCGTAAAGGGAAATAACTTGCAGCATTTCCTCAGATCTTCTTGAAACACCTAAATGCTGGCATTGACGTTACCCCTTCACCGTGATTTGGAATGATGTCTGCAATTTAAATTTTAAGTATAACGGACTTACACTCCACTGCATTTGTGGCAGCAGAGTGAACTCCAATGAAATTCCAGGCTGTAGTCTTTATGTCTAATGGCCAAGTCATAAATAAACTTCCTCCTGCTTTAAAAGACATTAATTGGATTCACATGTTGCTCATCCTATGAGACACAGAAAGGCAAAGATTCACCTTTTACTTGTCAACTAGTTCGATATGTAAGATGCTGTATTATGCCTTTGATCTGGCTCAGTTGACAGTTCTACACTCGTAGGTCTCTTTTTGGATTTTGTGGGCAATTGAAATTCTGTTGAGCTCCTTGATGAAGACAGGAACGAAGGTCCCACATACAAGCATTGAGTCAGGACATGTGCAGCTTAGTGGATATTGCAGAAGGATAATTTCAGACTCTTGTGGTCCAATTCAAATCTTTGTTGTTTCCTATTTATTAGGTTATGACTGTTTTCTTTCACATCTGTGTAAGAATGATTCCTACAATAAATTCACTTGAAGTTTTAGCCTGAATAACACAGTGTAACAAAATGACAGAATTGCAGATGTGCAATTACCGCCGTCAAATATTTTTGTTACAGACTAACCATTAGACCTGTGGTACATTCACAGCCTGTATAAGTTTGTATGTTTTGGATCTTAGGAAGCACAGGTCCACTTATGGAACTTCACAGGAATTTAAAGTATAGTTCGGAATGAATCAGAATTATAAGGAGTATATCCGAGACAATGAATTGTTAACAATGGCCTCGAAACAATGTTTCACCTTGAACCTTTGGCTTTCCACAGCCTCGGTGTGCTTGAATCTACGGCCATGTCTGAATGATGGAAGGTGCATTGATGATTGCATCACCGGAAACCCGTCCTATACGTGTTCATGTCGGGCAGGATTCACGGGCCGGAGATGTCAGATAGGTAATGCATTTTGGAGCGAATAGGATTCCCTCTTTAGGAAGGGACTTGTGGAACAGCATGTGGGAGTGTGGACAGAGACAGCTGAGTGTAATGTGGGGAGGGAAACGGGACTGTCGGTTGGGGGAGAAGGGAGAAAATAAATGGAACTCAAGAGAATGAGATGGGGGTGGGATAATGAGACAAGATGCGGTGGGTGGAAACCTGAGATGGGGCTGGGATGGATAGGGTCAGATGAAGGGACAGGTGATATAGCAAAATGGGGCAGGTGAGGGAATGAGAGGGGGGCAGGTGAGGGAATGAGAGGGGGGCAGGTGAGGGAATGAGAGGGGGGCAGGTGAGGGAATGAGAGGGGGGCAGGTGAGGGAATGAGAGGGGGGCAGGTGAGGGAATGAGAGGGGGGCAGGTGAGGGAATCAGTTTACTATCTTGTTATCGTGGGAAGCTGAGCTTTCAGTGTTTCTGAAGCCAGGGAATCTGTCTAACCTGCACCAAACTCTTGGATTGCGATTCCCATGGCAGCAGTGTTGATACATTAAGCCAATGCCCACTTACTGAGAAGCACCTGTCAGACGCAGGTGAATGGACAGGACAGCGGTCATTGGTTCTCTGACTTCTCATCTTGTTTTCCAGATGTCGATGAGTGCGCCTCATATCCTTGTCAGAATGGAGGGACGTGTACAGATGGACAAAACGCCTTCACCTGCCAGTGCCCTGCTGGATTTACAGGAGTGCTCTGCGAAACAGGTTCAAATTGGTTTTGCATTCCTGTGGATTGTGGAAGGCCACCCGCTTTGCGCCTGGTGTTGGATTAAAGGTTGAGCACAACCTCGTTTAAGAGTGCCCAGTTACAGTGAGACTCATATGCTTAAGTTTCACTTAAAGGGGCCATCATCTCATTGAACATCAGTTGACTCACATTCCCAGGCTTTAACAATGTTTGCAATATCCATTGCATCAATCATTGCCTCTCGTTAGCACCCACTTTAAAGGAAGCAAGTTTTACTGTTATATTCTCTATAGTGGGGTCAGTTGTCTTTTTTTTAAGAAGAGGTTCACAATTCCAGAGTTAAGCCCTCTCCAATGGTTCTGAGAGCGCTTTCTTTTCAGCCAGTGTCTGTCACATGCCGGGAATAGGCACAGTTAATACCCAAAAGCATCCATTGATTCAGCTGAAAGAAAGGAATGGGAAGGATGGCTGCAGCACATTGAGCCCTAATTGTCATTACACCATCTAGTGATAGGATGTGAGGCAATGCCCTCAATTCCCTACATGGTATATTGTTCATCACTCTATTCTCCAATCACCTAAACACAGCATAGCTGTAGGGAGCGAACCAGACACATCTCTCAAGCCTCTACTGCCTCTGTGTTGTTAAAACTGTTTACCAACATCTAGAATAAAGGCCTGCTACCTGACCTGAACCCGACGGGACCTGATGACATGTGTCGGGTCGGGTCGGGCTGCACTTCCGGGTCCGGCATTCGGGCTCGGGGTCGGGCCGGGTTGGACACACTCCTTCACAGGTAAATGGCTCCACTGTTAATGTAATTTTTTGACTTGAAAGGTGGTTTTGTGACAATTATTTTAAGCTTGTGCAGATCAGCAGCAAAGTGAAAAACGGAAGGTAAGTTAACTGATGGCAGGGTCGGGTTGGGTCAGGCGTGGGAAAAAGTGAAAGGACTGGGGCCGGGTCGGGCTCGGGTCGGATGTGGTTCTGTCGGGCTCGGGTCGGGGTTTATTTTTGCAGACCCGAGCAGGCCTTTAATCTAGAATTCAATGAGCTGCTGTTTTCTCCAATATCGGAAAAATGAACGCCATCTTCTTTGTCCCTTCCACAAACTCAGTACCCTTGCTAGTGATTTCATCCCTCTCTCAAGTCACTGTCTCAGGCTGAATCAGACTGTTCAAAACCTCAACATCCTATTCAACCCTGAGCTTCCAACCCTTATCATCTCCATCACTGTATACTTCTATCTCTGTAACATCACCTATTTCCGCCCCTACCTCAGCCCATCCGTGACTGAAACCGTCATCCACTCCTTCGCCACCTCCAGATTTCACTATTTCAATAATCCTTTGGTCCCATCTTCCAAAAACTACAGTTTATATGACACTGTACTGACCATATCCTATCCTGCACCCATTCCACTCACCCGTCAACCATGTTCACTGCCCTGCATTGGCCGGCCAACCCCTGTAACCTCCTTCAGCCCTCCATCCTCCACCCTCTACCCCAAATTCTCTGATGCTCTCATCCAGACTTCTTGTGCATCTCCTTCTCACCTTGACTCCACTATTGGTAGTTGTACCTTCAGTTGCCTTGACCCCAGACTCTGGAGATACCTCCCCAAATCTCTCTGCCTCTCCACCTGCTTCTCCTGTTTTAAAACCTGGCTTAAATTCCATCTCTTTGACCAAGCCTTTGGTCACCCCTCCTAATACCTCCTTCTTTGACTCGGTGTCCATCAGTTAATGGTACCTTTGGGATGGACCTTGGGACATTTTTCCTTCTGAAAGGCACAATATAAATATAAGTTGTTCATGGTGGTAACAAAACTGAAGCTTGTTTGTCTGACCTGTAGCTCATTGAGGCTGTGCAGAAATGGAAACAGAGAGAAGGTAAAGGAAATGATTAAGTTGGGCTATTTGTTGCTTATTCTCTTGTGGGGTTTCCCAGTCTTTTTCTCCTGCTACCCCTCCATTGTCACGGCAATGCTTGATGCTTTAATAGACAGGCTGCTAGATTGCCTGCAAAGGTTGTCAACAGAGATGCTGCCTCCAATTTTCTCCTCTCTCTGATGAGCAGTGATGAAACAATGGTCATTAGGATCTTGGCCCTTGGATGCTTGTGGAGTGAACTAACAGCGTCTGTGGTCCCACTTGCCACAAGAACATTAATTGTTTTATATTAAATGTGTAATAGAAAAATTTGTGCTCCCCAGGGTAAACATTGTTCAAAGGACTCGTGTGTGTCTCACATCACTGTTTCCACCTGTTCTCTCTCTCGTTCAGATATCGACGACTGTATATCGGATGAATGTCAAAATGGAGGCACTTGCATTGATGGGATTGATGTGTACAGCTGCGAGTGCTTACTGGGGTTTCTTGGGAAGCACTGCGAGATTGGTGAGTTGCTACAGAGTAACAATGAGGATGGGGTCACAGAGTAACAGTGAGAATTGGGTCACAGAGTAACACTAGCTAGTGTATTACAGAGTAATACTGAGTAGCACATTACAGATGACTGAAGCTGAGCATGGCGGTCAGAGTGTTATAGAATAACAATGAGCAGAGTATTATAGACTAAAGCTGGGCTGGTTGTGATGGAGGAGCTGGTCAGAGTGGGAGGAGCGGAATGGTGTCAGTGTTACAGAATAACACAGAGCAGAGGGTTACACAGTAAAAGTGTGCAGGGGTCAGAATACTAGTGAGCAATGCTAAGTAGGGCATTGAAGTATTGCAGAATAATATAAAGTAGGGATCAGAATAATATTTAGACAGATTACAGTATCATAGAGTATTATCTATTAGATGGATCCAAACAATAGTGAGTACTGCTGAGTTTGGTCATAGAGTAATATAGAGCTGGGTCAGAGTATCAGAGTGACATTAAAATGAATCAGAGTGTTATAGATAATGCTGAGGTATGTAAGTGTATTGCACAGTAAAACTGAGGTTGCACTCAGAGTTGGCTAAGATAACCTATTTTCTGATGTGAAATGCGATAGCTTTAACTACTTATGGCTTCTAATTACAGCTGAATCCTTATGTAAAACTAGAGCATGTCAAAATGGTGGTGTTTGTGACACAGACAATGGAACTGCAATGTGTATCTGTCAGAAGGGCTACACTGGGGAGAACTGTGAAAATGGTGAGCTTCTCTTCCCTCTCCTTTCTTTGTCAAGATTTCTCTCCTCTGTTACAATTTTGGTTTCCCTTTCATTCACTCTGGATTTATAAAGAACGGAAGTGCTTACATTTCTCCTTGAGTTGCGACCAGGTGAGAAAGGTGTCTAGGGCTCCCTCTCAGTCTTCACCTGGTCTTACCATAACAGGGTTTAATTTTAAACACACCATGTTTTTAGCACCCGCCCCTTGGTGAATCCCTGTTCACCACTTTCCAATTATAAGGCAAATAAGCCAGCACAAACAGGTTTTCTTAGATTTAAAGAAGAAAAGTTGAAATTTATTAAACTTGAGCTTAAACTCGGTTGATGCCTATGGATACACGACGCGCCCACGCTAGCATGCATACGTGATACACACATGCAAATAGACTTGTTGAACAGATCAGCTGTGGTTGGAAAAAGCATTTGCAAACTAACAGATGGTGCTTGTGTAGACAAAGGGCACAGTGGCGCAATGGTTAGCACCGCAACCTCACAGCTCCAGCGACCCGGGTTCAATTCTGGGTACTGCCTGTGTGGAGTTTGCAAGTTCTCCCTGTGTCTGCGTGGGTTTCCGCCGGGTGCTCCGGTTTCCTCCCACATGCCAAAGACTTGCTGGTTGATAGGTTAATTGGCCATTATAAATTGCCTCTAGTATAGATAGGTGGTAGGGAAATATAGGGAAGGTGGGGATGTGGTAGGAATATGAAATTAGTGTAGGATTAGTATAAATGGGTGGTTGATGGTCGGCACAGACTCGGTGGGCCGAAGGGCCTGTTTCAGTGCTGTATCTCTAAACTAAACTATACTAAAAATAAAGTGGAAATGTTTGAGGCAATATCTGAAGAGTTTTTATTACGGTTCTTAGAGCTCACTGTAGAGTCCTTGATTGCAGATAGTTCTTGCTTTTCGTTGGGGCCCAGTATTCTTCTTAAACCTTGTTCGCTGTAGGAGACTTTTCTCTCTTGTGGTTCATGTGGATTCTGAGGCTTGTGAGAAAGAGATAGGAGCAGACAGGAGAGATCTTCTCAGTCTAGGAGCAAACAGTCCTTCTGAGTTCAAATTCACTGTGGCCAGTTCAAAACCCTGGAACATCACGTTAGTCATATGACCAGCTGGTCCAACCAGACCTGTGGATTGCATCACCCCAGCAGGCCCTGGAATGCACTTCCCCATCCCCTCACTGACCAGTGATCAACATCTATTGTGGGTTGAATGTGTCAGGGAATGGCCCTTTGTCTACACAAGCACCATCTGTTAGTTTGCAAATGCTTTTTCCAACCACAGCTGATCTGTTCAACAAGTCATTTCCTCGCTCCAGCAACGTTCAAAATCAATGTTAATATGACATAGCCATTGTGCCTCATTCTTGGCAGGTGGACGCCTGCATGACACTTCGCCTTTCACAATTTCAGGATGTCCCAAAGCATTTTACACCCAATGAAGTACTTTTGAAGTATAGTCACTGTTTCGCATAGGTAGGCAATGCAGCAGCCAATTTGTGCACAGCAGTCTCCCACAAATAGCAATGTTATTATGCTGGATCACGTTGTATGATTGAGGAATATTGGCCAGGTTACTGGGGATAAATTCCCTGCTTTTCTTCGAATATCGACCATTGGGATTTTTACATCCAGCTGAGAAGGTTGGGCCGGTGGTTGGTGGGCCTTGATTTATATGTGATCCGATAAACGGCACCTCCAACAGTACTGCACAGGAGTGTCAGCCTAGGTCAGACCTCCCCCTCGTAGTAGAATCTGCCCAATTTTCCCTCAGTTGAAATCAACGGGATAAAGACCATTCGGTTCTACGACAGGCTGTGCCTAACCCACAGGGTTCCTGCCCTAAGAGTGTTTGATGGGAGAGTGTAGAGGGAGATTTACTCTGTATCTAATCCACAACATTGCTGCCCTGGAAGTGTTTGATTGGACAGTGCTGCTCTGTGGAAACCTGCTCCTTTTCTGGGACTACCATTCCTCCCCTTGTCCCTGGTAACACTAACAGTGAGTTTCATTGACCATGTGGTAGACCTGTGAGACTCTGTCTCAAAGTTAATTCCAATTGTCCAGAGGGGCAGTCTGAGATGTTTCTCTTCCTACTAGACATTATAATATCGCCTGCAGTGCCAAAGTGAATCCTGCTAGCACACAGCACAGAGACATTTGCACTAAATACGTATTGTTGATGAGTGGTTTTAGTACAAAGGGTCCCACTGTTGAGATCTAGGTCCTTACGATGCTGTTTCCTCTCTGCTAGAAACTGATGAGTGTGACTCCAATCCGTGCCTGAATGGAGGGGAGTGTGTTGACATGGTCAATAATTACACATGTCTGTGCCCACAGTCATACACGGGACAGCACTGCGAAGCAGGTAAGGAAAGCTTCATCTCCTATCAAAACCGATGAGCTGAGTCAGTGCTGAACAAGGACATCACTGGCTGAGTGCAATCAAATCCCCAGCCAGTATCTACAAACCTATGGTCCTTTAGAAACCAACACATAGTGATCAGAAGCATAGTACGCCATTGCCAATTGTAGTGCCCTAATCACTGTCTCTTTTAAGATGGTTTTATTTCCACAGTTTATTGATTGAATTGTAGTTAGGATAGATTGTGCTGTGCCAGCCTGTAATAGACAGTGATGCCCCTTGGTCCTTTGCCACAGACAACCCTCTGATGGATTAGATTATCACTTGAGCCAGGAGAGTTAGTATCAGCCTTAGCATCAGCCCACAACCATCAGCAAATCATTAAAGGCACTGAGTGAAGAGACCAAAGTTTGCTCCTCCTGATTGAGTTCCTCAATGAAGGAACAGATAAGGTTAATGAAGGTAATGCAGTAGACATAGCAATAGGCCTTCAAAAGGTATTTGATAAAGTATGTCATAATATACTTTGGAAAATCATTCATTATGATCATGGCTGATCATCCAAACTCAGTAACATGTTCCCGCTTTCCCCCATATTCTTTGATCCCTATCACCCTAAGAGCTATTTCTAATTCCTTTTGAAAACATAGTGTTTTGGCCTCAACTGCTTTCTGTGGTAGCGAATTCCACAGGCTCACCATTCTCTGGGTGAAGAAATTTCTCCTCATCTCAGTCCTGAAAGGTTTACACCATATCCCTGTGATCCCTGGTTCTGGACGCCCCCACCATCGGGAACTTCCTGCATCTACCCTGTCAAGTCCTGTTGGAATTTTATAGGTTTCTATGAGATCCCCCCTCACTCTTCTGAACTCCAATGAATATAATTCTAACCGACTCAATTTCTCCTCATGCGTCAGTCCCACCATCCCAGGAATCAGTCTGGTAAACCTTTGCTGCACTCCCTCTATAGCAAGAACATCCTTCCTCGGATAAGGAGACCAAAACTGCACACAATATTCCAGGTGTGGCCTCACCAAGCCCCTGTATAATTGCAGCAAGACATCCCTGCTACTGTACTCGAATCCTCTCGCTATGAAGGCCAACATACCATTTGCCCTTATTACCGCCTGTTGCACCTGCGTGCTTACTTTCAGCGACTGGTGTACGAGAATACCCAGGTCTCGTTGCATATTCCCCTCTCTCAGTTTATACCCGTTCAGATAATCTGCCTTCCTGTTTTTGCTACCAAAGTGGATAACCTAATATTTATCTACACTATACTGCATCTGCCATGCATTTGCCCACTCAATCAACTTGTCCAAATCACCCTGAAGCCTCTCTGCATCCTCCTCACAACTCACCCTGCCACCCAGTTTTGCCTCATCTGCAAATTTAGAGATATTACATTTAGTTCCCTCATCTAAATCATTAATATATATTGTGAATAGCTGGGGTCCTAGCACCGATCCCTGCGGTACCCCACCATTCGGAAAAGACCCGTTTATCCCTACTCTTTGTTTCAGGTCTGCCAACCAATTTCCTATCCATCGCAATACACTATCCCCAATCCCATGCACTTTAACTTTACACGCTAACCTCTTATGTGGGACTTTGTCGAAAGCCTTCTGAAAGTCCAAATAAACCACATCCACTGGCTCCCCCTCATCAATTCTACTAGTTACATCCTCGAAGAATTCTAATAGATTTGTCAAGCATGATTTCCCTTTCATAAATCCATGCTGACTCTGTCCGATTCTACCACAGTTCTCTAAGTGCTCTGCTATAAAATCTTTGATAATGGACGCTAGAATTTTCCCCGCTACCGACGTCAGGCTGACTGGCTTATATTTCCCTGTTTTCTCTCTACTTCCCTTTTTAAATAGTGGGGTTACATTAGCTACCCTCCAATCTGTAGGAACTGATCCAGAGTCTATAGAACCTTGAAAGATGACCATCAATGCATCCACTATTTCTATGGCCACTTCCTTAAGTACTCTGGGATGTAGATTATCAGGCCCTGGGGATTTATCGGCCTTCAATCCCATCAATTTCCCCAACACCATTTCTCTACTAATACTGATTTCCTTCAGTTCCTCTCTCTCACTAAGCCCTGTATTCCCCAACATTTCTGGTATGATATTTGTGTCCTCCTTTGTGAAGACAGAACTAAAGTATGCATTTAGTTGGTCAGCTATTTCTTTGTTCCTCATAATAAATACCCCTGTTTCTGACTGTAAGGGGCCTCCCATTTGTCTTCACCAATCATTTTCTCTTCGCATACCTATAGAGACTTTTACAGTCAGTTTTTATGTTCCCCGCAAGCTTACTCTCGTGCTCTGTTTTCCCCTTCTTAATCAATCCCTTGGTCCTCCTTTGCTGAATTCTAAACTGCTCCCAATCCTCAGGTCTGTTATTTTTTCCTGGCAAATTTGTATGCCTCTTCCTTGGATCTAATGCTATCTCTAATTTCCCTTGTAAGCCATGGTTTGGCTACCTTTCCTGTTTTACTTTTGCGCCAGACAGGAATAAACAATTGTTGCAGTTCATCCATGCGCTCTTTGAATGTTTGCCATTGCCTATCCACCTTTATCCCTTTAAGTAACATTTCCCAATCCATCATTGCCAACCCGCGCCTCATACCTTCGTAGTTTCCTTTATTAAGGTTCAGGACATTAGTCTCAGAATCAACTATGTCACTCTCCATCTTGATGAAGAATTCTATTATATTATGGTCGCTCATCCCCAAGGGGTCTCGCACAACTAGATTGTCAATTATTCCTCTCTCATTACACAATATCCAGTCTAGGTTGGCCTGTTCTCTAGTTGGCTCCTCAACGTATTGGTCCAGAAAACTATCCCATATACACTCCATGTATTCCTCCTCTACGGTATTGTGACATATTTCATTTGCCCAACAGTGGTAACTTAGGTATGAAATTGGCTAAGGGATAGGAGGCAGAGAATAGTGCTGAACAGATGGTTTTCTGACTGAGAAAAATACGCAGTGGTATCCCTCAGGGGTTAGTATTTGGACTAAAAACAAGAAATGCTGGAAATACTCAGCAGATCTGGCAGCATCTGTGGAGAGAGAAACAGAATTAACGTTTCAGGTCAGTGACCCTTCTTCAGAACTGACAAATTTTCAAAATGTAAAAGGTTTTAAGCAAGCAAAGCGGGGGGTGGGGCAAGAGATAACAAGAGAGGTGTTGTAAGGACAAGGTCACAGAGAATAACTGACCAGAAGGTCATGGAACAAAGGCAAACAGTTTGTTAATGGTGTGCTGAAAGACAAAGCGTTAGTACAGAGAGGATGTGAATTGACTGTAAAGCACAAAGTATTTGGACCATTGCTTTGCTTGTTATTATGTAAATGACCTGGACCTGAGCATAGGGAGTACAGTTTCAAATTTTGTAGACAATACAATGTTGTGAACAGTGAGCATGACAAAAGAAGACTTCAGGAGAAAAGAACTTAGACAGTCTGGTGTATTGGGCAGACATGTGGCAGATGCAATGTAATGTGGATAAGTGTGAAGTAATGCACTTTGGGTGAAACAACATGGAGAGGCAGTATAACCTGAATGATGCTATTTTGAGAGGGGTGGGAGGGGGAGACCAAACTTAGGTATTCAAAATTATGAGGGGTTTTGATTAAGCAAGTTGGAAGCAACTATATCCTCTGGCAAATGGGTCAGTAACCAGAGGTCATAGATTTAAAATAATTGGCTAAAGAACTAGAGGGGAAACAGAATTCTTTCACACAGAGGGTTGATAAGATCTGGAACACATTACCTGAAACAGTGGTGGAATCAGATTCCAGGAACTTTTGAAAGGCAATTGGATGTGTACTTGATGAGGTTTTGAGGATTATTAGGAAAAAGTTGGGGCATGGGACTAAATTGGACAACTCTTTCAAAGAGCTGGCACAGGCATGACAGGCCGAAATGCCCCCTTCTATTCTGGAAGATTCTATGATTTGTTCCTTTTTACTTAAGTTTTATCTTCTTTCTATCCTGAACTTGTGACTCTTGCTGGGTACGCTTCCAAGGATATCACCTCATTCTTGATGTGCCAACCCAGTCAGAGATTGGGGGCATTACAGAGGGGTCCGTTTCTGCCTTAACCCAACATCCATAGATGCTTATTTTCTAGTAGTTGTTACCAGCTAACAGTCAGAAGCTGATTGCTTTTCACCCGCCTTGTGAGCCCAGCTTTTAGATCAGTTATACCACTAGGACCACTTTCATTGATGTCATCTGACTTAGCACAGCCCAAATTCTTTTTTGTCTTTTATTCATTCATGGGATGTGAGCCCATCCCTAGTTGCCTTGAGAAGATGATGTTCAGCCAACTTCTTGAACCACTACAGTCTTTGTGGTTGAAGATTGACCAAATGGACAAGGTAAGACAGGACAGGCAACATTGTGGAGCTGTGCCTCAACAAGCATCTGATGATTAAGAATAATATAGGGGAGAAAAAAAAACAAGAAATGCTTTCATTCCAGTACAGTGCCAGAACGTGATCAACGTTAAGGCTGCATTTTATTTTGTTTTTATTGTATCTAGGTCAGTTTCTTTTTGTTGGTGCGTTCTCACTGGAAAAGAGGTAGTTGAGCAGTGATATGATTGCTGTTTTTAGGATTTTACAGGAACTAGATAATGTAGACCATGATGAGCTATATCACTTTGTCCTGACAGTAGAACCACAGGACATAGGCTATGCTTGAAGTGGGTGTAAATTCCAAACTATGGAAATATTGGGCTGTATTTCAATGTGCAATCATACTCGGAGGGTGGGAGGCTGATTGCGTGTAGGAAACCCAGAAATAAGTTCAGCAGGTCAGTCAGTGCCTTTGAAACTGAACCACCTCATTATTATTTTCCTTCTGCATTTGTTACGGACAGGTGAGAAATGGTGTGGGTAGCTTCTACCTTTCACCCCTCAACTGACTGCAGATAATGTTTTTTTTTTAAAAATAGTGTTTTTGTCCCTGAGTGTTTATGGTCAAATAATCAAATGATAGGTTTTCTTGTAAGTTTAAAAAGGATAATTATTTATTAAATAATACCCAAAAACGTTTGCAACCTCACCCACTCACACATTCACACACATGCACACACACAAGAAAAGTACGAGTGTGGAAGGTCGCATACAGTTCGAGCCCGATTGTTGTAAAGAGAATTCACTTTGAAATCTTCTTGGTTTTCCGGGATTAATCTTGAACAGCGTTGCAGATCTGACTGTCCTTCGTCCAGGAATTCATGAAGTGTCACAGATTCCTTTGATTAAAACTCAATCCGAAGTTGGTGGTGTAAGTCCTGGTTCAATTTCTCAGATGGAGAGTTTTCAAGGTCACCTTGCAATCTCTCTGTCTCAGTAGTTTAACAATGGTGCTTTCAGTGCTCCTTGCTTAGCTGGATCGACCTCACAGCTTCTCTGGCTAGAATGGCCTTCTGTCTCTCTCTCTCTCTCTCTCTCTCTCTCTCTCTCGGAGACATCTCTTTTTAAAGAAAAACTCTTATCAGGCTGGGTTTCAGTCAGGTGGCCATAGATGCTCTCTCCTGGTGTGGTCCATTCAATGTCTTTGAACGTGGGCCATTGTTACACAATGAGGTTGGAATGTGGCTTATCTTTGATAAAGTGGTGTTATTTCTTGCCTATTATCTTGGCTTTGTATCCGGAGACGCTGTGTCTGTGAAGGTCTTTGTCAGCCCTGTTCTTGCAGATAGGAGCCATTCGGCACTGAATTGCCTGTTTAACATTTTAATGTGCCTTCCTCGAACTAGTCCAGATGCAATGATGAGTTTAGGTTCTAAGCCACAATGTATATTGGCAGTACAGGAGGGGTCACCTAACCTCTTCCTCCATTTTGCAGCAATATGTGGCCATTTTTTGGAGTTCATTTTCACCAGTTCATTTTTTACAGTTCATTACTGTTCCTTTCATCATTGTAACACATTTTTCATCCAATCAGCAGTAGTAGGCATGATGTGGACCCGCATGACAAGATCACAACTCCAGTATTTAAAGGGACAGTCCAAACATGACAGTTGAAGTTGGATCTCAGGGAACTGGAAATATTGCAATGGAGTCGAGACTGACAAAAGCTGTGCCTCGCTCCATGGAAGCCTCCCTGGATGTGCTGCAGTGCCACTCTCCTGAATTCACTGCAGAAACTGGTTTAATGACCTAAGCTGGGCAGGAAAGGTGCACATTTACCTACACCCTGCTGTGTGCATCACCTCATCTCTTCATTATGCCTCTCAAGTCTGCTCCATCACATCAATCCTCGCATCCACTTACCCTGAAGGTGCACCTGTTCTTTTTTTACAAGCTTGCTCACATCCAGCCACCATGCCCACTCACCCTCCTCCTTATGCAATGTCATGCCTCTCCCTCATAGTCACCCTCACCAAATGCACTCCATCCATTGGATGAATACATTCCATTACTCTCACTCGTAGGTCTCTTCTTTCCCTCCTTACGGGTGAAGAACACGAAGGAGAGGGAGAGAACCGGAGGTGGACCTTCACAGATCGCGTAGCTCACAACTGCAGATGAGGAGCCACTGGAGATCAGTGGGGTTATGGCATCCCTGGCTGTCAGAAATGGGGAGATGGGGAGCTCCCTGCTACCCGGTGACACAATTAAATAAAAGCCACCCACATGTCAAACAGCTGGCAGCCATGTTGACTTGGTTACAACAGTGAGTGAAATATGATCATCTTCATCATGATAGCTTGCAAAATTCTTACCTTGTCAGGACTAATTCATGTCTTTTATCTCCCACAGGGCTTTCATGCATGCAACATGTATTGGTGGATGTGGCGCAGCTGAGTTCTTCTGCGGGTGGACTGTCACAGGACTCAAGCAGCCCATGCACCAGCTCAGATACTCACACTTCAGTGGGACCAGGTAGACAGATACTTGTGTTTTCACCTAGTGACTCACACTTCATAAGTGAGCAAGAGCCGATGGTGGAGACAGGAACAACACAGATGCTGTACCTTTGGAGCCCATCGATAAAGAGGAGAATCATTGAGTAGCCGCAGAGCATTGCGTTAGAGCGACAGACCTTCAAAGTAGACTCACCACATTTGCAAAGAGCTTGGAGAAATCTCTCTTGAGCATTAGGGGAAATGATGTCGCAGGACAGTAATATGAACTCTTCTTCCACGGATAGAGTGGCCACGCCATGAACCGTCAAACTCTCCAACTAAATTAGGCCGTATATTCCTGAAACACCACTATGCAGACTCTGGATACCAACATGTCTGTCAGCTTAAATAGGTAGACAGATACCTGAGCCTCGGCCTTACAAGGCTGCACTGATCTGCACCAAAGTTTTCTCCAGCTCAGTGGTAGCAGTGAAATGTGGCTGGCCCATGATGGTGAAAGGGGTCATGTAAGTTGGGGACTTCACTAAAGTGCTTCCACTTGTCACCCACAGTTCACCTCAGTCAGTAGCCTACAGGCTGCCTCGTCCACGGTGGCTGAGCCTGCCCTGCACAGGTAGGCGGAGCAGTCTTTGGCGAGGCCCTCATGGGCTCCAATAACCAGAGGATGTTGGCCAAGAGCATTTCAGCAGTCAGTGCAGCGATCTGAGTAGCCTGCCTCTACCTCTGCTGAAGCCACAGGGGTTGCAGCATGTAGCAATAGCAGAAAAAGGAAGAGTAAAGCTTTGTAGTTGTTTTGATAAATTTTTGTGTTTACATCATATAAATGTTATTCAATTTCACCACTTTCCCATCTTGTCTGTTCTTTGGTGTTGGATGGCCTTCTCAGTTGTTTGACTAATGTCCTCACTCATCATCAGTGGGGATTGTTGAAGGGGTGGTTGGTTGGTGGTAGGACTACTTTGTGTCAGTGGCATTGGTGGTGGGAGTAAGGGAGCAGAAAGAGTGGCATTTGCATTTCCTTGTGCCACGGGTCCACTGCTGCAGTCTAAATGAGCCTTGTGTTAATCAGGGCATCCCGGACACAGTTTGAGCAGCTGAGGATGCATTGCCTTCTTCACCCTCCTCCTCTCCGTCCACTTCTTCCTCTTCCCTCTCCGAATCATCCGAGGAGATTCTGAGCTCTCCTCCTTGTTTCAGCTGCAGGCCCAAGCCTTGATATTGCGCAGAGCACCGCAAACCATGACCATTCCACAGACCCTGGCAGATGTGTACTGAAGGGCAACTCCAGATCTTGAAGCACCTAAACTGCATCTTCAGCATGCCGATGGCCCACTTAACCATGCATCTATTGGTGATTTAGCATCAAAGAACAAAGAAAATTACAGCACAGGAACAGGCCCTTCGGCCCTCCAAGCCTACGCCGATCCAAATCCCCTATCTAAACCTGTCGCCCATTTTCTAAGGGTCTGTATCTCTTTACTTCCTGCCCATTCATGTATCTGTCTAGATACATCTTAAAAGACGCTATCGTGCCCGCGTTTACCACCTCCGCTGGTAATGCGTTCCATGCACCCACCACCCTCTGCGTAAAGAACTTTCCACGCATATCCCCCCTAAACCTTTCCCCTTTCACTTTGAACTCGTGTCCCCTTGTAATTGAATCCCCCACTCTGGGAAAAATCTTCTTGCTATCCAACCTGTCTATACCTCTCATGATTTTGTACACCTCAATCAGGTCCCCCCTCAACCTCCATCTTTCTAATGAAAATAATCCTAATCTACTCAACCTCTCTTCATAGCTAGCGCCCTCCATACCAGGCAACATCCTGGTGAACCTCCTCTGCACCATCTCCAAAGCATCCACATCCTTCTGGTAATGTGGCGACCAGAACTGCACGCAGTATTCCAAATGTGGCCGAACCAAAGTCCTATACAACTGTAACATGACCTGCCAACTCTTGTACTCAATACCCCGTCCGATGAAGGAAAGCATGCCGTATGCCTTCTTGACCACTCTATTGACCTGCGTTGCCACCTTCAGGGAACAATGGACCTGAACACCCAAATCTCTCTCTACATCAATTTTCCCCAGGACTTTTCCTGTTACGGACAGATGGTAATGGGTGTGGGTGCTTCCCATTGTTCAGCTCCCAACTGACCGCAATCATGTTTTAATTGCCAAATAAACTGACAGTGACAGTTTATCTTGTAGGTTTAAAACAGAAGATTAACTTTTTTAAACATTATTCATTCCCCAAAATGTTCATAACACCACTCACGCACACATTCACTCGCACATGCAATCTCAAGAGAAGATAGATCGAAGGTAAAGGATAAGAGTTCAATGTGTACTAGGTGTTCATGGTTTACAATAAATTGAATCTTCTTTGAAGGACATTTTCTTTTAAAGGTGCAGGCCTGGATATTTGTAGTCTTGAATTTGTTGAGATGTTGTAGATTTCTGGTGGTTATGATTTCAGACTATGATCACTTTCAGTTCTTGAAGTGTCGAATTAGCAATAGGGTTCTTCTTGTTTAGGCTCAATCTTTCCATAGCCACTGGCTGGACTGTCTTCTGAGAGATTGCTGTGATCTCCCCCTCTCTCTCCAGAGAGTTACCTTTTAATATTATATTAACATTTCTACTAGTTGACACATGGCCTTCTCCCCGGTGTGACCACACAATGGATCAGGATGTGGAATCCATGGCTATCTATTAAAGTTCGAATGAGTATCATTCTGTTATGATGTGCCTACTTCACACCTTCTTTGTCTCAGAAGAAATCCATTCGATTCAGGAATGCCTCTTGATGGTTTCAGGATGGGTGCAGTCAACACCTTTTAGTCTGGAATGTATCATTTTGTCCTTTCATGACAGTGAGACAGTTTTTGAGTGCACAGGCTAGCTCATTTGACCTTCGGCGGCCATTTTGCAGCACATTAAAATTGACTTTTCTTTTTTAAAGAACTGGATTGATTAAAGTTCTTATCTTAAAAGTAGGAACATGATATGTCTTTACTGGGCATGACAATTCATTATAACAGTGTTGGACATGGGTGTTGCGAGTCAAGAATGTAGTGGGTATTGCTTGCCTCCTAGCAGCCACCTCTTAAGTCTGCTTGCAGATCCGAAGAGATTAGGGAGCTTTGACTGTCGCAGGACGAAAACATCATGGCAGCTGCCTGGGAATCTTGCGCACACCTGCATAAATATCTTTTTGTGGTTGCACACCAGCTGCATATTGATGGCGTGGAAGCTCTTGCAGTTAACGATTACTCCCGGTTGATCTGGGTATCCCGGATTGCCATGTTTGTGCAGCCCATGGTGCCCTGAATCCATGGGAAGCCAGTCAGCACCACAAAGCTGAGTGCCCACTCATGCTGACTGGCATCAATACTCGCAAAGTTCACATAACTGACAGACCTAACAAACAATCCATCGTCTTATGCATTTGTGGGTGGCCGATCTATATCCTGCTGTATCCTCTGACAATCCTCATCACTATCCGCAACTCCACCAACCTTTGTGTCGTCTGCAAACTTACGAATCAGACCAGCTACATTTTCTTCCAAATCATTTATATATACTACAAACAGCAAATGTCCCAGCACTGATCCCTGCGGAACACCACTAGTCATATCCCTCCATTCAGAAAAGCACCCTTCCACTGCTACCCTCTGTCTTCTATGACAGAGCCAATTCTGTATCCATCTTACCAGCTCACCTCTGATCCCATGTGACTTCACCTTTTGTACCAGTCTACCTTGTCAAAGGCTTTACTGAAGTCCATATAGATAACATCCACTGCCCTTCCTTCATCAATCATCTTCGTCACTTCCTCAAAAAACTCAATCAAATTAGTGAGACACGACCTCCCCTTCACAAAACCATGCTGCCTCTCGCTAATAAGTTTGTTTGTTTCCAAATGGGAGTAATCCTGTCCTGAAGAATCCTCTCTAATAATTTCCCTACCACTGACATAAAGCTCACCGGCCTATAATTTCCTGGATTATCCTTGCTACCCTTCTTAAACAAATGAACAACATTGGCTATTCTCCAGCCCTCTGGGACCTCACCTGTAGCCAATGAGGATGCAAAGATTTCTGTCAAGGCCCCAGCAATTTCTTCCCTTGCCTCCCTCAGTATTCTGGGGTAGATCCCATCAGGCCCTGGGGACTTATCTACCTTAATGCTTTGCAAGACACCCAACACCTCCTCCTTTTTGATAATGAGATGACTGAGACTATCTACACTCCCTTCCCTAGGCTCATCATCCACCAAGTCCTTCTCTTTGGTGAATACTGATGTGAAGTACTCATTTAGTACCTCGCCCTTTTCCTCTGGCTCCACACATAGATTCCCTTTTCTGTCCTTGAGTGGGCCAACCCTTTCCCTGGTTACCCTCTTGCTCTTTATAAATGTATAAAAAGCCTTGGGATTTTCCTTAACCCTGTTTGCCAATGACTTTTCATGACCCCTTTTAGCCCTCCTGACTCCTTGCTTAAGTTCCTTCCTACTGTCTTTATATTCCTCAAGGGATTCGTCTGTTCCTAGCCTTCCAGCTCTTACGAATGCTTCCTTTTTCCTTATTATAGCGATGAACAGCCCCTGTGTATATTGTAGCGATGAACAGCCCCTGTGTATATTGTAGCGATGAACAGCCTCTGTGTATATTGTAGCGATGAACAGCCTCCGTGTATATTGTAGTGATTAACAGCCTCTGTGTATATTGTAGTGATTAACAGCCTCTGTGTATATTGTAGTGATTAACAGCCTCTGTGTATATTGTAGTGATTAACAGCCCCTGTGTATATTGTAGTGATTAACAGCCTCTGTGTATATTGTAGCGATGAGCAGCCCCTGTGTATATTTTAGCAATTAACGCCCCCTGTGTATATTGTAGCAATTAACAGCCCTTATGTATATTAAAGAGAATAACAGCCTCTGTGTAGATTGTAGCGATGAACAGCCTCTGTGTATATTGTAGCGATGAGCAGCCTCTGTGTATATTGTAGCGATGATTAGCCCCTGTGTATATTTTAGCAATTAACAGCCCTTATGTATATTAAAGAGAATAACAGCCTCCGTGTATATTGTAGTGATTAATAGCCCCTGTGTATATTAGAGTGAATAGTAGTCCTTGTGCGTATTGTAGCGATTAACAGCCCCAGTGTATATTGTGGGGATTAACAGTCCATGTGAATATTGTAATGAATAATTGCCCCTGTGTATATTAGAGTGTATAACAGCCCTGTGTATATTTGAGAAAACAGCAGTCCATGTAGATATTGCAGACATAGCAGTTCTTGTGTGTATGATACAGTATAGCAGCCCCTACAAGCTTGACAGATGTAGCATGTGTTACTGTGCCTTTAATGCTGTCAATTAGTACAACAACAGATGTGAGTTGTGCTGGTTTATGACCTGATTATAGGGCCTGGTTTTGAAGTTTCCTCCCATGTCCACTTATCAAAACCACTTAGAACCAAATCCATCTGTATTATTCCAATTGGAAGATCCTGTTCCATGACTTTGCTTTATGCCTTCTTCAAAGGTGGGCCCACAATCCCAAGCCCCTGTCAGCCGAGTCCATGTCAGAATGGGGGAAATTGCAAAGAGACTGATGACAGTTACCTTTGCGACTGTCCTGAAGGATTTACAGGCCATGACTGTGAGAATGGTACGTATGAAACTTTTGTTGTACTCATGTGAGCAGTCTGGGATTGACTTTATTCAAATTGTATTTTCAGTTCTTTATACTATTCACAGGGTAGATCTTGAAATTTCAGCTGTTCTCAATGTATTTGTATTGAGTATTCCATTGAATCCGTAACTGCACTATGCAAACATCAGTAGCACAATTTTATTCAACGGGTGAGAATCGGAAAGCTTTCTGATCAAATCTGGAATCAGGGAAGGCAGTCTTCTCTTTTCGGTCTTGTTCATATGTTGTATTGAACCTTTCGCCAAGTCCATCAGGAAGGATGCAGACATAAGAGGAGTAACGATCCCAGGAAGTGAAGGTGCTCAGGTCAAAGTGTCCTGACATAGACGACATCTCCGTCTTCTGCTTGGATCTGCTGTTGGTACGCAGACTGATGAGCATCTGCAACCAGTTTGAACTGGTCCCGGCAGCCAGTGCAAATCACAGCAACAGCAAACTGGGAACTGGGCCAGCTGATCCTTTGTACTCTTCATTGTGAGGTCAGATTACCTGAAGGTGCTGGGAATATGCTTCGGAGAGGCCAAGGTGAACACCAAGAACTCAGAGGAGCCTATAGCCAAAGTAAAACAGAAACTGGGAGTGTGGAAATGGCACTCCCTCTCCATTGCGGGTATGAATCGGGCCATTAGGTGCGAGATGCTCTCAATATTGCTATATGTGGTGCAGGTCTGACCCATATCCTGCTGCTGCGCCATGACAGTCACCTGAGCCATTTTCCAGTTTATAGGGAGGTTGAAATGAACCGTGTCCATAGGGATTTGATGTACGAATCACCAGATAAAGGGTGGAAAATATACCCATCACCCCCATCCTGATGGCCACCTTTGTATGAGGTTCATCAAACTGTGCATAGACCTTGTATGTACTCAAATACCAATGGTTGAATTTAGCCGTGAGCTTTAGGACCGCGACATCGGGACCAAATGAGGGTCCCGATCCCACACTTACCGACAGTGAGACCGACAGAGCAATCTTCTCGAAGGCAGTCTCCTAATTGGCTGCCTCCGTGCTTGCCATCCTATTAAGGACAGCAGGCCAGCTCCCAATTAGCAGCCCCAATGGGAGAGGTGGACCCAAAATCCTGGAACTCCCTCCCTAACAGCACTGTGGGTGCACCTACACAACATGGACTGCAGCGGTTCAAGGAGGTGGCTCACCACCACCTTCTCAAAGGCAATTAGGGATGAGCAATAAATGTTGGCCTTGCCAGTGGTGCCCACATCCCATGAACGAATAAAAAATGTTTTGCTATTTATTATCAGCTTTAATAATCATAAAGGATAAAAACAAAATGCATTAGTAAAGAAAAAAGATGTATTTTATATAGAATAAACACGGAGGTGCCCTCGGAGGCATGTATTTAAATTAAAATTATGAGGGTGCATTGTTGGGGCTGTGTGTGCGACCTTGCATGTCCACGGCACCCTCTTTGGGCATGGAGCCCGGCCTGCTGCAATGGGGCCGCCTCCATTGAGGCCTGCGCACATGGTTGGGGGGTGGGGGGTGCTGCTGTTCCACCAGTGGAAAAAAGCCAGCAAGCCCACTAAGTCACCCCTAATTGGGCCTTGAATCATCTCAATTGGCTGCCTGCCTCCATGGAGTGGGTCGATGATCCTACTTTCAGCCTGCCCCGGGAATGTTCCCTTGCAGCGGGAATGCATCAGGGAGCCATGCCGACTCGGCTCCACACTATTTTCCCAGCAGCCCCGCCACCAAGTCCACCATCATGGGGCCGGAAAAATCCAGCTCCAAGTGTCACTCTGTGCTGAGGTTCTATCTGTCACCAGTGCTGCGAAGGATAGGTCTGGTCATGTTGCCATGGAACACTCCATTCAGCTGGACTGTGCCATGCCACCTGTCCCTTGTGGAAAAGCTTGTACAGAAAAACCCTTTGTACCACAAGTCAATTAGGCTCTGGTCTGCACGTAACATCCTGAAGGGTTACTGAAATATTTTGTCTTTCTTTGCCTACAGAGGTGCTCCAGCCCTGTAACGCCCACCATCAGTGCCCGCACGGGGCCTCCTGCACTGAATATGGAGGGACATATCGCTGCATCTGCCCGCAAGGACCCAGTGGGAAAGATTGTGAGTCATGTATGATCTATTACACACTTGAGAGAATAGGCAATACATGTGGATATCAGTGAGAGATCTGTGCTATCACCAGCGCTGAGTAATAGGCCACAGGGACAAGGATGAGGTGGAATAACATCGGTAGAGATACAGTCAGTAACACAGGGTGTTAGGAAAGAGGTTACCGAGTGGCGGTGTAGGGGTGCTGGTTTAAAATCAGCAGATATAAAGCACCTTACAGTTCGCCAAGGCTCCTTCGACAGCACCTGTCAAACAGTGAACCTACAGCACCCAGAAGGACAATGGCAGCAAACGCATGGGAACACCACAACATGGAGGTTTCCCTCCAAGACGCACACCGTTCCTTCTCTGTCGCTGGGTCAAAAATCCTGGAACTCCCTCCCTAAAAGCACTGTTGGTGCACCTACATCACATGGACTGCATCAGTTCAAGGAAGTGGCTCACCACCATCATCTCAAGGGCAATTAGAGATAGGCAACAAATGCTGAGCTTGCCAGTGACGCTTATATCCCATGAACGAATAAAAATAATTTCTGTTTATTATCTACTTTAATAATCATAAGGGATAAAAACAAAATGCATAAGTAAAGGAATTTTTTTTTTCTTTCTTTGGCCTCCTTGTCTCGAGAGACAATGGGTAAGTGCCGAGAGGTGGTCAGTGGTTTGTGGAGCCGTGCCTGGAGTGGCTATAAAGGCCAATTCTAGAGTGACAGACTCTTCCATAGGCGCTGCAGATAAAATTCGTTGTCGAGGCTGTTACACAGTTGGCTCTCTCCTTGCGCTTCTGTCTTTTTTCCTGCCAACTGCTAAGTCTCTTCGACTCGCCACTCTTTAGCCCCGCCTTTATGGCTGTTTGCCAGCTCTGGTGATCACTGGCAATTGACTCCCACGACTTGTGGTCAATGTCGCGTTTGCAGACGTCTTTAAAGCGGAGACATGGACAGCCGGTGGGTCTGATACCAGTGACAAGCTCGCTGTACAATGTGTCCTTGGGGATCCTGCTATCTTCAATGCAGCTCACATGGCCAAGCCATCTCAAGCGCCGCTGGCTCAGTAGGGTGTATATGCTGGGGATGTTGGCCGCCTCGAGGACTTCTGCGTTGGAGATACGGTCCTGCCACCTGATGCCAAGGATTCTCCGGCGACAGCGAAGATGGAATGAGTTGAGACGTCGCTCTTGGCTGACTTACGTTGTCCAAGCCTCGCTGCCGTAGAGCAAGGTACTGAGGGCACAGGCTTGAATCTCTCGGACTTTAGTGTTCCGTGGCAGTGTACCATTTTCCCACACCCTCTTGGCCAGTCTGGAGATAGCAGTGGAAGCCTTTCCCATGCGCTTGTTGATTTCTGCATCGAGAGATAGGTTACTGGTGATAGTTGAGCCTAGGTAGGTGAAGTCTTGAACCACTTCCAGAGCGTGGTCGCCGATATTGATGGATGGAGCATTTCTGACGTCCTGTCCCATGATGTTCGTTTTCTTGAGGCTGATGGTTAGGCCAAATTCATTGCAGGTAGCTGCAATCCTGTCGCTGAGACTCTGCAGACACTCTTCTGTGTGGGATGTTAATGCAGCATCGTCAGCAAAGAGAAGTTCCCTGATGTGGACTTTCCGTACTTTGGTCTTCGCTCTAAGACGGGCAAGGTTGAACAACCTGCCATCTGATCTTGTGTGGATGAAAATTACAGGAATTAATATGTATTTATATAGAATAAAGGCTTATTTACATATTTCACAAAATGATGGATAGTTGTGGAATTCAAGCCCCAAAGCATCTGGAAAGGTTCCGGAATATCATTTAATGAAAGTGGAATATGACTTATTCACTCACTGTAACTAAATGGCCTGGGTGTTATCTCCTTTATGGGTATCAAATTCCCTATTTATTATAAGGTAACAAATCTTCTTACTCATTGTGAGCAATGCCACAAGAGAACTAATAGTATCATATGAGAAACCTACATCTGCAGACATTTTCCTGTCAACTCTTTTCATTGTAATGAAAACTGCCTATGTAAACTTATCAAACTGAAATTATAACAATTCCCCCACTTTATACATACTTGTTTTGAGTCTCCTCGATACCTATCTAATTTCTCACAACCTTATCCCTTATGGTCTCGAGAACTACCCTGCTACTACGGTGTATGTAACTAGTTAATATTTACTGGAGTTATCCCCTTTCTGGTTTGGACACCACCCTGAAGCCCTTTAGGGCAAATCCTATTTAAAAATAAATTCACCTCCTTCTCCAGTACAGCTCCTGTGCTGCTCCATTTTTCTCTCTCGAACCGGATTCATAGAGTTCACCTTCCAACCCCCAAATGGCCTTGTGAACAATTCTCCTCCGATCTGCACTCCCACCAATGAGACTGCATGCTGGGAGTGGAATCATACAGGATCAAGGCTTCTACACCAAAGAATTGGCAACTGTTTGGGCAATGAAGAGCTCCAGAAGCCCACTGAACTATACTCGGCCAGGAATGGAAGAAGATATTCGGAAAAGAAGGAAATATTACCGGGGAGTGGAAAGTTTTACAGGCGGCAGCATTTCATCAGAATCACTACCTGTATGATTTTCCGCTAGCTTAAAATAAATGTGCTTCAGTTTGCACCTTAACTTACTTAGAGATGTCAACTGGGAGGTAAAGATATTTCACAGTTTTAATTCTATAGCAGTCAGGACATGTTGCCGACTACTGTGAACAGAACAGATACCGAGCTGAATTTTATTTAACGGAGTTGGATTTTTTTTATTCATTCATGGGATGTATGTGTTGCTGACAAGGCCAGCATTTACTGCCCACCCCTAATTGCCCTTGAGAAGGTAGTGATGAGCTGCCTTCTTGAACAGCTGCAGTCCATGTGAGGTAGGTACACCCACAGTGTTGTGAAGGAGGGAGTTCCAGGATTTTGACCCACCGACAGTGAAGGAACGGCGATATAGTTCCAAGTCAGGAAGGTGTGTGGCTTGGATGGGAATTCTCAGGTGGTGATGTTCCCATGCATCCGATGTCGTCGTCTTTCTGTCTGGTAGAGGTCGTGGGATTGGAATGGGCTGTCGAAGGAGCCTTGGCGAGTTGCTGCAGTGTATCTTGTAGATGGTACACACTTTGCACCACTAGGGGAGGGAGTGAATATTTAAGGTAGTGGATGGGGTGCCAATCAAGCGGCTGCTTTGTCCTGGATAATGTCGTTCTTCTTGAGTGTTGTTGGAGCTGCACACATACAGGCAAGTGGAGAGTATTCCGCCACACATGTGCTATGTTGATGTAGGCCTTGTAGGCTTTGAAGAGTCAGGTGAGTTACTCGTCACAATTTCCAGCCTGTAACCTGCTATTATAGCCACAGAATTTACATGGCTAGTCCAGTTAAGTTTTTGCTCAATGTTAACCCCTAGGACGTTGATGGTGTAGGATTCAGCAATGGTAATGCCGTTGAATGTCAAGGGAAGATGGTTAGGTTCTCCCATGTTGGAGATGGTCATTGCCTGGCACTTGTGAGGCACAAATGTTACTTGCCACTTATAAGCCCAAGCCTGAATGTTGTCCAGGTCTTACTGCGTGTGGGCACGGACTGTTTCTGTATCTAAGGACTTGTGAATGGTACTGAACACTGTGCAATCATTAGCAAACTTCCCCACTTCTGACCTTATGATGGAGAGGTGGTCATTGATGAAGCAGCTGAAGATGTTTGGCCTTGGAACCCTGAGGAACTCTGACAGTGATGTCCTTGGACTGAGATGATTGGCCTCCAACAACCACAACCATCTTCCTTTGTGCAAGGTATGACTCCAGCCAGTGGAGTGTTTTCCTCCCTATTCCCATTGACTTCAGTTTTGCTGGTGCTCCTTGATGCCATACTTGGTCAAATGCTGCCTTGATGTCAAACATAGAAACATAGAAAAAAGGAGCAGGAGTAGACCATTCGGCTCTTCAGTCCTGCTCTGACTTTCAAAAAAAGATCATGGCTGATCGTCTAATTCAGCACCCTGTTCCCGCTTTCTCTCCATATCCCTTGATCACTTTGGCATTAAGAAATATATCAAATCTCCTTCTTGAATATATTTAATGACTTGGCCTCCACTGCCTTCTGCGGGAGAGAATTCCATAGGTTCGCTACCCTCTGAGTGAAGAAATTTCTCCTCTTCTTGGTTCTAAATGGCATACCTCGTATCCTGAGACTGTGACCCCTTCTTCTGGACTCCCCAGCCATCGGGAACATCCTCCCTGCATCTAGCCTGTCTAGGTCTGTTAGAGTTTTATAGGTTTCTATGAGATCCCCTCTCATTATTGTAAACTCTAGTGGATATAGGCCTCGTCGACCCAATCTCTCCTCATACGTCAATCCTGCCATCCCAGGAATCAGTCTAGTAAATCTTCTTTGCAGTCCCTCCATGGCAAGATCATCCTTCCTCAGATAAGGAGACCAAAACTGCACATAATACTCCAGATGTGGTCTCACCAAGGCCCTGTATAACTGCAGTAAGACATCCTTGCTGCTGTACTCAAATCCTCTTGCAATGAAGGCCAACATACCATTCGCCTTCCTAACTGCTTGCTGCACCTGAATGCTTGCTTTCAGCGACTGGTATACAAGGACCACCCACGTTTCGTTGTACCTCCCCCTTTCCCAATCTATCAGCATTCAGATAATCTGCCTTTCTGTTTTTACAACCAAAGTGGGTAACCTCACATTTATCCACGTTATACTGCATCTGCCATGTATTTGCTCACTCACACAACTTGTCCATAATCACAGCTAACATAGCCCCCCTGCTTTGTGTCGTCTGCAAACTTGGAAATGTTACATTTAGTTCCCTCACCCAAGTCATTAATATATATTGTGAATAGCTGGGTCCCAAGCACTGACCCCTGCGGTACCCCACTAGTCACTGCCTGCCACCCAGAAAAGACCCATTTATTCCTACACTCAGTTTCCTGTCTGTCAACCAATTCTCTATCCATGCCAGTATATTACCCCCAATCCCATATGCTTTAATTTTGCACACCATCCTCTTATGGTGGGACCTTATCAAAAGCCTTCTGAAAATCCAAATACACCACATCCACTGGTTCTCCCTTATCTATTCTACTAGTTACATCCTCAAAAAACTCCAGTAGATTTGTTAAGCATGATTTCCCTTTCGTAAACCCATGCTGACTTTGTCCAATCCCGTTTATGCTTTCCAGGTGTTCTGCTATCACATCCTTTATAATAGACTCTAGCATTTTCCTTACTACTGATGCAAGGCTAACTGGTCTGTAATTCCCTGTTTTTTCTCTCACTCCTTTTTTAAATAGTGGGTTTACATTTGCCACCCTCCAATCTGTAGGAACTGCTCCAGAGTCTATAGAATTTTGGAAGATGACCACCAATACATCCACTATTTCCAGGGCCACTTCCTTTATTACTCTGGAATGTAGATTATCAGGCCCTGGGGATTTGTCAGCCTTTAACCCCATTAATTTTCCTCGCACTATTTTTTTTTACTAATACTGATTTCCTTCAGTTCCTCCCTCTCATGAGACCCTTGGTTCCCTAACATTTCTGAGAGGTTATTTGTGTCCTCCTTTGTGAAAACGGAACCAAAGTATGTGTTTAACTGTTTTGCCATTTCTTTGTTCCCCATTATGATTTCCCCCGTTTCTGACTGTAAGGGACCTACATTTGTCTTCACTAATCTTTTTCTTTTCACATATTTATAGAAGCTTTTACAATCAGTTTTTATGTTCCCCGCAAGTTTACTCTCATACTCTATTTTCCCCCACTTAATCAACCTCTTTGTCCTCCTTTGCTGAATTCTAAACTGCTCCCAATCCTCAGACTTGCTGCTTTTTCTGGCAATTTTATATGCCTCCTCTTTGGATCCAATACTATCCCTAATTTCTTTTGTAAGCCACGGTTGAGCCACCTTTCCGATTTTATTTTGGTGCCAGACAGGAATGAATAATTTTTGTAATTCATGCCCATGTTCTTTCAATACTATCCATTGCCTATCCACTGTCAACCTTTTTAATAAAGTTCCCGAATCTACCATAGCCAACTTGCGCCTCATGCCTTCATAGTTTCCTTTATTTAGATTCAGGACCCTAGTTTCGGATTCAATTACTTCACTCTCCATCTTAATGAAGAATTCTATCATGTTATGGTCGCTCCTCCCCAAGGGACCCCGCACAACAAGATTGCTAATTAATCCTTTCTCATTGCACAATACCCAGTCTAGGATAGCCTGTTCTCTAGTTGGTTCCTCAATGTATTGGTCTACAAAACAGTCACGTACGCACTCCAGTAAATCCTCCTCCACAGTATTATTGCTAATTTGGTTTGACCGATCTATATGTAGATTAAGGTCACCCATGATTACAGTTGTACCCTTATTGCATGCGTCTCTAATTTCCTGTTTAATGCCATCCCTTACATCTCCACTACTGTTTGGGGGCCTATAGACAACCCCCACCAACGTTTTCTGCCTCTTGGTGTTTCTTAGGTCCACCCATACAGATTCCACATCATGATTTTCCAAGCCAATATCCTTCCTCACTATTGCATTGATTTCCTCCTTTACTAACAACGTTCCTCCACATCCTTTCCCTTTTTGCCTGTCCTTCCTAAATATTGAATGTTCAGTTCCCATCCTTGGTCACCCTGCAGCCATGTCTCTGTAATCGCAACTGTATCATAAGATTTATATCTATTTGCGCAGTTAATTTATCTACCTTATTGCTCCATGCATTGAGATACAATGCCTTTAAACTTGTTTTTTCACATTGTTAGTCACCTTCGTTTATTTTGCACTATGTCCCCATTTGTTTCTCGCCCTTGTTTTCTCTGCCTTCCATTTTTGCTCCTTACCTTCTGTCTTTCATTTCTATCCTTGTTTCCCCCTCCTCTGTCTCCCTGCTCAGATTTCCATCCCCCTGCCATTCTAGTTTAAACCCTCCCTGACAGCACTAGCAAACAACCCCACCCTGAGAAAATTGGTCCCGGTCCTGCCCAGATGCAACCCGTCCAGCTTGTACTGGTCCCACCTTCCCCAGAACCAGACCCAATGTCCCAGGAATCTGAATCCCTCACCCCTACACAATTTCTCCAGCCACGTATAATCTGATATATCCTGCTATTTCTGCTCTCGCTAGCACGTAGCACTGGTAGTAATGCTGAGATTATTACCTTTGAGGTCCTACTTTTTAATTTACACCCTAACTCCCTATATTCAGCTCATCCCTTTTTTTACTTATGTCGTTGGTACCGATATGTACCACGACAACTGGCTGCTCGCCCTCCCCCCTCAGAATGCCCTGCAGCTGCTCTGAGACATCCTTGACTCTAGCACCAGGGAGGCAATATACCATCCTCTTTTGTGGCCGCAGAAACACCTGTTTGTTCCCCTTATGATTGAATCCCCTGTCACTATAGCCCTGCCACTCTTCTTCCTTCCCTCCTGTGCAGCAGAACCATCCATGGTGCCATGAACTTGGCTCTTGTTGCTTTCCCTGAGCCATCTCCCCCAACAGTATCCAAAGCGGTGTATCTGTTAGACAGGGGGATGGCCACAGGGGACTCCTGCACTACCTGCCTTCCTCTACTCTGCCTGGTGGTCACCCATTCCCTTTCTGCCTTTGCAGCATTTGCCTGCGGTGTGACCACCTCGCTAAACGTGCTATCCATGACAATCTCAGCATCGCGGATGGTCCACAGTGAATCCACCCGCAGCTCCATCTCTGTAATGCGGGTAGCCAGTAGCTGCAGATGGATACACTTGCTGCACGTGTGGCCGTCAGGTACACTGGAAGCGTCCACGATTTCCCACATAGCGCAGAAGGAGCATATCACGGGTGCGAGCTCTCCTGCCATGACTTACCTTTAGATTACTTAGTTACTCCCTTTAATTAAAAAATACGAATTACGCGAGGGGCCTTGTTCTACTCCAAACACTACCCACTACAATCTAAAGTCCTTACCTTTACTTTTGAAGCTACTGATAAATCCTACTAAAAATCAATACAGTTCACTAGTTAAAATAAAACTTACTCAAAAAAAAAGTTACTCACTTGTTCCTTATTATTAAGTTATTCACACACACACCTAACACTTGTGTACTAGCATCTATTTAGAGTTATTCCCTCACAGCAGTTACTCACCAACCAATCACCTTACAGCTTTCCTGTGACGTCACTGCTCATTTTGTTTTCAAACTCCGGCGCGCCTGGACTCCTCTCTGCTACTCTCCCGGAAGGTAAGTGATCTGGGCCGTGATCGTCGGTCTCTATTTATCCGCTCCTTGCTCTGTGTTCTTCCTGCAGGTCCGCTGCTCTCCTGGAAGGTAAGTGATTTGATTGACAGCAGCAGCTTGTCTGTTTGTCTAGCTTCCAGCACTGCTCTGTTTACACAGCTGTGCAACAGGTATTTCAAGTGCCTTTTTTCCTGCTAGTTTGTTTCTAAAGCCATTCAATAGACAATTCTGCATGGTTGAGTAGTTTTATGAGTTTTGTTAAACTCTGGTTAAGTGAAAACAAAGGCTCAGCAGGGTTTGAATGATTTAATGGTTTCTATTTATTGCTGTAGCTGCTAGCTACATGAATGGAGGATTCCCGCGCTATTTGCTGTTTTGCGCCTCCAGTAATGGTGCAGACCTTAATCAGCCTAAGAAAGGTCTTGCCCAAATTTTTACTCTCCCAGGGAGCCTTTGAGAGACAAATGAAATCAATCTTTGAAGGACTTCAAGGCTCCTCTCTTTTATTAAAATGGGGATTCCTGGACCAGTGGCAGACTGACTCAACTGATCACAGTGATTGATCTGCAGCCTGTTGTTCAGAGCTCTATCCCTGCAGCTGGAGTTGTGTTTTCTTCGTTCCCTGTTTGGGCCACTGTTTTTTGAACTTTCTCTCTCCAGTGGCTGTGGGAAAGTCAATTTTAAGAGCTGTTTTCCTGTGATCTTCAAACTTGGATTTTTTTTCTTCTCACCACAGCTGCCACCGTGCAATGAGAAGCTTCTTTTATGTTGTCTAATGCAGCATAAATGAGATGTGTGGAGTTCAGGTTGTTTGAAGATCTCGAACAGGTTTATTAAACAGCTAACAACTATATACAGTACAGAGCTATTTCAGGACTTGCCTCTTGGTATTACAGTAGCAGAGGGGGACAAGCATGTAGTCACATGATTACATGCTGGCACTTAGCTCGTTAGCATACTAAGATCTGAAAGGTACATTACTCTTAAAGGCAATCAAACAACAAGCCCAAGCCTGGATATTGTCCAGGTCTTGTTGCAGATGGACATGGGCTGCTACTGTATCTGAGGAGTCACGAATGGTGCTGAACGTTGTGTAATCATCAGCGAACATCTCCATTTCTGACCTTATGATGGAGGGAAGGTCATTGATGAAGCATCTGAAGATGGTTGGGCCTAGGACACTACCCTGAGGAACTCCTGCAGTCATGTCCTGGGACTGAAATGATTGACCTCCAACCACAACCATCTTCCTTTGCGCTAGGTACGACTCCAACCAGCGGAGAGTTTTCCCTCTGATTCCCATTGACTCCAGTTTTGCTAGGGCTTCTTGATGCCATACTCTGTCAAATGCTGCCTTGATGTCAAGCGCAGTCACTCTCACCTCACCTCTGGAGTTCAGCTCTTTTGTCCATGTTTGGCCGAAGGCTGTAATGAGGTCAGGAGCTGAGTGGCCCTGGCGGAACCCAAACTGAGTGCAGTGAGCAGGTTATTGCTGAGCAAGTGCCGCTTGATAGCACTGTTGACGATACCTTCCATCACTTTACTGATGATCGAGAGTAGACTGATGGGGCGGTAATTGGCTGGGTTGGATTTGTCCTGTTTTTTGTGCACAGGACATACCTGGCAATTTTTTCACGTTGCTGAGTAGATGCCAGTGTTGTAGCTGTACTGGAACAGCTTGGCTAGGGGCGCGGCTAGTCCTGGAGCACAAGTCTTCATTACTATTGCCAGAATATTGTCAGGGCCCATAGTCTTTGCAATATTCAGTGCCTTCAGCCGTTTCCTGATATCACATGGAGTGAATCGGATTGGCTGAAGACTGGCATCTGTGATGCTGGGGACCTCAGGACAAGGCTGAGATAGATCATCCACTCTGCACTTCTGGCTGAAGATGGATGCAAATGCTTCAGCCTTGTCTTTTGCACTGATGTGCTGGGCTTGCCCATCATTGAGGATGGCGATATTTGTGGGGCCTTCTTCTCCTGTCAGTTGTTTAATTATCCACCACCATTCATGACTGGATGTGGCAAGACTGCAGAGCTTAGACCTGTCAATTGCATGCTGCTTCTGCTGTTTGGCATGCAAGTAGTCCTGTGTCATAGCTTCACCAGGCTGACACCTTATTTTTTATGTGCCTGATGCTGCTCCTGGCGTACCCTCCTGCACTCTGCATTGAACCAGGGTTGGTTCACTGGCTTAATTAACAGCAAAATACTGCAGATGCTGGAAATCTGAATTAAAAACAGGAAATGCTGGAAATACTCAGCAGGTCTGGCAGCATCTGTGGAGAGAGAAGCAGAGTTAACGTTTCAAGTCAGTGACCTGAAACACATTAACTCTGCTTCTGTCTCCACAGATGCTGCCAGACCTGCTGAGTATTTCCAGCATTTCTTGTTTTTATTATTGGTCCACTGGCTTGATGGACATGGTAGAGTGGGGGATATGCTGGGCCATTTAATCATTTGTATCATTTCCCTACAATCTCATTAAATGTATTCAAAACCTGAGTGATTTTAAAACCCCAAATTAAGCACCATCTTGTGCTTGATGAAGCAACAGACTTATAACCAAATCTCGTGACTGCCTGTATTTCAAGGTGTGGACCAGTTAGAAACTTCTGTGTATAGAATGACCCAATGAGGTTCACTTACATAAATTTTAGCAGCTGATACCTGAACATGTTGTGGTGAGGATAAGGAGCGATCCTTTCCATTGTATCCAATCATTTCAGTAAAATGACTTTTATGTATTTAGCATCTTTGCCTTGCAATCAAAAACAAAATCTAGGCTTATGTCTTTATATTTGTGATTCATTTAAGAAATATTTAGGTTAATTAAACAATACCAAATGTGCATCATTGACATTAAAAGTGAAAGAATTTCTTATAAGTATAATTTATTTCATGCTATTAAGTTGCTGTTTGACATCTAAGATGACAATTACTCTGTGCCAATATTTGCCTCCAAATATAGACCAGAACAAATCATGTGTTGTTGTTTGACAGCTTCTAAAGAAGGTTAAGAAACACAAATATTGATCTGCACAACTTCAATCAGCTTGCATTAAATACTGCAGCCAGACGGATGGTTATTTCACAAATTGGAATTAGAATTGTAGTTTGCAACAAAGTATTTGATTCAGCTCTGGTCAAAAGAATGCATTCTGTGTGAACAATAACTCTTAAATTTACACTCAATCAGGACTAATTAGTTTTTATTATTGGTTTGGAAAGTTGTGAGTTCGGACTCCATGACAGAGCTCATTGTGATCTGAATTTACATGTGATTTATACTGTCATGCTAGGCCCCCACCTGCCAAGAATGAGGCACATCAATTTTGTCATGAACATTGATTTTTAACTGTTGTTGGGGCGAGGAAATGACTTGTTAAACAGATCAGCCGTGGCTGGAAAAAAGCATTTACATACTAATAGACATCGAAGGTGAGGAAGCGGATTCCAGGGCCTGCTAAGGAGAATACCATCCACAAGGGACAGGACTGGTTAGAGCAGCTAGTCACATGACTACCTGGCTGTTCCAGGGTTTTCTTTAGAACTTGTCACAGAGAGTTTGAAGCCAGAGTGTCTGTTTGCTCCTGGACTGAGAAGATCTCTCCTGTATGCTCCTATCTCTTTTTCACAAGCCTTTGAATCCACTGAAGACACATGAACCCCAGAGAGAAAAGTCTCCTACAGCGAACAACGTTTAAGAAGAATACTGGGCCCCAACGAAAAACAAGATCCACCTATTCCACCAGCTCGAAGAACCATAACAACAACACTTCAGATATTGCCTCAAACTTTTCCATTTTATTTTTCTTTTGCTCTTTTCTGTCTCTGTTTGCATGTTTGTATCGCGTATGCATGCTAGTGCGGGTGCGTTGTGTATCCATAGGCATTAACTAAACTCAAGTTTAAGTTTAATAAATTTCAACTTTTTTTCTTTAAACCTGAGAAAGCCTATTTGTCCTGGTTTTTTTGGCTTATAATTGGAAAGTGGTGAACAAGGATTCACCAAGGGGGAGCTAAAAAAAACACGGTGTGTTTCAAATATAACCCTATTACGGTAAGACCAGGTGAAGGCTGAAAGGGAACCCTAGACCTCTTTCTCACCAGGTCAAAACAGAAATTTGGGTCCTAGTGTCCGGAATTGACCCACATGCAAATGAGAAATTGGAAGTTGGCAGCCAAATTGTTCCCAATCAAAAAAGAGCAAGATTAATACAGGTTTTCTTGTGGTCGTGTGTGTTTAAATACTAACATGTCTGCAACTAAAGCTAGTAGCTCTCCAAGCCAGGGTGAAGTAACTTGGGATAAGTTAAAAGCACTGTATGGAAGAGTTGAGGAAAATGGCTGAGCAGTGTGGGATCACTGTACATGACAAGGCTAGGAAGTCTGAACTCCTAAAGCTAGTGGCCAACCATTTTTCCCTTGAATCTGATGAAGCAAAAACATGGTTAGAAGCAGACTCTGACAGGGTATTGTTAGCAAAGATCCAATTGGAACAGAGGAAACAAATTTGAGGAAAGAGAGAGCCTTCCAGAAGGAATGAGAGAGAGAGGAGAGAGAGAGAAAGAATATTCCAGAAAGAATGTGAAGAAAGAGAGCTGAAGCGGCTTGAGTTAACTAGGGGACGACACAGTAATCCCTGTGAAAGCATGGCCAATATGGAGGAGCATAATTCAGGGCTGGGTACAGACTTGCTAAAACTAGCTTGACTAATTCCAAGATTCAATGAGGAGGATGTAGAAACATTTTTGGGTCCTTTGAGAAACTGGCAAGGCAGCTAAAATGGCCAGCTGGGACCGGGCCTCGTTTACAGCAAAGCAAGCTAACTGGAAAAGCCCATGAGGTTTATTCCGTGTTGCCAGATGAGAGTTCATCAAATTATGAACTGACAAAGAGTGCTATCCTGGGGGCATATGAATTAGTACCCGAAGCCTATCGCCAAAAGTTTAGAACCCTCAAGAAGCAAGCTAATCAAACTTATCTAGAGTTTGAAAGAAGTAAGCAGCTGGCTTTTGACCAGTGACTGAGGGCTCCTAAAGTACAGCTCAGCTATGAGAATCTCAGAGAAGTAATTCTGTTAGAGGAATTTAAACACTCTCTCCCAGTTGGAGCAGTGGATTCAGAGAGCCCAGCAAGCAACCTTTCTGGCCGATGCGTTTGCTTTAATTTATAAGTCGGTTATGCAGAGCAGAGCCTTTCCTAGTCACCCCCACAAATCTGAAAAGGACAAAGGCTGGGAAGGTGATAGAAGCCCAAGCAGTCCTGAGAGAGAAAGGAAAGCAGGAGACAAAGGGGGCCTCCCTCCAATCAAAAAGTTAGGTGCAGTGAGCAAGAGGGAGACCTGTGTGCTTCCATTGTAATAAAGCAGGGCATTTAAAAGCTGACTGCTGGAAACTAAAGGGAAAATCTGTAGGGTTAATCAGGGCACATCCGCTCAGTGAAGATGGGGACCTGATGGAAAGCACAGCATAATAAGCTGTGGCTTTAACTGCAGTAAGAGTGAGACCCAGGAAATCTACCACTGCAAGTACAGGAAAATTTAATAGGGCTCCTGAGGGTTATCAGGGTTTTGGTGCCTGAAGGAAGAGTAACCCCATACCCCTCGAGTGGGGCAAGCAAGCCCATAGTAATTCTCAGGGACACAGGTGCCACTAGATCCCTTTTACTGGGAAAAGGCCTGACCTTTCCCCCAGAGAGTGCAGTGAACACCAGAATGGTGGTGAATGGTATTGGAGGGCAGTGTATGCCTGTACCTGTACACTGGGTGCACCTGGAGTGTGACCTAGTTTCGGGACCGGTGACTGTGGGAATTGTCCCTAGTTTGCTTGTGGACAGTGTTGACCTGCTCCGAGGTAATGATCTGGTGGGGGTGAAGGTGGTACCCCCCCCCCCCTCCCAGTAGTGAAGGAAAGACCGCAGGAGGTCAGAGAGACAAGGCAGTGGCTGGAGACGGACCCCTGCAGTTTCCCCGAATGTGTAGTGGATCAGGTCATGATCAAACCAGCTCCCCCAGAGGAGACTGAATTAGCATTGCAGGCAGATGACCAGGTCTGTCTGTCAGAGACTTTCTTTGGAAAGTTAGGAGACCCAGAGAATGAATGAAGTAGATTTTCCCTAGGTGAGGTTCAGCGAGCTGACCCAGTATTGTGAGGGTTAGCACAGGCTGCCCAGTCTGAAAGTGAAGCAGAGGGAGACCCTGATTGCTACTATTTAAAGAATGGGATACTGATGAGGAAATGGAGTTCTCCTCACAGACCCGAGAGAAAGGAGTGGGCCGTAGTTCACCCAGTTACTGGTGCTGCAGAGGTATCAGAGAGAAATATTAAGAAGGACCCATGAAACTACAGTGGCTGTACATGCCATTATACGAAAGACCAAAGCCACATAAGATAGCAGTTTGACTGGCCAAAACTCCACAAAGATATGGTGGAGTACTGCAGGAGTTGTGGAAACCTCAACCTACAGTGAAACCTGCACACGTAAGTCATGTACCGGTGCTAATAGGACCCTCCAGCAGATGGCTGGTGAACTGTAAGGGACCTCCTCCGAGAATAAAAGGTGGACAGGCAGGCACAAGGCTGGCAAAAGGTTAGACAGGGAAGGGGAAAAGGTGACCCAGAGGGCTGGTTAAAGGAAGTCCGGGAGGAATTCCGGATGAAAACCCCTACTGTCTGGTCAGCCAACCCCGCAAAATGTGAAAAGTGTGACCCCACATCCTCCTATGTAAATGCAGACACTAGAAGCACCCCACCAGAGTTGCTAACAGCATTTACAGGAACCTGCAGAGACAAAGAAAGACCTCTAGGGGGCAGAGAAACCGTGAGGGTGATGCCTCACCTAGTGGAAGTGCCACAGGAGAGTGCAGTAGAGTCTGCACAAATACCTGCAGGCATGAGTGTCCTCTGGGACAAAGGGGAGATTAGCAAAGAATCCTCCCCCACAGTCAAAAAAAAAAGCGAACCACCCATCCCCTGAAGTCAAAAGTGTTTGCATAACTCAGCAAAGCACTGAAAGAGAGTTCAGGATAGACCCACCCACTACTGGCAAAAGATTAGTCAGAGAAGGGGGAAAAAGTGACCAAGGGGGCAGGTTAAAGGAAGTCCGGGAGGAATCCCGGATGAAAACCCTTACTGTCCGGTCAGTTTTTTTTTAAATTACCTCAGCAGGAACAAATACCCTAGGCAGCAATGGAAATGGGCAAACAGAAGAGAAACTTCCCAAAAAAAAGAACCATATTTTTATTGGGATGACAAAAAGGGGGCAATTAAAGCAGCACTGACACCAAGGGAAGATAAGTTATAATAGGTTTTTGGATTTATAAATGAATAGGAATGAATGAGACAAATGTTTTTTTCTGTATCTTACATTTTTCTTGCGACCCTTTTAATGAAATCTCAAATCGCATTTCATTCCGCTGGGTGTGGAGGTGTCATCCTCTGCCCCCACCTGCCAAGAAAGAGGCACATCAGTTTTGTCATGAACATTGATTTTTAACTGTTGTTGGAGCGAGGAAATGACTTGTTAAACAGATCAGCTGTGGCTAGAAAAAAAAACATTCACATAGTAACAGACATCAAAGGTGAGGAAGCGCATTCCAGGGACTGCTAAGGAGGATACAATCCACAAGGGCCAGGACTGGTCAGAGCAGCTGGTCACATGACTACCTGGCTGTTGCAAGGTTTTCTTCTGAACTTGCCACAGAGAGTTTGAAGGCAGAGTGTCTGTTTGCTCCTGGACTGAGAAGATCTCTCTCCTGTCTGCTCTCATCTCTTTCTCACAAGTCTCTAAATTCACTGAAGACAAGAGAGAAAAGTCCCCTATGCGAACAAGGTTTAAGAAGAATACTGGGCCCCAACGAAAAACAAGATCTATCTACAATCAAGGACTCTACAGTGAGCTCGAAGAACCTTAACAACAACTCTTCAGATATTGCCTCAAACTTTTCTACTTTATTTTTCTTCTCTTTTCTGGCTCTATTTGCTTGTGTGTATCGCGTATGCCTGCTAGCGTGGGCACGTCGTGTATCCATAGGCGTTAACCGAATTAGAGTTTAAGTTTTAATGAATTTCAACTTTTCTTCTTTAAACCTGAGAAAACCTGTTTGTGCTGGTTTCTTTGCCTTATAATTGGAAAGCGGTGAACAAGGATTCACCAAGGGGGAGCTAAAAAAAACACGGTGTGTTTAAAATTAAACCCTGTTACGGTAAGACCAGGTGAAGGCTGAAAGGGAACCCTAGACCTCTTTCTCACCTGGTTGTAACAATACACAGAATATACATATATCTTTATTGATACTAATGTTGACTTTGTTTTTGGAAATACATGTTGAATCCAAACAATGAGGACGTCTCAATTTCACAGACATCTTCAATTAAAGTGTTCTGTTTTGATACAGATATGCTGATAGTAAGAAAGTTATTAAATTATGAAAGCAACAGACTGATTTATTTTATGCAGTAATAAAAATTCATCATGCAGTCTGTGTATCCACATGTATTCTGTATTATTATATTTCTTGTACAATTCTTAGAAAACTATTTTCAGCAGCTGCTCTCGCTCATTCCCACTGTCTCTCGCTGTCTGTGTCTCAATCCACTCCTTCATTGTGTTTCTCTCTCTCTGAGTCTGGTGTCTTTCTGTCTCCCAGTTTCTTTCTGTCTCGTTCTAATACCAGTAATGTCCTCCAGATGGTGATGCTGAGCTTCAGGACTCATTGTGCTCAGCAGTGCTGCCACCTGGTAAGTAATGGTACTGCAATCCTGAATAAAAACAATTCGTAACTACTTCATCTGAGAGAAATGAAGGGCTTGATTTTGTGTGGCCCATGAGGTGGGATTGGAGGTGTGGTTGGGTGGGGGGGACGGGGGTGCATGGAGTATCGCAACAGTTGGTGAGAGGGATGGCAGGAAGGAGGGCCCATCGCCAAGCGATCTTCCCAGGGGTGGGATAGGCCAACGATGACCTTCCCAACCAGAGGCCAGTTGAGGCCCTTAAGTGCCCTATTAGAATCAATTAAGGGCCTCTTCCCGCTGCTGCTAGAATCTTACTAGGGGTGGGGAAGGAGGGCCTCCGCCACGCTGTAACATGAGGCAATCTCCCTGCGGGCTTGTTGGGGGAGGGGGGGGGGCGCTCCCTCTTTCGTGGATAATTTGTGGCCCACGGAGGACCCCCACCAGGAACCAATTCACCTCCTGGAACCCCCCCTCCCCCCCTTCCCCTGGACTACAAAACGATCCCCCAGCACCCCCTCGTCAGGGTCTTCCGGACTGGCTCCGCCGACCCCGCCTCACCTCCCTCTCTGGCGTTCCAGTGCTGGACCTGGGACCAAGGCCTCTGCAGTACTGGCAGTGGCCACCCTGATTTAAAAAGACCCGAGGATCGCTCCTGGGTGCACGAATAGGCAGAGGAACCCCACGTTTTCAGCCCAACCACAGGAGCCTGCCTCCAGCACAAAATAAAGCCCGAAGACTTGCATTTGTATTGCGCCTTTCTTGACCTCAGGGCATCCAAAACCACATTATAGCCACTGAAGTATTTTTGCAGATAGTCACTGTAGTAATGTAGGAGACACAGCATCCAATTTGTACACAGCAAGCTCCCACAAACAGAAATGTGATAATGACCAGATAGTCTGGTTTTGTGAAGTTGGTTGAGGGATAAATATTGGCCAGGACACCAGGGAGAACTCCCCTGCTTTTCTCTGGAATAGTGCCATGCAGTATTTTATATCCATCCACGAGGACAGCAAGGATCTCAGTTTAACACCTCCTGCAAAAGGCAGCACCTCCGACAGTGCAGCACTCCCTCAGTACTACACTGAAGTGTCAGCCTCGATTATGTATTGAAATCTCTGTCATGGAACCCGAATCCACAACCTTCTGACTTAGGGGTGAGGGTGCTACTGTGCCACTGCTGATGACTATTTCTCTTTTGTATTGTAATGTTTATTTTCAATCAATTTGAGTCCCACTGGCCCCATATTGTGTGACCAAGGTGTGATGTTGGAACTGCTTACGACTGTCCCAGTAGAGCACACTAACTGGGGAAACCACTGTCATACCCCATTTCCACCATGTCATGCATACTATAAATCTTAATCTTGATCTTAGCATTTGGTTCACAGTGGAGTCACTAAGGGTCTCTCTCTTGCTTCCAGTGATGCCGTCCCCCTGTGACTCGGACCCTTGTCAGAGAGGAGGGACTTGCAATGAACAGGATGGCTCATATACCTGCCAGTGCCCACCGGGATTCAGCGGGCAGCGCTGTGAGAAAGGTCTATTTTTATTCATCTTTTCATCTCTTCCAGAGACTACAGAGTCGACTGCAGTCCTTTTCACACTGTCACATCCTGTATAAAACATCCAGTCTGTCACACTCTCAGCGCTGTACTGACTGCAGTCCACAATGTTCAATCCACTTCTACCATTCCAATGATTGTTTCCTCTCTCTCTCTGCATAAAGTGAGTTTGGGGCAGTATTCCGATGATTCCTAGCAGGCACAGTTGAAAATTACCCAGAACTGGATAATAACTCAGCTCTAAATTGATAATATGACAGAACATATAGATGACTGACATGGGAATACCTGTTTGACACTAATACAGTAAGGGCACTGCTTTGAGATTGAGTTGAGGTCTGTAGATTCAGCAGCATGCAGGGAACTTTATTCTGCATCTTCACTGTGCTTAGTTTGTCCAGGCAGTTCTTGATAGATCAATGCAGAGAGATCTTTACCTTGCATCTAATTCAGGGTTGACCAACCTTTTCTCGTGGTGGGGGGCCACACTACAATTTTTGTCTTACATGGGGGGCCGGTGAGACAATTTCGGAAAGATAAAGGCATTAAAAATGTATCTTACTATTAATCAAAACAACAACAAATGTGCATTTTTGTGAAGAAACTTTAATTCAGAAGACTAATTTATTGACTCACTTTCACATCACTATGTTGGACACTGATTTAGTGAGATACCTGGCATTTTTTTGTTTGCACAAGTAGTCAATGTCTGCCTGCACATTTCGTGTAGTGATGTGGAGTATTCCGGATGGATGTCCATCTTTCAGGTGTGATCTTGATCATGCTCTTCCCCCACCTCTCTCTCTCTCTCTCTCTCTCTGTCTGCTAGTCTTTCTCTCTCTCTCTCTCTGTCTGCTAGTCTTTCTCTCTCTCTGTTTCTCTCCTTATGGCCCCTCCTCTCTGTGTCCCCCATGCCCTCCCCGTTTGTCGCCCCCGTTTCCTCCCACTGTGTCCCCCCTTGTGCCTCCTCACGTCCACCCCCTGTGTCTTCCCCCCGTCATCCACCCCATCACCCCCCCTCTGTTACCCTGCGTCCCACCCATGTGTGTCCCCCCTTCCCCCTCCTCTCTCTGTTGTTCCCCACCTCTGTGTCCTCCCTCCCAGTGTCCCCTCTCCCTGTGTTGTTCCCCACCTCTGTGTTGTTCCCCTCACCCTGTATTCCCCACCTGTGTTGATCCTCGCTCTCTTTCCCCCATTCTTTCTCTCTCTGTCCCCTACTCTTTCTCTCTTTCCCCCATTCTTTCTCTCTCTGTTGCCCCTCTTTCTCTCTTTGTCCCCCTCTCTGTTTCTCTGCCTCCTCTCTCCCTCTCTGCCCCCTCTCTCTCTGTCCCCCCCCCTCTCTCTGTTCCCCCTCTTTCTGTCCTCTCTCTCTCTCTGTTCCCCATCTCTCTTTCAGTCCCACGCTCCCTCTCTCTGCCCCTCTCTCCCTCTCTCTGTCCCGTGTCTCCTGTGTCCCCCCCTCTCTCTGTCTTTCTGCCCCCTCTCTCTCTGTTCTTCCCTCTTTCTGTGTTGTTCACCCCTCCCCCATGTCATCCTCGCTCTCTGTGCCCCCCCTCTCTCTGTCCCCCCCTCTCTTTCTCTGCTCCCCCACTCTCTGCCTCCTCTCTGTCCCCTGCTCTCTCTCTCCCCTTTCTCTTCCCCCGCTCTCTCTGTTCCCCTGCCTCTATCTCTCTGATCCTTCTCTCTCTGTTGCCCCTCTCTCTGTCTCTCCCTTTCTCTCTCTGTCTCCCCCCCCGCTCTTTTCCACCCCCCCTCCTGTCTCTCTGCCTCTCACTCTGACAGTTACAGGGTGCGGGAGCACTGAGCAGAGCAGCTTTGTGGTTGGTCAGTTTATTTTTTAAATTGCAAGTCAGTTTCACAGGTGCCGCCATCGGAAACAAGCTGACAAGTGATTTCCCAACTTCAGACAGATTTGGAGCTTTTCAGCGGGTTCCGACTTTTTTAGAAAAGCCCGCTGGAAAACCCCGAATCTTTCCAAAGTTCAGAAACTGCTGTTCACGCCTTCAGCACCTGTTAGTTGTGAAACTGACATTGCGATTTTTTTTTAAAAAGCCGGTCTATAAGAAGAGGCCAATGGAAAATTTCTCATCTCTGAAATCATCTGCGAGCTGGATGGAAACCTTTGGCAGGCCGGATCCTGGCCTGCGGGCCTTATGTTGGACAAACCTGATCTAATTCATCTGCACCTGACCTGGGAGAGGTTTGATGGGATAGTACAGAGAGATTTTACGCTGTAGCTAATCTGGCCTGGGAATGCTTGATGAGGCAGTATAAAGGGAACTTTGTTCTGTAACTAACCTCTACTGTTATCTAACTGCTATCAAACCTGTGAGTTTGTGATGATAGTGTAGCAGTAGTTCTGTTCTGTTTCTAGCCCATGCTGTAGCTGTTTGATGGGATAGTGTAGAGGGAGGTTTACTCACCCATATTGCACAGTATAAAGGGAACTTTGTTCTGTATCTAACATATACTGTAACCAACCTGGGAGTGCTTGACCGGTCAATGTAGAGAGAGTTCTACTCTGTACCTGACTCTTGCTTTACCTGACCTGGGAGCATTTGTCGTTGACAGTGGGAGCAGTATGAGAGTTTTCCTTCACCCACAATGATAACACAACTGATCGGCACAATACTTCTTTCAAAACATTAACAAAAAAGAAAACAGTCCTGCTTAAATGAAAATATTTTCTTTCCCTCTACACATTATGGAGAATCTGGGGCTGACTCCACCCACACACTGACACAATTCGAAATGAGAATGCAGTCTTCTTCAAATAAAATAATTTTTTTCTCCATTCCCTCAGAAAGACTCCGCTCCTGTGCATCCAATCCATGTCGGAATGGTGGAACCTGCAAGGAGGCTCATGGAACGTACCAGTGCATCTGCCTGTACCGCTTCACTGGCAAGAACTGCGAGACGGGTATGTCCAAAAACAATGTAAAGAGGCCCACCGTCAGACACATATGCAGTAAAATGGGTATAAAGGGAGCCCCACTGTGAAATGAGTGTGGAAAAGTAACATGGATATAAAGTGTCTTACCATGAGAATGACACACGAATGATACAAGTTTAAAGAAAGTCTCTCTACCAAGATAGTTACAGCATTACTGATTGGATATGGCTGGACATTTCACTCTGAAATTGGTACACCAATAACACTGGGATATAAGGGATATCATTCTGGGATAGTTACATCTGTAATGCTTTGAAACTCTATAAATGATGTACATCCATTTAGGTTAACTACACTGGTATAAAGAAGGTCTTACTCCATAATGGTTGTTGTGTGTCTGTTTATTCCTGTCTGACTCTGAGTCCCTCTCATCTGTTCATTTGTAATAGTGCTTTATCTTGTTCCTCTCCGTGTAGGTAAGCCAGACCCTTGTTCATCCAGCCCATGCCAGAACGGTGGCACCTGCTTCCATTACATTGGTAAATACAAGTGTGAATGCCCTAGAGGATTCACTGGACGGCACTGCGAGACAGGTATATGGCCATAGTCACTGCAAAAGTACAGCAACAAGATATCCTGTGATGTACCATTTCCCACTACAGAATCTCAGTCGACAAAACTCCATCCCATTGACTCCAATTGGATAGAATTCCACTTACCAAGTCCCTTCCCATTGATTACTTTTGTATAGAATCCCAATGGTACAACCACTTTTTATTCACCATTCTATATTGGCCACGTTCTCCTAACACCTCAAATTTTAAATTCTCATCTTGTGCTCAAATTCATACATGGCCCTCTCTATCTTTGAAGCCCCCTCACCTAAACTGAACAATTATTTATATTTGCATGAAGTTGTTTCTGTCTGAAACCCAGCTCAGTGTTTGAAGGCCATGCATATTCACTCAGCCTTTCTGCTTCAAAACCAGTCGGCATCTTGTTTCTTCAGAGGTGGACTGTGGGATCCCCACTGAAGTGAAACATGCTGAGGTGCTCATCTCTTCAACCAAGTATGGCTCAGTCGCTCAATATGTTTGTGAAGCTGGATACGCAGTGCGGCCAAGTACAGGAGAGAGTACTTGTCGATTGGATGGAAGGTGGAGTGAAGCACCAAGCTGCAAGGGTGAGTGACACAGTCACACCACAGCCATGATGGGTATTCCTCCTGAAAGTATATTTAGATGTCCGAAAATTATACAGAGTGTCAGATACCTGGGAGTGTGTTACAGGCTGCAATCTAATTGAGAGGTTTAAATATAGAAAAATGGATACCAGGGAGCAAGTTACATGCTGCAATTTAATTGAGGGGCTTGGGTAGTTTATATATGGAATAATGGATACCCGGGAGTGAGTTACAAACTGAAATCCAATCAAGGGGTTTGGATCATTTATATATAGAATGATGGATAGCTGGGAATGAGTTACAGACTGGAATCTTGTCAAGGCCTTCGGGTGGTTTATATATAAAATAAGGATACTGAGGAATGAATCTATCCAAAGGGTCTTGATCTCTCCATCCCAATTCCTTGGGAATTTTAGACTTTCTGCTATAGGTACCATGTACACATTAAAAGAAATTAATTTTCTCAATGCCTGATCGATCCACCTGTACCTAATCGGTTCCTAAACTTACTGGACTGGTATTTGTCAGCAGCTTTCATTCCTGAAGCGGATGTGAGGAAATCATTCAGCGTGTCTGCAATTATATTTTTTTGCCTATTTCTATGTTGAAGCAGCCATCTGACTTTGCCTGCTTTTTTACATTGTTGAAGAATTGATTTTCAAGACCTCTTCACACTTTACATTTCGCCTTTTTCTTGCTCTGTGACCCATTCTGATATCCTATTAGTTTTTCTGATATTCATGGTAATTGCCCTGACTGACTCTCCTTCCTTCATATCTGGTATATTTACCAAAGTGATGGGGATTTTACTGGGTTGTGCTGCCACCCATGGGTTTAATTGGGTTCTCCAGTGCTTGCTTTAGTTTTTTGGGTTTTGTAGGGCTCACATGGTATTATTGGGTTGTGTGGGTGCCCATGAATTTATTGGATAGTGTGAGGAGGGCATTGTGTGAGGAAAAGATTGGACATAGGAACAGAAAAAGGAGTAGGCCATTTGGAGCAGAAGTAGGCCTGTCAAGCCTGCTTCACCATTCAATAGGATCACAGATGAACTTCTACCTCAACTCCACCTTCCTGTACTGTCCCCATATCACCTGATTCCTTTAGTACCCCAAAATCTATCGATCTCTGTCTTGCATAAACTCAACAACTGTGCATCGACAGCTCTCTGGGATACAGAATTCCAAAGATTTGCACCCCTTTGAGTAAAGACATTTCCCTTCATCTCAGTCTTAAATGGCCAACTCCTTATTCTGAGACTGTGACCCTTAGTTCTAGATTCCCCAGCCTGTGGAAACATTTTCTCAGCATCTACTCTGTCAAGCCCCTTCAGAATCTTATATGTTTCAAATGGATTACCTCTCATTCTTCTAAATTTGAGGGAATATAGGCCCAGTCTATGTAGTCTTTCCCTTTTTTTAGAACATTACAGCGCAGTACAGGCCCTTCGGCCCTCGATGTTGCGCCGACCTGTGAAATCATCCGACCTACACTATTCCATTTTCATCCATATGTCTGTCCAATGACCACTTAAATGCCCTTAAAGTTGGCGAGTCTACTACTGCTGCAGGCAGGGCGTTCCACGCCCCTACTACTCTGAGTAAAGAAACTACCTCTAACATCTGTCCTATATCTATCACCCCTCAACTTAAAGCTATGTCCCCTCGTGCTTGCCATCACCATCCAAGGAAAAAGACTCTCACTATCCACCCTATCTAACCCTCTGATTATCTTATATGTCTCTATTAAGTCACCTCTCCTCCTCCTTCTCTCCAACGAAAACAACCTCAAGTCCCTCAGCCTTTCCTCGTAAGACCTTCCCTCCATACCAGGCAACATCCTAGTAAATCTCCTCTGCACCCTTTCCAAAGCTTCCACATCCTTCCTATAATGCAGTGACCAGAACTGCACGCAATATTCCAGGTGCGGTCTCACCAGAGTTTTGTACAGCTGCAGCATGACCTCGTGGCTCCGAAACTCGATCCCCCTACTAATAAAAGCTAACACACCATATGCCTTATAGGATAATCCCAGGAATCAGCCAAGCGAACTTTAGTTGCACTCTGTCTAAGACAAGTATATCCTTCCTCAGGAAAGGTGACCGAAACTGTACACAATATTTCAAGGTGTGGTTTCACTAATGCGTTATATATTTGTAGTAAGCCTTATTTGTTCTTATACTGCATTTCCTTTGTCTTCCAAATTGCTTTCTGTATCTGCATGCTACCTTACTGTGGTTTGTGTACAAGGACACCCAGGTCTCTCTGAAACCAACATGTGCTAGTCTCTCGAGATTTAAAAAATATTCTACTTTTCTATTTTTCCTACCAAAGCGGATAACTTCACGTTTCTTCATATTGTATTCCATCTGCTATGTTGTTGCCCACTCATTTAACCTGTCTAAATGCTTATGAAGCCTCTTTGGATCCTCTTCACAGCTTACTTTCCCACCTAACTTTGTACTGTCAGCAAACTTGGATTCATTACTCTCGGTCCCTTCAGCTAAGTCATTGATATCGATTGTAAATAGCTGAGGCCCCAGCAGTGATCCTTGCGATACCCCACTAGTTACAGTCTGCCAACCCGGAAATGACCGGTCTGCTCTTACTTCCTGTTTTCTGTCTTTAAACCAATCCTCAATCTCTGCAGACATATTACTTCCAATCGCATTAGCCCTACTTCTGTGTAATAACCTTTTGTGTGGCAACTTGTCGAATGTTTTTGAAAATCCAAAGACGCTACTTCCATTGGTTCACCCTTCCCTGCCCTAATAGTTACATCCTCAAAAAACTCTAATAAATTTATCAAACATGATTTCCCTTTCATAAATCCATGTTGACTCTGCCTAATATGATTTTCTAAATGCCCTGTTACCATATCCTTAATAATAGATTCCAGCATTTTCCCTACTACTGATGCTGGGCTAACTGGCCTATAGTTCCCTGTTTTCTTTCTCTGTCCTTTCTTGAATAGCAGGGTTACATTTGCTAATTTCCAATCCACAAGGACTTTTCTGGAATCTAGGGAATTCTGGAACATTAGAACCAATGCATCCATCGTTTTTGTAGCCACCTCATTTAAAACCCTAGGATGTCGGCCATCAGGTCCAGGGGATTTGTCAACTTTTAGTCCCATTAATTTCTCCAGTACTATTTCTTTACTAATACTGATTTCTTTTGAGTTCCTCATTCTCTCAGGACCCTTGGTTCCCCATTATTTCCTGAATGTTCATTTTGGGTCTTCTGCCGTGAAGACAGATACAAAGTATTTGTTTAATGTCTGTGCCATTTCATTTTTCCTCATTATAATTTCACCTGTCTCTGCCTTCTAATGGGCCCACATTTACTTTCACTAATCTCTTCTTATTTACATACCTATAGAAACATTTACCATGTGTTTTTTATGACTCTTGCTAGTTTACTCTCATTCTTGTTTCTCTTTTCTTTTCCATTTCATGGCCCTCTGTTGAATTCTAAAATCCTTCCAGTCGTCAAGCTGTAATTTCTTTGGAAGCATTATAAGCATCTTCCTTTAATCTAATACTTCTCTTGTTAGCCATGATTGGATCGCTTTTCCCGTGGGGTTTTTATTCCTTAAGGGAATAAAATAATGTGTTGCAAATTATGAATTAACTATCAGACACCCACAAAACATTTGAGGTGGAATCAGTATCTTTATTGCAACAGTACTTCTTTAAATCCCATCCAATTCCATTACATCCTTCCCGTGCCATTCCTCTCATGCCATACCCATCCCATTCCTTTCAACCTCTCATGTCATTCCCATCCCATCCCCCACCCCACTCCTTCTTCCTATGCCATCCCCATCCCCCATTCTATCCCTCCTATTCACTCCCCCTCCCTCCCATGACCACCCACCCCATGTTTCCCCATTCCCCCCCCCCATCCCCCATGCCATCCCCTAGCCCAATGCCATCCCCCGCAATGCTATTTCCCCCATATGCCCCCTCCCCACACCATTCCCCCCCCCAACTTCCTCCCACTACACCAGCCACACCCACAATGTACCCCCCCACGTTGTTCCCCCAGCACATTGTTCCCTCCCAACCACAGAATCTTCCACCACCACCCCACACGCCATCTCCCCATTTCGTTCTCCCCACTCCCAACACTGTACCCCCCCCAACTCTCCATGTTCTTTCACCCCACTCCCTACACTGTTCTCCCCCCACCTTCCCCCCCATTCTCACACCACCTCCCCCATCCCCAATCCCAGCAGCCAGGGTAACTTTGCTGTTGGGCTCCCCTTACCTTCCCCTGTTAGTTTTATCCACCAACCTGCTGCCAACTGTCCCTGCCATGCCATTCCCCCCACCACCACCCCCAAACCCTCCAGCCAGGGTAACTTTGTTGTTGGGCTCCCTTTACTTTCCATTGTTGCTTTTCTTTACCAATCTTCTCCCACAACCTGGCAGCCGCATATGCATCATGCAGTCTAGTCCGCCATGCGCTACATGTGCCTCCACATGCGCCAGGTTCTGCACACCAAATCAATCAACCAACCAATTGAAAAAGTTCGGACAGACATAAACTGCGGATTATAATTATAGATTCTTTAAATGTATGCCATTTCTTATCTGTCATCTCAGAACTTTCAACATAGTTTCCCACTTCACTTTAGCCAACTAGCCCCTCATACCTACCTAGTTTACTTTATTCAGATCTAAGATCATAGTTTCTGCCTTAACTAAATCACTCTCAAACTCAATACAAATTTATGATCACTCTTGCCTAGAGGCTCCTTTATGACAAAGTTATTCACTAACCTTTCTCATGGCACAATACTAGATCCAAAATAGCCTGTTTGCTAGTTGGTGATGCTGATCTAAAAAACTATCTTGTATACATTCCATGAACTCTTCCTCTACACTATTACTGCAAATTTGGTTTGCCCAGTCTATATGAAGATTAAACTCCCCCTTGCTTAATGTATTGCACCTGCTGCATGCATCTCTAAATGCCTGATATGTACTCTACCCGATGCTGTAACTACTTTTAGGGGGCCTTTCAACTGTTCCCGCCAGTGTTTACTGTCCCTTGTTGTTTCTTAGCTCCACCCAAACTGAACCTACATCTTGATTTTCTGATTCAGGTATAGTGCCTTTAGAATTAACTTTGTCCTATCTTCCCTGATGTCACCTTAGTCACTTAATGCTATTAAGCTCTCTGTCCCATCCTGAACTAGTCTGCTTATTTTTGACGTCTTGGCGTTTCTCTTCCTGCTTCTGAATTTACCCTTTCCTGAATCCTCTCACACTCCTTCATTAGATTAAACCCCTGTCTACTGCCCCAGTTATTCAATTTGCCAGGACACTGGTCCCAGACCAGTTTAGGTGGAGCCTGTCCCAATGGAACAGCTCCATCTTTCCCCAGTATTCATGCCAGTGGCCCACGGATCAGAACTCCTGCCTCTCACACCACTCTTTGTGCCACGCTTTTAACCTTCTAATGTGTTTGTACCTATGCCAGTTTGCACGTGGCTCAGGTAACATCCAGAGATTATTACATGTGAGGTTCTGCATTTTAATTTCAACCCAAACTCGGCAAACTCTCTGAGCAGAACCTCATTCCTAGTTCTATCTATGTTGTTAGTTCCTACATGGACCCTCCAACTCCAAGTTGTTCTCCAGCAACAAAACCTTCGGAACTGCCAGTCGTGGCCGCACAGAACAGTATCTATCCCCCGTAGCTATACTACCACGTTCCTTTTCACTCCGCCAACTTAAATGGCCTACTGTACTATGGTGTGTGTATAGTTTGCTTATCCACCCTGCAGACTTTGCCCTCATGCACACAGGCAGCAAGAACCTCGTACCAGTTGGATAAGGGCAAAGGCTGAGGCTCCTCCAGCACTGCCCTGGGGTTCCTCTGCCTGCCTGACTCACAGTCACATCCTCCTGGCCCTGACCATTAATCAAGCCTGTACCACGATCTAACCTAAGGGGTATGACTGCCTCCTGGATCAAAGTGTCCAGGTAACTCCCTGATACCCTGCAATGTATGCAGCTCAGATTCCAGCTCAACAACTCTGAGCTGAAGTTCCTCGAGATGCAGACACTTACTGCCGATGTGGTTGTCTGGGATCACAATGCTCTGCCAAACTCACACGGGCTGAAGTTGAGGCATACCACCTTCACTGCCATTGCTGTATAAACTTGTTTTATTGTTCAATTAATTAGTCTAAGTACTTAATCAACTTAATCAAATGCAGTGATGCCCCAAACATTCAAATATCATATCATTCATTGTTTAAGCTGATTGGGAGAGGTGTTGATGGGGAGCCAGCAGCACATAGTGGAATGCCAGCAATTGTCATGGTTTTCCAGACAAAGGAGAAGATTGGAAAGCATAAATGCTGTTAAGATGTTAAACACTCTGTCCTCAAATATCAATGAATGTTCCTCATGCCCGTTTGAATGGCAGGATGTGTAAGGATGGGGTTAACACCTTTGTGTGTGAGTGTCAGAAACCGTACACTGGATCAGTTTGTGAGTCAAGTAAGAAGTGTAACTGCACTCCCAGAACGAAGTAATCAGTCACCTTGTAGGTAATAAAATGCTTCAATTCTCCTTTATAATTTTTTGTCTATTTGTGACATTTCATGACAGTATCTAATGATGAAGTAAATTAAATACAGAGTAAAGCCTCCTCTATGTTGTTTCAACAAGCATTCCTGGGTGACTCAGAACACAGGTTACAGGCAGAATCGAACTCCCTCTACAGTGCCAAATAAAACATTCCAAGGGTTCGGTACAGCACAGGTTAGATACAAAGTAAAACTTCATCCATACTTTGTAAACAGCATACCTGAGCAGTCTTGGTTAGTATGTGACTGAGCTTTATGCTGGTGTAAATATCAGACAATTGTTTGGATGCCAAGGGGGCGGCAGAGGTGTAATTATATTGCAATACACTGCAAATTGGGAGGAGCCTTTGATGCCAGTTCAATCTCAACTGGAAAATCAGATGGAGCACTGACTGAATAGAAATCTGACACAACTGGTCTGTGCTTGTTTTCCCAATCAGTTACACCCATTAATCTACCTTATATGACCAAATTAGATTCTAAAATATTAACCGATTGATTAACATTAGAATTACAAATAAGCGCAATAACATGAAATGGGAGTGACGACCCTTGGCATCAAGGCAGCATTTGACCAACGGCACCAAAGAGCCCGAGCAAAATTAACATCAGTGGGAATCAGGGGGAAAACTGTCTGCTGTGTGGAGTCATACCTAGTAGAAAGGAAGATGGTTGTGATTGTTGGAGGACAATCATCTCAGCCCCAGGACATCACTGCTGGAATTCCTCAGTGTAGTCTCCCAGGCTCAACCATCTTCAGCTGCTTCATCAATGACCTACCCTCCATCATAAGGTCAGAAGTGGGGATGTTCGCTGATGATTGCACAATGTTCAGCACCATTCACAACTCCTCAGCTACTGAAGCAGCCCATATCCAGATGTAGCAAGACCTGGACAACATCCAGGCTGGGACTGATAAGTGGCAAGTAACATTTGTGCCTACAAGTGCCAGGCAGTGATCATCTCCAACAAGAGAGAACCTAACCATCTCTCTTTGACGTTCAATGACTATCACTGAATTGCCCACTATCAACCTCCTGGGGGGTTACCGTTGACCAGAAATTTAACTCGACCCTCCGTATAAATATTGTGACTACAAGATCAGGTTTGGGAATTCTGCGGCATGTAATTTAACTCCTAACTCCCCAAAAGTTGTCCACCATCTACAAGGCACAAGTCCAGGAGTGTGGTGAAATACGCTTCACTTGCTGGTACGTATGCAGCTCCAGCAACACTTAAGAAACTCAACACCATCCAAGACAAAGCAGTCTGCTTGATTGCCACCGCATCTGCCACCTTAAATACTCACTCCCTCCAGTAAAGGCACGCAATGGCTGTGGTAAGTACCATCTATAAGATGCACTGCAGCAACTCACCAAGCCTCCTTCAACAGCACCTTCCAAACCCACGACTTCTACCATCTAGAAGGACAAACAGCAGACACATTGGAACACCGCCACCTGCAACTTCCCCTCCAAGCCACACAACAGCCTGACTTGGAACTTTATCACCATTCCTTCACTGTTGCTTGGTCAAAATCCTGGAACTTCCTCCCTAACAAAGCTCTGGGTGTACCTACAGCACAAGGACTGCAGCAATTCAAGAAAGCGGCTTACCACCACCACCTCAAAGGCAATTAGGGATGGGAAACAAATGCTGGACTTGCCAATGACACCCACATCCCAAGAACAAATAAAACAAAAATTCATTTTCATATCCATGAGTTTGCAGTCTGCCTCACTCTAATTGGTTAGAATTCACACTTTAAGTAATTCCCCATTCTGTCATTGCCCACGGCCATTCAGTAATGTGTTTCTTTGTGTTCTGCCAGTTGTGAATCCCTGCCGTCTCAGCCCCTGTGGTGCTCGAGGTTTCTGTCGCAGCGTGAATGAATCATACATCTGCACTTGCAAAGTCGGATACTCGGGAAAACATTGCGATGCAGGTAAGGGACAAGTGGTAAATGCTTACCGTAAAACCATTTAGGCAGGCACAAGGGAAGCAGCAGTGGTAGAACATTAGTACAGGCATGAGTGGAGCTGGGAGTGATAGACAATCAGTACAGGCCTGAGGGGAGCTGGGAGTGATAGACAAGCAGTACAGGCACCAGGGGAGCTGGGAGTGATAGAAAATCAGTACAGGCCTGAGTGGAGCTGGGAGTGATAGACAATCAGTACAGACGTGAGGGGAGTTGGGAGTGATAGACAATCAGTACAAGCACGAGGAGAGCTGGGAGTGATAGACAATCAGTACAAGCCTGAGGGGAGCTGGGAGTGATAGACAAGCAGTACAGGCACCAGGGGAGCTGGGAGTGATAGAAAATCAGTACAGGCCTGAGGGAGACTGGGAGTGATGGACAAATGGTACAGGCATGAGGGGAGCTGGGAGTGATGGACAAATGGTACAGGCATGAGTGGAGCTGGGAGTGATGGACAATCAGTACAGGCATGAGGGGATAAAAACAAGAAATGCTGGAATCACTCAGCAGGTCTGGCAGCATCTGTGGAAAGAGAAGCAGAGTTAACGTTTCGGGTCAGTGACCCTTCTTCGGAACTGACAAATATTAGAAAAGTCACAGATTATAAGCAAGTGAGGTGGGGGAGGGGCAAGAGATAACAAAGGAGAAGGTGCAGATTGGACCAGGCCACATAGCTGACCAAAAGGTCACGGAGCAAAGGCAAACAATATGTTAATGGTGTGTTGAAAGACAAAGCATTAGTACAGATTAGGTGTAAATACACTGACTATTGAACAGCAGCAAGTGCAAACCTGAAAAAAAACCTGAAAAAAACAGTGTGTAAGCAAACTGAACAAACAAAGATGAAATGAAATAAATGCAAAAAAAGATTGTAAAAAATGTAAAAAAGAATGTTTAAAAAAAAAGGAAGAAAAAATAACTAAAAATTAAAGTAAAATGGGGGGCTGTCATGCTCTGAAATTATTGAACTCAATGTTCAGTCCGGCAGGCTGTAGTGTGCCTAATCGGTAGATGAGATGCTGTTCCTCGAGCTTGCGTTGATGTTCACTGGAACACTGCAGCAATCCCAGGACAGAGATGTGAGCATGAGAGCAGGGGGGAGTGTTGAAATGGCAAGCAACCGGAAGCTCAGGGTCCTGCTGGCGGACTGAGCGGAGATGTTCCGCAAAGCGGTCACCCAGTCTGCGCTTGGTCTCCCCAATGTAGAGGAGACCACACTGTGAGCAGCGAATACAGTATACTACATTGAAAGAAGTACAAGTAAATTCCTGCTTCACCTGAAAGGAGTGTTTGGGGCCTGGGATAGTGAGGAGAGAGGAGGTAAATGGGCAGGTATTACACCTCCTGCGATTGCAGGGGAAGGTGCCCTGGGACGGGGACGAGGTGGTGGGGGTAATGGAGGAGTGGACCAGGGTGTCGCGGAGGGAACGATCCCTTCGGAATACTGACAGGGGAAGGGAGGGGAAGATGCGACTGGTAGTGGCATCACGCTGGAGGTGGCGAAAATGGCGGAGGATGATCCTTTGGATATGGAGGCTGGTGGGATGAAAAGTGAGGACAAGGGGAACCCTGTCACTGTTCTGGGAGGGAGGGGAAGGGGTGAGGGTAGAGGTGCGGGGAATGGGTCGGACACGGTTGAGGGCCCTGTCAACCACAGTGGGGGGAAATCCTCGGTTGAGGAAAAAGGAGGTCATATCAGAAGCACCGTCATGGAAGGTAGCATCATCAGAGCAGATGCGTCGGAGACGGAGAAACTGGGAGAATGGAATGGAGTCCTTACAGGAGGTTGGGTGTGAAGAAGTGTAGTCAAGGTAGCTGTGGGAGTCGGTGGGCTTATAATGGATATTGGTAGACAACCTATCCCCAGAGATGGAGACAGAGAAGTCGAGGAAGGGAAGGGAAGTGTCAGAGATGGACCATGTAAAGGTGAGAGAAGGGTGAAAATTGGAAGCAAAGTTGATAAAGTTTTCTAGTTCGGGGCGCGAGCAGGAAACTGCACCGATACAGTCATCAATGTACCGGAAAAAGAGTTGGGGAAGGGGGCCTGAGTAGGACTGGAACAAAGAATGCTCGACATATCCCACAAAAAGACAGGCATAACTAGGACCCATGCGGGTACCCATAGCGACACCTTTTACTTGAAGTAAGTGCGTGGAGTTGAAGGAGAAGTTGTTCAATGTGAGAACAAGTTCAGCCAGGCGGAGGAGGGTGGTGGTGGATGGGGACTGGTTGGGCCTCTGTTCCAGGAAGAAGCGGAGAGCCCTCAAACCATTCTGGTGGGGGATGGAGCTGTAGAGCGATTGGACGTCCATAGTGAAGAGGAGGCGGTTGGGACCAGGAAACTGGAAATTGTCAAAATGACCTAGGGCGTCAGAAGAGTCACGGATGTAGGTGGGAAGAGACTGGACCAGCGGAGAAAAGATAGAGTCTAGATAGGAAGAAATAAGTTCAGTGGGGCAGGAGCAGGCTGATACAATGGCTCTGCCGGGACAGTCCCGTTTGTGGATTTTGGGAAGGAGGTAGAAGCGGGCTGTCTGGGGTTGTGGGACTATGAGGTTGGAAGCTGTAGAGGGAAGATCTCCAGAGGAGATGAGGTCAGTGACAGTCCTTTGGACGGTGGCTTGATGTTCGGTGGTGGGGTCATGGTCCAGAGGGAGGTAGGAAGAGGTATCTGTGAGTTGGCGTTGAGCCTCTGCAAGGTAGAGGTCGGTACGCCATACAACAACAGCACCACCCTTGTCTGCAGGTTTGATGACCATGTCGGGGTTAGACCTGAGAGAACGGAGTGCCTCAATTTCAGAGGGGGACAGGTTAGAGTGAGTGAGGGGGGCAGAGAAATTGAGACGACCAATGTCTCGCCGACAGTTTTCAATAAAGAAATCAAGAGCGGGTAAGAGGCCAGGGGGAGGGGTCCAGGTAGAGGGAGAATGCTGGAGGCGGGTGAATGGGTCTGCTGGTCGGGGGGAGGACTCCTGGTCGAAGAAGTCAGCCCGGAGGCGGAGGCGACGGAAGAAGAGCTCAACGTCATGCCGAGCGCGAAATTCATTGAGGTGGGGGCGTAAGGGGATAAAACTGAGACCTTTGCTGAGTACAGAACGTTCAGCATCAGAGAGGGGGAGGTCAGAGGGTATAGTGAATACACGGCAAGGGGTCAGATCAGAAGGGGTGGGGTCAGAGGGAAGTGAAGCGGAAGGAGGATCTGGAGGGGCATTAGTCCCCATCAGCTGCTGGAGCTTGCGTTCCTTAACACCTGAAAGGAAGAAAAAAAGTTTTTTGTTGATGCGTCGGATGAGACGTAAGATGAGATGAAACTGCGGAGTAGAACAGCTTTGAGATAAGGTGAGACGGTGCTGCTGGAGAGAGAGGTCCAGTGTGTGCATGTGGCGTCGCATAGCACTGAGTGTGGATCTCAAGATGCGGCGAGAGTAGCAGTCCGAGGAACGTTGTATTTCTTGGAGATACCTGTGATCCTGGGTGGTTTCAAAGCATGATGGGTGAAACTGCAGTTGGAATCCACGTGGAGGCATGAGGGGAGCTGGGAGTGATAGACAATCAGTACAGGTGTGAGGGGAGTTGGGAGTGATAGACAATCAGTACAGGCACGAGGGGAGCTGGGAGTGATAGAAAATCAGTACAGGCCTGAGTGGAGCTGGCAGTGATAGACAATCAGTACAGACCTGAGCGGAGATGAGAGTGATAGACAAACAGTACAGGCCTGAGGGAGACTGGGAGTGATGGACAAATGGTACAGGCATGAGGGGAGCTGGGAGTGATGGACAATCAGTACAGGCACGAGGGGAGCTGGGAGTGATAGAAAATCAGTACAGGCCTGAGTGGAGCTGGGAGTGATAGACAATCAGTACAGACCTGAGCGGAAATGAGAGTGATAGACAATCAGTACAGACCTGAGCGGAGATGAGAGTGATAGACAATCAGTACAGGCCTGAGGGAGACTGGGAGTGATGGACAAATGGTACAGGCATGAGTGGAGCTGGGAGTGATGGACAATCAGTACAGGCATGAGGGGAGCTGGGAGTGATGGACAATCAGTACAGGCATGAGTGGAGCTGGGAGTAATAGATAATTAATACCATTGGAAACAATATAGGAGAAAAGGCAGAGCTGGGAATGATTTGAGAGCAGCTCGAAATTATGTACGAGCAAGACTGATATTCTAAAAGTAAACATACTTGTGCTCCTCATGAATGAAGGCTTCAACATCACACACTAATCCCTATGGATGGAAATTAACTGAATGGAGAAGCCTCGAGAAAGATTGTCAGAAACATGTTGAAGTGATTTTTTTCCTCCTCACTGTGCAGGAAGGTCAATTTAATCTACAGCATTAGGAGATATAGCCTGGGTGTATACCCAGGTATATTGGATTGCTTTTGGAAAGGAAATATTGTAAAATCGAGCAGGTCAAACCATGAAATAAAAACAAGAAATGCTGGAAATACTCAGCAGGTCTGTCTGACAGCATCTGTGAAGAGAGAAGCAGAGTTAACGTTTCAGGTCAGTGATCTGATGAAACTTTAACTCTGTTTCTCTCTCCACAAATGCTGCCAGACCTGCTGAGTATTTCCAGAATTTCTTGTTTTTATTTCAGATTTCCAGCATCTGCAGTATTTTGCTTTTATATTAGGTCAAACCATGACCTTGCCCGATTTTTTTTTTCCTGAAACTTGCTGCTTCTGGATGTTCCAGTACACCTGGCTGCAGACCTAAGAAAATCTTCCCTATTATCTCTTTCAAAAAGCAACTGGATATAAATCTGTTTGGGACAGGATTACCGCTTATAGGAATAGACCAGTGTTGTTCAGTAGAAATTGCTAACTAGCCTTGGTTGAGGCTGTGGCCATGCCATTTTAGTCACCTGCACTAATTTTAGGAGAAAATGCATCACACACGCTCACAAAATACAGATACAGATAGTAAGAGTTTCTATAGATAGTTAGAAAAGAAAAGAGTTAACAAAGTGAGTGTTGGTCCTATAGAAAGTGAATCTGGGAAATTAATAATGGATAATAATGAGATGGCAGATGAATTGAACAGATGTTTTGCATCGGTCTTCACGATAGACGATACAAGTAACATCCCAGAATTAGCTGTAAGTCAAGAAATGGAAGGGAGGGAGGAACTCAAGAAAATTACAATCACCAGAGTAGTGGTACTGAACAAATTGTTGGAGCTGCGGGCTGACAAGTCCCCGGGTCCTGATGGACTTCATTCTAGGATGCTAAAAGAAGTTGCTAGTGAGATAGTTGATGCATTAGTTTTAATTTTCCAAAATTCCCTAGATTTGGGGAAGGTTCCGTTTGATTGAAAAATAGCTAATGTAATTCCTTTATTCAAAAAGGGAGGGAGACAGAAAGCAGGAAATTACAGGCCAGTTAACTTAACATCTGTCTTAGAGAAAACGTTAGAAGCTATTATTAAAGACGGTATAGCAAGATATTTAGAAAAATTCAAGATGATCAGGCAGAGTCAACATGGTTTTGTGAAAGGGAAATCATGTTTAATCAATTTATTGAAGTTCTTTGAGGGAGTTACATGTGCTGTGGATAAAGGGGAACCGGTGGATGTATTGTACTTGGATTTCCAGCAGGCATTTGATAAGGTGCCACATCAAAGGTTATGGCAGAAAATAAAATCTCATGGTGTAGGGGGTAACATATTGAAATGGATAGAAGATTGGATAGCTAACAGGAAACAGAGAATAGGTATAAATGGATCATTTTCTGGTTGTCAAGATGTAACGTGTGGTGTGCGACAGGGATCTGTGCTGGGCCTCAACTTTTTACAATTTATATAAATGACTTAGATGAAGGGACCGAAGGTATGGTTGCTAAATTTGTTGATGACACTAAGATAGGTAGGAAAGTAACTTGTGAAGGGGACATAAGGGGGCTACAAAGGATATAGATAGGTTAAGTGAGTGGGCAAAGACCTGGCAAATGGAGTATAATGTGGGAAAATGTGAAATTGTCCACTTAGGCAGGAAGAATAAAGAAGAAGCATATTATCTAAATGGTGAGAGCTCTGAGATGCAGAGGGACCTGGGTGTCCTAGTGCATGAATCGCAAAAGGTTAGTATGCAGGGACAGTAAGTAATTAGAAAAGCTAATAGAATGTTATTGTTTATCACGAGGGGAATTGAATAGAAAAGTAGGGAGGTTATGCTTCAGTTATACAGGGCATTGGTGAGACCACATTTGGAGTACTGCATACAGTATTGTTCTCCTTATTTAGGGAAGGGTATAAATGGGTTAGAGGTAGTACAGAGAATGTTTACGAGACTAATACCTGAAATGGGCGGGCTGTCTTATGAGGAACGATTGGACAGGGTAGGCTTGTATCTGCTGGAATTTAGCAGAGTAAGAGGTGACTTGATTGAAACATATAAGATCCTGAGGGGTCTTGACAGGGTGGATGTGGAAAGGATGTTTCCCCTTGTGGGAGAATCTAGAACTAGGGGTCACTGTTTAAAAATAATGTATTCCCATTTAAGACAGAGATGAAGAGGAATTTTTTCTCTCAGAGGGTCGTGAGTCTTTGGAATTCTCTTCCTCAAAAGGCAATGGAAACAGAGTCTTTGAATATTTTTAAGGCAGAGGTAGATAGATTCTTGATAAGCAAGGGAGTTAAAGGTTATTGGGGGTGGGTGGAAATGTGGAATATCAGTTCAGCCATGAAGTTATTGAATGGCGGAGCAGGCTCCAGAGGCTGAGTGGCCTACTCCTGCTCCTAATTCGTATGTTCCCATGTACTTGACATGTGGACTTTTACCTAACAAACATCTAAGCATTCAGTGGCCAAAGGAGTAAAACATTTACTGCGATCACACAAGCTCTGCTTTTTATTGTTTACCAACAAATGCACAAAAGGGTTAAAGTTCACATACATATGCCATGTGAATCTGAGCATTGAGATCACATGACTCATGACCCCCTCTATTGCTCTTTTCTTTTTCATTAATCAGAAACGCAATTAGACACATGTGTCTAGTGACTCAAGTATTGGACAACACTGGGATTCTGTCTATGGAACAAAATGATTCATATGCTGTTATGACTGGAGAGAGGGAACTGCAGCAGGCCAGGGTTGAATGGTGGAGATATGAGGATGGATGAATATTAAGAGCTTTATTTAAATAAGGTTGGGAACTCTGAGTATTTATAAAGGACATATGGGATGTGATGCATTTTGGAAGGAAGAATGAGGAGAGGCAATATAAACTAAATGCTACAATTTTAAAGGGGAGCAGGAACAGAAAAAAAGAAAGTGCCTCTGATGACCACCGAATATCCCAAAATGTTTTACAGCCAATAGGTACTTTTGAAGTGTAGTCACTGTTGTAATGTAGAAAATGTCCCAGTCAATTTGTGCACAGCAAGCGCCCACAAACTGCAATATGATAATGACCAGATAATCTGTTTCTGTGATGTTAGTTGAGGGATTAAATATTAGCCAGGACCTAACTCCCCTGCTGTTCTTCAAAATAGTGCCATGGGGTCTTTTACATCTACCCGAGAGGGCAGACAGGGCCTTGGTTTAACGTCTCATCCAAAAGCTGGCACCTCTAACAGTGTAGCACTCCCTCAATATTGCACTTAAGTGTCAGCCAGGTCCAACTCTGGGCACCACACTTTAGGAAGGCTGTCAAGACCTTGGAGAGGGTGAAGAGGAGAGTCACTAGAATGATACCAGGGATGAGGGTCATTAGTCATATGGAGAGACTAGAGAAACTAGAATTGTTCTCCTTAGAGCAGAGAAGGTTAAGGGGAGATTTAATAGGTGTTCAAAATAATGAAGGGTTTTGATGGAGTAAAGAAGGAAAAACTGTTTCCACTACAGAAGGGTTGATAAAGTAATTAACAAAAGAATCAGAGGGGAATTGAGGAGGAATTTTTTAACACAGCAAGTTATAATCTGGAAAGCACTGCTTGAAAGGGCGGTGGAAGCAGATTCAATAGTAACTTTGAAAAAGGAATTGGATATACACTTGATAAGAAAACATTTGCAGAGCTGTGGGGAAAGGTTGAAGGAGTGGGACAAATTGACTAGTTCTTTCAAACAGGCATGATGTGCTGAATGGTCTCCTTCTGTGCTGTAAGAGTCTATCAACTTTAACTCAGAAAATTAAGTGGGTGGGATAGAGTCCATGGTAACGCAGATTGTAGATGGGCTGTGGAAGGGGATTAAATGGATGGGTAGAGCCTATAATGGGATAGAGTGTGAATGGACTGCAGAATGAATGGGTCTAATACACCAAATCACCTTTACTCATTCAGTACTTTGCTCCCCTCTCAATGGAAGTGGCTGTAGGGTGGACGTGACAATAGGGATGTGGAGAAAATAAATGACTGTTTGCTGTTGCCTTGTTCTCAGCGAGCACTGCCGTTTTGTTCATTCCTGTTTTATTTTGTTTCCCAGAACTCACTCCACCAGCGAAACTGACAGTGGTAAAATCAGAGGGTACTGAGATCGAAATCTCATGGCACGCCCCAGGGACTGACAGCACACAGGAGCTGATCGATGGTTTTGCAGTAACGTACACGTCCTTCGATGGGAAAGTGCGCAAGACTGATTTTGTCGACAAAAGCAGATCACGGCACCAACTGAGGTCACTGTCCCCAGGAAGACTTTACAACATCTCTGTTTTCTCAGTCAAGCGTAACGTCAATCAGAATGACATCAGCAAGCCTGCTGTGCTCCTTGTATGGACAAGTAAGTATGTTCATTCCATGCTGTGCTTACACATTCCTACAATATTCCTCTTTCTCCCTTCCAGACTGGAACACCACCATTTACACCCATTGGAAACTTCAGACAAAAGTGCAGTAGGATGCTTTGCTGTTTGCAAGCTCTGTGTGTGACAGCATTTTATAGTTGTACATCAGATTTATACACACCAGCCTTTTTCTCAGGCTTCTGGTACTGATCGGATGGCTGATTTGGTATATTCCATTAAAGAAAGAACTTGCATTTAGGCAGTGCCTTTCATGGCCTCGGAACATTCAACGCGCTTTACAGCAGTACTTCCGAATTGTAATCACTGTTCTAATGTAGGGAGCTACAGCACCCTGTTTTGCCCGACTCCTATTGACTTCAATTTTGCTAGGGCCCCTTGGTGCCTCACTCATTGAAATGCTGCCTTGATGTCAACAGCAGTCACTCTCACCTCACCTCTGGATTTCAGCTCTTTAGTCCATCTTACAATAGATATGACTGGCCCAATGGTCTCCTGTAATGTAAGGGTCTGTGTTCCGCCCAGCACTATGAAGAATGTCAACCGTACCCCAGACCCTGTCCACCCGCAGCTCAGAATCAAACGCCAATATTTTTCCTGCTGCCTCTTTACCTGAGACCAACTAACTCAGCACAGGTAGAGGATTAGACCTGGGATATTCCTGCTCTGTGTAGCTCAGACCAACATGGAGTTGTCCATTAACACACAGAGCTATCAGAGACATTATGGCCAAGCTTGACATAGTTTGATCTAAAAGTTAAAATGGCCAGTCCCAGATAGCATGCCCCATAGTGGCTATCACAGGGCCATGCTCGTGGTTCAGTTTGTCAGTGAATTGCCCAGAGTCACACAGACAGCAAGGCCCTCTATAATTTAGAGCTCTCACATGTCATACAAAAATGGGCTCACAAAGGCAAGCAGTCTTGCTGCTTGGGAATGAAGCATCAGTAAAGGCGCAATGTAACCTGGGCTAGAATGACCTGGGAACACAATGCAATCATTCATTGTCCCAGGATTTATACTTGGAGTTTCGACTATGATGACAATTAATCTGGGCCATGCCAAGTGGCGCACAAACAACAACGTGATAATGACCAGGTAATCTGTTTTAGTGATGTTGTTTGAGAGATAAATGTTGCTGAAAATATTGGGGAGAACTATATTGCTCTTCTTCAAAATAGTGCCATTGCATCATTTACTTCCACATGAAGGGGCAGACTGGACTTTATTTTAATGTCTCATCCAAAAGACACGCCTCCGTCAGTGCAGCACTCCTTCAGTATAGTCGAGTCTCTGGGTGGGACTTGAACCCACAGCCTTCCAAGTCGGAGACAGATTGCTACCAGCTGAACTGCAGCAAGTACATTCCAATGTGTAAAGTTCCCTAACGAAGCAGCTTTGATTTTGACTTGAACCAATGTTTACTTAACAATTCGACCTTCAGGCCTTAAAGGTACACTGTGTATTATGTGATCTCGCACTCCCGTCCTTGTAAAACAATGTACTATTTGACGTAGCATACGTAATGGCGTGGGCGATGGGCCCAGTATTTTTACAAAAAGAATACATCTTCTATATGTTTGGTCCATCACATTACAGATGTCACACTTTATTATAGTTTGCAAATCAATCTTAAAAGAGAAAGAAAGCTAGTCATTTAATGCTGCAAACTTCTCACCCGGAGCCTGAAACTTAGAAGTATTTTCCAATCTGCACAATACCTATACTAAAGAACTAAACCCTAAAGCGCTGTTTACTTGACAACAATAATATTATTGTGGATTTCAATAGATGCAGCTTCACTCTAACAGAATAATATAGTGTTCATTACATAATAACTGTTTTTATTAAAGTACTTATGATCCAACTGACTGTAAGCAATGCCATGAGAGATTCACGAATGTATTTGTGTAATTGTAATGCTGTGTCAGCTGGAAAGGAAATTCAAGTCTGTACATGGAACATTGCTCAGGCTGCAAAAAATCAAATCTGAGTCTCATATTTAATGGCAAATATTTGCCTGAAATTTTTCTTTCTTTTGTCTTAAACCATAGTGGAATACACAAAATGCAGCCCGTAGCTCCGTGAGACCCCCCCTCTGTTTCTTTTCTATGTGAATTTCTCAAAATGTAATGCTATTATTGGGTATTGAGGACCATTATACAAAGAACTAGTGAATATCACCGGGATGGTACTTGTTTCCTGGATCATTAGCTTATGCTTTGCTGGGTGTGTGTGTTTTCTATGGATAATCTTCAAAGGGTCTGTTTTTATGCCCAAAGGAAAACTCATATTAAAAGTCAACATATGCACAGCAACAACTTGTATTTATAAAGCACCTTTAACGTAGTAAATTGTCCCAAGGCACTTCACAGGAGTGAGGTCAGCAGACATGGTCTCTTCAGACTACTAGAAAAGATTGGATGCCCACCAAAGTAACTAAGTATCATCACCTCATTCCATGACAATATGAAAGGCACAATTCAACATGGTGGCTCCTCATCAGAGCCCTTTCCTATCCTTAGTGGCGTGAAACAGGGCTGTGTTCTCGCACCCACACTTTTTGGGATTTTCTTCTCCCTGCTGCTTTCACATGCGTTCAATTCCTCTGAAGAAGGAATTTTCCTCCACACAAGATCAGGGGGCAGGTTGTTCAACCTTGCCCATCTAAGAGCGAAGTCCAAAGTACGGAAAGTCCTCATCAGGGAACTCCTCTTTGCTGACGATGCTGCTTTAACATCTCACACTGAAGAGTGCCTGCAGAGTCTCATCGACAGGTTTGCGGCTGCCTGCGATGAATTTGGCCTAACCATCAGCCTCAAGAAAATGAACATCGTGGGACAGGACGTCAGAAATGCTCCATCCATCAATATTGGCGACCACGCTCTGGAAGTGGTTCAAGAGTTCACCTACCTAGGCTCAACTATCACCAGTAACCTGTCTCTAGATGCAGAAATCAACAAGCGCATGGGAAAGGCTTCCACTGCTATGTCCAGACTGGCCAAGAGAGTGTGGGAAAATGGCGCACTGACACGGAACACAAAAGTCCGAGTGTATCAGGCCTGTGTCCTCAGTACCTTGCTCTATGGCAGCGAGGCCTGGACAACGTATGTCAGCCAAGAGCGACGTCTCAATTCATTTCAACTTCGCTGCCTCCGGAGAATACTTGGCATCAGGTGGCAGGACCGTATCTCCAACACAGAAGTCCTCGAGGCGGCCAACATCCCCAGCTTATACACACTACTGAGTCAGCGGCGCTTGAGATGGCTTGGCCATGTGAGCCGCATGGAAGATGGCAGGATCCCCAAAGACACATTGTACAGCGAGCTCGCCACTGGTATCAGACCCACCGGCCGTCCATGTCTCCGCTTTAAAGACGTCTGCAAACGCGACATGAAATCCTGTGACATTGATCACAAGTCGTGGGAGTCAGTTGCCAGCGATCGCTAGAACTGGCGGGCAGTCATAAAGATGGGGCTAAAGTGTGGCGAGTCGAAGAGACTTAGCAGTTGGCAGGAAAAAAGACAGAAGCGCAAGGGGAGAGCCAACTGTGTAACAGCCCCGACAAACAAATTTCTCTGCAGCACCTGTGGAAGAGCCTGTCACTCTAGAATTGGCCTTTATAGCCACTCCAGGCGCTGCTTCACAAACCACTGACCACCTCCAGGCGCTTATCCATTATCTTTCGAGATAAGGAGGCCAAAGAAGACTTCACAGGAGTGTTTTCAAACAAACTTTGACACTGAACTGCATAAGGAGATATTATGGCAGATCACCAGAAGCTTGGGCAATGAGCTGGATTTTAAGGAGCATCTTAAAAGAGGAAAGAGGCTGAGAGATTTAGGGAGGAAGTTCCAGAACTTAAGGCCTTGGCAGCTGAAGGCGTGGCCACCAATGAAGGAGCGATTAAAATCGGGAATGCTCAAGAGGCCAGAATTGGAGGAGTGCAGGTACCTCAGAGGGTTCTGAGGCTGGAGGAGATTACAGAGATTGTGGGGGGGGTGGGGTAAGGCCATGAAGGGTTTTTTAAAAAAGGATGAGAATTTTAAAATTGAGGCATTCCTTTACTGGGAGCCAGTATAGGTCAGCAAGCACAGGGGTGATAGGTAAATGGGACTTAGTGCAAATTAGAACCCCAGCAGCAGAGTTTTGGATGACCTCAAATTTATGGCGGGTAGAACATTGAAAGTCAGCCAGAAGTCCATTTGAATCGTCAAGTCTAGAGGTAACAAAGGCATGGATGAGGGTTTCAGCAGCAGATGAGCTGAGACAAAATAGTGCCATTGCATCATTTACTTCCACATGAAAGGGCAGACTAGACCTTATTTTAATGTCTCATCCAAAAGACACACCTCTGACAGTGTAGCACTCATTCAGTCTAGTCAAGTCTCTGGGTGGGATGTTATGGAGGTGGAAATAGGTGGTATTAGTGATGGTCCAGATATGTGGTCAGAAACTCATCTCATGGTCAGATATGACACCAAAATTGTAAACCATCTGGTACAGACTCAGACAGTTGCCAGGGAGAGGGATGGGGTTGGTGGTTAGGGTTAGCGAGCGGAGTATGTAGCAGGAACCGAAGACAATGGATGGAATCTTATGAATGCCGCAGCATTTCCGATGGCAGGACCGGAAGTTGTCATAACTTACGCTCCCACTGCAAATCCCATGTCCTACGCGATTTTATATGTAAATTAGCCATGCGGCGACGGGCATGGAAAACACATGGGATCACGTGGCGGCGGCGGTCTTTCATTGGTGGAACCCGCCATCACTGCCCCGAGCACCATGATCGCCACAGATATAAAACATTCTGTGCTTGCAGCCTCAAGGAGCTGCAGCCTTCATTTCATGTATCTCCAGAATAACTTAGTTGAAGCTTTCACTTAAATCAAAATATTTTTGCCTCCCTTATTTCGTGAAAGTCACCACCAACTTCATATCATTTATTTTCCCTGCAGTCAAAGTGAAGTAAATGGCAGCCAGCAGGCAGCGTCCTGCCCCACGGTTCAGTGATGCCTCCCTGCAGGTTCTCCTCCAGGCCGTCAGGGAAAGGCGGGAGGTCCTGTTCCCTGCACATGGAGTCAGAAGACCCTGTCGCCTCAGCAAGGCGACCTGGATGGAGGTAGCAGAGGAGGTCTTGAACTGTGGGATAACTCTTAGAACATGGGTATAGTGCCGCAAGCAAATCAATGACTTGCTCAGATCAGCAAGGGTAAGTTGTCCTGGCGAGGCTGCTCCATTGATTTCTTCTATGGCTCCGTGTCTTTATGGTGGAGGGTACACAAGGAATGAGTCGAATGCATAAGCAGCCTTGGTGCCATCTACTGAATGATGAAGATTGGCATTGTTTATGTGATTGGATGTGTTGTGAGAAAGCCACTCTGGAATGAGTGATGTCGATGCAGTGGTTGTGACGCATCATTTGCCATGTCATTAGGATAAACGAAGCCGCAACCAGCGCGAGCGTGCTAAGATGGGAGATATGGTCCCTGACATCAGGCTGCTGACCACGGCTGAGGAGGAGGCCTCTGAGATCAAGAGTGGGGGGTGGGGGTGCAGGGTGATCAGAGATGGCAAGGCAGGCTCTACAGTGCGGAAGAGTGAAATGTCACCTCTGCTCTTGTAGCCAAATGTGGAAACTGAAGGAAATTGTGTGAACTCATGTGAACTTAAAGTGCCTCTGTTTGTGTCTCCATTGTAGGTGCCTGCAATCGAGTAGCAGAACACCATCTGGCTTAAGAGTCCTCCTCTGGGGAGCAAGAAGAAGCCAATGCCCCAGAGAATGCTGTGTCACCTGCCTCCTCTTCCACCTCCATCAGTGCAGATACATCCACACGTTCTGCGGGGGGTGGGGGCAGGGTGGGGGATGGTGGTTTAATATTAGAATCTGGGTCACAATCTGGTGTGCATGACGCACACACATTCCAGCAGCTGAGGGAGCATGTGCCAGCTGGGTTCCCTGACAATCGGAGGACTGCTGGGGACCGGGCCCCTGCTCAGCCCCACGTTCATGATGATCCTCTGTTTGTTGCTATGAGAGGTCTGCTGGATGTGCAGCAAAGCCATGTGGAAAATATGTTGGAGATGCCTGAGGTCATACGTGGCTTTGCATGTGCCATGAAGGAGTCCATGCAAGCCATGACGTCTTCCATGTCCTAGGCTTCCTCAGTCGAGAGCTTGGCGAGCTCTGTTGTGAGTCTGGTTGAGCACTCAAGCCATATGCGATCTGACCTGCACTCCATCGCTGTTCTGTGGGCTCCATGCATCAGAGTCTAAGCGAGAGGGGGATGAGGAACCTGGACCTTCCTCCAGGTGTTCCTTCCCCTCAGGGAGACAGGCATGTGCCACTGTGCACACAAATGGATGAGGAGCTTGTGCCAGCTGCCCCGGGGCCGTCTTCTCAGGATACCCCTCGGGAAAGTGGCAGCTCGTCCTCCCCCCTGACATTGACTCTCTTACCTCCAGTAGGCATGCACAAGGGGGATACTCAAGTACCATGGCTGCAGACTCCCAGTAGGATGGAGCCATCAAGGCCCCATTCCTCCAGAGGACGCCCCCCACGGTCATCCACAGCGACGGGGCAGCGCACTGAGCAGACTGTCTCCACCTCAGCTGCTAATATTGGGGTAGCACCTAGAGGTAGTGGCAGGAAATGAAAATTGAAACAGTTTTGAGCATGAAGGTGGCACAGGTGATGTAGAAATATTAAGGAATGCAAAGATGCATTAAAATATTTTTATTTCTCACAAAATTTGATGCGCTCTCGGTAATGTTTTGCTTGGTTACAGATGGATATAAAGAAGTTTTTTAGGAGGCCTATGGCAGGAATGCAATGATGCTTGCAAAGCATCTCAGGAAATGCCCAGTGTCCATATCTCATTGAAATTTGAACCTTCACTCTTCAATGAGGGCTGTTTTCCTATTGATGATTGATAACATTTTTACAATACTGTCATGCCTTACTTTTGCTTTCTACAGTCATAACAAGGCTGCTTGTTGTGGTTTGCAGTCGCATTTATCGTAGCCTATGGATGATTTCAACTGCCAATCACATGAAAGTGGAGGCATGCTTCATTAAGATTGCAGAGAGGAATAAGACCTCATGCAAAAGAGAATTTCTGTGGGAATTGTTATGTTTCTCCTCCCAACGTTCCTTGATGATATGGCTTATTGTTGGCTGAAACATGTATAAATGAGGTTCTCCCTGATATCCCTTGCATGTCTCTCCATGGCCCTCATATCGATGACAACATTGGTGCCGAAAACTACAGACCTTGTGCCTGGTTGTCCTTGTCGACATGTAAGTAGATGAAATCATTGGCACGTCAAAAAAGGGCATTGGTCACCTCTTTGATGCACCTGTGGGTCGCAGACCGCAAGATATGATGTATGTTTCCTGTGGATCACTGGTAGCAAAGAAATTGAGTGCAATAGTAACCTTGACGGTAAGTAGCATACGGTTCCCAATGAAAATAAGCCTCTGCAGGTAATGCTGAAGGATCTGTTACGGCCAGCTGAGAATGAGGTCACAGCCGCCCCTCTTGCCCTTCCTCTTATTTGACCGCAACAGGGTTTATTCCTTTTAAACAGTGGTTGTGCTTACCACCTCAGTGAGTGTTTTACCTTTTACCTTTACTGAGATCGTGAAAGAACCGATGGGATGGAGTTTAAACAAGAACGAGGTAAGTTTATTATACTCAACGAGCTAAACCCAATCTAAAAATAATAAAAAATACACTACACATTCATGCACATATTCACAGGAGGATCACACACACACACAAATAAATTGCGAAGTGGAAAGTAGGTTTTTTTGGTTGGATTAAAGTCCAGAATAAATAAATGTTAAATACACAGTCTGAGGTTGGGTGATTCGGTGGTCTTCCGGCTGGAGCTGTATTCTTGAAGTCTTGGCTGGTCAAAGTGCACTTTGTGGCTGGACCACTTAGCTCAGGGTTTTCTTGGAGGCAGTCTTGTAGGTGGTTCTCTGTCCCTGGTCTTTGTAGCAATCTGTGGGCTTGGAAAGTTTTTTTTTATTCATTCATGGGATGTGGGTGTTGCTGGCTAGGCCAACATTTATTGCCCATCCCTAATTGCCCTTGAGAAGGTGGTGGTGAGCTGCCTTCTTGAACCGCTGCATTCCATGTGAGGTAAGTACACCAAAAGTGTTGTTAGGAAGGGAGTTGCAGGATTTTGACCCAGCAACAGTGAAGGAACGGCAATATAGTTCCAAGTCAGGATGGTGTGTGGCTTGGAGGGGAACTTGCAGGTGATGGTGTTCCCATGCATTTGCTGCCCTTGTCCTTCTAGTTGGTAGAGGTCGCAGGTTTGGAAGGTGCTGTCTAAGGAGCCTTGGTGCATTGCTGCAGTGCATCTTGTCGATGGTACACACTGCTGCCACTGTGCATCAGTGGTGGAGGGAGTGAATGTTTGTGGATGGGGTGCCAATCAAGCGGGCTGCTTTGTCCTGGATGGTGTTGAGCTTCTTGAGTGTTGTTGGAGCTGCACCCATCCAGGCATGTGGAGAGTATACCATCACATTCCTGACTTGTGCCTTGTAGATGGTGGACAGGCTTTGGGGATTCAGGAGGTGAGTTGCTCGCCGCGGGATTCCTAGACCTCCGACCTGGTCTTGTAGCCACGGTATTTATATGGCTACTCCAGTTCAGTTTCTGGTCAATGGTAACCCCCAGGATGTTGATAGTGGGGGATTCAGCAATGGTAATGCCAATGCACATCAAGAGGAGATGGTTAGATTCTCGCTTGTTGGAGATGGTCATTGCCTGGCACTTGCGGGGTGCGAATGTTACTTGCCACTTATCAGCCCAAGCCTGGATATTGTCCAGGCCTTGTTGCATTTCTACACGGACCGCTTTAGTATCTGAGGAGTCGCGAATAGTGCTGAACATTGTGCAATTTTCACAGCGCCTCATGGATGCCCAGTTTTGCATTGCTAGATCTGTTTGAAATCTATCCCATTTAGCACGGTGATAGTGCCACACAACACGATGGAGGGTATCCTCAATGTGAAGATTAGATTAGATTAGAGATACAGCACTGAAACAGGCCCTTCGGCCCACCGAGTCTGTGCCGAACATCAACCACCCATTTATACTAATCCTGCACTAATCCCATATTCCTACCAAACATCCCCACCTGTCCCTATATTTCCCTACCACCTACCTATACTAGTGACAATTTATAATGGCCAATTTACCTATCAACCTGCAAGTCTTTTGGCTTGTGGGAGGAAACCGGAGCACCCGGAGAAAACCCACGCAGACACAGGGAGAACTTGCAAACTCCACACAGGCAGTACCCGGAATCGAACCCGGGTCCCTGGAGCTGTGAGACTGCGGTGCTAACCACTGCGCCACTGTGCCGCTTTTAAAGGGGCGAGGCTTCGTCTCCACAAGGACTGTGCGGTGGTCACTCCTACCAGTACTGTCATGGACAGATGCATCTGCAGCAGGCAGATTGGTGAGGACAATGTCCAGTATGTTTTTCCCTCTTGTTGGTTCCCTCACCACCTGCCACATGTCCAGTCTAGCAGCTGTGTCCTTTAGGACTCGGCCAGCTCAGTCAGTCGTGGTGCTACTGAGCTCCTCTGGGTGATGGACATGAAGTCCCCCGCCCAGAATACATTCTGCCCCCTTGCCACCCTCAGTGCTTCCTCCAAGTGCTGCTCAACATGGAGGAGTACTGATTCATCAGCTGAGGGGGGAGCAGTAGGTGGTAATCAGTAGGAGGTTACCTTTCCCATGTTTGACCTGATGCCATGAGACTTCATGGGGTCCGGAGTCGATATTGAGGACTCCCAGGGCAACACCCTCACCACTATATACCACTGTGCCGCCACCTCTTCTGGGTCTGTCCTGCCAGTGAGACAGGATATACCCGGGGATGGTGATGGCAGTGTCAGGGACATAGTCTGTAAGGTATGATTCCATGAGTATGACTATGTCAGGCTGTTTTGACTAGTCTGTGGGACAGCTCTCCGAACTTTGGCACAAGCCCCCAGATGTTAGTAAGGAGGACTTGGCAGGGCTGGGTTTGCCGTTGTCGTTTCCAGTGCCTAGGTCGATGCCGGGTGGTCCGTCCGGGTTCACATTCGCTGACGGTTTTCAAACTTGATGTTTTCTGGAGAGAGAGAGGGAGAAAGGCAGGCACACAGCCTTCTCTGCTGCTGCACACTCAGTTACTGCCTGTCTCGTTCTGTGGAACGAAACTCCCAGTTTTTTTCAGAGATGGACAGATGGACATGACTGTCTCCAGCTTTTCTCTGGAACCTTCTAATGAGATACAAGGTTCAGAATTGGCTCCACAGGCCCCAGGATGCTATTATTTACAGTCGGAGGGGTTTGCTCTTTCAAAGTCAATGTGTCAGGATTGCCTTGACTGTCATGCTAATGAAGCAATCCGAGGCAATTCAATTGCTTAGAGCAAGCCATTGTTCTGGGTCCAGGGCTTCTCAGACTTCTGGCTCCAGTTGGGCCTTGGAATGTGCAAAGGTGAGTTTCCAACCGATGAATTAATATTTCTCGTTTGGCATATAGTGTTTTCTTAACAGATTGTACACATTTCTGTCGCCATTGCAAGTCACATCCTCATGCTTCTCTGGCATTGCCATGAGCCACCCAACTTAATCTACACCCTTCCCCTGTTACCATAGAACCTCCCCACATTACTGTGCACTGGCCCATCATCAATTTATACGTCATCCTTCCCCCTGTCCCTACTCGCATCACCATCCTCTCACCTTTGAATCTCTCACCCTTGAACCTCCAAGAAACCACCTTGATAAAGTTAGAGATTCCCAATCCCCTCCCTAAGATGACCTCGAATATCCAGCCCTAAGTCTTGACCTCCCAACCCTACCATATATAATTGCCCTTGTGACTGTGACCGTACCTTCTGCCAACCAATTCCCTGAAGTGGACACACAGAACTCCGACATCGACAGTGATCCTTCCTCCTTTTAGGCCCCTCATGACCGTCAGTTGACTGACAGGAACATTTCATCCCACGACCCCCTGTAACTGCACACAGCCAGCCTCATCATCAAAATGATGCTGCCCTCCTCCGATACCTCACCCTGGTCCCCTCCCCCAGACCTGACTACCCTCACCTGCTCCCCCATGGAGCCGAGACCCCACCCTATCCTGCCCGACTACCTTCCCCTGCTCCGCCATGCACCCCAGACACCACCCTGTCCTCCCCAACTCCCCACCTCTGCTCCTCCATGTAGCCCCTACCCAAGCCGTCAACACCATCACCCTTGCTGGTGCAGAACCTGGAGGCAAGCATCCATTCCAATGCTGGGGTTAGCTTAGCGGATGAATGAAAGAGAGAAGAGCACAGTCCTGAGACTCAACCGTACAAATTCGACTGTTGCACGCCACGTTGAAACATTCATGAACCAGGTGGCACGGGAATATTGCTTGCTATTCAGTTAACTGGCAGGTAGGACTAAATCCTCACTATGCTTAGAGTCATGAGTATTCATGGCATGTAAATGAATGCAAAGTTACAATCTGCCATGGCACTGGGCGAACCCTGGAACACCGCAAACCCGCCAACGACTTAATTCCTCAAAAATATCCCGCCGTTGAGAATCTGAAAAACACCTCCCGCTTATTATATTTCCCTGCACACCACCAAATCCGCCGTGGTGGACTGCATAGAATTCCCCCCAGTGGCTTTGCTCTGCGCCATATTTAGTTGGAGAAATTCATGTTCATCTAGTATGGACGCCAGTCAAGCAGTCTGACAATTTAAAGGAAGTGGAGGGGTCGGGAGAGTTGGTTGTGAGGTACTGCTGGGTGTCATCAATGTACAGGTGGAAACTGATGCTGTGTTTTCAAGGGGGACACATAGATGAGGAATAGGAGGAGGCTAAGGATAAATCGTTGGGAGATACAACAGGTAACGATGTGGATGCGGGAAGAGAGGCCCTTGCAAGTGATACTGTGCTATTGCTAAATAGATATGAATGGAGAGAGGCGTGTGCAGTCCGACTCAGCTGGATGACGGTGGAGAGGTTGAAGGAGGATGGCGTGTTCATCAGTGTCAAAGACTGCAGACGAGGGATAGATTTGAAAGATGGGGACAGTACCAGAGGAAAGAGAACCGTTAATAATATCAGCTAATATGGGAGCCAGGAAGGAAAGTTGGGTGATCAGTTCTTTAGCGGGAATAGGCTGGAGGGAGCAGGAGGTGGGTCTCATGGACAAGATGGGCTTGGACAAGATGAGCTTGGAGAGGGCATGAGGGGAGATAGAGAAACTAATGAAAAATGCAAGTTCAGGGCTAGGGCAGTGCAGAACTTTAGAGGAAGTCTTGCGATCTTCTTGGGAGTCCTTGACTCCCTACTTTTGCAAGCCTTTAAACAGAAGGATACTGATAGGGGTCCTGAGAGATCTGACCGCTCACATAATTTACTTTAAATGACTCACTCAAAAGCTAATGAGGAGAACTACAGAGACTTTCTATTTTCTTGTCTCTCAGCAGTCTGTGCCTTTTTGTTTCTTATATTCACCTACAAATAAATCTGACCAAAGGTTTTAACTTGTATGCATTTGTCTGGCTATTGCACATCATTAAAATTGATGGGAGAATGTGGTGGGCGTCTCCATTAAAGAGATGCCACAATTAATTATTGCCACAATTAAAGGGAGAGCCATTGTCGAGGATAAGGCCAAACTGAAACTTTAAGTTCCGCTTGTTGTTTACCAGCACCCCACTCCCACCCGCCCCCCGCCACCTCTCCTTGTGGTTTGGGATTCTTCCTCTGCGACCAATTCTGGTGCCTGGTATCCACGTTAAGCATTAATCTGTCTTTCTCTTTCAGGTGCTGACTGACCCTGCTGTGCATCTCCAGTTTTCTCTTATTATTTCATTGTGTTTCTTTCCTACCTCCCGTGCCGTCCCATCCCGCAGGTAGCAGATTTGTTAAACCTCCGCAGGTCGCATGAGCTGGGGTTCAATGCTGCTTATACTGTAAGGCTCCAAGTGATGGTGGTTTCTCCTCTTCCCTCTAGAACCTGGTCCTATTGGAAACTTGTCAGTAGCAAATGTTACCGCCTCCAGCATATCCATCACCTGGTCTTTGCACAGCCCAAAACAGTCAACTATCAGCGCAATCCAGCTCTCTCTGAAGTCTCCTGACTCAACTAGAGAGACAACCGTTTTGCTGGGGTCTAACCTCACGAACTACACCTTTCAGTAAGTAATGACTCCCTGTCCCATCAACTCCCCACCCTGCCCCCACCCCCCCAACAACCAGGCAGGGGGGAGTATTCAGTGGTAAAATATTCCCCCACCTCAAATTGTCAGTAAGATATATTTCCAAAACTGTAACCCTATATTAACAGGCAGTCAAACTTACTGCCCAATGGGGACTTATCTTTCTTCATCAGTCTCAGCTGGGGCAGCATTTGGATTCTGAAATTGATCTCAGTGCCTCAGAGCAGTTGGGGGTGGGCTGATAGTGGGGGGTGCATGGCATGGAGAGGAGAACCAGCCAGGGTTCACATTGCTGATTAATATCCGGCAATCTTCACTGGAAAGTCTGCTCGCAGATGTCATGTGAGGACATGATTGTATTTTAACGTTGACAGGACGATAATTGACCAGCACTGCCTAGGGCCAAGTGTGCAAACCAGTCATTTGAACATGGTAACCAATGACTGCTGTGCCTGTGCAACTGTATCCCAGAATTAGTCAGCACACTCACAAGAGTTGTGGGGGTGGGGGGTGCGGTTGCTGGCAGTGGTGGGAGGGTGCAGGGGTATTGTGATGTGATGTGTGTGGTATTGGGTGGACAAACTGAAGCTTTTTAAAGTAATGGATTATTTGCTTTTCCATCTTGTCCATCTGCAGTGACCTTTCTCCGGGAGAACTTTATACAGTGGAAGCCATACCACAAATTGGTCTCGAAGCTAAGGAGGGCCTTTTGGAGGGTCTCGCAGCTCCACCTCTGCTTGTGTGGACACGTAGGTTCTGATCATTTCTGAAACGTCCTGTATGGGTTCACACCTCATTGCATTTGAAGTGATCTAGGGGTCACTGCAGTTATGCTTGAGAGCAGGTTAAGAGGGAAGTCATTGGTCAAGTAGCTGGATCCCACTCGGTTTATGTGGACTGATTGTAATTGGATGTCAGTTCTTTGATGTCTTTTGTAAAGCCTTCATGGTCCCTCACTGAAGAACATAAGAAATAGGAGCAGAGGTAGGCCATATGGCCCCTCAAGCTTGCCCCACTATTCAATGGGATCCTGGCTGAACTTCAAAGGTTTTAGAGCTGGCTTTTCATGTTTGGGCATCAGTTCTGTCTGTGATGGCGTACCTCTAGTAAGGGCAGACTGGTAACATTTCCTTTGTATTTCTGCATTAGGCAACCTTTTGGCCATGAGCACAGTCCCCTTTGCAGATACTGCTTGTTGGCTAAGAGAGGCATGAGATCACCCAGTAGTGATTCTACTCTTGACTGCCTCCAATCTCTATCCCTTTACTAGCAGCTCCCCCACTGACATGTGACTAAGATCAGAGATTCAGTGAGTGAGTTTTATGAGTGAGACTTCCTTATACCACACCACAAACTGGGAAGGATGTCAAGGCCTTCAAGAGGGTGCAGATGAGATTTACTAGAATGATAGCAGGAATGAGGGACTTCAGTTGTGTGGAGTGACTGGAGAAATTCGGAATATTCTCTATTACAGCAGAGAAGGTTAAAGGGAGATTTAATGGGTGTTCAAATTATGAATGGTGTTGATAGAGTATTTAAGAAGAAACTGTTTATACTGGTGGGAGGATCGGTAACCAGAGGATACAAATTTATGATCATTGGCAAAAAAAAAGAGGAGATGAGAATTTGTTTACTCAGTGAGTTGTTAGGATCTGGAATGTACTGCCTAAAGGAGAGGTGGAAGCAGTTTCACTGAGAACATTTTAAAGGAAAAATTTAGAGGGCTATGGGGAAGAGCAAAGAGTGGGTATAATTGGATGGCTGGCGCAGGCATGATAGGCCAAATGGCCTCCTGTGCTGTATGATTCTATATTATCTTGTGCTCCAGATTAGAATATTCCAGTGCGCACCCCCATCAACTAAGATTTTTCTGTACAGATGGTCACACACAAGTCTTGCATGAGATCAAGCTGTCTCCAATGTTCAATTGTAATTTGCATCCTGGAGTTTAATGCAATAGTTATATTGGACCACAGAAGGCTGACGGTTCAAGCCCCACTCCAGGACTTCAGGCTGACTCATCAGTGTAATACCAAGAGAGTGCTGCATTGTCTTTGGATGAACCTTTAAACTAAGCCCCCATCCACTTGTTCAGGTAGATGCTGAAGATCCCATGGTGTGATTTGAAGAAATGCCAGGCATTCTGACCAGCATTTCTCAACCAAATACACCAAAACCTCATTAATTGGTCATTCATCCTTTTCTCGTGGTGCAAAATGGATGCCATAGCAATTAATTAATCTTCTACATTTGTAAATTTGTTAGAGTCAATAAGGTAATGTATAAATGCAAGTCTTTGTTTCATACATCATGCATTTTGTATTTCTTTTTATTCCTTCTTTCTCTTCCTTGTCACCCTTTGATTTCCTTTATCATTCTCTTTCTCCACCTATCATTCTGTCTTTTCCTTTGTTTCTCAGTCTTTGTCTTTCTCCCTCTGTCTTTCTCTTTCTCTGTCCGTCTGTCTCTCTCAATCTCATTCTGCCCTCTCCATCCTCTCTGCGACGCACCCAGAGAAGAGTCTATGTCCTGGAGCCTATCAATTCCCCTCGCTACCCAGGAAAGGTGTAAACGCAGGTGCTTGATGATAGCCCTGTTACAACTAGCAATGGAGTCAGATTTTTGGGCAGTCGGTGGCAGGATCACAGCCCTCCATGACCGGTTGTGACTGCTGTGAGTTAGAAGGGATAACACTGGGACTAATGTGACTAATGAAAGCTCACTGTGACTTCCTGCCATAGGACCACTGCCTCCTCAGAACCTTGTACTGGCTGATGTCACAACAACTACAGCAAGGCTACGCTGGAACAATCCCCTGACTGGCTCCAGTGATGGTTACGTCATCAATATCACAACCAGCCGTAACTCAAAAAGCCGCTACATTCCCAATGGAAAGTTAACTGCGTACATGCTCCATGGCCTAGAGGCGGGGCACAGGTACAAGCTGGCTCTAATGGCTGTACAAGACACAGAGAGAGGAAAGCTGGTTAGTGATCCCACCCATCTGACCATCAGCACGTGTAAGTACAAGGATCCAAATTTTGGGAGCTTTCAGTGATTAAACTGAGGATGTACATGACGGTATACACTAGGGAGAGGTGGGGACAGTGGGAGGATCAGGAAGGGAGGTTAATAAAGAAAGGACTTGGACTTGGGAGACGAGGGCAGGGGAAGAGTGGATATAGGCTGGAGGAAACAACAGAAACTGAGTGGATATAAACCAGGGAGGGGAGGGGAATGAGACAATGTACAGACATGGGAGGAGAGATGATAGAGCGAGGATACAGGCTGAAAAGGATAGAAAGGAGAACACATGCAATCAGGGACGGGAAGGAAGGGGATACAAAGGAGTACAGACTGGGGAGGGATAAAAAGAGGATATATATCAGGAAGGGAGGCTGAAGAGAAAATACAGACTAGAGAGTGGACAGAATAAAGACTTGTGGGAGGGGGAGTAGCAAGAGGGCACAGATTAGAAAGATTGAAGAGAGAATACTGTGAGAAAACGGATTTGAGAGGGGGATAAAGAGAGAAGATTGGAAAAGGGGCCAGTTTACAAGGAGTACGTAGTGGAGGAGAGTTGGTGGAAACATTTCTTATTTGTTTCATAGAATGTGGGCATTGCTGGCCAGGCCAGCATTTGTTGTCCATCCCTAATTGACCTTGAGAAGGTGGTGGTGAGCTGCCTTCTTGAACTGCTGCAGTCCATCTAATGCAGGTGCACCCACAGTGCTGTTAGTGAGGGAGTTCCAGGATTTTGATCCAGCAACAGTGAAGGAATGGCGATATAGTTCCAAGTCTAGTTGGTGTGTGGCTTGGAGGGGAACTTGCAGATGGTAGTGTTCCCACTTCTTTGCTGCCCTTGTCCTTCTAGGTGGAAGAGGCTGTAGGTTTGGAAGATGCTGTCGAAAGAGGCTTGTTGAGTTGCTGCAGTGCACCTTGTGTACAGCACACACTGCTTCTACTGTGATGGAGGGAGTGAATGTTTAAGGTTATGAATGGGGTGCCGATCAAGCGGGCTGCTTTGCCCTGGATGTGTTGAACTTCTTGAGTGTTGTTGGAGCTGTACTCATCCTGACATGTGCCTTGTAGATGATGGGCAGGCTTTGGGGAGACAGGAGATGCGTTACTCGTTACAGAATCCTCGGCCTCTGACCTGCTCTTGTAGCCACAGTATTTATGTGGCTGCTCCAGTTCAGTTTCTGGTCAATGGTAACGGTCAGGATGTTGATAGGGGGGATTCAGCAGCAATGGTAATGCTATTGAAAGTCAAAGGGAGACGGTTAGATTCCCTCTTGTTGGAGATGGTCATTATCTGGCACTTGTGTGGCGTGAATGTTATTTGCCACTTATCTGCCCAAGCCAGAATGTTGTCCAGGTCTTACTGCATTTGTACAGGGACTGCTTCAGTAACTCTGGAGTTGGTATCATATTGGGGGATGTTGTCCCTAGAGGTCCTAATTGGAACAGTATGTTACTCAAGGTCCTACATAAAGATCCATCTTTCACCAAAATGCCTTTATTTGCTTTTAAACATTTTCTGTGTTTTGTCAAAAACTATCTGGCGATATTTTATTACTTAATAACTGTTTCCAATCACTGGTCCAACAACAGCATTTTGCATTTATACAGCGCCGTTAAGATAAAGCAATGACCATGACGCTTCACCAGAGATGGACACTGATGTAAGTCAGTGGTTTTGGTACTGGACAGGACATTGGGTTCACAAAGTCCAGCTCAGCTTGAACAGAACAAGACGATAGTCTGGTTCAGTGTGAGTGTGTGGCCAGGGAAGGAGATGTTAGCAGTGCAATGGAGCAGAGTTTGTGGTGGGGGCTGAAGACAGAGCTGGAAATACACTGTTTGTGTTTAGATAGATCTGAACAGAACCATGCCAGGCCAGTCCCATGGAGCTGGACAATGGAGGAGGGACATTAGATGAGGATGTCATGGTTAACAATCATGCAGTATTACATAGCAGTCACTTCCTGCTCTTAATGCTGTGTTTCTAGTGGTTTGGTGAATTTTATTTTTGCCTTTTTGGTTTCCATTTGTTTAACTGTATTTTTCTTCTGCACTTTAGGCTAATTCTGCCATTGTTTTCCAATCTTACTGCCTCCCTACAGATAATGTCTCCATAATTTACAGCAGTCCTTCTGGTTGGATAGGTATTCCTCATGCTGTCATGGGACTGGAAAAAAAGAATTGCATTTCTCTAGTGCCTTTCACAAGCTCAGAAGGTCCCAAAGCCCTTTATAGCCAATGAAGTAATTTGAAGTGTTATAATGTAGGTCAAGGAAGATATGTAGACCCCACCCATATCCCCATTAACCAAGTATGCATCTCCATAGACCTTACTAGAGCTTCTTGGACATGTTGGAGAAGATCTAACTTTGCCATATATGCCTGTCAAAAGAGACCAAACTGCTGGTTAGGATATTGTCATTGAGGTGACATCTTTTAAAATTCTTATCCTTGTATTAAAATCCTTCCATGGTCTCACACCTGCTGATCTCTGTAACCTCCTCCAGCCCTACAACCCTCTGAGAACTCAGCATTCCTCCAATTCTGGCTGCTTTTGCATTGCCCACTTTATTCACCCCACCATTGGCAGCCTTGCTTTCAGTTGCCTAGTCCCTGGGCTCTGGCATTCCCTCACTAACCCTCGCCACCTCTGTCTCCTCCTTTACTAGATGCTGCTTTAGTTCCACCTCTGACCAAGCTTCCAGTCATCCGTCCTATTATCTCCATTGGTTTGGTGTCAGTTTTTGTCTGATAACGCTTCAGTGAAGTGCCTTGGGATATTTTACTCTGTCAAAGGTGCTATGTAAATGCAAGTTGTTGTTGGCTTAACAGAAGCATCATTGTGAGTAGTTGAAGAAGCACACTTATAATGACAGACATTTGTACAACCAGTATGCCATGTTTAAGTTTGATAACTGATCTTTCAGCTGGGTTTTTTCACAAGTGACTCAAGGTGTTTATGGTCTTGGAAGTTATAATGTAGGAAGGTTTTCAATTCCATGCTCCATCTTGAAGATACCTTGACTTCAGTCAGTTTCATCAGTGGCTAGGATGTCACAGCTCCTGAGGGACAGCTAAGAGCTGTAAGGATCAATGAAAGGTGATGACACTAATTACCTTGTGCCTTTTGTTAGTGGAAATTCAAAGTAGCACAAGACCAGGGGAAACGCAAGGAAATTCGAAGGGCAAGTCAGAGCCTGTGGATCCCAGCATATACAACAACCAGCTGCATATCACACTACAGCCTGATGACGAGGTGGAAATCAGCAATGGAAGCTATGAGGACAATTCCCAAATCATAAAGTAGGTGGAACACTTAACTTTTTTGAAATGGATCTTCTTTGAGTCCCTTGTCTGCTATGACACCCCAATCCCAGGCTTTCTGTCAGCTGTGCAGAATTCAAAAATAGCCCCTAAAGTGCAGGAGACCACCAACAAGGTCAAGAAGAGTAGGAGAAATAATGAGGCAATAAAGACTAAGTAAGGGAGGTGAGGGGTTACACAGATTTTGACACCAAGGTTGATAATTGCCCACAGCTGGACAGGTTTGAGTTACTTGTTGACAAGTGGCTGCAGGCTGAACAGAGTAGAGTCAAGGTTCTAGCAATAGGGCATGAAGAACTGTACAACAATTATCAGCTATTTCCCGCTGTGGAGAGCATATTTGCATACATCATCATATTGCAAGCCAAACAGTCAGGACCTGATGAGACACTTCACAGGTGTAAACAAAAGTCAAACTGAGTCCCAACCCACACTTTAATGTCAGCATGTGTCATAGAAAACAATCTCAGAAAATCAGTTTAAAATTTATAATGCTCATTAGTTAGAAATGTTGATAAACAGTAACTGATACATAGAGATTCTTTGTGATCTTTGACCTATTACAGTGGGAAGTAGATTTGCTGTATGAGTGGAGCTGAAGATTCATCCAAGATTGGATTAATGGAGCATTGTTCAATCAATGTAGATGGAGCTTTATTCTGATTCATCCTGAAAGTACTTGATGGAGTCGTGTGGAGAGATATTTATTCTACTTTAAACTGTACTGTACTTGAAATGGGAGTGTTTAATGAGGCAGTGTAAAGGGAGCTGTACTCTGTATATGATGATATTGAACATGACCTGGGAGAGTTTGATGGGGCAATGTAGAAGGATCTCTTGGGGGATAAATGACAGCCCCCGAAAATAAGCACGGGGATCGCACTGCGGGATTAGCCTGTGTCCACTGCTTCTGATGCAAACAGCAGACCAACGTCGTGCTGCCTGCTAACTTACATGATTGCAGTGTGCAACCAGCATTAACCTGCGTGCCTCAGCAACAGGATCAAAATTGAGAGGGGCGAAGACCAGTTAAAGCTAGCCTGCACAACTTAAATTCAGCCTTACCTCTTAAAATAGAGGTGCATTGTGGCAGAAGCAGGTGCTCAAAGCCATTCTGACTGAGAACGACGCAAGGATGGGAGAGAGTGGGCACCAAGATTTTCCAATGCTGCACTGGAGGCCTTGGTCAAGGAGATGGAGGAAAGATGTGCCTATCCATAAGGAGCCAGTAGGCCCCCCAGACAAACTCTCAGAAGGAAGTGGGACCAGATAGCCATGGTAGTCAATGCCAGGAGTCAAGCCTGATGACCTGGATGCAGTGACGCAAAAAGTTCCATGACCTCCCGAGTGGTCAAAATTAGTGCATGTATTTTCAAATGCCATATCCGACCAACTGCACCACTCGCTTCACACATTGCTTAATGCACCACACATCATCACTCACCCATCAACAATCTCTATCAATCAGGACTCATACTTAACATTCATAGCTTCACCTCACCCTAACACATGTAACGCCTCTGCTATCCTCACACCCACATCTCACAGCTTGCTCTTACTGCCAGCTATTCAACCATGACAGACACATCACCCAAACAGATTGCACCACACTCACTGACACACTTCCCTCTCTCTTGCAGGACAAAGTGGCACACTACCAGAGGCAGGATATGCTAATCAATCAGAGGGAGACAGGTGCAACTACACAGCCTTACTCCCATGGAAGCGACGGTGCTCGCCATCATTGCAGCAGCCATTGCTGAGGCCATGGCCAGCGGTGGGACTAAAACGATAATGACGGTATGCTCATACCTAATCCTCCTTCTCATATCCCACTTCCCCCTCATCCCATACTCTCTCTAATTTAGAAGCTACAAATGGTGTAAGCGTACACCTTTTACTTTTCCCCCAGCCCTCATCACAACCCTACCCTTGTGCCTTTCTTCTTTCAGATACCTAAGAACTACAACCTGGACGGGCAGTGGTTGAAGAGCAACAGGTGGAAGAGCTGGAAGACAGTAATGATGAAGAAACACCATCACTCGATCTCACACTGGCAGCCACCAGATCAGATACCAACATTGCGCATACTTTAGAGGATAGCTTAGAGGCAGGATCTGCACATGGTGAGACAGTGGACATCAACGGCCTGCAGCCATGGCAGGGAGCAAGGGTAGAGCCAGCTTGCAGGAGGGTGAAGTTACACCTCATCTCTGCTGCAGAGGATTCTGATGAGCACATCAGTGGGGCAGGCGACAGAGGAAGGCTGATAGCTATCAACAATGAAATACTTGGCGCATTGGCCGGCCTGGCAGAAAGCCTGCAGTCACTGTTAAGGAGCATGGAGGAGCCTGGCACCAACTTTGCACAGGGATTTGTGCAGGGCTTGAAGCCCATCCTTTCCAGCATGGTGGCCAACTCCATTAGCAAACTTGCAGATGCAACCATGATGCAGTATGTGATGGCTGCTGTCTCTGCTTCCGTTGCAGCACAAGCAGAAGCCGTCAAATGTATGGGTATGGCAGTGAAAGCTCAGGCTTCTGTCGCCCAAGTTCAGCTGGTTGCCATGCAGGCTGAGACTGCTGTCATCACAGTTGCGGATGCCAGTGTTCAAAGGGGCTTGCAGAGTGTTACAGCAGTCCAACAATCTGTCCGCCAACAAATTACTAGGATTGCTGAGGCACCGCTCCAGGCGAGTGGCAGTGACTCCATGGAGCGTGAACCTGCTGTTCTCTCTCAGGATGACAGCATTCTTCCTCCCATCATTTGCCCTTGCAGTTGCCTGTCTGTCAGCCAGCCAGACAAGATTACTGCCATCCATGCCGAGATGGTGCCGGGCTTTCTAGGCACAAAGCTGCTCGAGGTCATTCTCCAATGCCATCTGCAGTCTCCCTTACAAAGTCTGTCACTTTCCACAGCCATGCTGCAGCCACTGAGGTAGCACTGTGTAGGAGCACTAGGACAGGCAAAGACACCCACAAGACGGGCTCAAAGGAAATGTACAAGAGTGATTGGTTGACTTTTGTATGAGATATGGCATGCTTTGATTTATAAATTTGATTTGGATTGTTGATTTTGTGTTGGCTTTTTTCCGCTGTGGCCAAACGGGCACTGTGAGGACCAGTGTCACGCCCACACAATCCGAACTTATCAACAATAAAATAAGCTTGTGAAATAAACCCAAAACACTTTTCTTGTAAAATAAAATTGTGTTAAGAGGTCAGGAGACCTTTCCCTTCCGGCCAATTAACTTAAAACTACAAGAACCCTGAGCTAATTTTCAAGTTTGGATAAATCTTGGAGAAGTCATTAATATACAAATGATCTTTCTGTCCACATCCCTGGGAAATCATTAAAATACAAATGACCCTTTCTGTGGCAATGGCTGCTTTTCTGCAACTGATTGGGTTAACAATAAAGTCGCAGACTTTTTGACTCCGAACTCAAATTCAAAAGAATTGGTATGAAAAACTCTGTTTTATCAAGGTGAGATGAGGATGAATGACACCTGGACTCCATTGTCTATCAATGGCCTCACCATCAGAAACCATTTATGAGGGCCATGGAAAGAGAAACTTTGGTCACATGACAAAAACTAGGTTTCTGATAAGGAACTTTCATAAAGGTATATTGTAGGCAGACAGAAGAGATCTATCTATGCCATCGAAGAGAAAGGACCCTGCCTAAGATTACCAGCATTGAACTCCTTATAGGCAGAGACTGGCGTTGGCCTTGAACTCCCTACCTGAGAAATTGTACCATTGACCTTTGGCGGGAATATAATGAGCAGTCTGCAACAGCACATCTGACTTTCTGAACCTCCCAAGTCTTTCTTCAATGAACAAGGGAAAAGATTACAGGCCTGCACTATTTCAAATCTTCACCCCGGGAAAAGCAATATTAACAGAGAACTCTTTACAAATCATCAGACCTAATGCATGCGATCTTTGTAATCTACATCTTTTCTTGATTGTGTATGTATCTATATGAGTATGAGAGTGAGTGTTGTTGCAAATATTTCAGGTGTTGCATAATAAACATTTATCTTTCTTTAAGAAAACCTGTAGTTTGTCTAGTCTTGACAATTAAAGCACTCAGGGATTAAAAACACCTTTTTTAAAAAAAGAAAAAACACTGTCTTTGGCAGTGGAAATGTGAAAAGGGGGTAAACCATCCCCATCATCTCTTACATGTCCGTAACACCAGTGACTCAGGGAAGGTAAGGTGTGGGACTGTTGGTGAAAGGGGAATTGGAGTTGCATTTACTGGTATCGCAGTTGGATGAGTTTTTCACAGACAGCCATCCAGAAAAGGATTATCCACATTGTAAACCCTTCCTCTTCCTCCTTCTCCTCTTTCTGTTGCTCCTCAGCTGCTCACCATGTCGCTGGTAGCAAGGGCTGTGCCCACATGATAGCGAGGTTGTGCAGCATACAACAGACAACCATGAACTTTGACACTCCCCACCACCCCACTCTGTCCAGTACTGTAGGCTCCTTCAGAGGGGTCCAAGCAGTGGAAGCATTGTTTCAGTATGCCAATGGTCTGCTCTATCACAATTCATGTGGCAGCATGGCATTCATTGTATGCATGCTGCGCACATATGCGTGGGTTGTGCACCAGAGTAATTGACCTTGTGGTCAATGGATATCCTTTGTTGCCCAGTAGCTACTCTTTGGTTTGCCATGCTGGCTCAAATGCAGATAGAAGACTGCTGCATAATGAAGGCATCTTGACTGCTGCCAGTGTACTGTGTATTGACCTGCAAGATTCACTGTGTATGGCCACACACCAGCTGGAGGGAGTGGAATCCCCATCGTTTGCGGTACACCTCAGAGTTAGCATGCAATGTCTGCAAAGCGTGCAGCTGTCTGGCAAAAGAGAATGAGACGTGGTTAGCTGTCTTTGAATAGTGAATGTCTGTGACCTTCCTTATGTAACAGTAGCCTGGAAGGATGCACAAAAGCTCATGGCCACAGTCACCTTCGCAGCGACGCACAATGAAGTCCTTGCCCTGCTTTGAGGTTGCGGTTGTGGCTGCAGCAGGTGGCAGATTTCAGTGAGGACTTCCTTGGTGAGGTGCAGACATCTCTTAGACTGGTTCATCACTGAGGTTCAGGTAGGAGAATTGTTCCCTGAACACCCTGGGAAGATATGGCCTCCTGCTGAGACTCCTTCTCCCCCTCTTCCTCTCCTAGCAGCTTGTGTGCCTCTGTTCATTCTTCAATTCATACTGTATTCCAAGTGGAATGCTGACTGTTGTGCCCATATCTGGGAGCAATTGGTTTGTGCAGAAGCCTTGAAATCAGGAACAACTCCTTCAGCACTGCCACACCATTCCCTGTAAACTATGGAAATTTTAAAGAACTACAGAACATACCAAACACTTGTACAATTGTAGCAACATCCAGTAGAAATCAATAGCAACTACCCTGAAAGTAGTTAATGATCTCTTTAAATAGCGGTGGTAGGGGTTCCTTTCCTGCTGCTGAACCTATGTTCAGCCATGTGTGATTAAGTGAGGGCATTAGCTGGTGTGTTAAACTCCAAAATGACAGTGCTGGCATCAAGTCAGTGTTACATACAATTGATGTCATAATTGCCTACTCTACATAGCGCTGGCACTAACTCCCTTATCAATATGGCGCTCGGTGCAAATTGCGCCAGAAGTGTGCATGTGCACCGCGTAGGTCATTTTGGACGTCTAAGACTACTCGTAACATCCAATAAAGGGCTCAGAGTTTTGTGCTGTTTATCTGTAAATAAACCTGCGTTGTGCCTGACCTGTGCCTGCTTGTGGGACAGTTACCTAATCCTGTCAGTGCTGCTTTCGGCTCTGATGGTTCTGTTAGAATTTACAATTAGTGAAAGTAAAGCAAATCATTTTGAATTTAATTTTCAGATACTCAGAGATGCTGGATGGGAGAGGGAGAATCAGTGCCACATTTGCCAATCTGCAGCCGAAACCAATAACTCACCGAGCACGTAAGTACCAGAACTCAATCGGCATGCACTATGTGGTTCATTTTTAAATTTCAGAAGGTACAACAACAGTTGCTATTTGCATTTGTATAGCATGGAAAAACATCCTAATATCCTTTGGAGAGGCATAATCAAAAAAATAGATGCCAAGCTAAACAAGGGCAGATATTAGGAGGCAATGGCCAAAAGCTTGGTCGAAGGGGTTAAGACTAAACTGGTTTAGACTCTGCTTTTAACTTTGGGTCCTTGATTCAATTCCAGTCCAGACATTACGACTATCATACAAATGCCGTTTTCAGCTTTCACTAATTGGTCCACAGAGTCATGCAAAGTGCCTCGTAAATGAGTCAATCTGACAAATTCTTAATGGCACCTGAAGGGCAAAAAAGTATCCATTCCAATTCATCGTCAGAAATCAGAGGATGTGGTAGGAATATGGGATTAGTGTAGGATTAGTATAAATGGGTGGTTAATGGTCGGCACAGACTCGGTGGGCCAAAGGGCCTGTTTCAGTGCTGTATCTCTAAATCTAAAAAAAACTGCCTATCTCAGTATTGCAGTTCTATTGAAGAATGAAGTTGGTTTCATATCAGTATCAAAGTCTGAAAGAGAATGCACCTGCTGTGAGTGACTCCGAAATCGGTCATTTTGGATGTTGTCAATCAGCTCTGACTGTGGTAACACTGTATTGCTTCATCTTGTAACTTGTGGCCCAATGTTGCATTATTAACAATTAAAGCCAACTGCTCGCTCAGCTTAACATGAACTGACTGGCTCCTCGATACATCAAACTACCCTTCATTCAGTCAGCTCCTGGAAAGTGAAAATTACTCGTAGCAAACCAGATTCCAGTATTGCTGGATGCCACTTTATTAAGACAATGCCGCAGAGATTTATCCTTCATCTTAAACTAAGGGATTCTTATGCACATTTTTGATTTCCTGACTAGGCCCAGAGCCTCCAATCAAACTGGAAAACTTGGAAGAATCAACTAATCGTATCAGCCTGGCCTTGGAGATCCAAGAGTCTGAGACCAACACTAAGCCAGGTAAGATCCCTGTGAGTGCCCCTCTTAATTTGGGTTTGATGTGCAGAGAGAGGTAACAGTGAGGCCTATTTTAATAAAGAGTAACTTCACATTAGTTTTAAAGTAGTCTTATGAGTTAGTGCTGGCCAGCGTAGAACTGAGCCACACAAACCAGGAGAGTCCCAGGTATGATTTTTTGTTTCTGACTCTGGCAGTGACAGGGGTCATAAATGCCCCTGGGTGAGGACGAGAAAGAGCCAGCCAGGGTTTCTGAGGATTTGCACCTGTGGTTTTCCATTCAAAGTGTTCAAGATTGTCTGTGAGTTAGTGTTACTTTTACCATGGTTTGGCTGGGCTTTCAAAGATGCTGGGGGAATCTTTAGAAGAGTTTTAGAGTTTTAAAAAGTCTTGAAGGTTTTCAGGAATGTCAAGGGTACTAGATGTGTTTCGTTAGATAAGGGAATGTAATAATCGAGCAGAGGGCCTGGTATGTGAAAGGTGCAAGGAGAGAAATTAGAAAAATAGACTGCATTTGCATGATGCAGGAGCTGGGATCTGAGAGTGGAACAGACTGTGTGTGGGTGAGGGAGGAGCTGGGATCTGAGAGTGGGGCAGGCCGTGTGTGGCTGAGGGAGGAATTGGTATCAGAGTGGGACAGACCGTGGATGGGTGAGCGAGGAGCTGGTATTTGAGAGTAGGACAGGCTCATGTTTGATGGGCTATCAACTAAATGCAATGCATGTGACGTCTTGGTTGCAATTTCCGGTGTGTTGTGTAATGGCTGTTTGCCTGTTTTGTTTGCTCGCTCTCTGTTTGTATTGTCATCTCTATTTTCTGTTTCTCTATTCACAGATGATCAGTGGGAATGTTCCTCAAACCCTTGTAAAAATGGGGGTACCTGCGTGAAGGGGATGGACTCATACATGTGTGACTGTGAAACGGGATTCAAGGGAAAAAACTGTGAATTATGTAAGAAATGATTACTAGGCCATAATCTATTAGAGTGTGTGCCCTAGCTGAGAGCTTTACAAGTGAGAGTAAGATATACCAGAGTGTTATAACTTACAAGAGACTGATGTGTAGCAAATAGTAAATAACTGAGAGCCATACACTTAAGGTGTGTAACTGAAAATGTTGGAACTCGCAATGAGGATGATGTATAACCAGAGACTGTAATAACTTACCATAAGGGTGAGTATAATACGGAATGATAACACACAATGAAGGAAGGGTATATATAACATTGTGAGTTTTATAACCTACCTTGGGGATAGTGTGTAATACAGTGAGTGTGATATTGTGGTGAGGATGGCATGTAATAGATGGAATGTTATAGCTTGCAGTGAGGGTAGGGTGTAATGGATTGAATGTAATAGCTTGCAATGAGGATGGAGTGTCATGGAGAGAGTGCTATAGCATGTAGTGAAGGTAGGGTGTAACAGAGAAAGTGTTATAACATACAGTGAGGGTGGGGTATAAGAGAGAGTGTTATAACATGCAGTGAGGGTGTGGTGTAACAGAGAGAATGTTATAACTTGCAGTGAAGGTGGGGTGTAACAGAGTGTTATAATGTGGTGAGGGTGGGGTATAACGAAAAGCCTTTTAGTCTGATATTAATGGAAACGAAATAGAAAGATATGTTTGTTGCTGGGTCACATTATTAAAGTTTCTTCTATCTTGCTTTCAGTTTGTAAGAAGCTGCCTCATCCCTGTACACGCCTGTACTCTGAAACCAAATCCATTCCAGTGTGGGAGGACAGTGTCTTCCAGTTTAAGTAAGTTTCCTGCTCTCACTTTGGCCAGGAATCATTCAGGGAGTCCGTTTGTTCAACGATCAAAACATGTAAGCTGTAAAGGACGTTAGAATTATCACAGGGTTAGTTTGAGAAAATGGAGTGCTTTCTTCAAACTGCATAGTAAAGAGTCCCCTGCAGCCACAGGGAGAGAAGGATTTGTGTGTTCTTAAGATACATATTAGGACCTCTTCATTTTCATGTAGAGAACCGATTTTGGCAGAGATACAAAATGCATGATCTTGACGTTTGCTGATGAAAGAGAAATATGAGGAAGGAAGCAGGAGATTGCAGGAAGACAGAGGTTGAAGGAGTGGAACATAGGAAATATGAGCAGGAATAGGCCATTCAGCCCCTCGAGCCCACTCCGCCATTTAGTAGATGATGGCTGATCTTCTATCTCAATGCCATTTTCCTGCACTATCCTCATATCCCTTAATATCTTTAATATCAAGAAATCTATCAATCTCTGCCTTGAATATACTCAATGACTGAACCTTCACAGCCCTCTGGGGTAGAGAATTCCACAGATTCACCACCCTCTGAATGAAGAAAATCTTCCTCATCTCAGTCCTAAATGGCCTACCTCTTATTCTGAGACTGTGTCCCCTGGTTCGAGACATCACCACCAAACACCACCTCCCCATTACCCACCCCCCCCCCCCCCTCCCCCCCGGGGAAACACCTTTCCTGCATCTACCCTGTTGAGTCCTATAAGAATTTTGTATGCCTCAATGAGATCACCTCTCATTCTTCTAAACTCTGGAGAATATATGCCCAGTTTCCTCAATCTCTCCTCATTAGACAATCCCACCATCCCAGGGGTCAGTCTGGTGAACCTTCATTGCACTCGCTCAAGGCAAATATATCCTTCCTCAGGTAAGGAGACAAAAACTGTACACAGTACTCCAGGTGCAGTCTCACCAAGGCTCTATACAGTTGCAGCAAGACTTCTTTACTCCTGTACTTAAATCCTCTTGCAATAAAGGCTAACATAGCATTTGCCTTCTAATTGTTTGCTGCACCTGCATGTTAGCTTTCAGTGACTTATGAACAAGGACACCCAGGTCCCTTTGAATGTCAACACTTCCCAATCTCTCACCGTTCAACAAATACTCTGCATTTCTTTTCTCAACGCAAGTGAATAACTTCACATTTTTCCACGTTATGTTCCATCTGCCATGTTCTTGCCCTGTTAGAGTGGTGCAAGACCCCTTGGGGATGAGCAAACATAATGTGATGGAATTCTTCATCAAGATGGAGAGTGACTTAGTTGATTCTGAGACTAGGGTCCTGAATCTTAGTAAAGGAAACTACGAAGGGATGAGGCGCGAGTTGGCTATGATGGATTGGGAAACATTTCTTAAAGGGAAAACAGTGGATGGGCAATGGCAAACACTTAGAGTGCATGGATGAACTGCAATAATTGTTTATTCCTGTCTGATGCAAAATTAAAATGGGAAAGTTAGCCAAACCATGGCCTACAAGGGAAATTAGAGGTAGCGTTAGATCCAAGGAAGAGGTGTATAAATTTGCCAGGAAAAACAACAGACCTGAGGATTGGGAGCAATTTAGAATTCAGCAAAAGAGGACCAAGGGATTGATTAAGAAGGGGAAAGTAGAGTACGAGAGCAAGCTTGCAGGGAACATAAAAAGTGACTGTAAAAGTTTCTATAGGTATGTGAAGAGAAAAAGATTGGTGAAGACAAATGTAGGTCCCTTACAATCAGAAACAGGGGAATTTATTCTGGGGAACAAAGAAATGGCTGACCAACTAAATGCATACTTTGGTTCTGTCTTCACAAAGGAGGACACAAATATCATACCAGAAATGTTGGGGAACGCAGGGCTTAGTGAGAGAGAGGAACTGAAGGAAATCAGTATTAGTAGAGAAATGATGTTGGGGAAATTGATGGGATTGAAGGCCGATAAATCCCCAGGGCTTGATGGTATGCATCCCAAAGTACTTAAGGAAGTGGCCCGAGAAATAGTGGATGCATCTTCCAAGATTCTATAGACTCTGGAACAGTTCCTACAGATTGGAGGGTAGCTAATGTAACCCCACTATTTCAAAAGGGAGGTAGAGAGAAAGCAGGGAATTATAGACCAGTCAGCCTGACGTCGGTTGTGGGGAAAATTCCAGAGTCCATTATCAAAGATTTTATAGCAGAGCACTTAGAGAACAGTGGTAGAATCGGACAGAGTCAGCATGGATTTACGAAAGGGAAATCATGCTTGACAAATCTACTAGAATTCTTCAAGGATGTAACGAGTACAGTTAATGAGGGGGAGCCAATGGATGTGGTTTATTTGGACTTTTAGAAGGCTTTCGACAAAGTACCACATAAGAGATTAGTGTGTAAAATTAAAGCGCATGGGATTGGGGGTAGTGTATTGCGATGGATAGAAAATTTGTTGGGAGACAGGAAACAAAGAGTAGGGATAAATGGGTCTTTTTCCGAATGGCAGGCAGTGACTAGTGGGGTACTGCAGGGATCAGTGCTAGGACCCCAGCTATTTATAATATATATTAATGATTTAGATGAGGGAACTAAATGTAATATCTCCAAATTTGCAGATGACACAAAACTGGGTGGGAGGGCAATTTTGCAGAGGATGCAGAGAGGCTTCAGGGTGATTTGGACAAGTTGAGTGAGTGGGCAAATGCAGTATAATGTGGATAAATGTGAGGTTATCCACTTTGGTAGCAAAAAGAGGAAGGCAGATTATTATCTGAATGGCTATAAACTGAGAGAGGGGAATATGCAATGAGACCTGGGTGTTCTCGTACACCAGTCGCTGAAGGTAAGCATGCAGGTGCAATAGGCGGTAAAAAAGGCAAATGGTATGTTGGCCTTCATAGCGAGAGGATTCGAGTACAGGAGCAGGGATGTCTTGCTGCAATTACACAAGGCCTTGGTGAGGCCACACCTAGAATATTGTGTGCAGTTTTGGTCTCCTTATCTGAGGAAGGATGTTCTTGCTATAGAGGGAGTGCAGCGAAGGTTTAACAGACTGACTCCTAGGATGGTGGGACTGATGTATGAGGAGAGATTGAGTCAGTTAGGATTATATTCGCTGGAGTTCAGAAGAGTGAAGGGGGATCTCATAGAAACCGATAAAATTCTAACAGGACTTGACAGGGTAGATGCAGGAAGGATGTTCCCGATGGTGGGGGGAGTCCAGAACCAGGGGTCATAGTCTAAGGATATGGGGTAAACCTTTCAGGACTGAGATGAGGAGAAATTTCTTCACCCAGAGAGTGGGGAGCCTGTGGAATTCGCTACCACAGAAACCTGTTGAGGCCAAAACATTGTATGTTTTCAAGAAGGAGTTAGATATAGCTCTTGGGTCTAAAGGGAATGGGGTGAAAGCGAGAACAGGTTACTGAGTTGGATGATCAGCCATGATCATAATGAATGGCGGAGCAGGCTCAAAGGGCCGAATGGCCTACTCCTATTTTGTATGTTTCACTCTGTAACCTCTTAGTGGGAGTGTAAATCTTATGTTTCACTTTTGTTTTTAAGGTATAAAAGAATTTATAAAGTTCACCAGGATACCTGCTACAAAGAAGTTTGTGAGCCTGTTGTACACAGAAAACCCAGTGAGTATTCACACCTGGAATAACTCACCCTCAAAACCCGGTAATGACTGTGCAATGGGAGAATTTTAATTACCCAGACATTCAGTCCAGTGGTGAGCCATCTGGTATTGAGGAAAGGACAGCTGAAAGAATTGTAGGTATTATAAATGATTGTTTCCTTACAAAACATATTCGTGAGGAAACTGGAGGTGATCAGGCACTAGATTTAGTTTTGATGCACTCTCAGAACTCCTTGTGGTGGAACAGCTGAGTAAAAATGACCACAACATTAAGAGATTCAACTTAATCAGCCAAACGAAATTTGCTGAAAACTTAATGCTAGATCCGGATTTCTGGCAGGCTAGACTTGCAAAGAGGGAAGAAAACCTGAATTTATTCATTAGATGGGAATAGTACAAAACACATAGAATAATCATCCTAATGCAAAACAAACCCAGGAATGTCCCTAGACTTAAAAGTAACAGAGCCAAAGTGGCTAATTGGTCATGTGCAAGGGGAAAAAAAACTAAATTTAAACCAAAACACTTTTACAGACTAACAGAAGATAGTTCTCAGGAGAACAGGAATAGGTATCGAGTTCATCTAAAGGCAACAAAAGCTGATATCAGAGCAGCCAAAAAGACATGAGGAGAGGATAGTAGATAACTGTGGGAACAATAATAAAATTGTTTTCTCCACGTTTGGAGACAGAGGGCCATTAAGGACTGCATAGGGCTGTTGACTATTTCCTCAGACAAATTCAGGTGGACTCCCACAATATGACAGAGAGGTTTTAAATGGCTACTTTGCATCAACGTTCAATCCAATAGATGATGCTCAGTTACTAGTAATACATTGGACAGTTGTCTCTAAAGTAGCAAGTGTCAAAGAGAATGCAAATATAGCTCTGGATTAAATAGTGGGTCCCAAATCAGATTGGGCTGCTGGTGGATGAGTGTGTTCAATGAAATGGGAACTGTGCTCATTGAGCCCCTTCCTCTCATATTCGCTAGCATTTAGTATGGTTCCCAAAGACTGGAGGGAGGCCCATGTGGTGGCAATATTCAATAAGAGCAACAAGTCAGAATAAAATAAAAACAAAATACTGTGGATGCTGGAAATCTGAAATAAAAACAGAAAGTGCGAGAAAAATTCAGCAGGTCTGGCAGCATCTGTGGAGAGAGAAGCAGAGTTAACATTTCAGGCCAGTGACCTTTCATCAGAGCTGGCAAAGGTTATAAATGTAATAGGATATGACCAAGTGAAGCAGAGGTCAGGGGAAGAGAACAAAAGGGAAGATGTGTGATAGGATAGAGGGCCAGAGAGATTAACTGACAAGGTCATGGGACAAAGGAAAAGAGAGTGCACTATTGGTGTGATGAAAGACAAAGCATTAGCCCAGAGGGAGTGTTGATGACAAAATAATGATCAGCCCCAGCCAAAAGCACAAACATGAAAAATAAATTAGGCAGGCACATGGTAAATAAAAGGAATAAAATAAAAAAGGGCCAGTCATGCTCTGAAATTATTCAACTCAATGTTCAGTCAGGTAGGCTGTAGTGTGCCTAATCGGAAAATAAGGTGCTGTTCCTTGAGCTTGCGTTGATGTTCACTGGAGCACTGCAGCAGGCCCAGGACAGAGATGTGGGCAGGAGAGCAGGGGGAAGTGTTGAATTGGCAAGCAACCGGAAGCTCGAGGTCCTGTTTTCGGACTGACCACAAAGTGGTCACCCAATCTGCGTTTGGTCTCCCCGATATAGAGGAGACCACATTGTGTGCAGCGAATACAGTATACTAATTTGAAAGAAGTACAAGTAAATCGCTGATTCACATGAAAGGAGTGTTTGGGGCCTTGGATAGTGAGGAAAATGGAGCTAAAAGGGCAGGTATTACACCTCCTGCTATTGCATAGGAAGGGGGCGAGGTGTTGGGGGTAATGGAGCAGTGGACCAGGGTTTCGCAGAGGGAACAATCCCTTCGGAATGCTGACAGGGAAGGGAGGGGAAGGGAAGATGGGTTTTCTGGTAGCATCACACTGGACATGGAGGAAATGGTCATTTGAATGTGTAGGCTGGTGGGGTGGAAAGTGAGGACAAGGGGAACCCTGTTGCGGTTCTGGGAGGGAGGGGAAGGGGTGAGGGCAGAAGTGTGGGAAATGGGTCAGACACGGTTGAGGACCCTGTCAGCCACAGCGGGGGAGGGGGGGAGGAGGAATTTCTCAGTTGAGGAAAAATGAAGACATATCAGAAACGCTGTTGTGGAAGGTTGCATCATCAGAGCAGATACTTCAGAGACGGAGAAATTGGGAGAGTGCAATGGAGTCCTCACAGGAAGAACGGTGTGAGGTAGTGTATTCGAGGTAGCTGTGGGAGTCAGTGGTCTTATAATGAATATTAGTGGACAGTCTATCCCCAGAAATGGAAACAGAGAAGTCGAGGAAAGGAAGGGAAGTGTCGTAGATGGGTCATGTAAAGGTGATAGAAGGGCAGAAATTTGAAGCAAAGTTGATAAAGCTTTCAAGTTCGGGCAGGAACAGGAAATGGCACCAATACAATCATCAATGTACTGGAAAAAGAGTTGGGGGAGGGGGCCTGAGTAGGACTGGAACAAGGAATGTTCGACATATCCCACAAAAAGACAGGCATAACTAGGCCCCATGAGGGTACCCATAGCAACACCCTTTACTTGAAGGAAGTGAGTGGAGTTGAAGCAGAAGTTGTTCAATGTAAGAACAAGTTCAGCCAGGCAGAGGAGGGTGGTGGTGGATGGGGACTGGTTGGGCCTCTGTTCAAGGAAGAAACGGAGAGCCCTCAGACCGTCCTGGTGAGGGATGGAGGTGTAGAGAGATTGGACATCCATAGTGAAGAGGAGGCGATTGGGGCCAGGAAACTGTAAACTGTCTAAATGAAGTAGGGTGTCAGAAGAGTCATGGATATAGGTGGGAAGAGACTGGACCAGGGGAGAAAAGATAGAGTCAAGATAGGAAGAAATAAGTTCAGTGGGGCAGGAACAGGCTGAAACAATGGGTCTCCCAGGAGGGAGAAGCAGCCTGGCTGAACTTCTTCTTACATTTTTATTTTATTTTATTTTGTTCCATTTTTTTTTTACCATGTGCCTGCCTACTGTTTTTTCATGTTTGTGCTTTTGCCTAGGGCTGCTCATTATTCTGTCATTAACACTCCCTCTGTACTAATGCTTTGTCTTTCATCACATCATTAGCACACTCTCTTTGCCATTGTCCCATGACCTTGTCAGTTAATCTCTCCTGCCCTCTGTCCCTTCTCACAACTTCCATTTTCTTCTCTTCCCCCCCCCCCCACCCCCATTTTACTTGTTTAAAACCTATTGCATTTCTAAACCTTGCCAGTTCTGATGAAAGGTCACTGACCTCAAACATAACTCTGCTTCTCTCTCCACAGATTCTGCCGGACCTGCTAAGTACTTTCTGTTTCTAAGTCAGAATAAAATCTTGCTCTCTTCATTTAACATCCTCCTTAAAATGTACCACTTTGACCAAGCTTTTGGTCACTCTCCTTTGGCTTAGCCTTCAATTTTTGATAATGCCTTTGTGAAGAGTTTGGGGATTTTTCTTCGACATTGAAATGCTCTGTAAATTGAAGTTGTTGTTATTTAACAGACACTACCCATTATAACTTATGCACCCTCCTCTAGCATTCATACACACCCTGTAAAACCCACGCATCCTTTTGTAGCATCCATGAGCTGTATGCCTCAAACCGCGCATGCCATTGAGCGTCCAGACATTGTGCCCATTATAATCCACAATATGTGTCAAACCTCTTGGGGGTTGAAACTATAGATGGGTGGGTTATTAAAGTGAATAGAACTGAATATTGGGCAGTACCACCTGTTTTGCGTCCCAACCCAGGTCGAATTTTACTCCCCAACATTTTCTCCTAACTTGCTCAGGGTATGTTTGCCCATGGTTCAGGGAGTGGTCCCTACCCAAGCTGCAACGCAGGCAGCTATCCAACAATGTGGAAAATTACTCAGGTATGTCCTGTCCACAAAAAGGAGGAAAAATCCAACCCGCACAATTATTGCCCCATCAGTCTACTCTCAATCATCAGCAAAGTGATGGAAAGTGCAATCAAGCAGCACTTACACAGCAGTAACCTGCTCACTGATGCTCAGTTTGTCCGTCAGAGCCACTCGGCTCCAGACATCGTTACAGTCTTGGTCCAAACATGGACACAAGAGCTGACTGCCAGAGGCAAGGCGAGAGTGACTGCCCTTGACAGCAAGGCAGCATTTGACCAAGGGTAGCATCAAGGAGCCCTAGCCAAACTGCAGTCAATGGGAATCGAGGGGGAAAACTCTTCACTGGTTGGAGTCATAACAAGCACAAAGGAAGATGGTTGTGGTTGTTGGAAGCCAATCATCTCAGCCCAGGACATTGCTACAGGAGTTCTTTAGGGTCATGTCCTAGGCCCAACCATCTTCAGCTGCTTCATCAATGATCTTCCCTCCATCATAAGATCAAAAGTGGGGATGTTTGCTGATGATTGCACATGTGCTCAGCACCATTCACAACTCCTCAGATTCTAAAGCTGTACGTGTCGCATACTGCAAGACCTGGAAAACATTCAGGCTTGGGTTGATAAATGGAAAGTAATGTTCATGCCTCACAAGTGCCAGGCAATGACCATCTCCAACAAGAGAGAATCTAACCATCTCCCCTTCACAGTATTACCACCGCTGACTCCCACACCATCAACATCCTAGGGGTTAGCATTGACCAGTAACTTAACTGGAGCAGCTATATAAAGACTGCAGCTGTGAGAGTAGGTCAGAGGCCGGGAATTCAACTCACCTCTTGGCTCCCCAAAGCCTGTCCATCATCTACAAGGCACAGGTCAGGAGTGTGATGGAATACTCTCCATGTGCCTGGATGGGTGCAGCTCCAGCAACACTCAAGAACCTTGACACCATCCAGGACAAAGCAGCCAGCTTGATCGGCACCATGTCCACCATCTTAAATATTCACTCCATTCACCACCCACGCACAGTGGCAGCAGCATGTGCCATCTACAAGATGCACTGCAGCAACTCGCTAAGGCTCCTTTGACAGCACCTTCCAAACCTGCGACTTCTACCACCTAGAAGAGCAAGGACGCTGGCGCGTGGGGACACCACCACCTGCAAGTTCTCCTCCAAGTCACACACCATCCTGACTTGGAACTATATTGCCATTCCTTCACTGTTGATGGATCAAAAACCTGGAACTGCCTCCCAAACAGCACTGTGGGTGTAGCAGCGGTTCACCAGCAACTTCTCAAGGGCAATTAGGAATGGGCAACAAATGTCGGCCTTGCCAGCAATGCTCACATGGTAAAAAAAGGATGACTGCTGCCACAGCTTGTGTCGAGCCAGCTGCAAGCTCTTGATCTCCTCTATTAATTTCACACCGACAACACCAAGACTGTCAACTCAGTAATGTGGAGATGGAATGTTTGACACCTCACACAATGTCACAATGCCAGGCAATGGTGCCCAGTGCATACATCACCTCATTCAACTGCTGTTCCGATGTCACAGTGAAATTAGATGTATGATCACAACCAGGTCCTGGGTATGTAGGGTTCCAACATGTTCGAGTTTGAGAGACACTGCATAAATATTCAATGCTGACTAGATTTGGGAACTGTCCAAAAGTAGAAGGAAGTTCATTATCGCTTCAATTTTTATTTAAATAACTTTTCTCTCTTCTCTAGGAAACAGAAGGCTGTTCAGACATTAACTAATTAACTAAAGGTAAGTTAAAAGCGTTTGCAGGCTCTCATGGTGAGAGCAGTAACATTGAGTCAGGTGATTTTAAAGTTTTACATCATGGGAATTTGCTCTGAAAAGCGCAGTCATTTCCCTGAAAAAAAGAGCTCTTATAAGAAGTGGCAGCCTCGACGTTTCGGGCAGTGTAATCTGCCCGTCGTCTGGAGAAATAACTGGAACAGGTGGAAACAGTGGGTTTATATGTGGTGGAGAATAGGAATGTGGGTGGGATCTTACTGCTGATCAATGATTACATGTTCTTGTTCTTGCTGCTATTGGTCAGCTTATTGTGTTCCTTGGTAGGTCAGTACATGCTGTTGTTCTTGCTGCTGATTGGTCAGTTATTTTATCATGGTAAGTTGATACATACTATTCTTCTTGTCAGGTATGTTGGCGGCAGAGCAGGTGGTGATATGTTTCTTGAGTAGGGGAAGCCAGATATTGCTAGTGAACAAGCCATTGACTTGGGGGACCTTGACATGTTGATAGTTCTGCATAGCCTCCCTGATATTTCTTGTCTTCCAGTGCATAAAATGGATGAGATGAGTTTGGATTTGGAGAATTCAATGTGGTGGTTATTGAGTTGAGCATGCTTGATGATGGTTGACTTGTCCCATTCACTGTGTTTGAAGTAGCTTTGTGTTCCTTGAGACTGGTGTGTAGACTGCGGCCTGTTTCTCTGATGTAGTCAAGTCAGCAGTCGCATGCAATGCTGTAAATTCCTGGTTTGTTGTGAGATAGTTTTTTGTCTTTGTAGGTATGAAGGATTGAGTGGAGCTTCTTGAATGATTGATGTCTGACTTCTTTGTCCACTGACTTGAGTATGCGTTGTAGTCTGTGCGGGGTGGCATTGATGTATGGGAGGCTGACTCTTGTCTTGGTTAAGCTGCAGTGCGAGTAACAGGTGGACGTGTGTTGATCTTATGGGAAGGAAATCCATTGGGTTGAAGTGTAAACTTGATATGGCGCAGTTCTTCTTGTAGATGCTTCTTATCGCTAATGTATAGGATCTTCTGATGAGGACATTGGAGACCGTTTGAAGAGTGAAGGGATGATGAAAAGAACAGTATTGCAGGCATCTACCAGTATGAGAGGGCTTGCAGTAAACTTTGTATACTGGTATGCCGTTTTGATACTTAGTAATGAGAAATGGTAAGGAAAGTTGTTGTTCTGTCTCCACGGTGAAATTGATTTTTGGATGTCAGTTATTAAGATGTTGTAGAAAACTATGAAGATCTCGCCAATCATGTTCCTAATTGATGAAAGTGTAATTAAGAACATAAGAACTAGGAGCAAGAGTAGGCAATTCAGCCCCTCGAGCCTGCTCCGCCTTTCAAGACGATCATGGCTGACCTCATCTCGGCCTCAACTCCACTCCTGCCCGTTCTCCATAACCCGTCAACCCATTTCTAATTAAAAATCTATCTATCTCCTCCTTAAATTTACCCAATGTCCCGGCATCCACCGCACTCTGGGGTAGTGAATTCCACAGATTCACGACCTTTGAGAGAAGTAATTTCTCCTCATCTCTGTTTTAAATCTGCTACCCCTTATCCTAAAACTATGACCTCTCGTTCTAGATTGCCCCACAAGAGGAAACATCTTCTCTATGTCTACTTTGTCAATCCCCTTAATCATCTTATATACCTCAATTAGATCTCCTCTCATTCTTCTAAACTCCAGAGAGTAAAGGCCTAAACTGCTCAATTCTCTCTCTTCATAAGGCAAGCCCCCCCCCCCCATCTCTAGAATCAATCGAGTGAACCTCCTCTGAACTGCCTCCAATGCAACTACATCCTTTCTCAAGTAAGGGGACCAAAACTGTACGCAATACTCCGGGTGCGGTCTCACTAATGCCTTGTACAGTAATTGAATATATTGGAGCCAGAGTTTAAGTTGAAGAGTAGCTGATTGAAATGCTACTTGTTCAAATTCTTCCATGAAAATGTTGGCAACAATTGGTGTCAGTGGAGATCCCATAGCAGCTCCATTTGTTTGTTTAGAATAGGAACCTCGCCATTGAAATGATGTTGAGTTGAGGCATATCAGTAGAAGATTGTAAATCTGGTCCGGTCACATTGCAGTTCTGTTGGATAAGGAAGTGTCTTCTTCTAAGCATTGTTTAATGATAAGACTGGCTTCCAGGACACGTACACTGGTAAACTGTGACTCAACATCAAAACTTACCATTGTATTTGACAGGTTGATTGTGGCTTGCTGTATCCTCTCAATGAAGTGTTTAGAGTTGGTGATGTGTGTGCAGATTTTCCCATTAGTGGCTAGAGAATCTTAGCTAGGTGTTGGGCTGTCTTGTGTGTTGGAGAGCCTTTGGTGGAAACAGTAGGTCGTAGTGGAGCATTTGGTTTATGGATCTTGGGTTGTCTGAATAAAACTGTACAGGAAGAAGAAGCAATATGGAGTTTGTTGTATAAAGACTTGGGTAGAACATTGTCCTTGTGTAGAGAGAGAAACTTGCTGTTAATCTTCCTCTCGATGGCTAGTGTAGTGTCCCTGGGAAATTCTTGTATGTGTCTGTGCTGCAGAGCTGTTGAATCTTGTTGCTATGCTCATTTCGGTCCATGACGATGGTGGTATTTTCCTTGTCGGCGGTGACTATATGAACTGAAGTGTCTAACCAAAGTTCGTGAAGTGCTGCTTTCTCTATTTTGATGATTTTGGATTTGGATTGTTTCGCTGTGGAGAGAGCTTGAGTAACTTGGAGTCGTATGTTACGTGCAGCTGCTTGGTTGAGCATCTTGAGACTTGGTTCAATCGGTTGAATAATCTCCTTGATAGGAATTTGCTTGGGAGCCACAGAAAATTGGTGGTGTTGTAAATAGTAAGGAGGAAAGCCTTAGATTACAGGACGATATAGATGGGCTGGTAAGATGGACGGAGCAGTGGCAAATGGAATTTAATCCTGAGAAGTGTGAGGTGTTGCATTTTGGGAGGACTAACAAGGCAAGGGAATATACAATGCATGGTAGGACACTAGGAAGTACAGAAGGTCAGAGGGACCTTGGTGTACTTGTCCATAAATCACTGAAGGCAGCAGCATAGGTAGATAAGGTGGTTAGGAAGGCATATGGGATACTTGCCTTTATTAGCCGAGGCATAGAATATAAGAGCAGGGAGGTTATGATGGAGCTGTATAAAACACTAGTTAGGCCACAGCTAGAGTACTGTGTACAGTTCTGGGCACCACACGATTTAAGGATGTGATTGCACTAGAGAGGGTGTAGATCAGATTCATCAGGATGTTGCCTTAGCTGGAGCGTTTCAGGTATGAAGAGAGACTGAAAAGGCAAGGGTTGTTTTCCTTTGAGCAGAGAAGGCTGAGGGGAGATATGATTGAGGTATACAAATTTATGAGGGGCATTGATAGATTAGATAGGAAGAAACTTTTTCCCTTCGCGGAGGGGTCAATAACCAGATTTAAAATAAGGGGCAGGAGGTTTAGAGGGGATTTGAGGAAAAAGATATTCACCCAGAGGGTGGCTGGAATCGAACGCACTGCCTGAAGAGGTGGTAGAGGCAGGAATCATCACAACATGTAGAAGTATTTAGATGAGCACTTGAAACGCCATAGCATACAAGGCTACGGGCCAAGTGCTGGAAAATGGGATTAGAATAGGTAGGTGCTTGATGTCTGGTACAGATACGATGGGCCGAAAGGCCTGTTTCTGTGCTGTATGACTCTATGACTCTAAAGCTTAAGCCAAAGCTAGAATCTGCTTTTCACTTGGTGTGAGTTTCTGTTGGCTAAGGTTGACGACAGTCCTAGTAGAAGGATTGGTTGTTGTTGTAGGTTGTGTTTTGCTTGAGTCATATTCGGCCAGCTTCACAGAATTATAGAATTGTTATAGTGCAGAAGGAGACCCATCGTGTCCGCACCAGTTCTCCAAAAGAGCAATTTACTCAGTTCCATTCCCCTGCCTTCTCCCCGTAACCCTGCACATTTTTCCTTTTCAGACAACTGTCTAATTCCGTTTTGAATGCTTCAATTGAACCTGCCTCCACCAGACTCAGGCAGTGCATTTCAGACCTTAACCAATCGCTGTGTGAAAAAGTTTTTCCTCATGTCACTTTTGCTTCTCCTACCAAATACTTTAAATCTGTGCCCTCTCGTTCTCGATCCCTTCACAAGTGGGAACCGTTTCTCTCTATCTACTCTGTCCAGACTCCTCATGATTTTGAATACCCCTATCAAATCACCTCTCAGCCTTCTCTTCTCCAAGGAAAACAGTCCTAACTCCTCCAATCTATCTTCATAACTGAAGTTCTTCATCCCTGGAACCAGTCTCATGTATCTTTTCGGTGCTCTCTCCAATGCCCTCACGTCTTTCCTAAAGTGCGACGCCCAGAACTGAACTCAGTACTCCAGCTGAGGCCAAACTAGTGTCTTATACAAGTTCAACATAATGTCCTTGCTCTTGTACTCTCTGCCCCTATCAATAAAGCCCAGGATACTGTATGCTTTATTAAATGCTCTTTCAATCTGTCCTGCCTTCTTCAATGATTTATGCACATATACACCCAGGTTCCTCTGCTCCTGTACCCCTTTTAGAATTGTACCCTTTGTTTATATTGTCTTTCCATGTTCTTCCTACCAAAATGAATTACTTCACATTTCTCTGCATTGAACTTCATTTGCCACCTGTCTACCCATTCCACCAACTTGTCTATGTCCTTTTGGAGTTCTACACTATCCTCCCCACAGTTCACAATGTCTCCAAGTTTTGTGTCATCTGCAAACTTTGAAATTGTGCCCTGTACACCAAGTTCTATTTCATTAATATGTATCAGGAAAAGCATGGGTCCCAATACTAACCCCTGGGGAATTCTCCTACAAACATTCTTCCAGCCCGAAAAACATCCACTCTTTGTTTCCTGTCATTCAGCCAATTCCATATCCATGTTGCTACCATCCCTTTTATTCTATGAGCTATAAGTTTGCTTACAGGTCTGTTGTGTGGCGCTGTATCAAACGCCTTTTGAAAGTCCATGTACACCACATCAACAGCATTGCCTTCATCAACCCTCTCTGTTACCTGCTCAAAAAACTCCAACAAATTAGTTAACATGATTTTCTCTTAAGAAAACCATGCTGGCTTTCCTTAATTAACCCACATTTGTCCGTGTGACTATTAATTTTGTCCCAATTTTTTTTTAGAAGTTTCCCTACCACCGAGGTTAAACTAACTGGCCTGTAGTTGCTGGGCTTATCTTTACACCATTTTTTGAACAAGGGTGTGACGTTTGCAATTCTCCAATCTTCAGGCACCATCCCAACATCTAAGGAAGACTGTAAAATTATGGCCAGTGCCACTGCGATTTCTACCCTCACTTCCCTCAGTATCCTTGGATGCATCTCATCTGGTCCTGGTGCTTTATCCGCTTTAAGTACAGACAGCCTATCTGATACATCGTCTTTATCAATTTTAAACCCTTCTAGTGTCTAAATTACCTCCTCTTTCACCATTGCATCTTCTTCCTTGATAAAGAGAGATGCAAAGTATTCATTTGATATGTCAGCTATGCCCTCTGCCTCCATGTGTAAATCCCCTTTATGGTCCCTAGAGGCCCCACTCCACCTTTTACCACCCTTTTACTATTTATATGTCCACAGAAAACTTTAGGATTTCCTTTAATGTTAGCTGCCAGTCTCTTTCCATGCTCTCTCTCTTTGCTTCTCTTATTTGCTTTTTCACTTCCCCTCTGGACCTTCTATATTCAGCCTGGTTCTCAATTGTATTTTCTACCTGGCACCTGTCATAAGTTCACTTTTTCTTTAGCTTACTCTCTACCTCTTTTGTCATCCAGGGATTTCTGGATTTGTTTGCCCTACCTTTTCCCTTCGAGGGAACATACCTTGACTGCCCGCACTATCTCTTCTTTGAAGGTAGCCCATTGTTCAGTACCAGTTTTCCTGCCAAATTTTGACTCCAATGTATTCACTCCAGCTCCATTCTTACCCCCATGAAGTTGGCTTTCCCCCAGTTAATTATTCTTTGTCCTTTTCCATAGTCAGCTTAAACCTTATGATACAATGATCACTATCCCCTAAATACTCTTCTACTGATACTTGATCCACTTGGCCCACCTCATTCCCAAGAACCAGGTCTAGCAGTGCCTCCTTTCTCGCTGAGCTTGTAACATACCGCTGTAGAAAATTTTCCTGAACACTCTCTAGGAACTCTTGCCCCTCACTGCCCTTTACACTACTACTATCCCAGCCTATGTTTGGATAATTAAAGTCCCCTATTATAACTTGTTGAAATTATTGATTTATTGAACTTATTGCAGCAAGCAATTAAGAAGGCAAATGGTATGTTGGCCTTCATTGCAAGGGGATTTCAGTACAGGAGTAAAGATGTATTGCTTCACTTGTGTAAAGCCTTGGCGAGACCGCACCTGGAGTATTGTGTACAGTTTTGGTCTCTATCTAAGGAAGAATATAGTGCCATCGAGGGAGTGCAACAGAGGTTCACCAGACTAATCCCTGGGATGGTGGGATTGTCTTATGAGGAGAGATTGCAGAAACTGGGCCTGTATTCTCTAGAGTTTTGAAGAATGAGAGGTGATCTCATTGAAACTTACAAAATTCGTACAGGGCGTGTCGGGTTAGATGTGGATAGGATGTTTCCTCTGGCAGGTGAGTCTAGAACCAGGGGACACCAGTCTCAGAATAAGGGGCAGGCTATTTAAGAGATGAGCAGGAATTTCTTTGCTCAGAGGGTGGTGAATCTTTGGAATTCTCTACCCCAGAGGGCTGTGGAAGCTCAATCATTGAGCATGTTCAAGACAGAAATCGATAGTTTTCTGAATATTAACGACACACAAAGGATATGAGGATAGTGGGGAAAAATGGCGTAGAGGTAGATGATCAGCCATGATCTGTTTGAATGTTGGAGCAGGCTCGACAGGCCAAATAGTCTACTCCTGCTCCCATTTCCTATGATTTGTTTGATGTGGTCTGTGTAGGAAGCTTTCTGAAATGAGATTGCATTTGGTTCCTTGATTTTGTTGAGGTCTTGGAGTTGTAATTTCCTTGGTTAAGTCTTCTTCAGCACAAAAGATAACTGTGTTATCTACAACAAGAACTGCTCCATATCAATATACACTTCAACTCAGTGGATTTCCTTTCCATAAGATCAACACACATCCACCTGTTACTTGCACTGCAACAATTACCACAACCAAGACAAGAGTCAGCCTCCCATACATCAGCACCACGTCGCATGGACTACAATGCATACTCAATCAGTGGACATAAAAGTGCAACATAAGTCATCGAAGAGGCTCCTTCATACCACAAAGACAAGAAACCATCTCACAACAAAGCGGGACTTTACAGCATTCCATGCGACTGCTGACACGTCTATGTTGGAGAACCAAGCCACAGCCTACACACCAGTCTCAAGGAACACAAAGCCTGTTTCAAACACCGTCACTGGGACAAGTCAACCATCATCAAGCATGCTCAACTCAATAACCACTGCATTGAATGGTCCAATTCCAAACTCATCTCATCCATTGTATGCGCTGGCAGACAAGACAAGTCAGGGAGGCTATGGAGATCTACCAACATGTCAAGGTCCCCCAAGACAGTGGCTTGCTCATTCGCAATATCTGGCTACCGCTACTCAAGAAACATATCACCTGCTCTGCAGCCAACATACCCCGACAAGAAGAATCGTATGTACCAACATATCACGGAACACAATTAGCCGAGCAATAGCAACAAGAACTTGTAATGACCTATCAGCAGTAAGATCCCGCCCACATTCCCATTCTCTACCACATATAAACCCACTGTTTCCACCCATTCTAGTTATTTCTCCAGACGACAGGCAGAGTATGCTGCCTGAAACGTCGAGGCTGCCACTTCTACTAAGAGCTCTTTTTTTTTCAAGAAAACAACTTCTCTTTTCAGAAACCATAAAATCGTCTTACTCAGTGTTTAAGATAAGTTTGTCTCATGGATAAATCAGTTTCATTTACATATGTATGGAGCAAACATTACATTTGTGTGCGTTTGTAGTTGTGCGTCACGCTATATATATGTCGTCAGCATACGTGTCACATCATTTTTAATGCACATTTGTTACATCACTTGGAATTGTGATATTGTGTATTGTGAAATAATGTAGTTTTTTTGTGATAGGAAACAGAATGGATCCCCGCTTCTTTCACAAAGTGTCCACAGGGTATCGTGCATGTGAAATGTACATGTGTAGTGTCATGCATATAATATGCATGTGTGATATGCATACTGTCAATTGTGCTTTTATATCACAGTTAATGTGTGCACACTTTTGTATGTATGTGTTTAAAATCTTAGTGTAATATATGTATGCAGTAGGACAGTATACTATGTATATGTATATCAGTGTGATTCTGTATGTAGTATCAGTGTATTATGTATATAATTCCACACGAAGTATGTATCTAATATTCCCCTGTGACCTGTATATCTCTAATATTCAGACAGCGTAATGTATGAGATGAATTGTGCATCACCTTATTTCTATCTGTGATACTGCCTGAAAGCTCTCCCAGGATGTTTTCACTATTTTTGCTGGGTTTTGACAGGATTAAAAAAAAATCAATTTTTTCACAGGCACCGTTTCTAATGTCCCTAACAAGTCAGGCCAAAGGCCTCTAACTCTTGTTAGTGTCCTCCTTCGTCTTTTAAATCTCTTGGCCTCTGATCTTAAATGGAACTCCCTCATGTCTGCATAGTGATAGCACAATTTTCTGACAAAGCATTCTTATTTCCTACTGAATGTGATAAAGCCCATCTAAGGGTGGGGAGAATCTTCCAACACCCTTCTCTCACTTTTGGACAAGACACAATAAAGTTCTTGTCATCTGACAGTTGTTTCTATTCTTCTCTCTATATTCCAACCCCTCTTTCTCCTCATCACAGCTTTTCTTGTCTGCTTGTATTTCAGTGATACTGTTATGACCATTGCTTCTCTGAACTTCACTCTTTTCCTCTCTACAGACAGTGGTATACACATTGTACCTCCTGTTAGTATCTTCATTGGTTTAAATCAAGACTCATTGCATTATTTCCTATTATACATCATTCATTCACAGTACCTCAAGCCTGCCTTCCACAGTCTTTCCTTTCTCCGACAACCCTTTAGACTTTTTTAAACTCACACATGATGCTATGTAGTAATTACTTTGTTATCCTACACTTCCTTTCTACTCTTTTCAATCTTGATGGCACCTGTCCTGTGGGCCTCAGGCCTATTGCCTAGGTTTCTCAATAAGCCAAAACATTGTTCCCACCACCACCACCTTCCCACCCACACCCCCTTTAACAATTTTAAGATGATAGGAAGATTCTTTAAGTGCTGGGATCTCCCCTCATTCACACTGAGATGTTCTTTATGTTTTAGGGCCTTCTAGCTGATGTACGTAAGGAGATCACAAATCTGAAGACATCAGAAGAATGGGTGCTAGTTAATCAAATCCACCACAAGTTAACGCATTGTAAAGATGAGGCCACCCATTCAAGAGTCAGCCATAATGTCTTAGTGTTGCTGTGTTCAATTTGAGGATGTCAAAGTACAGAATACCAGGACGGTTGAAATCTGATCAACACATAACCAACTAACTGAAGAAGAATGCGTGTGTGGAAGGAAGGCAGGGAGGGGAGAACAGGTGCATGTATTCTTATTTGTCTTTGTGTTCAAGCAGAGAGAGGCGAGTGAGTAAATGATTGTGTGAATGAATGCTTGTGGTACATGGGTGCATTTGAGTGTGCATGTGTCTGTGCGTTCACTTCTGTAAGTCTGCTGTGTGTAAATTCTTCAAGCCGAGAGACAAGACTGCTGAGAATTTGAATTATGTTGTCATTGTGGTAGCATTGTGCAGACTTCAATCGTAAAAGTGAGGCTCCAATATATTGTGTATAGAAAAGAGCCCCTTAGACTGCCTGACAGCGTGCTTAAAACCCCTACCTCCCTTGCTGTACCAATGTGGTATTTCCATTCATGTTAAGCTTGTGCTAGTTAGAAATTAAAATATTACAACAGTTCTGCGGCATGCACTCATCACTTATTTGCGGGGACCTGGGTTGAGATTGCCCTGATTGTCTTCATTTAAGATCTATGGAACCTGGTTAGGGCACAAGAGAATCTTCCGTCGCCCACCCTAAGTTGAATGATGCTAACCACCCAGTCCTCATCAGAGAGAGGATATCTTCATCCCATCAGTGTGAGCTGAATTTGAATCATGGTCCCAGAATTTACAGTACCTAACCAAATTAACTACTTAGTCTCTGTTAGCGAGCGACCTTACAATTGGACCATGGAAGTTTGCAGCACAGAAAGTGGCCAACATGCCTGTGCCGGCTGTTAGCTCGAACAATCTAAAACTAATTCCATTGTCCACCTCTCCACATAACTCTGTATCTTCCTCTGCTTCAAATGTTTATCTACACTTCCTTTAGAAGATTTAGAACAATCTGTCTCTGCAGCAATATATTCCATTCTCCTAACAGCTGTCTGCATAAAGAAGTTCCTCCTAATCCCTCTCCCCACTCACTTAGTGACAGTTTTAAATTGATGACTCTTTGTCGCTGAATTGCCAGCCATCTTTCCCCCTATTCACGATCAAAGCCATTCATAATTGTAAAAACCTCAATTAAATCTCCTCTTAGTCTTTCCTGCTCCAGGTGAAATAGTCTCAAATCCTACCAGTATCAGAGGATTTGAACGCAGTGAAATGGCAGTCTCTAATCTGTCGAGGCTGCTGTTAAAGAGGGAAGGTCTTCATCCCTGGGCCACACTACCAAAGGTGGGCTTTTATATGACATCAAATGCCCCTCAGCCAGTCTGCTCAATTATTGACATAGCAACACTTTATTACAACAAAATCAGAACCAGGCTTTCTGTTACTGTGTTTTCTTACATTACTTGTCATTAGGTTGCAGAGATGAGTGGCTGACTATGTGCAGTGTACTGATTGTTGGAAATTGTGCGCCTGGATGAAGATTGTATACTCCAGTGATTCCTGAACCATGGATATTGTAGAATGTAAGGGGAAGCTCAGAGTTTAATTACAGTGGAATTTTATGGTTATATGTTTGTCAGAATTCAACTGGACGTCTCTGACACCCGACAGCCTGTAATATAGTGCAGTTTGTCGAATCAAGGGCGTAGATTTTCAACGTGGTTCTGGGTATAAAAATGGCATGCTGATTGGCTGTCCCTTTTGGAAATTGCCTTATTTTCATTCCCATTGATTTCAAAGGACTGAATTTTACTGTATTTTGACATTGATAAACAGTGTTGGCACTGTGACCTTTGACACTGGTACATTTCTCTGCCCGCGCGCCCCCCCCCCCCCCCCTCCCCAATGAAGTGACATATTACAACTCTGAAATCCCATACCATTATGACTAAGGCACGTAATGTAAAGACAATGTATTCACCTCCGAGTCAAGGTCTGGCATCCCTTAATGTGATGATATGGCTCCATTACTTGTTAAGAAACTATCTTAAGGATCCTTAGTCCCCAGAGACCCTATCGGCAATATGTCCAAGACCTGCATCCAGCACTTGAGTGCAAAGTGAGCCAGAATTTGTCAAAATTAATGACCAAATATCATTCATGTTGTACTGGGGAGAGATCATCTTATTTGACTAGCTTAAGTTGGGCTGTAGTCATGCAACACAGTACACTATCCTGGTACCTAATGACTTGAAGCATATATTCACTTACCCCGCACTTCACACGTTCATGCTATTCATAACCTCTCAGTGAGACCAGTGATGATAGCGATATGTTCGAGCATTTGTTAATATTCCCTGAAATGTTTTTTTAACTGTTTCTTCCACACAGTGGTCTCACAACATCCATATGGTGAACTGTACTGATGTTACACCAATGGAAAATGAGTTGGGCCTCCAGTACTCTGGAGAGGTATTTACACCGCAATTTTATGGGTCATCTTATTTACATATCCATTGAAGCAGTGATTGGTATAAAACGGGAGTAATCTGCTGGGGTAAGGGAAATTAGAGTGCAGACTTTAAAGAAGCCAATTCCAGTTGAAGACTGCAGCAGGAGGCTGGGGGAGCAGCAGGAACGATGCTTGACTCACTCAGTTGACTGTCAGCTGGCTTGACCAGATGTCTCATGATTTTCTTTTCTGCCACTTTGCAATCATGTTTGCTCTGCCATGTTCTCATGTTAATCAACAAAGGGATCAAGCGATGGCACAGAGATCACAGAGAAGATGCCACAATCTCATATAATCCAATATGAATCAAATAGTGCCGAGGAGAGACAGTGCTGGGTGTCCATGGTAGGAAACCTATCAAAAAGATCACTCTTGCCATGTGGAGGGAGATGGCATTGACACTGAATGGCAATTCCCTCACACCCAGGACACCAGCAATGCACAATTTCAGAGACACGATCAGGGTAGGCAGGGTAACCTGTCACTCTCGCCCTCCTTGGCTACCAGCATGCTCTTCACCTTCTAAAGATTAACAGTTGTACTAATAACCCTTCACAATGTACTCTTGACAAGTGTGTCTTTTGAGTCTACAGCCACTGTTTTGTTATTTTGTTCAGCACCATTTGTGACTCCTCACATACTGAAACAGCCTGTGTCCAGATGCAGCAAGACCTGGACAACATCCAGGCTTGGGCTGATAGGTGGCAAGTAACATTCGCGCCACACAAGTGCCAGGCAATGACCATCTCAAACTAGAGAGAATCTAACCATCTCCCTTTAATGTTCAATGGCATTACTATCGATGAATCCCGCACTGTCAACATCACGGGGGTTACCGTCGACCAGAAGCTGAACTGGACCAACCACATAAATGCTACAAGAGCAGGTCAGGGGCCAGGAATGCCGTGGTGAGCAACTCACCTCCTGACTCCCCAGTGCCTATCCACCATCTACAAAGCACATGTCAGGAGTGTGATGGAATATTCTCTACTTGCCTGGATGGGTGCAGCTCCAACAACACTCAAGAAGCTCAACACCATCCAGGACAAAGCAGCCCGCTTGATTGGCACCCCATCCACCACCTTCAAAATTTACTCCCTGCACCACCATTACACAGTGGCAGCAGTGTGTACCATCTACAAGATGCACTGCAACAACTCACCAAGGCTGCTTCGACAGCACCTTCCAAACCTGTGAACTCGACCACCTAGAAGGACAAGGGCAGCAGATGCATGAGAACACCACCACTTGCAAATTCCCCTCCAAGCCACACGTCATCCTGACTTGGAACTATATCACCGTTCCTTCACTGTCGTTGGATCAAAATCCTGGAACTCCCTAACAGCGCTGTGGGTGTAGCTACACCCCGAGGACTGCAGCAGTTCAAGAAGGCAGCTCACCACCACCTTCTCAAGGGCAGTTAGGGATGGGAAATAAATGCAGGTCTAGCCAGTGATGCCCACATCCCACGAACGAATCTCAAAAAAAATTGTAGTATCAGGAAAGCTTTCTCTTCATTGGTATCTGCAGTTGACACCACGAAGAGCAAATTTTGGTACCAAACAAAAAGTTACTTGCCCCAATTACAAAGTAAAAATATGCCTAAAAAGGCATGGAATTTTCTAGGTCAAAGTATTGAAGATTAATGGTTTAACTGCCCATCTTTTACCTTGTAAAAGCCACTGGCACAAATATAACAACATTTGTGGGTTAAATTATTTTGTTTGACTTTGATAAACATGATCATGTGGTACAGGACATGGCATCCTTTGACTTATTCTTCTCCCTTATTTGTCCATCTTACACTGATTGAGGATCCACAATCTGTGATCATTATAAGGAATGGGACTGGGAATGAAAAATACACAATGTGACAGTCCACTTTTTGCATGAGTGTGATCCAGTTAAGCCCCCATCCCTAAAACACCAAAGTAGAGAAGGCAAAGTCTTTTTCTGATAACTCACTCTGAGGAATTGCCAGTGAACCTTTGCCTTGACAATCTATGGTACATCATGGAGAAATGGCAAAACACACAGCTTGTCTTGATTTGTAAACTGAACATAGGAATTGTGAAATAAAATTTGCCCAGGGTCAATCTCATTCACCTTCTACCATCCTGTAGTCACACGATATAATCTTAATGGAATTGTTGTCTCTATCAATTAGACTAGAACTGACCAAGACACGAGGCTGAGAAAATCCCAGTGATGGGGTGTTTTGGAAAGCACAAGTTCAAAGTCACCTGTTCCTCCCAAGCATGCTACACTTACCACAAGCCATGTCTCACACTACACAAATTGCTTGCAAGCACTTTATTACTCCAATGCTGATGGTAATGATGGTGAGTTCCGGGTGACTGTTGACTTGGTTACTCTCTGATCTTGTTCTCAACTACTCAGAGACCCCAGTCTATCTCATGTTTACTGATAATCTGCCATGCTTGATGTAGGAATTTGTTTGTATTCTGTAGTTTGCTTTCCTGTTCCTTTGCTGAAGTGAATTACTCTTCCTAGGGTAAAGTTCTACCTCTACCACCTTGCCTACAAGGCCATTCCTTTCATGTACATCTATGTTATGTTGTCGAGCTATTCAACTATCAGGAGCATTGGAGCACATCCTAATCCTGCCCTCATTAAGCATTTACACATGAACACTTTCCGAAATGAAACACTGGATGGCGATTAAGCTGATGTTCTCACCTTCTCTCACCCTAATTCTTGGACCATGCGTGTCTACTTTTTATTACAGATATTATCATCATTGACAGATCTGAAGTTCCCCAGATCGAGCAGGATCTGAAAGATGCATGAGACATGCATATGAGGCTTTGTCCTGTCCTGTGTCAATTGAATTGGTATCGTAAAATTTAGGTAATTAGATCTCTGTTCATGTCTTCCTTCCAATAAATAGAGGAGCATTCTGGAAATATAGGGGAGTATCTTTGAGGTTAAACCCTAATCTTTTCTGATTGAATACATCATTTGATTTACCCCCTTCCAGCTTATTCTGTTACTCAATATAAATTACAGGATGCAATGGCCACATCTACAAAATCTATCTAAACCTATTTTAGATGAGGCAATATTTCCCCCTTCCTGAAGCATGTGAATGGTCAGGCACATGAATGGCAAGTCACGTGAATAATTTAGTTGCTGCGTCATAGGCTGTGGAAAAACTGTAGAAAGTGTGTAGCCAGGGTTGGGCTTGGATGGTGAGCCTTACAGGGAGCCTCTTACCTATCATTCTTGGGTTCCCCATCCATTCCCTGGATCCAAAACTCAATCCTTGTAGTTCCTCTTTACAATTATTTGTATTCTCCCCATGCACTGATGTCCTCCTAGATAGCCAAATACATTGCAGCTCAAGTGATTTAGGCCATGGTTTGGAGACGCACTGCACTGGGCCCTCTGCTACTCTTACTTGTGATTTGATACTAGTTTGTGTTTACAATTTTAAGCTATCTTATTTCACACTCTTGTTAAAGTTTGCCTTTTCCTTTGGAGATCTGTTCTGACACTCATTCCTCAGCCTGTTGTCAGTTTGTGGACAGAGAGGATTATTATTCCCTGTTGCTGCACGTTTCCTTCAATCTGTGAAGGTCTTTTCTGTGTTCTATATTAAATGTGAGTGTCGCATTGTAGTTCAGTGTATCGACTAGTTTTATTGAAAATAAAACCTTTGTGTGAATATCTAACCAGGTGCATGTTGTTTGATTTCACTGATAACATTTTCCTGTGAAATTTATACTCATCAAGTTGAAGGATATTAGCACTGTGGAATGGAACACTTGCTATTTTGGGTACCCTGTGGTAAAATCAAGCATGGATTAGATACAAAATAAAGCTCCCGCTACACTTTCCCATCTAACACTCTGTTATGACCAGGTGAGAAAGGGGTCTAGGGTTCCCTCTCAGCCTTCACCTGGTCTTACCGTAACAGGGTTTAACTTTAAACACACTTTTCTTTTTTAGCTCCCCCTTAGTGAATCCTTGTTCACTAAATTCCAATTGTAAGGCAAAGAAACTAACCAAACAGGTTTTCTTAGGTTTAAAGAAAAAAGATTGAACTTTATTAAACTTAAACTCTAATTTAGTTAACGCCCACGGATACATGACGTGCCCACGCTAGCATGCATACGCGATTCATGCATGCAGATCGAGACAGAAAAGAACAGAAGAAATAAAGTAGAAAAGTTTGAGACAATATCTGAAGATGGTTTTGGTTACAGTTCTTCGAGCTCGCTGTAAAGTCCTTGATTGTAGGTAGCTCTTGCTTTTCATTAGGGCCCAGTATTCTTCTTAAACCTTGTTCGATGTAAGGGTCTTTTCTCTCTTGAAGTTCTTGTATCCTCAGTGGGTCCAGAGGCTTGTGAGAAAGAGATGGGAGCAGACAGGAGAGGTCTTCTCATTCCAGGAGCAAACAGTCTTTCTCTAGTTCAAAATCTTTGTGGCTAGTTAAAAAAATCCCTAGACCAGCCAGTTAATCATGAGACCAGCTGGTTTAACCAGTCCTGGCTTTTGTGGATTGTATCACCTTAACAGATTCTGGACTGTTCTTCCTTACGCGTTCAATGTCTGGTGATCAAAATCCATTGTGGGTTGAATGTGTCAGGGAATGGCCCTTTTGTCTCCACAAGCACTGTCTGTTAGTATGCAAATATTTTTCAACTAAGTATCTGGCAGCCCTTGTAACAGGCCATCTCTTCTTCCCAGCAAGTTTAAAATCAATGTTCATGTGACAAAATTAATATGCCTCATTCTTGGCAGGTGGGGGCTTGCGTGACAACTCCTAGTCCTGCTACAGCACGGGGTTAAATACAGAGCAAAGTTCCTTCCACACTACCCCATCAAACATTCCCTGGCCAGGTCAGGTCAGACACAGAGTAAAGCTCCTCAACACTTTCATTGAGCATGTCTATTACAGTGCAGATTATATACAGAGTAAAACCCTCTCTAAATTGTCCTATAAAATGTTCTGATCAGGTAAAGCATGTATTAGATAGAGTAAATCTCTCCCTACACTAGCATGGCAATGTACCTTGAACCCAATCTCAGAAAAGTACAGCACTGACATTTTCTACTTCTTGCACCAGTCACCTGTAGCCTCTCTGAATTATGTTTTGAACTAGTGCTGATTCAGAGTATTTTGTGCTGAGGGCCATTGCCCGTCAAGAACTGGATTAAACCTGCTCAAGCTCAGTTTATGCAAGACCCTTACAGCCAGCAAATAGAGGATATTTACATCAAAACTCAGAACAATGGGAAGGACTGAGAGGCACCAGGTAGTGTATGGATACCTCCCGCAGGGAGCAACTCTAAGAGATTCCATCAGTGTGCAAGCATCTCCCTGAGGAAGCATAAATGGCAACCTGGAATCAAAACATAGGAACATAGGAGCAGGAATAGGCCATTCAGCCCATCGAGCCTGCCCCACCATTCAATATGATCAGGGTTGATCTTCCACTTCAATGCCCTTTTCCCACACTATTCTCATATCCCCTTATGTCATTTGTCTTTAGAAATCTGTCAATCTCTGCTTTAAATATCTGCAATGACTGAGCTTCCACAGCCCTCTGGGGTAGAGAATGCCAAAGGTTCACAACTCTCTGAGTAAAGAAATTTCTCCTCATCTCTGTCCTAAGTGGCTTCCCCCTTATTTTGAAATTGTGTTCCCTGGTTTTAGACTCCCCAACCAGGGGAAACATCTTAGCTGCATTTGTAGGTTTCAATGAGATCACCTCTCATTCTTCGAAACTCTAGAGAATACAGGCCCAGTTTCCCCACTCTTTCTTCATAGGACCGTCCTGCCATTTCAGGTACCAGTCTTGTGAACCTTCGTTGCACTCCCACTATAGCAATAATATCCTTCCTAAGATACATACGAATTAGGAGCAGGAGTAGGCCAGTCGGCCCTTCGAGCCTGCTCCACCATTCAGTAAGTTCATGGCTGAACTGATTACTCCACATTTCCACCTACCCCTGATAACCTTTCACCCCCTTGCTTATCAAGAATCTATCTACCTCTGCCTTAAAAATATTCAAAGACTCTGCTTCCACCACCTTTTGAGGAACAGAATTCCAAAGACTCACGACCCTCTGAGAGAAAAAATTCTCCTCATCTCTCTCTTAAATGGGCGATCCTTTAATTTTAAACAGTGATCTCTAGTTCTAGATTCTCCCGCAAGGGGAAACATCCTTTCGACATCCGTCCTGTCAAGACCCCTCAGGATCTTATATGTTTCAATCAAGTCACCTCTTACTCTTCTAAATTCCAGCGGATACAAGCCTAACCTGTCCAATCTTTCCTCGTATGACAGCCTGCCCATTCCAGGTATTTGTCTAGTCAACCATCTCTGTACTGCTTCCAGTGCATTTACCTCCTTCCTTAAATAAGGAGACCAGTACTGAACACAGTACTCCAGATGTGGTCTCACCAATGCCTTGTATAGCGGAAGCATAACCTCCCTACCTTTGTATTCAATTCCCCTCGCAAGAACATTCTATTAGCTTTCCTAATTACCTGCTATACCACATTACTAACCTTTTGTGATTCATGCACTAGAACACCCAGATCCCTCTGCATCTCTCACCATTTAGATTCTTTTTTATTCTTCCTATCAAAGTGGACAATTTCACAATTTATCACATTATACTGCATTTGCCAGGTCTTTGCCCACTCAATTAACCTATCTATATGCCTTTGTAGCCCCCTTATGTCCTCTTCACAAGTTACTTTCCTACCTATCTTTGTGTCATCAGCAAATTTAGCAACCATACTTTCAGTCCCTTCATTTAAGTCATTTATATAAATTGTAAAAAGTCGAGGCCCCAGCACAGATCCCTGTGGCACACCACTCGTACAGCTTGTCAACCAGAAAATAACCCATTTATGCCTACTCTCTGTTTCCTGTTAGATAGCCAATCTTCTATCCATGCCAATATGTTACCCCCGACACCATGAGTTTTTATTTTCTGCAATAACCTTTGATATGGCACCCTATCAAATGCCTTCTAGAAATCTATGTACAAATACATCCACCGGTTCCCCTTCACCCACAGCACATGTAACTCCCTCAAAGAACTCCAATAAATTAGTTAAACATGATTTCCCTTTCACAAAACCATGTTGACTCTGCCTGATTACCTTGATTTTTTCTAAATGTCCTGCTATAACGTCTTTAATAATAGCTTCTAACATTTTCTCTAAGACAGATGTTAAGCTAACTGGCCTGTTTTCTGTTTCCTTCCCTTTTTGAATAAATAAGTTACATTCACTATTTTCCAAGCTAACGGAACCTTCCCCGAATCTAGGGAATTTCGGAAAATTAAAACTAATGCATTAACTATTTCACTAGCCACTTCTTTTAAGACCCTAGGATGAAGTCCATCAGGACCCGGGGACTTGTCAGCCCACTGCTCCAACAATTTGTTCACTGCCACTTCCCTGGTGATTGTAATTTTCTTGAGTTTCTCCCTCCCTTCCATTTCCTGACTTACAGCTAATACTGGGATGTTACTTGTATACTCAATAGTGAAGACCGATGCCAAATATCTGTTCAGTTCATCTGCCATCTCCTTATTATCCATTATTAATTCCCCAGACTCACTTTCTATAGGACCAACGCTCACTTTGTTAATTTCTTTTTTAAATATCTATAGAAACTCTTACTATCTGGCTTTATATTTCTAGCTAGCTTTCTCTCGTACTCTAATTTAACCTTCCTTATCAATCTTTTAGTCATTCTTTGCTGTTTTTTATATTCTCTCCAATCATCTGACCTACCACCCATCTTTGCACAATTACAGGCTTTCTCTTTAAGTTTGATGCTACCTTTAGCTGTTTTAGTTAACCACGGATGGTGGGTCCCACCCTTGGAATTTTTTTTTCTTGTTGAAATCTATGTATTCTGAAATATCCCCTTAAATGTCTGCCATTGCATCTCTATTGATCTATCCCTTAAATTGATTTGCCAGTTCACTTTAGCTAGCTCTGCTTTCATGCCCTCAGGCGGCACAGTGGCGCAGTGGTTAGCACCGCAGCCTCACAGCTCCAGCGACCCGGGTTCAATTCTGGGTACTGCCTGCGTGGAGTTTGCAAGTTCTCCCTGTGTCTGCGTGGGTTTTCTCCGGGTGCTCCGGTTTCCTCCCACAAGCCAAAAGACTTGCAGGTTGATAGGTAAATTGGCCATTATAAATTGTCACTAGTATAGGTAGGTGGTAGGGAAATATAGGGACAGGTCGGGATGTTTGGTAGGAATATGGGATTAGTGTAGGATTAGTATAAATGGGTGGTTGATGTTCGGCACAGACTCGGTGGGCCGAAGGGCCTGTTTCAGTGCTGTATCTCTAATTGCCCTTATTTAAGTTTAAAATACTAGTCTTGGACTCACTCTTCTCTCCCTCAAACTGAATGTAAAGTTCAATCATATTATGATCGCTGTTATCTCGGGGCGCCTTAACTATGAGGTCATTAATTAATTCTATCTCGTTGCACAATACCAGATCAAGTATAGCCTGCTCTCTGGTTGGCTCCAGAATGTATTGTTCCACGAAATTATCCCGAAAACATTCTATGTACTCCGCACACAAAAACAAGAAATGCTGGATTCACTCAGCAGGTCTGGCAGCATCTGTGGAAAGAGAAGCAGAGTTAACGTTTCGGGTTCGTGACCCTTCTTCGGAACTGACAAATATTAGAAAAGTCACAGATTATAAACAAGTGAGGTGGGGGTTGGGCAAGAGATAACAAAGGAGAAGGTGCAGATTGGACCAGGCCACATAGCTGACCAAAAGGTCACGGAGCAAAGGCAAACAATATGTTAATGGTGTGTTGAAAGACAAAGCATTAGTACAGATTAGGTGTGAATATACTGAATAGTGAACAGCAGCAAGTGCAAACCTGAAGAAAAACAACCTGAAAAAAACAGTGGGTAAGCAAACTGAACAAACTAAGATGAAATGAAATAAATGCAAAAAAAGATTGTAAAAAATGTAAAAAGGAATGTAAAAGAAAAAGGAAGAAAAAATAACTAAAAATGACTAAAAATGAAAGTAAAGTGGGGGGCTGTCATGCTCTGAAATTATTGAACTCAATGTTCAGTCCGGCAGGCTGTAGTGTGCCTAATCGGTAGATGAGATGCTGTTCCTCGAGCTTGCGTTGATGTTCACTGGAACACTGCAGCAATCCCAGGACAGAGATGTGAGCATGAGAGCAGGGGGGAGTGTTGAAATGGCAAGCAACCGGAAGCTCAGGGTCCTGCTTGCGGACTGAGCGGAGATGTTCCGCAAAGCGGTCACCCAGTCTGCGCTTGGTCTCCCCAATGTAGAGGAGACCACACTGTGAGCAGCGAATACAGTATACTACATTGAAAGAAGTACAAGTAAATCGTACTTAAATAAGTACTCCTCATCTGGGCTACCTCTGCCCATCTGATTTTTCCAGTCTATATGTAGGTTAAAATCCCCCATAATTATTGTTGTACCTTACTGACAAGCTGTCATTATTTCTTCCTTTATACCCCGTCCTACAGTGTGGTTAATGTTAGGTGGCCTGTACACCACTCCCACGAGTGACTTCTTGCCGATATGATTTCTCATCTCTACCCAAACTGCTTCTACATCCTGGTCTCCTGAACTTAGGTCATCCCTCTCTATTGCACTAATACCATTGTTAATTAACAGAGCTACCCCTCCACCTTTTCCCAGCTTTCCGTCCTTCCTAAATGCCATATACCCTTCGATGTTCAGGTCCCAATCTATGTCGTCCTGCAGCCATGTCTCTCTAATGGCTATCAGATAGTACTTATTTATTTCTATTTGCGCTCTCAGTTCATCCATTTTGTTTCGAATGCAACGTGCATTCAGATACAGAGCCTTTACTTCTGTCCTTTTATTATTTTTTATTTTAAGGGAACCAAAATGGCACACAGTACTCCAGATACGGTCTAACCAAGTTTCTATACAATTGAAGCAAGACTTCACTACTCCTGTACTCAAATCCTCTTGCAATAAAGGCTAACATACCATTAACCTTCTTAATGGCTTGTTGCACCTCCATGTTAGCTTTCAGTGACTTATTGGCATGGACACCCAGGTCCCTTTGTACATCTACATTTTCTAATCTCTTACCATTTAAGAAATACTCTGCACGTCTATTCCTCCTACCAAAGTGGATAATCTTACATTTTTCCACATTATATTCCATCTGCCACGTTCTTGCCCACTCACTAGGTCTGTCCAAATCCCCTTGAAGCCGCTTTGCATCTTCTCACAACACACATTCCCACCTAGTTTTGTGTCATCTGCGAACTTGGAAATATTACATTTGGTCTCCACATCCAAATTATTGATATATCAAACATGATTTCCCATCCATAATCCATGTTGACTATGCCCAATCAGATCATTATTATCCAAGTATCCATTTATCACATCCTGAGAATAGATTCTAGCATTTTCCCAACGACTGATGTAAGGCTAACAGGTCTGTAGTTCCCTGTTTTCTCTCTCTCTCCCTTCTTAAATAGTGGGGTGACATTTACGACCTTCCAATCTACAGGAACCGCTCCAAAATCTATAAAATTTTGGAAGATGATCATCAATGCATCCATATCTCCATAGCTACTTCTTTCAACACTCTGGGGTGTGGAATATCAGGTCCTGGGGACTTAACAACCTTCAGCTCCATTAATTTCTCCAATACAACCTCCTTACTAATACTAATTTCCTTCAATTCCTCATTCCCCCTAATCCCTTGGATCTCTAATTCTGGGAGATTTCTTGTATCTTCCTCAGTGAAGACAGACACAAAATAATAATTTAGCCTCTGCCATTTCTCTATTCCCCATTATAAATTCTCTTGACTCTGCCTGTCATGGACCCACATTTGTCTAAGCCAAACATTTCCTTTTTACATACCTATAGAAGCTTTTACAGTCCGTTTTTATATTTTTTGCCAGTTTACATTCGTATTCTATTCTCCCTTTCCTTATCAGTTTCTTTGTCCTCCTTTGCTGTATTCTAAAATCCTCCCAATCCTCAGGATTACTACTATTTCTAGCAACTTTATAGGCCTTTTCTTTTAATCTTATACAATCCTTAACTTCCTTTGTTATCCACGGTTGACTGCGTTTACTTTTGCGGTTTTTGTGTCTTGAAGGAATGTATAGTTTCTTTAAAGACTATCCATTGCCTATGTACTGTCATACCTGTTACTGTATTTTCCCAATCTACCTCAGCCAATTTGGCCCTCATACCTTCATAATTTCTTTTGTTCAAATTGAACACCCTGGCTTCAGATTGAACTACCTCACTTTCAAACATAATGTAAAATTCTATCATATTATGGTCACATATCCCGAAAGATTCTTTTGCAACAAGATTATTAATTAGCCCTTCCTCATGACATAATACTAGATCTAAAATAGCCTGTTCTCAACATACTGCTGTAGAAAACCGTCCCTAACACACTCCAGAAACTCGTCCTCCACAGCATTAGTGCTCATTAGGTTAATCCAGTCGACATGCAGTTTGAATTCACCCATGATTACCATATTACCCATGCTACATGCTTCTCTAATCTCCTGATTAATGCTATGTCCCACACTAACACTATGGTTTGGTGGCCTATAAACAATTCCTACCAATGTTTGCTGCCCTTTGCTGTTCCTTAGCTCCACCCAAACAGATTCCACATTTTGTTCTTCCAATCTGAGATCCTCCCTTGCTAATGTACTGATCCCATCCCTTGTTATCAGTGCAACACCAGCTCCTTTTCATTTTTGCTTGTCCTTCCTAAATGTAAAATATCCTTGAATATTCAGTTCCCAGTCTTGGTCACCCTGTAGCCACGTTTCCGTTATGGCAATCAGATCATACCCATTTACCTCTATTTGGGTCTTTACATCATCTGCCTTGTTGCAAATGCTGCGTGCATTCAGGTAGAATGCCCTTAACCTTTTCTTCTCGACATTCTGCATTCTAAGCCTAGTTGATGCTCGCCTTTGTTTCGCCTGCCTTCTAATGTCACTTGCTACTTTTCTACCTCCTGTAACCAGCTTTACTTCCTTCCAATTTGAGCTACCCCTCAGGTTCCCATCCCCCTGACAAGCTAGTTTAAACCCTCCCCAACAGCACATTCAAATCTCCCTTTGAGGATGTTAGTTCCTGTCCTGTTAAGGTGTAGCCCTTCCATCTTGTACAGGTCCTGCCTGCCCCAGAACTGGTCCCAATACCACATAAATCTGATGCCCTCCCTCCTACACCAATTCTCCAGCCACATGTTCAATCGATCAATCCTCCTATCCCTATGCTCTCGAGCACTGGGAGTAATCCTGAGATTACTGCTTTTGAGGTCCTGCTTTTTAATTTTGTTCCTAACTCCCTAAAATCTGCTTTCAGGACCTCATCCCTCTTCCGACCTATGTCATTGGTACCAATGTGGACCACAACCTCTGGCTGTTCACCCTCCCCCAGAAGGATATCCTACAGCTGCTCCGTGACATCCTGGACCCTGGCACCAGCGAGGCAGCACACCATTCTGGAGTCGCTTTGAAAGATGACCAACAGCTTCAAAACAGCCGACAGTCTCCAAAGAAAGAAAACATTTGTAGTTACGTAGCAGCTTTCACTCTTCCAGATGTCCCAAAGTGTTTCACAACTAATGAGTTACTTTTCTGTAGTCACTATTGGTTGCATGGATCAATGATGCAACTATTTTATACACAGCAAGTCCCCAAAAACAGCACAATAGATAAATGACCAGTTAATCTGTTTTGGTGCAGTTGATGAAGGATAAATGTTAGAAAAGACACCTTGAGGACTTTGTTACTCTCTTTGAAGAGTGCCGTGGGATCTTTATCATCAGCCTGAACAGGCAGATGGGTTAATATCTGATCAAGGTACAGGACTTCTGACAGTGCAGCACTCCCTCTGTCCTGTACTGGAGTGTCAGCCTAGATTACGGTCTCAGGTCCTACAGTGGAACTTGAACCCTCACCTTCTGACTCAGAGTGGAGCATGCTACCACCAAGCCAAGATGACACTAAGCTGCTAACACACTGAATGGGTTCCTAAAACTGAGATACCAGTCAATGTACACATGTTTACTTGAAGGAGAGAGACTGACAGACAGCAGTCATTATTCGTAGATCTGCCTGAAGTAGTGGCTGGGATGCACAGTGTAGTTATCACCCTGAGGCAGAAAACTGAGTGATTAAGTGTCACATTCTCACTGATCTCATGTGCTGACTGATTTGATTTGTGTGTTCTTTATTGCCTGATGGTTTGGTTACTTAAGGTCTAATGTTCTCTCTCGGACAGTGATATTTTGGTGGTGTTTAGGGTTGTGTGCTTTCTGTTCTGTTGGCTAATTGGAGTTTTATGTTCTGCGACATCAGTTGTGTATTCTCTAATCTGTCATCTGTTTCAAGTCATGTACTCTTTTTGCGGGGTATGCTGTCTGGTCTGTCAGCTGTCCAGGATCAATCCCTTTCTTCCCTTTACCTGTCACAGTAGTACTGTTAGTGTCGATCTGCTCAAATGCTCCCTTGCCATTGCCTTCTCATTCTCCTTCAGGAACATCCTGGAGAGCAAAACACAACCCAGTGCACCTTCTCTCCATTAAGGACAGTCTCCTCAGACTCCTTTTCACTGCCCCTTCTGCCCTTGCCTCCAATGTTAATATGAGGAGCCCATCTCTAAGACTATCTATACAACTGCCTATCCCTGTACATTCTCTCACTTGCCAATCAATCCCACATCCCATCACCCAGCTCTGCAATTTCCCCCCCATTAAGCTGCACCTTCTATTGGCCCATTTCTGCTATGAGATCCATGCTGAAAAAAATAAGTTTGACTGCCCCTTTATCCATTTGCATCTTAAAAATTTTCAGTTGAGCCAGCATCCACAACCTTATATGGAAGAGAATTCCCATGCATGCCAGGGATATTTGTTCGTTCACATTAGTGTGACACAACCTCCTTGGAGACTTTCTTCCTCACTGGTCTCGGATGTACACGTCCTCTTTACGTTTACCCTGTGTTCTGTGTATGTTGTCTTTTTTGGCACTCATGGATCATATCACTCTCCAAACGAGACAGTGGTCCAATTATTTGTCCCCATCCTTTGCTATACTGCTCTGAAGCCAGATATTTGGAGAAGTACCAGAGTGGCCTGTGATGACTTCACCACTGATTTTGCTGCTGTACCCATGGGATGATGAGAGAAGTACACTTGGCTCCTCCTACTGGTAACACATATAGGATAACTCAATAGCCGGGATTTTATCTTGGTGACGGGGCTCTCGAGCATTGGCTAAAGCACCAGCAAGAGTCCTGCATCACCTCCTCTGGGGGAAGCCGGGCAGATTATGTGACAATTAGGCACTTAAGTAGATAGCGGCAGGCTTCCCCCAGGATTAAGGACCCTGGTGGCAGAAGTCACACCCTCTGTGAGCTGCCAGCAGCTCTTTCACTGAGCAGCGCCACTTCAGAGGCAATGACTGGGCTCACCAGGGACGCTGGACCCAGGCCATACGTAAGTCTCAGTGGGAGGGGTTTTGTGGGATGGGAGTTGAGAGGAAAGGGGGTGTGGGGGGCAGCATTAAGGGCAGGGGGTGGTTCTCAGCGGGCCCACCATTCCCAATGCTGGGTCGTTCGTTCAGGCACTAAGTGTCTTTTTCACGAAGGACTGCACCCTCCCCCCACCCCCCATCCTCAACCACTGGAGCCAGCAAGCAACCCACACGGGGTTGCTTGGTGTGCTCCCTGTGTGGCAACAGGCCCACCTGCCACTGGGCTAATGCCCACTTAAGGGCCTCAATTGGCAGTGGGGCGGGAAGGCCTTTCACAGGCCTTCTCGCCCAGGACTTAATTTGGGTGCAGGGGGGAAGGTGGCGGGGTCTGCCCCACCACCATCCTGCCCAATTATGCTCTCCCAGCCTCCAAACCCGACACGGGGGAGAGCATAAAATTCCTCCCAATGTGTGGAAAACTGTTAAGAATTGAACTGTACCTAACTGCTAGAATCCTGGAATTGGTCACTTCTGTACTTCTGTGAGTGAAAAAAAACAATTGTAGTCAACTTGTGTTTCACTCCTGACAATAAAAACAACTTCTATAATCCCTAAATCTGAAAAAGTGTTTATACTGTTGCTCCTCTGGAACCCTGCCATGTACAACAAGTCAAAACAGACATTGAAATAAACACATTTAGCTAAAGCAGCACTGATTGTAAATTATTACAGCATTAACCAAATCCGCAACAGGGTGAGACAACAGAGTTTAGAAGATGAGAGTCACAAAATGTGCCTCTGGGCAACTAGGACGTTGCAGTACAGTGAGTTAGCATTCTTTCACACTTTCACCTCTGTGATCAAAGTTTGAATCCAACCTACTCCAATGAGATGAAAGTCAGCTTTGTTTTGTCAGTTGCAAAAGTCTTGTATGAAATGTCTGGTACAGCACATGTTAACTACAAAGTAAAGCTGCCTCTACACTGGCCCATCAAACACTCCCAGGACAGGTACAGTACGGGATTGACTGGGCAATTTGTGAAGCACTTCCTGTCTACAATTGGGGGGAGCAGCTGCACCTGTGTTGCTGCAACTGGAGTGGAGAGAGCTGCATTTGCAACTTTAACTGTGGAATTGTTGTACTTTATTCAAGGACAAAGGTGATCTGCAAGTCATTTTGGAGAGGTGGGTGTTGGAGCACCAGTGAACTGTTTGTTGTTTGGACTGTTGGGGGAGGGAGGAGGCACTGGAAGATCCAGGGGTGGGGCTGCCAAATTCTGTAGGGAGCCCCTGTATTTGCTGTTGTGTTTATCTTCCATCCTGCATAAAAGGGGGCTCCCTCCCCATCCCAACTGTGTGGCTTGGGAGGGCTGGAGCTGTCCGGCTGAAGGAAGTCCTTGTACAGCAGCAGGAAAAGGAGAGAACCGGGCGACTCTCGCCGACCCAGGCGAAGAGCCCTCCCCTGACTGGAAGACTGAACTGTAGACTCTGCAGCAAGGTGCTCCAACCACCAATTGAACTGTAACATCCTCGCAGCGCTTCTCCCCCTTCCATCACTCGGCCACCTATCCTCTCCTTGTCCTTTTCAGCCCTATCCTACTCTACTCACATTCCCCCCCTCCCCCCCATCATATTGCTTGTGTTTAAAAGTAAACTGTTGTGTGCTTTGTTTCTTGGGGTTGGGCGTGGCTCTTTGACCCCATGGCAAGCCCCTCTTCGCCGGTGGCGGGGCCTTCATGCACATATGCTGCTGTGGCTGCCGCAGCTGCACCTGTTGCCCCATCACCATTTGTGCTGATAGCATCGAAGAATGGGGTCAAAAGCTACGTCCACCCCAATATGTCAATAGAGGTATGCGTGAAGGCAATGGCCGAGGTTGTCGGCCTTTTGGTCATTGTTGCTGCCTCAAAAATGTACGAGAAGGCGGTGTTTTACCTGAAGACCGAGAGGGCGGTGTCCCTGGCTCTGAGCAAGAGGCTTACCGTGGGCGGGACCTTTCTGCCAGTGGACCCCCTGGAGGCCACTGCGCAATTGGTCATACTGTCAAATGTCCCGCCCTTCATTCCTGGTGAGCTCCTCATTCCCCACCTGTACCATCTGGGGGAGGTAAAGACGGGGCTCACCCCAGTTCCGCTCGGTCTTCGGGAGAACTGCCTCCGGCATGTGTACTCCTTCCGCCGCCAGTTATTTATGTAGCTGGCGCAGGAGGAGGTCACGGATGGCCATTTTAATGTGGAGTTCCAGGGGACGGCCTACCGTGTCTTCTGGACCTTGGATGGGGCATGGTGCCATGTCTGCAAGGGGGTGGGGCATGTTCGTAAGAACTGCCCCAACCCCTCAGCTACCAACTCCACCTCAGCAGCCCAGGGTGGTGCCGCTGCAGCTCCACCCACTCCCCCTCCATCTCCACCAGACACCGTTCAGTCGGTACCGGAGGCTGTGGTTTTCACGGCCTCCTGTGGGGAGGGGGGTGCCCGTCCAAGTGGAAGGAAGGTACAGAGGAAAAATAAACATCGAGAGGCGTGTCTCCTGGACACCATGGCACAACCTGAGACTGAGCTCAGCCCAAGGCCTGCTCCCGGGGAATCCACCTCCCCCAGGGCTGGGTTCAGGCCCAGGGTAACTAAAAAAAAAGGCGGGTGCGGAGGCAGAGGCCCCTGATGACAAGGAGCCTCTGCGCCCTAGCGGGAAAAAGAGGAGAAGGCACCCCTCCACAGAGGTAACTCAGGGCCCTGAGATGCAGTGCCCATCTGTTGGAGGGGAGCTGTCTCCTGGTTCAGGTCCCCAGGTTCTGCCTGCCACCACCAACATCAAGGCTGCAAAGTAGGGTCGGGAGCTCCCAAGCCCTCAGGATGGGGGGGAGGGGGAGGATGCTCTACATGCAGCCCCTCCTGTGGGAGCAAGTGGAGCCCTACTTGTGCTGGGGGAGCATGGGGACGCCTCCCATTCTGCCACTAGGTCAGGTGCCCTGAGTGGAGGGGAGGGCGAGGCCCCAAATGGTCAGCCCTCCCAGCCAAAATCCACCACCAACCAGGAGACACCCGACCCGGTTATAATTGGGTCTGTTGGTGCTGGCGGGGCAGGAGATGGCCTCCTCTCTCCGCCTCCGGTCCCGGCTCAGGCTGGATTTCCGGAGTCAGGCACTTCCATCTCCCCTGGACCACTCATTGGCCTGGGGACAGAGGTGGAGGGGGATCCTGAACCGCTGGTACCCACAGGCTCCAGTTCCTTTCTAGAACCCAGAGAGGACTTCTCCGCCATCGATCCTGGGGGTGGGATCGTGATGGAGGCGGGACCAGCTGGCGCAGCCGGGACGTCCGCCCCACTGCGTGTAGGGGGTGTGTCGGCCGCTGGCGGTGACAACCCGGAGGACGATGGGGACTCAGTGTGGGGCATGGAGGACGATCTTGATTCCATCGCCAGTGAGGTGGTGGAGTCCCTCGTGCCTCCCACCGAGTCTCCTCTCATCCCCACAGCGGAACTCCGGGATTTACTCGCGGCATGCAGGGGTTGTCGCCGCAATAAAGTACAGCTGGCCCTCAGCCGTTGGTCGAACCTGACGCTGATCATCCAGTCCATCCTTGCCGCCCTCAAGAAAGCAGGGAAGGGCACAGGCATAAAACTGGTTGAGAGGCGCCGACTTAATGCGTTCCTCAATGGGTTGCTGGGGGAGTGGAAGGCCAGGTGCACTTCCGCTCCCTCCTCACAGTGAGGTGTTGGTGACGGTTTTTAAGTACCTTTGACATGAAGATAGCCATAGCCAGCCTCAACATCAGTGGCAGCAGGGGTCTCACTGCAGATTTCACAATCTCTCAGTCCTCAGGGAAGGGAGATATACGGTGAGCTTTCTGCAGGAAACCCACACCGTTCCGGGAGACGAAGGCACCTGGCTCCTGGAGTGGCAGGGTGGGGTCTACATGAGTCACCTCACCCCTATTTCTAGTGGGTATCTTGTTGGCCCTGACTTTTCAGCCAGTGATCTTGGGGGTCAAGGAGCTAATGCCAGGCTGCTTGCTCCAACTCGCCGTTCACCTGGGTAGCATGCCGTTCCACTTTGTGAACGTGTACACGCCCAGGCCTGGCGCGTTGCAAGCGCGCTTCTTTGAAGAAGTGTCCTCTCTCTTGAGCTCAATCGATAGCGGTGAGTGCATCATCCTCGGGGGGGATTTTAACTGTACCCTCAAGGTGGGGGATTGCTCCTGTCCCCAGCGCGGCCAAGCGTCGGTGGAGAAGTTGAGGGGACTGATCAGCTCCCTCAACTTGGTGGACGTCTGGCAGAATCTCCATCCCGACTCCAGCGCCTTCACGTGGAGGTCTGGAGGAGGAGGGTCCCGAATGAACTGCCTCTAATATTCGCAGGCGTCCATTTTCTGCATCTCAGCGGCCTCCATGCGGCTGGTGCTGTGCTCGGACTACCACCTGGTGTGGGCGGAGATCACTCTGCTCCGCATGCAGGCAAGGTCCGTGTACTGGCACTTTAACAACCGGCTACTGGAGGACGAGTGATTCCGAGACTCGTTCCGTCGATTCTGGGTCAATTGGAGAAGGAAGCAGGGGGGCTTCCCCTCCTTTCGGCTATGTTAGGATGTGGGCAAGACTCACATCGTGTCTTCTGTCAGGAGTACGCGAAGGGGTCGACTAAAAGGTGGGAAGCTGAGATCGGGCGCCTAGAGAGGGAGGTACTCGACTTGGAGTCCTGCCTCGGTCATGCCATCGCGAACCCGGCCCTGTGGCAGGCGTACAAAGAGAAAGGCGCGCTGAGGGACCTGCAGCTCATAGGGTCCTGAGGCGCGTATTTGAGGTCGCGGATCCAGATCCTGGAAGATTTGGACCGTGCCTCACCCTTCTTCTACTCGCTGGAAAAATGGCGAGCTGCTGGCCGACGATGGGAATGGGCCTCCTGGTCCGTGCTGCTTATAGTGCGTTGTTCTCTCTGGATCCATCCAGCAAGGACGCGTGCAGAGTTTTGTGGGAGGACCTGCCCCAGGTCAGCCCGGAGGGCGTCGAAGGATTGGAGGCTTTGCTCACGGCGGAGCTGACCAGCGCCCTCCACCAGCTCTCGAGGGGCAACTCCTTGGGGCTGGACTGGCTGACCATGGAGTTCCTCATGGCGTTCTGGGACGTCCTGGGGGACGATTACGCGCGGGTCCTGGGGGAAAGCCTGGCGACCGGGGAGATGCCCCTCTAGTGGCGCAGGGCGATCATTGTCCTGCGGCCAAAGGGGAGCGATCTCCACCTGCTTAAAAACTGGCGTCCAGCCTCCCTCCTCAGCACGGATTACAAGATCTTTGCCCTGGCTATGTCTACCCACCTGGGCTCCATGCTGGCCCACATGATCCACCCCGACCAGTCCTACACGATCCCGGGCCAGTCCATCCAGGACAACATCCATCTGGTCCGGGACCTGATCCATCTTTCCAAGAGGACTGGTTGTCGGTCGCCTTTCTCTCCCTCGATCAGGAGACTGCATTCGACCGGGTGAATCACGAATACCTTTTCGGGACTCTGCGCGCTTCCGGACTCGGGCTGTATTTTGTGGCCCGGGTCTGAATTTTATACGCCGCCGCTGAGTGTCTGGTCAAAGTTAACGGGTCCTTGACGGCACCCCTTCACTTTGGGAGAGGAGTGCTTCAGGGATGCCCCATGTCCGGCCAATTGTATACCATCTGCGTGGAGCCATTCATGTGCCTGCTTCGCAGGAGGTTGGCGGGATTGGCTCTGCGCGAGCCGGCCATGCGGGTCGTCCTCTCGGCTTACGCCAATGACGTGCTCCTCGCGGTCACAGATCCCGTTGACTTGCGGAGGATGCGTGACTGCCAGCAGACCTTTTCTGCTGCATCCTCCGTGAGGATCAATTGGGAGAAATGTTCCAGTCTCCTGGTGGGTCAGTGGCGGGTGGACTCCCTGCCGGAGGAGTTGACACCTGTTGCGTGGAGCACCACGCACCTCCTCTCTCTGGGAGTCCACCTTCGCCCCGCTGAGGAAGCCTGGCCGGCAAACTGGCAAGAGTTGGAGGCGAAAGTCATCACTCAGCTGGGGCCCTGGACAGGACTGTTCCGAGTGCTTTCCTACAGGAGCAGAGCACTGGTCATAAACCAACTGGTGGTCTCAATGCTGTGGCACCGGTTGTTCACTTTGGCCCCGCGCCCTGCATCTGCCACCAAGGTCCAGAAGAAGCTCGACGATTTCTTCTGGGGTAAGTGAAAACACTGGGTCTCTGCCGCGGTCCTGAGTCTCCTGATCGAGGAGGGCAGCCAGTCGCTGGTGTGCATCCGCACCCAGGCTGCGACACTCCGCCTTCGGACCCTGCAGAGATACCTGTACATCGAGCATCCTCCCAGATGGTGTGCACTGGTGACGTATTTTTTCCGCCAGTACCACTACCTTCAAGACGACACACAGCTCCCGGCGGAGTCCGTTGGCCATGCCTCTCTGAGGGAGTTGCCTGTCTTTTACCAGGATCTATTCAGAGTCTGGAACATGGTTGCCTCCAGTCAGGGCGCTCCCCCGCCAGCGGAGGAGAGTGCCTCGGCTGTCCGGGCAGCCGGCTCCAGGGTTGGACCGACGGGTGGAGGAGTAGCCAAAGCCCCCGGGACGCCCCTCACTGAGGGTGACGAGGGGGCTCGGGAGCATGGAACGCTCCTGGCCGAGCTGACCCCTGGGCACCCAGTGCGGAGGGGCGTGGGCTGGGGGGGAGGAAAGATCTCCTCCCTGATTGCCTGCCCCTCTTCCGCAGTTACGTTCGCGCCCGGGTGTCCCTGGAGAAGGCGCATGCGGCATCCGCCAGTACGCTTGAGGCCTTCCGTGACCGCTGGGCACCGCAGGGCCTGGAGTGCATCATTGACGCCGAGAATGGCATTTTAATTTGAGTTTTTGGTTTATTTATCTGTTGTTTAATGAAGTTATTCTAAAAATTCTATAAAGGGGGCCTAGAAGATAAAGGCCCCCTTGACATAGAATACATAAAAGGGGCCTGGGGTATAAAGGCCACCTTAAAAAAAAACAGATACAGAGTAAAGCTTCCTCTATACTGTCCCATCAAGCACTCCCAGATCAGGCATGTGGATTAGGTACAGATTGTAACATTTCTAATTTTCACATAAGTCAAACGTATGGTTCCTTCTGAAACTTATGCTTAGTTTACTACCATGTTCTAGGCAGATTTGTCCTGCGGATCCATGCTCTTTAGGAACTGATATGAAAACGATACACCTAGAGTGAGGAGAAAACAGTTCTCTCGACAAGGGCTGGGATTTGGAACCAAGCCTCAGATTGAAAGCACTCTGTTGAACCCACTGAGATACCTAGTTCTTCTTTGGCCTCCTTACCTCGAGAGACAATGGGTAAGTGCCTGGAGGTGGTCAGTGGTTTGTGAAGCAGCGCCTGGAGTGGCTATAAAGGCCAATTCTAGAGTGACCGGCTCTTCCACAGGTGCTGCAGAAAAATTTGTTTGTCGGGGCTGTTACACAGCTGGCTCTCCCCTTGCGCTTTTGTCTTTTTTCCTGCCAACTGCTAAGTCTCTTCGACTCGCCACACTTTAGCCCCGCCTCTATGGCTGCCGCAAGGGCTGGGATTTGGAACCAAGCCTCAGATTGAAAGCACTCTTGAACCCACTGAGCTACCTAGTTCTAGTGCTTGCCTATCCCTGTGTATTGGTGAATGGAAACAGGTAAAGGGCTTTGTCACTTTATTGTACTCAAAGTCACGCCAATATTGTAACTGAAATGTTTAAAGAGTACTGACAGACATAACACAAAACACAACTTCACATAGTGTACCAATGCAACTGGACACACACCAGGGTTAGGAGCTTACACTCTCACCTCCCAATATCACACTCTTACATCCTCAATATCTTGTGCTCTAACTCATTCTTTCAAAGGAGCTCCTCACCTCCTCCTCAAATCTTCAGACTTTCAGAACCCAAACCTGTTGTCAGTTAATCATAACTTCCTGATTTACCTTAAATACTTCCCTATTCACTGCTTCCTGGGTGGTGTCCTGCACCATCGCCTTGACCTTTCACCTCAGCATCTGAATTTAAAAACATCAAGATTTTCACGTCAAGAAAATCTCAAAATACTTCAGATAATTAATTATTTTTCTGTCATATTAATTTCTGACTTTCCAAGGAATATTAATTTGCAGCTTAGTGTTTTCTGTGAAATGGAATGACTGACTCCTGTCCATACTGCCTATGAAACATTAATGAGAATATAATTTCCCTTGGAAGCTCATCTCACTGCATTTGTGCAAAAATGAAGTGATGTCTGCCCCAGTGCTGGTTACATGAAGGATTGGGTTTCAATATGTTTACCAAAAGAGCTGACAGTTCAAAATACTGACCTTCTGTTCAGAGCCCTGAGCAATCCTAGGTCATTTCAGGTCAGACACAGCAAGGGACAGGTACACAGCAAGATGTTTGAATGACAAATAGGAACAGGAAAAGGCCATTCAGCCCCTCAAACATATACTTCCACTCAATGAGATCAGGGTTGATTTGTGACCTAACTCTATATACCCGCCTTTGTTCTATATCCTGTAATATCTTTGGATAACCAAAATCTGTCAATCTCAGTTTTAAAATGAACACTTGATCCTGCACCAGTTCCCGTTTGCAGAACAATGTTCCAAACTTCTACCAACCTGTGTGTGTATAAAAGTGTTTCCTAATTTCACTCCTGAAAGGTCTGGCTCTAATTTTTAGACTATGTCCCCTCGTCCTAGACACCCGAACCAGTGAAAATAGTTTCTCACAACCCTCTCTGTTCCACTTAATATCTTAAGGATGATTTGATCCAAGTTCTCAACAGTCTAAATTCCAGTGAACACAATCCTAGTTTATGTAAATCTCTCCTTGTAATTTAATCCTGGAGTTCAGGTGTCATTATAGTAAATCTATGCTCCCTTCAAGGCCAATATATCCTTCCTAAGGTTGTGGTGCCAGAACTGCTCACAGTACTCCAGATGTGATCTAATCAGGACTTTGTATAGCTGTAACGTAGATATACATATACAGCAGGGTGGACCAGTGAGGGGCAGTGATACAGCAGGGTGTAGAGACACGCTGTGTGCAAATTGCTGCGTTTCTGTCATCACAACAGTGACTACACTTGAAAAGTACTTCATTGGCTGTAGAACAGAATGCTTCAGGATGTCCTGAGGTTGTGAAAGGTGCTATATAAATTCAAAACTTTATTTCTAAGTGGGATTACACACTGACCAGGAATGAGATAAATGCAGACGCTGAAGAAACATTATGATTATGGTGGTTTCTGTAGTGTGTCGGTTAACACGTTCACCCAACATGTGAAAGATCCACGGTTCAAAACTGGGCGGAAATGTTTTCTCCTTAGAGAATGTTGAGAGAAGATTTGATGAGGGGTCTAGACACAGTTGATAGGGAGAAACGGTTCCCATTGGGGTAAAAGTGAAGCACCAGAGGACACTGATTTAAGGTGATTGGCAAAAGAACCAACGGCGACATGAGGAAAAATCTTTTTTACACAGTAAGTGGTTAAGATCTGGAATGCACTGGCTGAGAGTGTGGTGGAGGCAGGTTCAATTGTGGCTTTCAAAACAGAATTGAATAAGCACCTGAAGAGAAAATCATTGCAGTACTACTGCGAAAGGGTGGGGGAATAGGATTAGCTGAGTTGCTCATGCAGAAGTCAACATAGGCATGACAGACTGAATGGTTATAGCACAGAGGGAGGCCAGTCTATGAATGGCTGGCCCATTTAGTCAGCCAGAAGAGGTGTTGAGAATGCAGCCTCAGACTGTTGGTAGTCTGATTGCCTCCCAATCAGAGGTTCCCAAGAATACAGCAGGATTAGGAAACACTCTGTCCCACACAGCATCGGGTCCTATTAAAAGCAGTAGCTTCCACAAAGTATGTGTGCTGTCTGGATTGCAACTAACGATTACATTGTTTTCACTTGCTAAAATGGAGATATGCAGCCAGCAAGAGTGTGCAGTTTGCTATCTACCTTACAACCGAGGATGGAGACAGTCTCAAGTCCTGGGCTGCAGCCACATTTTCTGCAACAGGTGTAGAGGAAGCATGGCACAGCTGGAGGCTGGTTCAGTAAGTTGCCCTGTCCTCTCTGCCAATGGCTTACCCATTACACAATTGGCGGAGATGTGATCCAATCTCTGCTGGTGGATATGGAAATCAACCACAGATGTGGGTATTAGGTTTGCAGCAGTGTTAAGTGTGTAAGAGTAAAGCAGAATATGGATGTTAGGTGTGAGTCACGATTGATAGAGATTGTTGGTAGGTGAGTGATGAGATGTGGTGAATTGAACTGTGTGAGGCTAGTGGGATATGGCATTTGAAGATGAATTCACTGAATTTGACCTCATGTGAAGTTTCTTGCGGCACTGCATGCAGGTCCTCAGGGCTACACTCCTGGCATTGACCTCTGTGGCTATCTCCTCCTACTGCCTTCTCACCACATGACTGAAGGGCCTCTTACCCCTGCACTTACAAGACACCTCTCCTCCTTTCCATCTCCTCCATCAAGGCTTCCAGTGTCAGAAAACCTTGGTGCCCGCTCTCTCCTGTGGCCTTCCCCAGGTCAGATTCAGCTCCCACAAGACTCCCTGCACCTGCTCCAGTAACAATGTACCTCCTTTAAGAGATGCAGGTTAGCTTTAAGAAGTACCAGCAAGTTCTGATTTGGGCCCTGTACTGATGCGTGCAGCTAATCAACAGCACAGTTGGCATTGGCTGCACACAGCAATCATTATAATGAGCAGGCAGCTTAAATCTGGTGTACTGCCGGAATAGCATCAATTGACAGCAGGGTAATTGCCCAACACAATACCTGTACCCATTTTTGGGGTCGAGGGGGCTATCCCACCCCAATGTGTTCAGGGGTGTGTTAGTTGAGTAGCATTGACTTCATGAAAAATGTTTAGCATCTTAATATTTTACTCTAGGGAAGGAGAAGGGCCATCGCGGGTCAATACCACATTTTTCCATGACTTGCAATATTGCATTTTGCATACAACCAAAGTGAGGAAGACAGCAACTTGTGCACTGCAGTCAGTCACAGTCCTCCTCACTGAGTACTTAATTGGTTCTGGAAATATACCCAGTCAACTTGTTCATGGTTAATTTATATTAAACAGTGTTTATCTATGAACCCTTTTTGTGTAATTTGATAGCAGAAAAGAGTGGGGTTTTTTGCAGTGAAGAAGGTGTTGCAGTTTGGGCAATCTCTTAACATTTGTGACTGATATACGTTGCAGCTCCCAGTCTCTCTACCTCCCACCAACCAATCAAACCCCAGCCTTACGCATGTAGTGAATGGGATGGATTGCATCTCAGGGTTAACAAAGTGCCCTTTTAGCACAAACCCGTAGTTGACATTGTATGGGATGTCCACAATATACTCCTGGGCCCAGAACTTCCAACAGCGAGATGCCTTTCGGGGCGAGTCGAGGGCAAAGTGGAACTATGGCTAGTGGCTGGAATTCTATGCTCAATACCTGATTCCATGTGTTTCCTAGTATTTTGGAGCTGACTAATTCCAAGTCCTGTCAATTTTACAAATACTGTGATGGGAATACTGAAACAAAGCCTGTTAATGCAAAGCACCCAGAAACATCCTCTTATCTCAAAAAGCTGGATGCAACCAGTCTTGAAGAAATTAACCTTCATATAATCATATAAAGGATATATACCAATTAATTTCGGTCACGATCTGTGTGGTCTCCAGGAATAGGTTTGATCTCTTAGAAGGATCATAGACAAATTTTCCAGATTTTTCTTTACCTATTTTGCCTTTGCGTTAGCTGAATCAAACATCAAAAATAAAAATTTTTAGGGATGTTATACACACAGACCCTAGAAAACAAATCTCATGCCTTCCATTCACACCCCCATTCAGTTAATTACCAGAATTTCCACTGCTGCTTCTGCATTATCATATTGCAATAAAAGTGATAAAAATCATTAAAGTCCACCAGCGTATGTTATGAGCAGTACTCCAACTGTGCTTTCAATCTAAATCCTTGTCTTCATTCAAGACTATTTTTTGAGCCTTTAGCTTTTTACAAGGAATGATCAGCATTTAACCTGCAATTTATTAGTTTTACTGGCTTCACATGGACACTCATTTGATGTAGTTAATGTACCTGAATCTTGCTTTGTTACTGACCCACCCCATTTGCTACATAGAACAGGAGTAGGCCATTCAGCCCATCCAAGCATGTTCAACCATTCAGTGAGATCATAGCTGATTTGTATCCTAACTCCATCCAATCACCTTGGTTCCTTAATACCCTGGGCGAGCAAAGTTTTACTCATGTCAAATTTAAAATTAATTCAGCTAGTATCTGCACGTTAACTTTTCTGCGATTTGTGTACAAAGACACCCAAATTCCTCTGAATCCCAACATCTAGTCAGCTCTCACCTTTTAAAATCTATTCTAAGGACATAGGAGCATTGTAACAGGAGTTGGCCATTTAGCCCCTCGAGCTTGTTCTGCTGTTCAATGAGTTCATGGCTGATTTGTGCCCTAACTCCATATACCCCAGGCCTTTGTCCCATATCTGTTAATGTCTTTGGTTAATAACAAGCCTATCAATCTCAGCTTTAAAATTTACAGTTGATCTAGCATCGATTGCCATTTGCAGAAGAAAATTTCAAACTTCCACTAGTCTTTGTCTGTAGAAGTGTTTTCTAATTCTGCTTTTCCATTCTTCCTGCCAAAGTAGATAATTTCACAATTCTTCACAATATACTCGATCTACCACCTTCTTGCTCACCCACTTAATCCCTTTGTAGACACTCACAACTTAATTTCTCATCAAGTTCTGTATCGTCAGCAAACTTGGAGATATTACACTTGGTTCTTATTATCTCAGTCATTGATATAGATTGTAAAGTTGAGGCACAAGCAGCAGTCCTTGCAGCACTCTACATGTTAATTCCTGTCATTCTGAAAATGACCTGTTTATTCTTACTCTCTATTTTCTGTATGTTAACCAATCCTCAATTCATGCTAATGTGGTACTGCCTGCAGTTTACATAGACCTTGTACTATTAAGATAAATAAAGCTATGATGGATGGAGATACCTTGAAGGTACAGGGTGACCACACCCCACCAACAATCACATTTATAACACATTAACAGTATTCAATGAAGGGTCACTGACCCGAAACGTTAACTCTGCTTCTCTTTCCACAGATGCTGCCAGACCTGCTGAGTAGTTCCAGCATTTCTTGTTTTTATTAACACTATTCAACCCTACTTCTGATCACCTGGTTTCTGCTGGGTGACTGGATATATTTTCCTATGATCCATCCTGGTGCTTCATCTGGTCGCCACCCAAGGGCTTGTGGCATCAGAGGTGCCTTGCCTGCAAGTTTGGAAAAATAACCCCTTGGTACTGAGGTGACCCACATCTCAAGATAACTGAATCCTGAGCAGGACCTGGTGTGGCCTGCAACTCTTGGGCATCTGCCAGGCCAGCATACTGCTGGATCCAATGGGTCCATTGAATTGTTCTCCAACAGCCCAGACCAGAGTGAAACCATCTACACAGCCTCCTTTGGAGAACAGCCGAATCCTCATCTAATCCTCACTCCTCCAGCTCCCTTTGATCACCCATTCTCTTCATCCTTTGGTCAACAGTCTTTGCGCTTGTGAGCGACACAAGGATGAAATCAGTCTGAATGGGGCAGAGGCATTTGGGGGCTGAATCATCAGCATCCATATTATCATATCATTGCAGTCTACTAATAGAACCAGTTGGAAGAGGAGGGTCAAGGTCAAGCATGGGCTGGCAGTATTTCTGAGAAAAAAATTTTTAGGCATGTCCCACTGGTTAGCTCACTTACCACCTGAAATAGACTGGCCAAATGAGCTCTACCCATTTGTGCCTGAAAATTGCAAGACGCTTCCTACAACCAGGCATAGGATCCAGATTCACATATTTAAGCAGCCTACTGCCAGAAAGAAAAGGGTGTGACTCTCCCCAATAACTTTCAGATGAGTCTGCAAATATCACGCCAGTCTGGGAAATCTATGGGGCACCCGAGGATCACCCCTCACAATTTTTAAAAATCAAATGCCTTCTGAAAATTGATATATAGAACTCTATTATTTCCTCAAAAAAAATCCAGTTAACTTAGTCATGCATGATCTGCCCTTTATTATGGTTTTTTCTATAACCCCACCAAATCTCATTCTCTAATACACATTCCACATTTTTTTTCTCCAAAATATACTTTATTCATAAAAATCTGTAAAAATTACATTGCCAAACAGTTTCAAACAGCACCAAAAAATACAAACATTGCAAGGGAGATCAGTTTCCTTCAATACAATCATGAGTTGCCTCACAACCCTTCCATTTCATTTGTCATGCCATAAACAGTTTACATTTTACAGCAAAACAAAATTTTCCCGATACAGTTCAAGGGGTTTCCCATGGATCCAGCCCCTCAGTTCAGCTTGGTGGGGGGACTTTACACAGTGGTCTTTCCCTATTGAGCCTTTGCTGCGGCTGCCCCAAGCTTTAGTGTGTCCCTCAGCACGTAGTCCTGGACCTTGGAATGCGCCAGTCTGCAACATTCGGTGGTGGACAACTCTTTGCGCTGGAAGACCAGCAAGTTTCGGGCAGACCAAAGGGCGTCTTTCATTGAATTGATAGTCCTCCAGCAGCAGTTGATGTTTGTCTCGGTGTGCGTCCCTGGGAACAGCCCGTAGAGCACAGAATCCTGTGTTACAGAGCTGCTTGGGATGAACCTCGACAAAAACCTCTTTCCACACCTGCTTTGCAAAGACACATTCCAGGAGGAGGTGGGCAACCGTCTCTTCCCCACCACAACCACTGCGGGGGCATTGCGCGGAGGGGGCGAGACTTCGGGCGTGCAGGAAGGATCTGACGGGGAGGGCCCTTCTCACCACCAGCCAAGCTACATCTTGGTGCTTGTTTGAAAGTTCTGGTGATGAGGCATTCCGCCAAATGACTTTGACGGTCTGCTCGGGGAACCATCCGACAGGATCCCCCGTCTCCTTTTCCCGTAGGGCCTTGAGGATATTCCGTGCAGACCACTGCCTGATGGATCGGTGGTCAAAGGTGTTTTCCCGCAGAAACTGCTCCATGAAGGATAGGTGGTACGGCACGGTCCAACTGCATGGAGCATTCCGCGGCAATGTGACCAGGCCCATCCTTCGCAACACCGGGGACAGATAGAACCTCAGCACGTAGTGACACTTGGAGTTTGCGTATTGGAGGTCTACACACAGCTTGATGCAGCCGCACACGAAGGTGGTCACCAGGATGAGGGCCACGTTGGGTACTTTTTCCCTCCCTTATCCAGAGATTTGAACATCGTGTCCCTCCGGACCCAGTCCATTTTAGATCTCCAGATGAAGTGGAAAATGGCTCGGGTGACCACCACAGCACAGGAGTGGGGTATGGGCCAGACCTGCGCCACGTACAGCAACAACGTGAGCGCCTCGCACCTGATGACCAGGTTCTTACCCACAATGGAGAGAGATCACTGCCCCCACATGCTCAACTTTTGTTGTACCTTGGCTACTCGCTCCTCCCAGGTTTTGGTGCACGCCCTGGCCCTTCCGAACCATATCACCAGCACCTTCAGGTAACGTGACCTGACGGTGAAGGGGACAAAGGATCGGTCAGCCCAGTTCCCAAAGAACATGGCCTCACTCTTGCCGTGGTTAACTTTGGCTCCCGAGGCCAGTTCGAACTGGTCGCAGATGCTCATCAGTCTGCGCACGGACAGCGGATCCGAGCAGAAGACGGCGACGTCATCCAGGTACAGGGAGGTTTTCACCTGAGTGCCTCCGCTGCCTGGGATTGTCACCCCTCTTATGCTCGCATCCTTCCTAATAGACTCAGCAAAGGGTTCAATACAGCAAACAAACAAGACCGGGGAGAGAGGACAGCCCTGTCTGACTCCAGATTTGATCGGGAAACTTTCCGATTCCCACCCATTGATTGAGACTGCGCTACTGATGTTTGTGTAGAGCAGTTGGATCCAATTGCAGATTCCCTCCCCAAACCCCATTTTGGAAAGCACGTCCATCATGTAGGTGTGCGATATCCTGTCAAAAGCCTTCTCCTGGTCCAGGCTAATGAGGCAGGTGTCCACCCTCCTGTCCCGTACGTAGGCGATCGTATCCCTGAGTAGCGCGAGACTATCAGAGATCTTCCTGCTGGGTACAGTACAGGTCTGATCGGGGTGGATCACCAACTCCAGAGCAGACTTGACTCGACTGGCTATGACTTTGGACAGAATCTTGTAGTCAACATTAAGCAGTGAGATGGGCATATTCTACCTGACCCCAGTGTCCACTGTTTGTTTTATTACAGACATTTTACTGAGTTGTAGTCAGGTATGTTGTAGTACACCTTTAAGTGTGTGTGGTTACATTTTCAGTACACCTTGTCAGAGAAGAAATTATGTCATATACCATGTGACTGAATCTCACTGGGAGTCTGCTACTGATCGGTGCCATCGCTGGGTTCCCTATAATGCAAGGGGTGATCAACTGTACTCATGACCATTAGAGCTCCCTGGGACCAGCCTGCTGCATTTGTGAATCGCAAAGGTTTCCAATCTTTGAACATTTGCAACCGCAGGAGAAAAGTAATGCAAGTTTCCCAGGGAGCTTTCATAGTTCATACATTTTGAGGAAGGTGCCAGGAGTTTTTGAGGAACCAGCTGAAGTAGATGGCTGAATCCTGGGTGACAAGGCAAGTGGAGAGTATTCCATCACACTCCTGACTTGTGCCTTTTAGATGGTGAACAGGCCTTGGGGAGTCAGGAGGTGAGTTACTCGCCGCAGGATTCCTAGCCTCTGATCTGCTCTTGCAGCCATGGTATTTATATGGCTACTCCAGTTCAGTTTCTGGTCAATGGTAACCCCCCAGTATGTTGATAGGGGGAGATTCAGTGATTGTAATGCCATTGAATGTCAAGCAGAGATGTTTAGATTCTCTCTTGTTGGAGATGGTCATTGCCTGGCATTTGTGTGACACAAATGTTATTGCCACTTATCAGTCCAAGCCTGGATATTGTCCAGGTCTTGCTGCATTTCTACACAGTCTGCTTCAGTATCTGAGGATTTGTGAATGATGCTGAACATTGTGCGAACGTTCCACATTCTATGATTTGATTGAAGTTTTCATTGCTATTACGGGAAACACATAGGGTCAGTAGAAAGAAACTATTTCTGCTGGTTTGGGAGTTTAGGATTAGGGGAATGGTCTAAATATTAAGACCAGACCTAGGAATGGATTTAGGAAACACTTGTACACAAAGTTTGGATCTCTCTTCCACAAACAGCAACTGATGCTAGATCAATTGTTAAATTTAAATTTGAGATCGATAAATTTTTGTTAACCAAAGGTATTATGGGATAAGGGGCAATGGCAGGTATATGGAGCTAGCTCACAGATCAACCATGTTCTCATTGAATGACAGGACAGGCTCGAGGGGCTAAATAGTCTACTCCTGTTCCTATGGCCTCTTGTGCTGGCTCACTGCCTTCACCCCACCATCAAAGGTTGTAACTTCAACTATCTAGGCCCAGGCTCTGGAATTCCTTCCCTAAACCTCACTGCCTCTGCACCTCCCCCTCCTCCTTTAGGAAACTCTTTAAAACCCAGCACTTTAACCAAGCTTTTGCTCACACCTCCTTTTACAGCTTGGCATCCTTTTTTCCTTATTTTGCCTCTTCAAAACACGTTAGGACATTTTTCTATGTTACAGGCACTCTATGTACGCAAGCTGCTGTCGTATATTATTAAAAATGGTATCTGCTGTCATCGAGCCATTTAAAAATTCTATGTCAACAGTGACTATGGATTTTTAAATAATAATTGTGTCCACATCTAGTATCACATGTCCTGTGATGTTTTAATAGAATTCTATTTATATGAGAACCGATGATTCCTTCATTCCTTTTATGGTCACCACATGGTGTAGGGTTACCAGCTTTGGTTTGATCTATTCCAGGAGATCAAGTGACATTTGATCACATGGCATTCAATCACGTAACATTTGCCCATTGTTTACCAATGTTATCGCATTTACTGCAATTGAATTTGGCATTTACCTTAGTTGAATTTAAAGAGAAACACCAACTAAATACCGATGATTACACAAAAACATCAATATAAGAGTAAATTTTAACTAAAGTTTTCATACAATTTTGTAGCTTTTTGCAAGACAGGGCAAATTAAAAAAACAAACCAAATCTAAATCAATTCACTGACATCTTTGAAAGTGAGGTAGTTCAATCTGAAGCCAGGGTGTTAAATTTGAACAAAGGAAATTATGAAGGTATGAGGGGCAAATTGGCTGAGGTGGATTGGAAAAATACATTAAAAGGTAAGCAACTATACATTCCTTCATAGTACAAAAACCCCAAAAGTAAAGGCAGTCAACTGTGGATAACAAAGGAAGTTAAGGATTGTATAAGGTTAAAAGAAAAGGCCTATAAAGTTGCCAGAATAGTAGTAAACCTGAGGATTGGGAGGATTTTAGAATACAGCAAAGGAGGACAAAGAAACTGATAAAGAAAGGGAGAATAGAATATGAATGTAAGCTAGCAAAGAATATAAAAACGGACTGTAAAAGCTTCTACAGGTACGTAAAAAGGAAACATTTGGCTAAGACAAATGTGGGTCCATTATAGGCAGAGTCAGGAGAATTTATAATGGGGAATAGAGAAATGGCAGAGAAGCTAAATGATTACTTCTGTCTTCACTGAGGAAGATACAAGAAATCTCCCAGAATTAGAGATCCAAGGGATTAGGAGGAATAAGGAATTGAAGGAAATTAGTATTAGTAAGAAGGTTGTATTGGAGAAATTAATGGGGCTGAAGGTTGATAAGTTCCCAGGACCTGCAATTCTACATTTCAGAGTGCTGAAAGAGGTAGCTATGGAGATAATGGATGCATTGATGATTATCTTCCAAAATTCTATATATTCTGGAGCAGTTCCTGTAGATTGGAAGGTCATAAATGTCACCCCACTATTTAAGAAGGGAGGGAGAGAGAAAGCAGGGAATTACAGACCTGTTAGTCTTACATCAGTCGTTGGGAAAATGCTAGAATCTATTCTAAGGATGTGATAAATGGACACTTGCATAATAATGATCTGATTGGGCAAAGTCAACATGGATTTATGAATGGGAAATCATGTTTGACGAACCTGTTGGAGTTTTTTGAGGATGTTACTGACAGAATTGATAAAGGGGAATTGGTGGATGTGGTATACTTGAATTTTCAGAAGGCTTTTGATAAAGTCCCCCACAGGAGGTTGGTTAGCAAAATTAAAGCACATGGGATAGGAGGTAATATATTGGCATGGATTAAGGATTGATTAACAGGCACAGTGGCGCAGTGGTTAGCACCGCAGCCTCACAGCTCCAGCGACCCGGGTTCAATTCTGGGTACTGCCTGTGTGGAGTTTGCATGTTCTCCCTGTGTCTGCGTGGGTTTCCTCCGGGTGCTCTGGTTTCCTCCCACATGCCAAAGACTTGCAGGTTGTTAGGTAAATTGTCCATTATAAATTGCCCCCAGTATAGGTAGGTGGTAGGGAAATATAGGGAGAGATGGGGATGTGGTAGGGATATGGAATTAGTGTAGGATTAGTATAGATAGGTCGGCACAGACTCGGTGGGCCGAAGGGCCTGTTTCAGTGCTGTATCTCTTAAAAACAAAAAACAAAAAAAAAGAAAGCAGAGAGTAGGAGTAAACGGGTCATTCTCGCATTGGCAGGCTGTGACTAGTGGGGTACTGCAAGGATCAGTGCTTGGGCCCCAGCTGTTTACAATATATATCAATAATTTGGATGTGGGGACCAAATGCAGTATTTCCAGGTTCGTGGATGACACAAAACTAGGTGGGAATGTGTGTTGTGAGGAAGATGCAAAGTGGCTTCAAGGGGATTTGGACAGACTTCGTGAGTGGGCAAGAACGTGCAGTTGGAATATAATATGGAAAAATGTGAGGTTATCCACTTTGGTAGGAGGAACAGGTGTGTAGAATATTTCTTAAATGGTAAGAGATTAGAAAGTGCAGATGTGCAAAGGGCCCTGGGTGTCCTTGTCAATAAGACACTGGAAGCTAACATGCAGGTGCAGCAAGCAATTAGGAAGTCTAATGGCATGTTAGCCTTTATCGCAAGAGGATTTGAGTACAGGAGTAGTGAAGTGTTGCTTCAATTGTATAGAATCTTGGTTAGACCGCACTTGGAATAAAGGCCTGCTACCCAACCTGAACCCAACTGGACCCGACGACATGTGTTGGGTTCGGGTCAGGTCGGGTTGCACTTCCGGCTCGGGTCGGGCCTGGTTGGACATGCTCTATCACAGGTAAGTGGCTCCACTGTTAACTTAATTTTTGGACTAGAAAAGTGGTTTTGTTACAGTTATTTTAAGCTTGTGCAGATCAGCAAGAAAGTGAAAAACGGAAGGTAAGTTAACTGATGGTCGGGTCGGGTCGGGCGCGGGAAAAAATGGAAGGACTCGGGCCGGGTCGGGCTTGGGTAGGATGTGGTTCTGTTGGGCACAGATTGGATTTTTTTTTGCAGACCCAAGCAGGCCTTTAATTTGGAGTACTGTGTGCAGTTTTGGTCCCCTTACCTTAGGAAGGATATTATTGCCATAGAGGGAGTGCAACAAAGGTTCACCAGACTTGTTGCCTGGATGGCGGGACTGTCTTATGAAGAGAGATTGAGGAAACTGGGCCTATATTCTCTAGACTTTCAAAGAATGAGAACTGATCTTTTTGAAACCTATAAAATACTTAAAGGGATAGACAGGGTAGATGCAGCTGAGGTGTTTCCCCTGGTTGGGGAGTCTAGAACCAGGGCACACAATTTCAAAATAAGGGGGTAGCCACTTAGGACAGAGATGAGGAGAAATTTCTTTACTCAGAGGGTTGTGAATCTTTGGAATTCTCTACCCCAGAGGGCTGTGGAAGCTCAGTCATTGAATATGTTTAAAGCAAAGATTCACAGATTTCTAGATAGAAATGACATAAGGGGATATGAGGATCATGTGGAAAAAGGCATTGAAGTGGATGATCAGCCATGATCATATTGAATGGCAGGGCAAGCTCGATGGGCTGAATGGCCTCCTCCTGTTCCTATGTTCCTATGACACCCACACCCCACCACAGAAGGTGAGGCTCAATCCTCAGGGAAGCAGCAAAGCTACCTATCTCTGGGAACACAACAGTACACATCACAGGCCATTATGCACTTTTCCTTTCAGTTTGTGATTCTCTCTCTCTCCTCCAGTTTGTCTCTTTCTCTCTCTCCCCCTCTTGCAGTTTGTGTTTTTCCTCTCTCCCTCCCCCAGTTTATTTTCCTCTCTATTCCTTCCCAGTCTGTTTCTCTTTCTCCCTCTCAAATTTGTGTTTCTCTCCCCTCCCCGCCCCCCTCAGTTTGTTTCTCTCTCTTTCAGTTTGTATTTTTCTCTCTCCCTCCCCCAGTTTGTGTTTTTCTCTCTCCCTCCCCCAGTTTGTGTTTTCCTCCCGCCCCCAAGGCTGGATTTTACGTCGGGTGGACGGGAGCTGGCTACTGACGTAAAATTTGGTGGCGAACCCACTTCCGCCTAGCCTGGGGATCCGTCGCATATTTTACGGGTCCCCAGGCTTTAATTGTTCCGAGGCGGGTCTTCCACCCACTTGAGGGAGGAAGTCCCGCCTCATTGAGCTGCTGGCCAATCATCGGGCCGGCAGCTCTTAGTCCCAGCAGTGCCACTGGGAGCGGTGGCCACTGCTGGGACTGCAGCCCAGCCAAGGACATGAGCCAGGACTGCAGGTAAGTTTGGATTGCCTCGTCGGAGGGTAATCAGTCGTGCCCCGGTGAGGCAAGGGTGGTCATTTGGGGGGGAAGGGGTTGTCTTGGGTCCTGGGCGTGGTTGGGAAGTGGGGGCAACCCTCATCGGGCACACTGTGCCCAATTGTCAGCCCCCACGTGCTGAGAGGCCACAAACTTTCACTGGGTTGTTAGCAGTGGGAGACAGCAATGGGAATGATGACAACTGATTGTGGAATTCTGTTCACAGCTGGAGATTGACGAAAAAAGTCCATTCTCTCGAAACAATTATGTACATATTCAGCATTTAATGAAGTGATTTTTGTTTCTGTTTATGGGAAATTTATGTTTCTGAAAGACTCTACCTTGCCATCTGACTACTTCCTTGAATCACTCACCACCCAAATCCTCTTATCCATTTTCAACATCGCTTCCATCTGTTAAACGTTTCTTGCAGTTTAACATCACAAAGTCCAAAACCATTGCCTGCTACCCTTGCATCCAACTCTGTACCCTTGCCATCAATTCCTTCTCTCTCTCTGGCCATTGTCTCAGGTTGAAGCCAGTTTCGCAGTCTCGATATTCTGTTTGATCCCAAGCTGACCTTCCAACCCACATCCTCCTCTGAACAAAGACCACTGACTTCAGAATATTGCCCGTCTCCAACCCTGCCTCAGCTGAACTGCTGCTGTAATCCTCATCTGTGCCTTTATCACCAGCAAATGTGACAGTTGCAAAGCTCTCCTGGCCTTCTGCCCAACTCCATAAACTTCAGCTGATCCAAACTCAGATGTCCTGCATCAATTCCTGTTCATCCATACCCCTGTGCTCACTGATCTACATTGGTTCCCATGCCCAATGTCTTAAAGTATAAAATTCTCAACCTTGGGCTGAATTTTCACTTTGAGGACAGGAAGTAAGAGCTGTTTTGAGGTCTCAAACCTGCCCCAATTGGGCAGGGGGGTGGGGTTGGTGGTGCGGGGGGTGGTGTTGTGGAACATTCACTGGTTGGAATTTTGACTGGAGCGCTGCATTAATTGGCATGAAGACAGGTTCCCTGTCCAATTGAGGGCAGTGGGCGGGCTGTCAAATCTGGAGGGCAACTCGAGGCAAACATTGAGAGTGAACACCTTGTTACAGACAGGTAGTAAGCGGTATGGGCAGTTCTCACTGTTCACCTCCCAACTGACCGCAAATGTGTTTTCATTAAAATGATGAGTTCGCCCCTGAACATTTTACTTGCCAAATAAACAGTCAGTGACAGATTTTCTTGTAAGTTTAAATCTGAATATTAACTATTTACTGAATAATATTCATTCCCCGAAATGTTCGCAATGCCACTCACACATGCATTCACTTTCAGATGCACTCTCAAGAGAAAAGAGATATAAGGTAAAGGGTAGGGGTTCAAGGTGTGGTTTACGGTAAACCTGTTGAATCTTCTAAGTAGGATAGTGTCCTTTAAAGGTGCAGGCCTTGGTGTTTGTTGTCTTGAACTTGTTGAGGTGTTGTAGATTTGTGTTGGTTAAGATTTCAGACTGGAGATGGTGTTCACTTTCAGTTTTCTGCTGCACCAAGTTGAAATGTAGAGTTAGCAGCAAGGCTTCTTCTTGTTTGTGCTGGATCTTTCCACAGCCCCTGGCGGACTGCCTTCTGTGATGGGGCTGTGACCTCTCCCTCTCTCTCCAAAGGGTTACCTTTTACGGTCACAATTCATCATATTAGTATTTCTGTTAGTTGATACATGGCCTCTCCCCTGGTGTGACCACACAATGGAACAGGATGTGCCTGTCTATTAACGGAGTGTTTCCTGACAGCATAGAGCAAATGGTGATGTTATCAGTGCATCCAAACATTTGCTAGCTTGCCAGTATGAATCTGCGCATGTGCGCACCAATGTCAACTCGCAATGATGCCAGACGTAATGACGTCCAAGAATTGCCTCAATGGCTGCAATCTCCGCCTCCATTTCTCCCCAGCAATACCCCACTTTGGCTGCTCGCTTCCCGCTCTCCTCGCCGCTTCCCCCCACCACCACCTCTCGGCTGCTCCCACCCGGCCTTGCTGCTTCACCCCTGGCTGCTCCCTCCCAGACTCGCCACTTCCACCACCTCCCCCCCCCACCCCGCACTGGCTGCTCGTTCCTTGCCTCATCACTTTTCAGCCGCTCCCTTGCCACTTCCCCCACCTCGGCCGATTGCTCCCCACCACATCTGGAGAAGGGGCAGGGAATGAACTGCTGAGGGTAGAGTGAGCGGCCAAGAGGTGATGGGGCGACGCTGGGAGCAAGTGGCCGAGAAGGGGGAAGTGGCGAGGCAGGAAGCGAGTGGTTGGTGGGGGCAGGGGTGAAGCGGGGAGCAGGCAGCCGAGGTGTGAAAGCGGTGTGGCGTGGAGCAAGTGGCTGAGGGGAGGCAATGGCGAGGTGGGGAGTGAGCAGTGAGCAGACGGGTGCGGGTGGGAGCAACGAAGAGAAGCGGCGATGGCAGGAGGGAGCAGTATAATGTTAGGGTGGGATGGAGGCGGCGAACGCAGCCATTGAGGGGCTTTAGGTTGAATTTGTTTTTTGTGACAAATTGAGAAGCACCATTTTAATTACTGGCAGCTGCCTGAGCCGTCGCAGACAGTGACGTTCCAATGGAAGAGCCTGCATTTGCACATGTGCCAGTACTGCACCACCTGGTGGTTGAGTTGTCAGCAAACGCAGCCATTTTTAGAGGGATGCAAGGGAGGGCAGGAACGACAACCCCACACATCTCCAATTAATTGCCTGTTGAGCTCATTGTGGAGCTCATTAACAGGCTTGTCAGCAGCAGTTTACAATTTTCAAAGGAAGGGAATGGGGAAAACGCCATGTCTGGAACACAACAGGGGTTAGAAGATATGAAAAATATGGAAGGCAATGAGGGCTATTGGAAGGGCTGATAAATGTAATGGAGAGGTCCAAAAGGAAGCTCAGCTGCTCCAGAAGTGCCACAGAGTAGCCATTGCTGGAGCTGTAAGTCTTGTTTGTCTCAGTGGTGAGTGGTAGGAATCTGGAGAGGGTCGTGGGCCTGCTGGCATCACTGGGACAGCTGGGGTGGCAGAAGAAGGCCTGGGGAATGCACAAACCCCAGCTGAGGGAGTTCAGCTGGGAACAGGCTTATCTGACATCGGACAGAGCAGCCAGGATGAGCTGCAGCAGATGCAACCTTCCGGACAGGAGGAGGCCAAAAGTGCACAGCGAGGGGCTGTAAGGGCAATATGTCACTACCCTAGTTATCAGATTTACCACCCAAGAATCAGCTACCTGCAAATGACAGAGTGCTGGTTCCGTAGGATGCTCTGCCTGTCCAGGCAGATGGTCTCAGTCCTGTGTGCTTTGATTCACAATGACCTGAGGCCTCATGGCCCCCATGGCAGTCCTCTACTTGCAAGCAATAAGGTCTCTGTCACCCTGCATTTCCATGCAACCAGGTGGTTCCAGGGATCAGCTCTGGATGTAGGTGACATCTCGCAGTCGGTAGCTCGTCATCCTATCAGGCAGGTCACGGATGCTATTCCCAGGAGGGCAGGGACTACATCCATTTTGACACAAATGGGTCTGTATGGGCACAGAGGGCATTGGGTTTCGCCTCCATTACTGGATTCCCCCAAGGGCAGGGCATCACAATGGTACCCATGAGGCCACCAAGGCACCCAGTGACTGGCCAGTGGGATCCATCAACAGGAAGGGCTTGCATGTCCAACTGGTCTGTGACCACAACAAGAGCTTCCTGCATGTGTGCACTCGCTTTCCTGGCAGCTGCCATGATTCCAGCCAGTCCAGGCTTCCTCAGATTTTCACTCCATCCCCCAAAGTGCACGGATGGATCCAAGGGGACAAGGGAAATCCCTTGAAGAGATGGCTACTGACCCCTGTACGGGACCCTCAGACAGAGGCACAGAGGCAATACAACCAATCCTACCTACTTAGCAGGCCAACCATTGAGCAGGCCAGCAGGATTCTAAAGATGCGATTTCAGTCCCTGATCCAGTTGGGTGGCACCCTCCAATACCCTCCTGCAAAGGTCTCGGCCATTGTGATGGTCTGCTGTGCTCTCCATAACATAGCCTTCCAGAGATGTGTGAACCTTGAGTACAATGAGGCCCTGGAAGGAGACGACATATCAGGGAAGAAAACGGAGATAAGCAAGGAGGAGGAAGAGGAGGCGGTGGGGGATAACGCTGAACAGAGATGTGCCCTTGCTGCATGACCAGGTGGCCTTCTCCTACCACCCTCCGGAAAGAGGACCTCCTTTTTCCTAATGGGCTGCAGTGTTAGATCCAGGTGGGCATCGATGAAGCGAGGGTCTGCCCTGCCCCTAGTGCCAGGCATCCAGCTCCCCTGTGATATCTCACTTCCCTCTGGTGCAGTGGAAAGTTTTGGCACAGAATGCAGATCTCTCCCTCAATCAGCAGCCTCAATGATGGCTGCATTGGGTGTCTACATGATCACCACACTCAATCCTACCCACCTCCATTCCCAGCCCCACTGGCTCTAAGTGGACAGGAAACCAGTCTCCATACCAGTTAAGGGCTCACCCATTTGAAAATCTGACACTGACTCAGTTTCCTGATGGAGGCGAGTTTCTGACCCGAAACCAGACCAGACCCCTGTTTCCCACATCCATAACGAAAATCCGGCCCTTGATCTTTCTTCACCTTCCAATTTTGTTTCTTAACTATTTCTTTTGGAGAGCTGCTTTCAAAATTCTTTACAACTTCCATTAACTTTCTCCCCTTTTTAAGATCTTCCTGAACCTTTCTGCAATGTTCTGATTTGGATAGGCAAAGCATGACCGTAAGTACTTTGGTTCATCACCAATATAGTCCCACATATGGGACATGATCAGGAGTGACCAATCAGGATGATCAATTCTATCATATGAATCCTTTTCAAAGGTGGCATTCAATTGGGCAGGCACATGTCAAAAGCTATAATTGCCACATTTTAAACAATTCAATGTAGAATAGGACTGCCATTAAGTGTTAACCCCCTTTTCTCTGATTGGCACTTAAATAACATTAAGGAAGACATTTTAACGTTAACAGGGTTTCTCAAGTTTTTAAGTCATTAGCTATATCAATTTGAGGACTGTAACACATTGGTTTGCAGCTTTGCACAGGTTTTTTTTAAACTGGCACATGCGTCTTACTTGGAACTACCAAATGGCAGTCGAAGGAATGAATCCCTTGCGTCACAGATTTCACAGAAAGCAAGGTTTAACACTTTTAGATTTCCCAGAATGATGGCAGAGTGTCCAGGATGAGCAGTCTTCCTGTAATTTTGTCCAGAATGTCCCTGGTATTCTACAAGGCCCCCCTCTTGTGTAAGACACAATCTGTGCCAGATCTTCATGTGATATATCCTTTGGACCTTGCAATAAATGTTTCAGAATTGATCATTCAGACAATACATCAATGTAAGCTGAGTAAATACACAATGATTAGAACATAGCTAATTACATTAAAAAAAAACAAAGAACACAATCACCATAAGTTTACACTTAGCAGTAACATATAAAAGCTGATTCTCTGGGTGTTGCTGGTGCACCAATGGCTCTTGCAGAGAGCACTATTGGGAAATTACTGCCTTGCAGCTTCTATTTTTTCATTCATTTAAATTAATCAATGAAACAGGAGGTCCTGTCTAATGGAGCTGCCCGACAATCAGCAGGCCGGCAGCTCTGAGTGCGAGCTGTGCCACCAGGAGCAGTGGCCACTGCTGGGACTACACCCAGCCATTGGAGGCAAGGTGAAGGGTGGTCCCGGAAGCAAAGTAACATTTTGGGTCTTGTTCGGGACAAAGAGCTGGGCCCTGGCAAGGCAAGGGGGTGTTGGTTGGGGTGGATGGGAGGAGAGAGGCGAGGGGGGGAGTGTTGTGCAGTGAGGGCGATTGGGTGCTTGATCAGGAGGACCCCTCCAGCCCACAAATAGGCCGCCAGGTTTTACTTGACAGTGTTCTTGATATCTTTGACATCCTGCCGCTGCGGGTAAGATACCAGCGGCGGCAGGAGGAGGCCCTTAAGTGGCAGTTAATTGGCCTCTTAAGGGAATTGATTGGCCTGGGACGGGTGGGCTGTTTCTCGCCGTTGCCACCCCGTGTAAGATTGCAGTGGGGGCGGGAAGGGGGCAGGAAGGCGCCGGGAACGGCAACCCCCCACCCTCACCTTCCACTCAATTTTACACCCACCCCTGCTACCAGCCTGCTCATTGTGGGGGTCAGGTGGGCAGTAAAATTCCAGCCTTTGTGCTGCAGGTGCCCGAATGGGGGATCAACCTTATAAATTGAGCCACATTGGAATTACTATCAGAGTATAAAATTCACATGCTATTCAAAAGTCTCTGTTGAATAGTTGCAAATTAAACAATGAGCTCATAGTTGTGGACCATTGCCCACCATCTCCAATTGGTTAACAGTCATTCCAAAGTATACAAAGAATAACAAAAGTGAATATGTAGGAGGACAAATCCATTCCTTTCATTTGGAGAGTTGCTTCTTGACATAATTCCATTCTTCCAGTGGGGCTGGAGCTAAAACTGTCCTCCTTGAATGTCCTGTCAGCTAATTCTCCTTTCTTTACCCCTATGCAACTGGCCATTCTAATCTCGAATCCAGTTACCAGAGGCTTCCTTTAAGATGTTGCCTACTATTTGTGTGACATCTAGTTAATTAGGGAATTTTATCCTCAATTAAATCATTGAATTTGTTGCTTCCTACAAGGACTTGTATTCAAGATATTGAAAAGCAATACTTGTTTCAAACAGCTAATTTAACAAACACGTCTGGCATTCTATGTGACTGTTACAAAGGTAAACTATCCCTCCTCGTCCTTCTCGACCTGTCTGCAGCCTTTGACACATTTGATCAGACCATCCTCCTCCAGCACCTCGCCACTGTTGTCCAGCTGGGTGGGACTCCATTTGCCTGGTTCCATTCTTATCTATCTAATCGTAGCCAGAGAATCAACTTCTCCTCATGTTCCCGCAAAGTTGCCTCTGGTGTCTCCCAAGGATCTATCCTTGGCCCCCTCCTGTTTCTCATCTACATGCTGCCCCTTGGAGACATCATCCAAAAACATGTCAGTTTCTACACGGGACACCCAGTTCTACCTCACTACCACCTCTCTCGACCCCTCCACTGCTTCTAAATTGTCAGAGTTGTTTGTCTGACATCCCGTACTGGATGAACAAAAGTTTCCTCCAATTAAATCTTGGGAAGACCAAAGCCATTGCCTTTGGACTCTACCACAAACTTTATTCCCTGGTCATCGACTCCTTTCCTCTCCCTGACAACTCCTGAGGCTGAACCAGACTGTTTGCAACCTTGGTGTCATATTTGGCACTGAGATGAGTTTCCAACCGCATATCTGCACCAGACCACCTATTTCCATCTCAATAACTCACCTGTCATCGCCCCTGCCTCAGTTTATTGGCTACCGAAACCCTCAACTGTGCATTTGTTACCTGTAGAATTGATTATTTTAATACGCTCTTGGCTGCCTTCCCACATTCTACCCTTCATAAACCTGAGGTCATCCAAAACTCTGCTACCGCCGTCCTAACTCGCACCAAGTCCCGTTCACCCATCATCCATGTACTCGCTGACCTACACTGACTCCTGGTCAAGCAATGCCTCAATTTCAAAATTCTGATCCTTGTTTTCATAACCCTCTATGGTTTCACCTTCTCTATCTCTGTAATTTCTTCCAGTCCCACAACCCTCTGAGATATCTGGATTCGATAATTCTGTCCTCTTGAGCATTCCCGATTTTAATCGCTGCTCCATTGGTGGCATTGCCTCCAGCTGCCCGGGCCTTAAGCTCTGAAATTCCTTCCCTAATGCTCTCCATCTTGCTACCTCACTTTCCTCTTTTAAGAAACTCCTTAAAACCTACCTCTTTGAGTCTGCCCTAATATCTCCTTGTGTGGCTCAGTGGCATATTTTATTTTATAATGCCCCTGTAAAGCACCTTGGGCCACTATATAAATACTAGTTGTTGTTTTGTATCATTCCCACATCCGGTAGACAGTTGCGGAAGGTCAGTTTTACACATACATTTTCTTGATTTCAGAGGAGTACATTACTAAGCATTTAAAAGGCCGTTTGGGGGGAAAGTGGTTGGCAAAATAAATGTGGAGGCAGGACATACAAACTTTGGGTGAGTGGTAGATTGGTGCAGCACCATGTTTTGTGGGCAGTGAAATGGGGATGGTGTGATGTCCCCGGGACTTAAGTAAGTTTTAGCCAAGTTTAGTATAGGATATGAGACAAAGACACAAAAACTACAGACTGCAGAACATGAAGGCTTCTCCTTCTATTCTGCTTTTCTTTCACTTTCTCTTTGCTAGCATATGTGTTCTACAGCAGCCTCTAGATTACACAATGCAATTGCAATTTCAAATCACTACAACACTACATCTCATCAAATGGACTCACCCATCCAATGGACAACAGTTCAACAGTGCTGGCAGCAAAATCAATTGAGGGCAGAGGGGACTTGTACTGTTGCTCACAGTGCTATCCTTAACCCCCATGGTGCAGGGTGTCCTTGCATCAGATGGCAGAGATCTGTAGTTGACCCCCTGTTAATCCAGAACATGAGAAGGCAGTTCTGAGCGGTCATTACCAATAGATCTGCAGAGTCTCCGGTATGATGGGTAACATAAGGGCATGTGCAGCCAGTCTGGCTTTGTGCTTGACTATGGTCTCAGCCTACCTTCTTTCGTCTTTACAACAGCCGTGGAATACTTTGATCGACCTGTTTCAAAACCAGCCTAGACACTCACTAATATATAGTTTGCCTTTGCTGACTGACTGGCACTTCATTTGGATGCCTCACTGGTCCCTGAGTTCAGATGAAAGTTTTGTTTTAATAGTTTCTTTATCAAATTCCATCTTTCCCCTCCAGCTCTTCCCGTTCTACTAAAGTCCAGTGAAGGCTTCACTTGGGTGAATTAATGTGCAAAATTTGTGAGTTAATGTTTCACATAAACATTAAGAGAAAGCGAAAAAAAAACTTGAAACTTCTTTTGTAATAAAAATTGAAAGACATTTATTCCATTGAGAATTCCACAAATCTTAATAGTAGGCGCCTGTGCTGAAAAGGTACTGCATAACTAAAAGAGCAAAAAAGTGACCTAGGGCCATTTTAACTTGGGAAATAGTGATACTCGATCAGGCACCGGGGATACACCTTTCCCAATTTTAACTGACTTCAATGAACTGAAAATTGGAGTGATGTATCACGAGCAAAGGCTTCCATTTTACAGTATTGTCTAAAGTCAAAATTATCCTCACCTGCTCCACTGGAGCTTCGGATGTGGCCCACTCCAAATAGGAGAATGAGGACCCTTGTCCCATTTGGCCTAAGCAAATGACAAGCAACTGGACTGCATTCCAATATTCCAATAATCTTTCAAAGAAACTATGGGCCTGTATTGTTAAGAGCAGCTTAGGCTGGTCTGCTGTGCCTGCAGAATAGAGCTTTGTTATGAAACAGCACAGACCCAGCTGTTCAGATGTTCTGATTCCACAGCACCTCTTCTACTCCTGTGCAACTAGCCCTAGGAACCAAAAAACTGCCCTTGTTTCAAGGACCAGCCACTGTTAAATCATGATAGAAAAGGGATGCCCACTTAATAAAACTTTAAAAGCATATTTACGGTAAACCCCTGCTTGGAATTATTGGGATCAACTATTGTTTGAAAATCTTAGATCAATTCAATATAAGGTCAGCATTCAACATTGGAGTGATAAGCAGGAACAGGGTGGGGGAGGGAAGCTTGATGAAGATTTTAGCCTGGTTTGTGGGACTGCATAATGAAAGGTAGAACAACTCGACTAAGATCTTAACTGGAATATGCCCTGGGGTGAAAATACTGGTGTGCAATATTCATGATACTACCCCATTGTCAAAATGGTCATAATTACTCTACCAGTTATCTCCAGTGCTGGATAGAGAGGCTTCGAAAATGTTTGCTCAAAGGTGTACAAGAGGGTTAGCATGTCATCTGAAACACTGTAAAAGGAGATTATTCCACAATCAAAATCCACAAACACTCCCACTGTGTTGGGGTAGTCTTTAGCTTTAGTTAGTTTAGTTTTAATACGATTATGCAAGGCTAAAAATGAGAACATCCCTTGTTGAACACACCAGGATTTATCATTCTGTCCCAGTGCACATTCATTGCCTTGTCCTTTTCGGTTGATGCTCCTGTAACAGACTCCGACCTTCCATCCCACTTCTTTACTGGTCTTCACCTCCCAATAGGAGCGGCCGTAGCTTATTCCTACAGAGCAGAGGACCTGTTGTTTGCCGTCAAATCTGTGTGGACTGTCTGGGTATGGCTGTGTATCTAAAGATCCCAACACAGTGCTGTTATTGTCAAACAGAATGAGGGAGGGATGTGCTGTGTCTGGATCCAAAGTTGGTGTCTGCCCATCTATAAATTAAAGGAGAAATCAAAATAAATCACAGTCACTCACTCATGGCAGAGAGACTGAGGGTGTTAAATATAGCAGACCCTTTTCCATGTCACTGCAGTCTATTTCTAAGTGTTTTCACATGAATGTGCACAGCTGCCATGTTTAAATCTGTGTGCAGTGCATTGTGCTGAAAGATGAGCTGCTATTCCTTCAACTTCCACTGAGCTTCCTTGGATTGGTGTGCAAGGTCAAAGGTGGGGACATCAATATTGTAGTGGGGCAGAGAAATAAAGTGGAAAGTGACAGGGAGCTCTGGGTTGCACATGTGGACAGAGCAGAGGCTGCTCAGCATAGCGATCACCTAATCTGTGTTACGTCACAGAATTCAAGTACAGAAACAAACCATTCGACCCAGCCAGTCCAAGCCAGCATCTATGCTCCTCCTCCCATCCTTCCTCATATAGAGCTATCAGTGTAGCTTTCTATTTCCTTCTCCCTCATATGCTTATCTAGTTTCCCCTGAAATACATCTATACTATTCACCTTAACTACTCCCTGTGGTAATGAGTTCCACACACACATTCTCACAACTCTTTGGTCAAAGAAGTCTCTTCTGAATTCCTTATTTAAGAACATAAGAAATAGGAGCAGGAGTAGGCCATTCAGCCCCTCAAGCCTGCCCACCATTCAATAAGATCATGGCTGATCTGTCCCAGGCTTCAACTCCTCTTTCGGGCCTGCTCCGCATACCCCTTGACTCCCCGAGATTTCAAAAATCTATCTACCTCCTCCTTAAATACATTTAGTGACCTAACCTCCACAACTCTCTGAGGTAGAGAATTCCAGAGATTCACCACCCTCTGAGAGAAGAAATTCCTTCGGATCTCACTTTTAAATGTGTGCCCCCTTATTCTGTAACTATGTCCCCTAGTTCGAGATTCCCCCACCAGTGGAAACATATTCTCAACATCTACCCTGTCAGGCCTCTTAAAATCTTATATGTTTCAATAAGATCACCTCTCATTCTTCTAAACTCCAATGAATAAAGGCCTAACCTGTTTAGCCGTTCTTGATAAGACAACCCCTTCATCCCAGGAATCAGCCTAGTGAACCTTTTCTGAACTGCCTCCAATGCTAGTATATCCTTCCTTAAATACGGGGACCAGGTGTGGCCTCACCAACACCTTGTACAGTTGTAACAAGACTTCCCTATTTTTAAACTCTAACGCCCTCGAAATAAAAGCCAAAATTCCATTTGCCTTCCTAATTACTTGCTGCACCTGCATGCTAAGTTTTTGTGTTTCATGTACAAGAACATCCAGATCCCTCTGTGCTGCAGTATTTTGGAGTCTTCCTCCATCTAAATAATTGCCTTTTTATTCTTCCTACCAATGTCGATTACCTCACACTTTCCCACATTGAACTCCATCTGCCAAGTTTTTGCCCATTCACTTAACTTATCTATATCCCTTTGCAGATTCTTTGTGTCCTCATCACAACATGACTTGGAACTATATCGCCATTCCTTCACTGTCGCTGGGTCAAAATCCTGGAACTCCCTTCCTAACAGCACTGTGGGTGTACCTACCCCACATGGACTGCAGCGGTTCAAGAAGGCAGCTCACCACCACCTTCTCAAGGGCAATTAGGGATGGGCAATAAATGCTGGCCTGGCCAGCAACGCCCACATCCCGTGAATGAATTATAAAAAAACATGCCTTCCCAACTATTTTTGTACCGTCAGCAAATTTGGATACACTACACTCTGTCCCTTCCTCCAAGTTATTGATATAGATAGTAAATAGTTGAGGCCCTAGGACCAATCCTTGTGGCACCCATTGATCCCGAATTCTGTGTGTTAGCCAATCCTCAATCCATGCCAACACATTACTCCCAATACCCTGAGCTCTTATTTTGTGCAATAACCTTTTATGTGGCACCTTATTGAACATCTTCTGAAGTTCCACAATACACAACATCTACTGGTTCCCCTTTATGCACTCTGCTTGTTATATCCTCAAAGAACTCTAACAAATTTGACAAACATGATTTCCCTTTCATAAAACCATGTTGACTCTGTTTGATTGTATTATGTTTTTCTAAATGTCCTGCTATTTCTTCCTTAATAATGGACTCAAGCATTTTCTTGTTTGATTTCTTGGTGATTATCTTATGTTGATGTCCTCCAGTTTTGCTCTTCCCTAGTAGTGGAAACTCTCTTTGTCCACTCCATCAAAACCTCTCATAATTTTAAAGACTCTTTAGGTCACCCCTCAGCCTTCTCTTCACAAAAGTAAAGAAACTCAGGCCGTACATCCTTTCCTGAAAGTTATAACCTCGCATTTCAGCTATCATCCTGTAAATCTTTTTGGCACTCTCTATAATCCTTTTTATAATATGGCAACCAGAACAGTACACAGTACTCCAAGTATGGCTGAATAAAGGTTCTTTACAAGTTTAACATAACTTCTATACATTTAAATTTTATCTCTCTGGAAATAAACCCTAATTCTTGGTTTGCCTGTTTATGGCCTTATTACCAGCATCGTTATTTTTAGTGGTTTGAGTATTTGTACTCCCACATCTCTTTGCTCCTCTGCCCCATTTAGATTCTTATTTTTCATGTAATATTTGACCTCCTTATCCTTATTAATGAAATGTAATACCTCACATTCATCTGTGTTGAAATTCATTTGCCAAATTATATCCATATTTTGCAAGTTTATTAATGTCTTGTAATTAGTTGCAGTTCTCCTCAATTTCGACTATTGTCATGCTAGGCCCCCGCCTGCCAAGAATGAAGCACATTTATTTTGTCATGAACATTGATTTTAAACTGTTACTGGAGTGAAGAAAGGACTTGTTAAACAGATCAGCCGTGTTTGGAAAAGACATTTGCATATTAACAGACGGTGATTGGAAGGACAAAGGACCATTCCCTGACACATTCAACCCACAATGGACCTTGATCACCAGGTGTGTAAGAGGAGCATTCCAGAGACTGCTAAGGAGGATACAATCCAAGGTGTGGTCAGACCAGTTAGTCACATGACTAACCTGCTTGACAATCTGGGGTTTTCTGAATTGTACAAACAGTTTGTTCCTGGATTGAGAAGATCTCTCCTATCTGCTCCAATCTCTTTCTCACAAGCCTTTGAATCCACTGAAGACATATGAACCCCAAGGGAGAAAAGTCTCCTATAGCGAACAAGGTTTAAGAAGAATGCTGGGCCCCAATGAAAAGCAAGATCTACCTACAATCAAGGACTCTACAGTGAGCTCGAAGAACCGCAACAAAAACTCTTCAGTTATTGCCTCAAATGTTTCCACTTTATTTTTCTTCTGCTCTTTTATGTCTCTATTTGCATGTGTGTATCGCGTAAACATGCTAGCGTGGGTACATCATTTATCTAAGAAAGCCTGTTTGTGCTGGTTTCTTTGCCTTATAATTGGAGAGCGGTGAACAAGGAGTCACCACGGGGAGCTAAATACACAGTGTGTTTAAAATTAAACCCTGTTACTGTAAGACCTGGTGAAGGCTGAGAGGGACCCTCGACACCTTTACCATCTGGTCGTAACACTATCCACCCCAATCTGGTGTCATTTGCAAATTTAGAAATTGTGTTTATGATTCCAAAGTCTAAATCATGAATATGAATAGTCCCAGCATTGATCCTTGTGGGACCCCACTTTCCATCTTCTAACATTCTGAATAATTACCTTATACCTCTATTCTCTGCTTTCTGTCTTGCAGGAAGGAAGTATTTCCACATTAGATAAGAGCACACTGAGAAGGGCGATGAGGAATGCAAAAACAGGATTACAATGCATATATGAAAATGCAGAAAGTGTGGTGAACAAGGTTGGTGAGCTACAAGCACAAATAACCATGTGGGAATATGATGTAGTGGCAATAACGGAAATGTGGCTTAAAAATGACAAGGATTGGGCACTTAATATACAAGGATATAAAGTGTTCGGAAAAGGTAGAGAAAGATTTTTAAAATGGCAGTGGGATGGCAATACTGATTAGGGAAGACATTGTAGTGGTGGAAACAGCCGATGTCCTTGAGGGGGCAATGACCGAATCCATTTGGTTAAAGTTGAAAAGTAAAAAGGGTATGATCAGCTCCTAGGGTTATTCTATAGGCCTCCAAATAGTGAGAGAGAGATAGAGAAGCAAATCTGCAAGGAAATGGGTGACCGCCAGGCAGACTAAGAGAACCAGGCAGGCAGTGCAGGAGTCCCCTGAGTCCATCTTGCTTACTAATTGGTTTTCTATTTTGGATTCTGGTGACAGCGATGGTTCCTTGGAGGAGTGCAGCCAGAGCAAAGTCCGTGGCACCATGGGTGGCTCAGCTGCACAGGAGGGGTGGAAGAAGAGTGGAAGAGCGATAGTGATAGGAGATTCAATAGTCAGGGGATCAGACAGGCATTTCTGTGGCAGTTAACGTGACTCTAGGATGATGTGTTGCCTCCCTGGTGCCAGGGTCAAGGATGTTACAGAGTAGCTGCAGGACATCCTTCTGGGGGAGGGTGAATAACCGGAGGTTGTGGTACACATTGGTACCAATGACATAGGTAGGAAGAGGAATGAGGTCCTGAAGGCAGATTCTAGGGAGTTAGGAACAAAATTAAAAAGCAGGACCTCAAAAGCAGTAATCTCAGGATTACTCTCAGTGCCACATGCCAGTGAGCATAGGAATAGGAGAACTGATCATTTGAACACATGGCTGGAGAATTGGAATCTGTCCTATGAAGAGAGATTGGGGAAACTGGGCCTGTATTCTTTGGACTTTCGAAGAATGAGAGGTGATTTCATTGAAACCTACAAAATACATAAAGGGATAGACAGGGTCGATGCAGCTAAGATGTTTTCCTTGGTTGAGGACTCTAGGACCAAGGGATACAATTTCAAAACAAGGGGGAAGCCACTTAGAACAGAGATGAGGGGAAATTTGTTTACTCAGAAAGTTGTGAATCTTTGGAATTCTCTACCCCAGAGGGCTGTGGAAGCTCAGTCATTGAGTATGTTTAAAGCAGAGATTGATAGATTTCCAGATACCAATGACATAAGGGGATATGAGGATTGTGTGGGAAAAGGCATTGAAGTGGATGATCAGACATGTTCATATTGAATGGCGGGGTGGGCTCAATGGGCTGAATGGCCGATTCCTGTTCCTATGCTCCTATGTTCCCATGTCATGGTAAATGGTTGTTTTTCAGACTGGAGAATGGTAGACAGTGATGTTGCCCAAGGGTCAGTCCGAGGACCAATGCTTTTTTTTGCTATATATAAGTGACTTGGATCTTGGAATACAGAGTAGAATATCAAAATTTGCCAGTGTACCAAACTTGGAAGAATGGCAAATAGTGAGGATGATACAAATTGCCTGCAACAGGACATAGATAGGCTAGCAAAATGGGCAAACAAGTGGCAGCTGTAATTAAATATAGACAAGTGTGACTTGATGCATTTTGGCAGAAGGGATAGGGTGAGGCAATATAGACTTAATGGCACTGTTCTAAAGAGTGTGCAGGAACAGAGGAATCTTGGGGTGCATGTACATAGATCTTTGAAAGTGGCAGGGCATATTGAGAGAGTAGTTAGCAAAGCTTATGGGATCTTGGGTTTCATAAATATAAGCATAGTGTACAAAAGTAGGGATGTTATGCTGTACGTTTATAAAGCTCTGGTTAGGCCCCAACTAGAGTATTGTATCCAGTTCTGGTCACCACACTTTGTGAAAGATGTGATGGTCCTTGAGAGTGTGCAGAGGAGATTTACCAGAATGGTTCCAGGGATGGGGGATTTTAGCTACAAGACTAGGTTTGAAAAGCTGGTGTCGTTCTCCCTGGAGCAAAAGAGATTGACGGAAACTTTGATGGAGCTGTACAAAATTATGACAGGCTTAGATAAGTTAGTCAAGGAAAAATTGTTCCCATTAACTGATGGTACAAGGACTCGGGGATAAAGATTAAGGTTTAGGGCAAGAGATGTAAAGGGAATTCAAGGAAGAAACTTTTTTACACAGCGAGTGGTAATGACCTGGAACTTGCTGCCCACGAGGGTGGTGGAAGTGGAGACAATCAATGATTTCAAAAGTAAATTGGATGGGCACATGAAGAAAACAAACTTGCAGGGCTACGGGGATCAAGCAGGGATGTGGGACTAACTGGATTGCTCCGTGGAGAGCAGGCATGGACTTGGGCCAAATGGCCTCCTTATGTGCTGTAAATGAGTCTATGAGTCTATGACTCTATAGTATGCTCTGCCTAGAGCAGGGGTTTTATTCTCTTTGAGTTTGATTATTTAGTATTTCTCCTCTTTATTTTATATTCAGTTATATAATATCTAATCTCATTTTCTGATGTCATGTCCACCTGATCTGTGTCCCTAGTAAATACTGAAGCAAAGTAATTAATTTAATATTCCTGCCATTTCACAGTCATTTCCTGTGATTTAATTGTGTCCATTCCTTAATGTCCCTATTCCCATCCCAAATTGTTTTTATTTATGTGCCTGTAGAATATTTTACTATTTTGCTTTATGTTCCTTGATAATATAATTTCATACTTCCTTTATGCCTTTCTAATAGTATTTTGGCTTCGCTTCTAAACTCTTCATATTCTCCCTTGTCATGCTATCTCCTGCTGTCCATGTATATAGTGTATGTCCCTTTCCTCACCGTCATTTTTTCCTGTCTTTATTCTTCCATGGTATCTCTTTAGTATTTCTTTTGTTCTTGCTTGTGGTAAAATTATTTTTCTTGGACTGTGTTGAACACCAATTTAAATGTCTCCATTGCTGTTCTACATCATTGTTTGCCAATATTGTCCATTTTATTTTCCCACATTCCATAATCAGCCTCTCAAAATCAGCTTTTATCCAATCTATTACCCTGGTCTTTGTCATGTTTATTTCCAGCTTAATTGTTATCCTATACTGTATTATATTATGGGCTCTATTTTTCAAATGTTCCCCTACTTTTACTTCTCTTATCAGCCCTGCTTCATTTCCATTACTAGATCCAGTAGTGAATTCTCCCTTGTGGGCTTTCTTACATACTGGGTTAGAAATGAGTCTTTCACACATTGTAGGAACTCCATTCCCTTATCCCCTTTACCTATCCCTTCTGACAAATTAATTTCAGGGTAGTTGAAATTGGCTATGATTTTTATTCTATGTTTGTTACTCATTTTCTCATTTTCCTAAAATAAAAGCAAAATATACAGATGTTGGAAATCTGAAATAAAAACAAAAAATGCTGAAAATACTCAGCAGGTCTGGCAGCATCTGTGAAGAGAGAAGCAGAGTTAATGTTTCAGGTCAGTGACCTTTCATCAGAACTGGCAAAGGTTAGAAATGTAATAGGTTTTAAGCAAATAAAGTGGGGTAGGGCAAGAGATAACAAAAGGGAAGGTGTACCTTGAAGAAATTCTATTCTTCTATTCTTCTATTGTTCACAGAAGCCAAATTATTCTCCAGGTTAGATGCCAAACATGGATATTGGTCAATACACCTAGCTAAGGAATCTCAAGAAGTCACCACATTCAGGACACCATTTGTAAGACACTGCTTCCCTTCGGCTTATCTGTCAATCAAGATCTGTTTCAACAGCGTATGGACAGAGTTATAGAAAATGTGCCTGAATGCACTGCCGATGACATTGCAGTGATGGGCAAAACCAAAGAAGAACATGATCAAAATCTCCATCCACTGATGGCAGTAGCTCATCGCGAAGGGTTTGTTTTTCACAGCAAGAAGAGCCAGGTGAGTGTAAATCAGATCAATTTCTTTGGCTCCATCTATTCCACTTGCAGAATCCATCCTGACCCAGGCAAAGTTGAAGATGTAAGGCATATGCCTACCCCAAAAGACAAGGAAGATCTACAGAGGTGACTTGGATTTTTCAGCCTTTTGGCACCATACATTCCAAATTCTTCCTTCAGAGATATGTGCGCCAAATGGGGCGTAAACCATGTGACGTCCTCACCAAATTACCCTAGGTCTAATGGTCTCACCGAGCGAATGGTCTGTACAGACAAAGCATTTATCCTAAAGTGTAGGACAATAAAACAAGATCTTTGTGTTGCCATGCTCCACCTCAGAGCTACACCTATGGATAGGGGCTCACCGTCACCAGCAGAGATCATGTTTGGCAGACAAGTGTGAGTGACTCTGCCAAGCCACCATCTGTCCAAATTCTCTGAGGTGCAGGAGACACTGCTCGAGAAACTGGGGAGAATGAAGATGGTGCATGACCGACACGCAGGGGTGGAACTACTGCAGTACATGTAATACAACAGGCCAGGGTCCTGCACCCCACAATGAGAACATGGTTGCCTGCAGAGGTGTCCAGGTGCGGTGAGCCTAGGTCCTATGATATTACAACATCTGGCGGAGCGATATTGAGCAGGAAACAAAACCAACTGAGAAAGGTACGCAGTACTCCAATTGCGCACGACGGACTCGAGGGAGCACGCTCCAATGGTGGGAATGTGACAGATCAACAGGACAGCAGCCAACGCATTGACAACATGCCTGCAAACCCAGGACAGCCAAGGGTGAAATCCACATCCCCAGAAGGATCTACCATAACCAGATCTGGAAGAGTTGTCAAGCCACCAAAATGATATATGGACTCCTCAGTCTCTACATTTTTAAAGTTCATAATCTCTATACCTGGGTAAATAATTTTGATGTTATCTAATTTTATATGTTTCCTTCTTTTAGCTTACAAGACTTATCTTTGGAAAGAAGGGGGATGTGTGACTGCCTTTAAGAGTAATGTACCTTTAAGATCTTAGTATGTTAATGAACCAAGTACCAGTATATAATCATGTGACTACATGCCAGTCGCACCCTACAACTGTAACACCAACAGGCAAGGCCTGTAAATAGATAGCTCGATACTGTATATAGTTGTTAGCTGTTTAATAAACCTGTTTGAGATCTTCAACTACCTGAACTCCACGCATCTCATTTATATTGCATCAGACAATATAAAGAAGCTTCTCATTACAACAAGAGGACATTGTCACTGTAGCCGGGAAGTATGACTTGATCAGTCACAGGAAGTCGTGCAGAAGATATCATTCAGCGGATCTGACCACCCAGGAGCAAGTTTCTGGGTCTACAAAGCAGCTGGCGCTGTAAGTACTTGAGTTAATAAAGGTGTTCCACATAAAGTGGAAAATGTATCCAAAGTTTGTTTTGTGCCATTGATACTCAGTGTGCGGTCAGGAAATTAGAGGGATGTGAGACCCCCGTTAAGAGTCTTATGACTAAACAGGGACCATTGAAAGCATACGGTTAAACATGTGGATGCTCAGATCACTTACATAATTGAGCAGTGAATATGTGAGGCAAAACCATAATGTTAGATCAAGCACAACAATTTATTTTTAAAATATTTGGCACTAAGATATTGAGTAGCATGAGGCACAGAACACAAGTGAGGGCTAGCAAGTGCAGGTGGAATTGCAGGACCGGCAACTTGCTGGGTGATGGGCCAGTTTGGGGGTTCCTCTATTTGCTAAGCCCAATGTTTCAGCCCATTAGATTTCCAAACATGTCGTTCCAAACCCATTTCAACACAGTAAGTTGATTTAAGCAAAGAATCTGCCAATGAACTGTGTAATGTATGGAAACTCTTACCCCAGCAGCTGATTTGTGGCCATCACTAACCAGTGTGGCTCATTGTGGGTCTATTGGTGTTAATTATTGCTTCAACTTTCCTACTGTTGGGTTTCTCCCCATGATTTGTGACCTCTTTGCTCTAATAAGCTCTGTTATCCACGATAAGATTCGTATTCATTTATGAGGGGTACTCACAGAGTCTGACCATCTCTCCTCGGTCCCACAGCTCTTTCTTCTGCTCCATTGGATACTTTATCATCTTGTCAATTGTTGATTTATCCAAAGTTTTCGCTAATTTGTTCATCCTAGTGGAACAAAATGGATTGGAGGGATCACAGAAAACATAGCTAAGACTTGAGTTAACCCTGGGGTCTGGTCCCACTGTACTTCAGACAACACGGAGTAAGCGATAGAATTATTCAGTGTAACTGATATTTGCTCTGTTTTTTTATTTTTAGAGGTGCAGTATGGTGTCTTTTCCAATCACTTTACGCAGATTTATAAGTGTAAATCAGCCATTCCTTTGTTCGCATTGAGATACCTGGAACGTACTTTAGTGATGGAGGAATACACAGACAAACACACAAATGAAATTAAAACAAGTGTCTATTACTGGAACTGAGCCACTGCAGCATTCCAAGGAATTCTAGAAACATAAAGAAGGTGGCCTCGAGTCTCTGGCGAGGTGAAACTTCTAGCCACCATGGACTTGCTCACAGCGTAACTGTGCCAATAGCCTCTGTGCCATCTGTAAAATGGAAATTCCTTTCTTTAAACTTTACACCTCCCTCCTTCAGCCTATACAACAGCAGTGATTCGAAAGGAACCACATGCAGCCTCAGTAACAAAAACATTTGAGGTTACCTTCACTGAATCTTTGAACATGAACAATGGTGCCTGATCCAGAAGGTGGCTCTTGCATCCAGTACTCTAATGATGTGAATTGTGGAGAATATGTCAGAGAATTTATATTTTCCAATTGTCTTTCATTACAATAAGCCCAGCCATTATATACATTCCCCACCTACACCATTCTACTGGAAAATGAGCAGGGGTTGGGTAGAAAATCCAAGCCCATTGTCCAGTGTTGACGAACTTTTCATATACTGTCAACTGAATGATATGAAGCTGGTTTTCACTTACCTGGGTGCAATTGAGTGAAATCTCTACAATAAAATAAACAGAGGAAACTGATGTCAGTTAGAATATGTACGAGAGAATGAGATTCGGGAGGATTACAGAAGAACAATTAGAAAGGACAGATCATATATGACTAAGTTAATTGGATTTTTTGTTACGGGCTTAATACAGTTGTATATATAAACTTTCAGAAAGCATTTAATTTTAAAAATTGGGAGGATGGAAACCTCAGGTGCCCCACAGATGCCCAAGGCCTGTCTGATATAATTTTCAGGCTAGTCTGTAAATAGGTGAGCAACACGGCTTCCTGTTTCTGGCAGCAGGCAGCTTAAATATGTGAATCGAGGTTCTATCTTGGGTGTAGGAACCCACTTGCAATTTTCAAGTACGAATGGGTAGAGCGTGTGGTGAGCACATTTGGTCAATCTGTTCAAAGCAGTGAGTGGCCTAACCAGCAATACTTGAATGGACTGCGAGAGGCCACTCTAGATCAGGCCCAAGAATGATTGCCATTTCCTTGTTCAACTGGCCCACGCAAATTTACGGCACAGAAGGAGGCCATTCGGTCCATTGTGTCTATACAGCCTAATCCCATTTTCCAGCTCTTGGTCTGTAGCCATGACTAACCGCCATGTTAAGGGGCAACTTACCCCCTACACATCAACCCCCTTCCTAGCCCAACCCTTTGACTGTTTGCCTCTGATTAGAAGCCAGCATTTTTCCTACCCTCCCACAGCTTGCCCGCTACACTCAAATGAAGGTTCCTGACAGCAGTTGTGGGAGGATGGCATTGTTACTCTGCTAACTTTATGCCCAAGTTGGAAATTCACCCCTAACCTGCACAGCACACAGGAAGTCAACTCGTAGAAGTAAATATTACCAGTGATATGTGCTGCTTTACACTACATGAACCCTGATTACAAAAAGATATCCAATGATCATAACCTAAGTACTACTAATGTAATTCTAACAGCCAACCACTAACTATATTAAGATCCCATTATATTAATGCCTGTATGAAGAAAGAACAAAGCACTTCCTTTCATGCCTTCAATGTCTCGAGTCATCCCATAGCATAACACAGCCAGTGAATTACATCTGAAGTGTGTTAACAGTTATAGAGGCAAAATTAGAAGCAGCTGTTGTCAGTGTAATAGTATAATGTAGAAGCAGCTCAGTAATTTTGGAGCAGTCTTTTACCTGTACAAACAGCCCATTACCTGTATGAACAGGATATCTTCATTCATTGCAAGGTGATTCAGCTCAGTCAAAGATTTCTCAAACTCTTTCACTTGGTGCTGGAGTGTAAGGATTCTGCCATGAGTCACTGCTGTTACACGGCTCTGCTCTAAGGTCAACTGTTGGACAGCTGTCCACTCTTCTTTGTCAGTCTGCTCCCTCCGAGTTTTGTACTTCTCCTGAATGCTCTTGCCTGTCTTGTTCATCATCTCCTTCAGAAGGAACATTTTGGTTATTTACACTGTAATGATCCTATCAGTCTGCACACACCACACTCTCTTTATCACATATATCCCATCACTGTGATTGTGTCATTAAATCCAGAGAAAGAAAGAACCAACATGCATTTGTACAGCGCTTTTCACCACCCCGGAAAGTTTTAAAGTGCATTCCAGTAAATGAAGTACTTTTGAAGCATAGTCACTCCTGTAATGTAGGAAACACAGTAGTCAATTTGCACACAGCAAGCTCCCACAAACAACAGTGTGATAATGGCCAGATCACCTGTTTTAGTGATGTTGGTTGAATGATTATTATTAATTAGAGAACTCCTCTGTGCTTCTTAAAAATAGTGTCATGAGATCTTTTGCTTCCATCTGAGAGGGCAGGTGGGGCTTCAGTTTGACACCTCCTCCAAAAGACGGCGCCTCTGACATTGTTGCACTCCCTCAGTACCGCTCTCGCGTGTCAACCAAGATTCTGTGCGCCAGCCACTGGAGTGGGATTGGAACCCACAATCTTCTGAATCCAACGTAGATGGAGAGAAAGCACATCAAATAGAGAATTCAAAGTATGGATAGTCTGCGGGTGTGTTGGGCATTGTCCTATCACTTCTAGGACTTTCCAATCCAGGCAGACGATGGGCTGATGGTCATTGTTCCCTGACCACTGTAAGAGCTCAACATATAAAGTAATTTATAACGCTGCTATGACGTCCTTGGGACGTTTTATTATATTAAAGATTCTATATAAATATGAGTTATTGTTTTTGTTGGGGCAGCTTCAGCCCAGCTCCTCATGAATATGAACCTACCGCATCGAAATATATTTAATTCAGTGACGTGTTTAGTGACTAATGTTTTACTTACCCCTCCTCACATCGGCTCCTTTGGCTTTGGCATTCATATTTTCGTTACACCTGTATAAAACAGCTTGGGAATTTATTTTATGTTTAAGAGTCTATACAAGTGCATGTTGGTGTTGTTGCAGTGATTAATTTGGAATGCTACTGCCCATCCCAGTCAGAGGGTAATCAGAGAGGTAAAGAGAGACCTGGGTCAAAGCACAGCAGCTGAGGCTAAGCATAACAGTAACAAACTCGGTATAATATCAGCAAGACAGCAGACAGAAGAAGATGAGAAAACCATAAAAGATGCAAATAGTCTTGAAACTGAGAAACTGAGGATGAGTAGAAAACAATGGTCGAAATTTTACGTCCCCCCCCCACAAAGAGCAGGAAGGTAGCGGGGGATGGGGGGGCGTAAAATGGAGCAGGAGGCTCGGGGGGCCCCTTCCCAACCTGCTCCCACCTCCGTCACCACTTTATGCAGGGCGGTGGCGGTGAAAAACAGCCACTTAATGGCCACTTAAGGGCCTTCGCCCGCTGCTACGGGGATTTTTACCCATGGCTGGTCAGGCGGCCCTGGCATGAGAGAAGCCGCCTGACAAAAGCAGGTGGCTCACTGACGGCCTGGTGGGGGTGTAGGGGGGGGGGGAGCCCTCATGATCAGGCACCCTGTGACTGACGGAGGGCCACCCCCACTGCCCCAACCACCACCAACACCCAACACGCCCCCCGTCCCACTAGTCGGCCACCCTTGCCTCGCCGGAGCCCGAATGATCACCCCAGGTGAGGCACCAAAAACGTACCTTCGTTCTACAGGCTCCCCGACATCTTTCCGATGGCTGGGTTGCAGTCCCAGCAGTGGCCACTGCTCCTGGGAGTGCTGCTGAGACTAAGAACTGCTGATTGGCCGGCAGCTCCCTTAGGTGGGACTTCCCGCCTCAAGCAGGTGGAAGTCCCACCTCAGACCAATTAAAGGCCAGGGAACTGCAAAATGCGGATCGGATCCCCAGGCCAGGCAGAGGTGGGATCGCCACCGACTTTTCAGTCAGTGGACGGCTCCCGTCCGCTGAGGGAAAAATCCCGGCTAATAAATATTCTGAATGGCTACTTCCTCCAAGGAAAGACATAAGCAACATGTCCTCTCCAAATAAAGATATCTCAGGTAAAATCAATGACTTGGCTAAGAACATGAGAAATAGGAGCAAGATTAGACCATATGACCTCTTAAGCCTGTTCCGCCATTCAATACAGTCTTGGCTGCCCTTCTGTCTCAACTCCACTTTCCTGCCTCAACTCCACTTTCCTGCCTCAACTCCACTTTCCTGCCTCTACTCCACTTTCCTGCTCCATATCCTTTGATTCCCTGAGAGACCAAAAATCTGTCTATCTCAGATTTAAATATACTCGACAATGGAGCATCCACAACACTCTGGGGTAGAGAATTCCAAAGATTCACATTCCTCTGAGTAAAGAAATTTCTCCTCATCTCAGTCCTAAATGATCAACCCTGATTCTGAGACTGTGTCTCTGTATTCTAGATTCCCCAGCTCAGGGAAACAACCTGTCAGCATCTACCTTGTCAAGCCTCTTCAGAATCTTGCATGTTTCAATTCGATCATCTCTCATTCTTCTAAACTCCAGAGAGTATAGACCCAATTTACTCAGCCTCTCATCATAGGACAACCCTCTAATCCCAGGAAACAAGCTAGTGAACCTTCGCCATACCCTCTCCAATGCATGTATATCCTTCCTTAAATATGAAGACCAGAACTACTACTAACATATGATTAATTTCTTCCTCCTTACATCATCATCCACCACCCCCCCCCCCCCCCTCAATATCTGTGATTAATTCAGTGAAAGAATAAGGACTGAGATGAGAATAGTATGCAGCATGGAGAGACAGAGTGATGACATAGCGACGTCTTTGCTAGGTGGGTGGTTTAAAGTGCTGAAGCAGTTGATAGTCCTAGATAGGCTAACAGGAATCAAAAAATAAATCCCCAGGAGCAAGTGCTATTTATCTCAGAATTGGGAGAGAGAGACTAAGGAGGACAATTGTGAGGCACTGTCAATCATTGCAAAGGACTCACTACACTCTGAAGAGGTAAGAGTAGATGGAAATGAGTAAAGTGGTGCCAATTTTCAAAAGGATGACCAAACAGATACAGAAGCCTACAGGCCTGTTAGTCTTATTTCAATTCAATATAAAATGTTATGCAGCGTTAACTTGAAGATTATCGGTACGGTAACCGATGCTGAGAACTAGTGTTACTAAGAGTACTCGGGGAGAGGGTGCAGATGAGGCCCAAAGGGGTTAAGCAGGGATGAATGAATACACTAGGTGAGGTCCCGGAGGAAACAGCCAGCATTACTGACCTGTGGACAATCAGTGCATGGTGGGATGGGGGTGGGATGGGGGTGGGGGGGTGCACTGGGTGGTGGTGGTAGGGGGCATGGAAGGATAACCAGCTTCAGAAATGCCAATTAAGCTTCTGGGAGGCACTTTACCCAGGCTGAGGGAGATAATGAGGGCAGAGGACTGGTGCCAGCTTTTGGAGAGTGAGTCTGAAGCAGCACTTACAATGCTTCAGCACATTAAAGCACCCAACTGGCAGAGATATCTCTATATCATCACGCTGTCTCTCTGTGCTGCATACTATACTCATCTCAGTCCCCATTCACTCACTGATCAAACACAGATTGATTACAAGGAGGGGCAGTGGACAATGAGGTAAGGAGGAAGAAATTGATGCTCTGTTAATAGACTATAATGATCAAGATAATACGAATGATAATTATCTGGTCCCAAAATGACATTGCTCATCTCAGACTGATTTCAGCATTGTGTCACTCACCAGCTCAGAAGCCATTGACCAAAGGATGAAGAGATTAAGAATTAAAATTTTCCCTGGGGACTCAGCTGTTCTACAAAGGAGGTTTGGCTCTTGTCTGTCCCTTTGGAGACCAACTCAAAGAAGACATTAGATCCAGATGCATGCTGCCTTGGCAGTTGTGTAAGAGTTGCAGGCCACACTAGATCCAGCTCAGGATTCAACTATCTTGAGATATGGGTCACTCAGTCCCAAGAGGCTCTTGTTCCAAACTAAATGGTAAGCACCCCTTTGACACAAGGTGGGCTAAATTTGATAGCTCGCGAAAATAGGCTCAGGGATTGTGATGCACAATTAACCCATGCCTGTTGATTATATGCAGGCATCACATCAGTTTCGTTCTGCTTGCTTATCTCAATGATTTCAGTATCCAACCAATGTTAAACGTGCTGTTGAGCAGCTGGATGCGTGAGCAGGTGGTCAATATCGTGACTGGTTAATATCATGAGTGACTAGCACCAGTTAAAGCTAGCCTGTACTGCTTAAAGGAGAGGTGCATTGTAGCTGGAAAAGATGCTGGCAATTGTGCAGGAAGTGAATCTGACTTTGGAAATATTGTGTGCTGAAAGGTTTTCGAATGCTGCACTGGAGGCTTTGGTGGAGGCGGAGAGGAAGAGACATGCCCTGTTTCCACAGGGGACCAGGAGGCCCTCCAGACAGACACTCAGAAGGCAATGGGAGCAGATAGCTGCGGACGTCAATGCCGGGAGTGAAGCCCCGCAGGGCTGGATACAGTGCTACAAGAAGTTCAATCACCTCACATAAGAGGTCAAGATCAGTGAATGCATCTTCAAATGCTATATCCCAACAACTGCACCACTAGCTTCAGCCACTGCTCAATTTACCACACCCCTAACATTCACCTACCAGCAATCTCTATCAATCAGGACTCAAACCCAAAATTCATCTGCTTCACCTCAATATCACACAGTTAGCATGCCTTCAAGCCTCATATCCACATTTCACACTGCCAGCTATTCAACCATGACAACCACATCACCCAAACAGATTGCACAAGCTCACTTACATACTTCCCTCTCTCTTACAGGAGAAGGTGGCGCACAACTAGAGGCATCAGCAACCAACCAGAGTGGGACAGGCACACCTGCATGTCCTCACCTTCATGGAGGAGAAGGTGTTGGCCAAATTGGGATGGCTACTACACGAGCCTGTGGCCAGCGGCTAGGCTGAAACTGTCAAAGATACTGGTATCCTCATGCCTAATCTCACATCCTGTCTCCCCATCATCACACACTCTCTTCTGATTTACAAGCTGCAGATGGTGTAAGCATGCAATTCTTTCTTTCTCCCCCTCCCCACACCACAATCTTAACCTTGTTCCTTTCTGCTTTCAGATACCCAAGAAGTGCAACCTGGTCAGGCAATGGAAGAACAACAAGAAGATAGCGATGATGAAGACACACCATCACTCGATTCCACATTAGCAGCCACCAGCTCAGATACTGACACTAGCATAACTTGGGGGATAGCATAGAGGTGAGGCAGGGGGGTGGGAACCAGAGCAGTAGGACAGCTAGTGAAATAAATGAGGAGGACATAGTAACTAAGGCCAGTAGGACTAAGAGGAAGAGCAGGCAGGGAGATGTTGCTGAGCACAGCGGGACTGGTGGTCTGAAGTGCATTTGTTTCAATGCAAGAAGTATAACAGGTAAGGCAGATGAACTTAGAGCTTGGATTAGTACTTGGAACTATGATGTTGTTGCTATTACAGAGACTTGGTTGAGGGAAGGACAGGATTGGCAGCTAAATGTTCCAGGCTTTAGAAGCTTCAGGCGGGATAGAGGGGGATGTAAAAGGGGTGGGGGAGTTGCATTACTGGTTAAGGGGAATATCACAGCTGTACTGCAGGATGACACCTCAGAGGGGTCATGCAGCGAGGCAATATGGGTGGAGCTCAGGAATAGGAAGGGTGCAGTCACGATATTGGGGGTTTACTACAGGCCTCCCAACAGCCAGCGGGAGGTAGAGGAGCAGATATGTAAACAGATTTTGGAAAGATGTAAAGGTAACAGGGTTGTGGTGGTGGGTGATTTTAATTTCCCCTATATTGACTGGGACTCACTTAGTGCTAGGTGCTTGGATGGGGCAGAATTTGTGAGGAGCATCCATGAGGGCTTCTTGAAACAATATGTAGATAGTCCAACTAGGGATGGGGCCATTTTGGACCTGGTATTAGGGAATGAGCCCAGCCAGGTGGTTGAAGTTTCAGTGGGGGAGCATTTCGGGAGCAGTGACTATAATTCCATAAGTTTTAAGGTACTTGTGGATAAGGATAAGAGTAGTCCTCAGGTGAAGGTGCTAAATTGGGGGAAGGCTAATTATAACAATATTAGGCAGGAACTGAAGAATTTAGATTGGGGGCGGCTGTTTGAGGGTAAATCAACATCTGACATGTGGGAGTCTTTCAAACGTCAGCTGATTAGAATCAAGGACCGGCATGTTCCTGTGAGGAAGAAAGACAAGTTTGGCAAGTTTCGGAAAGCTTGGATAACACGGGATATTCTGAGCCTAGTCAAAAAGAAAAAGGAAGCATTTGTAAGGGCTGGAAGGCTAGGAACAGATGAAGCACTTGAGGAATATAAAGACAGTAGGAAGGAACTTAAGCAAGGACTTAGGAGGGCTAAAAGGGGTCATGAAAAGTCATTGGCAAACAGGATTAAGGAAAATCCCGAGGCTTTTTATACATATATAAAGAGCAAGAGGGTAACCAGGGAAAGGGTTGGCCCACTCAAGGACAGAGGAGGGAATCTATGTGTGGAGCCAGAGGAAATGGGCGAGGTGCTAAACGAGTACTTTGCATCAGTATTCACCAAAGAGTAGGACGTGGTGGATGATGAGCCGAGGGAAGGGGGTGCAGATAGTCTCAGTCATCTCATTATCAAAAAGGAGGAGGTGTTGGGTGCCTTGCAAAGCAGGAAAGTAGATTAGACCCCAGGGCCTGATGGGATCTACCCTAGAATACTGATGGAGGCAAGGGAAGAAATTGCTGGGGCCTTGACAGAAATCTTTGCATCCTCATTGGCTACAGGTGAGGTCCCAGAGGACTGGAGAATAGCCAATGTTGTTCCTTTGTTTAAGAAGGGTGGCAAGGACAATCCAGGAAATTATAGGCCGGTGAGCCTTACGTCAGTGGTAGGGTAACTATTAGAGAGGATTATTCGGGACAGGATTTACTCCCATTTGGAAACAAACAAACTAATTAGCGAGAGACAGCATGGTTTTGTGAAGGGGAGGTTGTGTCTGACTAACTTGATTGAGTTTTTTGAGGAAGTGACGAAGATGATTGATGAAGGAAGGGCAGTGGATGTTATCTATATGGACTTTAGTAAAGCCTTTGACAAGGTCCCGCATGGCAGACTGGCACAAAAGGTGAATTCACACGGGATCAGAGGTGAGCTGGCAAGATGGATACAGAACTGGCTCGGTCATAGAAGACAGAGGGTAGCAGTGGATGGGTGTTTTTCTGAATGGAGGGATGTGACTTGTGGTGTTCCGCAGGGATCAGTGCTGGGACCTTTGCTCTTTGTCATATATATAAATGATTTGGAGGAAAATGTAGCTGGTCTGATTAGTAAGTTTGCGGACGACACAAAGGTTGGTGGAATTGCAGATAATCATGGGGATTGTCAAAGGATACAGCAGGATATAGATCGGTTGGAGACTTGGGCGGAGAAATGGCAGATGGAGTTTAATCCGGACAAATGTGAGGTAATGCATTTTGGAAGATCTAAAACAGGTGGGAGGTATACAGTAAATGGCAGAACCCTTAGGAGTATTGATAGGCAGAGAGATCTGGGCGTACAGGTCCACAGGTCACTGAAAGTGGCAACACAGGTGGATAAGGTAGTCAAGAAGGCATACGACATGCTTGCCTTCATCGGTCGGGGCATAGAGTATAAAACTCGGCAAGTCATGTTGCAGCTGTACAGAACCTTAGTTAGGCCACACTTAGAATAGTGCGTGCAATTCTGGTCGCCACACTACCAGAAGGACGTGGAGGCTTTGGAGAGGGTACAGAGGAGGTTTACCAGGATGTTGCCTGGTCTGGAGGGCATTAGCTATGAGTAGAGGTTGGAAAAACTCGGATTGTTTTCACTGGAACGACGGAGGTGGAGGGGCAACATGATAGAGGTTTACAAAGTTATGAGCGGCATGGACAGAGTGGATAGTCAGAAGCTTTTTCCCAGGGTGGAAGAGTCAGTTACTAGGGGACATAGGTTTAAGGTGCGAGGAGCAAAGTTTAGAGGGGATGTGCGAAGCAAGCTTTTTACACAGAGGGTGGTGAGTGCCTGGAACTTGCTGCCAGGGGAGGTGGTGGAAGCAGATACGATAGCGACGTTTAAGAGACATCTTGACAAATACATGAATAGGAAGGGAATAAAGGGATATGGGCCCCGGAAGTGCAGAAGGTGTTAGTTTCGGCAGGCATCAAGATCGGCACAGGCTTGGAGGGCCGAATGGCCTGTTCCTGTGCTGTACTGTTCTTTGTTTGTTCTTTTTGAGATCTCTATGTCGTGAGTCACTGGGCACAAGTTGACTGTAGCCAGGGCAGCGGGCAAGGACAGCACAGGTGCCAGTTCACCAGAGGGTGAGATCACACGTGACATCTGCTGCAGAGTACTCTGATGAGCACTTCGATGGCGCAATCTACAGAAGAGCACTGGAGGGTTTGTACAGCAAAATGCTTGGTGGATTGGGAGGCCTGCACTTACCTGACAGCTAACTGAAGATTCCATTGCAGCATTGAGAGATTGGGTGGCTGCAGCTTGTGCTGCAATGGAAGCTGCAACATTGGCTATCAGACGCTGCATCACAGTTGGATCTCCAATTGTGCGAACAGAGTTGACCGCCATTTCCCTGCTAAAAAGGATGGCCTCCAAGCTCGTGTAAAGCTCATGTGCCAAGTTGGTGCTGGCCTCCCCCATTTTCCTTGTTTCCCCTAGCTGACAGATCAACTACCAGGGGGCACAGATTTAAGGTGATTGGTAGAAGGATTAGAGGGGACATGAGGAAAAACTTTTTCACCCAGTGGGTGGTGGGTGTCTGGAATTCACTGCCAGGAATTCTTTTGAGTCCACAGTGCACAATTGGAGTATTGCACACTTCTCTTAATTGGCTTCAGTTCCTCCTCAACACTGCCCTGTTATATGTTGCAACCTCGTAGGATCTGGACCTACTGCATATTTTGAATCCCACCGCTGCCACCATGTCATGAGTTTCATTGTGTTATCTTAAGCAACACAATGAGGTGCGTGGATTCCAGTTCCTTGAAGATCTCTAGAAGTTTTATTGACAGCTAATCTAGTATATACAATACAGAGCAAATTATTTGAAGAACCCTATGTCCAGAGTGTTACAGTTGCATAGTGACTATGGCTTCTAGTCACATGACTACATCCTGGTACTTATTCATTACCATACTGAGTTCTTAAAGGGACATTGCTCAAATCGATCCGACAGCAAAAGGAAGGTGTGGGACCGTTTGTAAATGGGGAATTGGGGTTGTGGTTGCTAGTCTCCCACTTGGACGAGTTCTTCGCAGACTGTCTGGGCAGAAAGGGGATGTATGAGTTGCCTCCTCTCTTCCTCTTCTTCATGTGCCTGCTCCTCAGCTGCTCGCCGTATAGCTACTAGCAAGGGCTGTCCTTCATGGCAAAGTTATGCAGCTTGTAGCAGTCCATGATGTATCTCGACACCCACTCTGTTGTGTAGCATAGGACTGCTCCGGAGCAGTAGCATAGGACTGCTCCAGAGCAGTCCAGGCAGTGGAAATGTTATGTCTACTGTGTCACATATTATGTGACAGCATGGCTGTCATTGTATGCATGCTGTGCACGCATGTGAGTTACACACCAGAGGCATCAGTCATGTCATCAGCAGGTAGCCCTTGGCGTCCAGTAGCCACCCTTTGATTTGTCATGGTGGCTCAAATGTAGCTGACACACTAGACTGGACTTGAGGGAGTGGACTCTATTTTGGTTCCGGTATAGGGCAAAATCGACATGCGGTGCCAGCAAAGTGATATGCAGGCTGTTAATGGCACCCTGCACCATGAGGAAACCTGCAAACCTTGAAAACACTCATATTCGCTGCACCTGCTTCTCTCGGGCAAGAGAGAATGCGATGTTGTTAACTCTCATTGAATAGAGCTACAGTGATCTCCCTTGCGCAATAGTGGACGATAAACTGCAAGATGTTGCAAATCTCTCCAGCTCCAGTGTGGAAGCACATAAAAGTTCATTGCCATGGTCACCTTCACAGCCATAGGCAATGCTGTCCTTGCCCTGCTCTGATATTGCAGTTGTGTCTGCAGAAGGTGGTAAATTTCAGTGAGCATGTCCTTCCTGAAGTTCAAACTTCTCACACACTGTTCCTTGCTCAGGTTCAGGCAGGAGCATTGCTCTCTGAATACCCTGGGAAGATATGGCCTCTTGATGAGAGCCCTCTTTCTCGTCCTCCTCCTCATTCTCCCTTTTCCTGCGGCTTTCCCTGCTGTACGTGGTCGCCACTCATTCTAAAGCTCACACTGTATCCAAGCCTAATGGCCACAAATGCACCCATGTCTGAGAGCAGCAGGTTTGTGCAAAAGCCTTAAAGTCATTAAAACTCTTTCATCGCCTGCCACACCACTTCCTGTAGATTTCTGCAACTTGAAACAAATATAGATGGCACAAAACACTTGTAGAATTGTAATGACTGCTAAGTAGTTGATGATCCCTTTAAATAGCACTGGTTGGCGGAGGAGGGGTGGGGAGGGGGGTCCTTCCTGCTGCTGAATGTGTGTTCAGCCGTGTGAGGTTAAGAGAGGGCATTAGCTGGAGGGTTGAGCTCCAAAATGGCAGCACTGGCATCAAGTCAGCATTGCACACTGATTAACCACCATGTTCTGCCTGCTCTACATACTTCCAGCAGAAGTTCATTGCGCGCAGTCTAACAGCCTCACCAAAATGGCATCTGGCACAGTACACCAAAGAATTGTGTGCGCAGAGGCTATTTTGGAGATCTAAGGGTACTCTTAGCACCAAAAAATGGATGCAAATGATTCCAATTTTACACTTTAGTGGCAACCAGAAGATATACCAGGATGGGTCATAGGAAAGCATGCCCAGGCACCAGGCAAAACCAGGTGATGAGAAGTAGATATGAATACAGTTAATGTACAATGAAGGTGAATGTTGGCAGAGTGTGTGTGCTTGTTCACTCTATAATTTAATGGAATCTCCACCCAGAATAGCTCTAGTAACCTTATTAATCCAAAGTCCACGTAAACTACAGGATAGTATTGTGTATACAACCAGACCATAAAGCCATGCAACCTTACTCGGAACAGATCATCAGGACAGAAGTTTTACTTGCAATTGGGGCACCTTAGCTGGGTCACACAATCCAAATGGAATGGGATTCGCCACATTTATGTAGGGCGGCACAGTGGTGCTGTGGTTAGTACCGCAGCCTCACAGCTCCTGTGACCCAGGTTTGGTTCTGCATACTGTCTGTGCGGAGTTTGCAAGTTCTCCCTGTGACCTGTGTGGGTTTCCTCCCACATGACAAAGACTTCATGCTCCCTCCCTCTCCTGACTGCTTGCCGCTCCCTCCTGCTCCCGTCTTCTCACCGTTCCCTCCTGTCGCTCGCTCCCCTCCTCGCTGCCCGGAGAGCAGCAGGGTGGGGTGGGGGGGGGTGGTGGGGGGGGGAAGTGAGCGGGGTGTGAGCAGTGAGCAGTTGGGAGCAGTAGAGAATGGTGGTATGGAGCGGCAAACAGTTGGGAGTGGGAAACTGAATACAGTGATTGTGGCAGCGATTACTGGAGGGAGCGGGGAAGAGAACCGACGATTAAGGCAGCAATTGTAGGAAGCAGCGAGGAAGAGAAGCGGCAATCGTGGGAGGCAACACTTGTTACAACCTTACGTTTTACATCATTACATTTGACGTCATTACGTAGTGATGTCTCCACGCACATGCACTGACTCATACTGGCAAGCTAACAAATGTTCGGACGCACTGATGACATTGGCGATCACTCTGCGCATGCTCTGCGTGTTCAGGAGGTGCTCCATTAATCATATGCAGGTGGAAGGCATTAATTGTGGTCTTGAGTACATATAAGGAGACACTTACTGAAATTGAGTCGGGGTGTGAGTGAGGAGCTATATGTTTGGAATCTTTCCAATAAATGAACAAATGTAAGACTGAGTAAAGATTGGCTTCAGTTTCATTCTTCAATAACTGACTTTCAGGAAAATGACATCAATGACCACTCTACTTAATGACTGTGCCTTATTGCACCAATATTGAACAGTTGAGGCTGGCACTCAGTAAGTTCATGAGCCATGGAAGCATGTCATCCCAAATGCATCCTGACACTTGGCTGTCCTTCCTGCATAGAACGGGAAGGCAATCATGTCACATGTCAAAAACAACATGACAACTCCCTGCAAATTTGGCATTGATATAGGAAATGAATCGTCGGGGGTTGGAACCTTCTTGAAGACTGAGGATGTGGAATCCTTTTTCTATTCAGGAAATCCATATGGTTCACAGTAAGGACGCACAATGCAAGGTAGATGTCATCTCCTGATTTATGTAAAGAATTCAATAGTTTTACAAAAGTTTATTTCATGCTGCAGGTTTCAAACTCACCAAAGAACTTTTCTTTTCCTTCTGAAGAACGTCCAGAGTTCCTTGCACAGTGATGATGTTATTCCTAATCATCGATTGCTGATTTTCCAAATTATTCTAACAGGGAGCAGCAGAGATACAATTACTTCAAGTTGTCACACTTTATATCATGAATTTAGCTCAAATACATATTCATGAGTACACACATACCTTCAGCTCCTTCACTGCTTCACTGATGCTGATTAAGTTGTGTCCCTTATGGTCTCCTGCTAAAGCACATAAACTACAGATGCAGACATTATCATCCTTGCAGTAAAGTTTCAGAAGCTCTTGGTGCTCTGTGCATTTTCCAGCAGTTGCATTCACAACGGGATCTCTGAGAGGATGGCTTTCAAAAACCAAGTTTTCTTTGATGTGGTTTGAGGTGTATGGAGCACATTGCCACCTCGCATTTCAGGCAGGTTTTAACAGCAGGAATCTGCTGCTTGGTGCAATAGCTGCAGAGAATTACAGCCTGGGACATAGTCTGATCCTTGTATTTTTGAATGATGTTTGCTAGTTGGAAGTTCTTCTCCAAAGGCCTCACCTTGAACCATTTTCGACACTGTGGGCAGCAGAAAAAACCAGAATGGGTGTTCTTCCACAGATCTTCAATGCAGGCTCGGCAGAAGCTATGGTTGCAAGTGAGTATCACTGGATCAGTGTAAACCTGCAGGCAGATGGAGCAGGTTAGTTCTTCCCACAGAGAGTCAGACAGTGCAGCTGTGGCCATGATTCACACGAAAGGAAATGAATCTAAAAGTGATAGTATTTAAGCAGCATTTGAAGGAAGTGACAGGCGATGACTCACACCAATCTGTGCTGGGCATCAACTATTCACTATATTTATTAATAACTTAGATAACATGGTCGAGAGCATGTTCCCCTTGCCTTTTCGGAAGCCTCACCAGCTCAACTAAATTCAGCCTTCAAGTGTAAATGGAAGGCATGAGATTGAATTTCTAGGGTCTGGGACTAGAACATCACTCAAAATTTTGATTTTTGATGCTTGATTTGGCTAACACAAGGGCCAAATAAGTGAAAAAAAATCTGGAAAATTTCTCTATGATCCCTCTCAGAGGTCAAACTTATTCCAGGAGACCACACAGATCATGACTGAGATTAATTGGTTTCTATCTCTTGTATGATGATATGAAGCTTCAGTTCGTCAAGTCTGGTTGCATCCACCTTTTTGAGATAGGAGAATGTTTCTGGGTGTATTGCATTAACAGGCTTTGTTTCAGTATTCCCATCACAGCATTTGTGAAATTGACAGGAGTTGGAATTAGAGTCAGCTCCAAAATACTAGGAAACACATGGAATCAGGTATTGAGTATAAAATTCCAGCCACTGGCCAAAGTTCCACTTTGCCCCCGACTCGCCCCAAAAACCACTGTTCCCCTGGAAGTTGTGGGCCCAGGAGTGTATTGTTGTCATTCCATCCTTTGTCAACTGTTGGTCCATGCTGAAAGGGCACTTTGTTAACCCTGAGATGCAATCCACCCAATTCACGACATGGGTAATGTTGGGATTTGGCGGAGGTGGGGAGGCAGGGAGCTGCAGCGTACATGGGTCATGATAGTTAAGAGATTGCCCAAACTGCAACATCTTCTTCAATGCAAAAAAATCACACTCTTTTTTGCTATCAAATTACTTAAACAGGGCTCATTTACATTGTTTAACACAAATTAACCATGAACATGTTGATTGGTTACATTTCCAGAACCAATTAAGTACTCAGTGAGGAGCACTGTGATTGACTGCAGTCTACAAATTTCTGTCTGTTAAAGGGGGTGGTGACTTCCTGAATTTGGTTGTACGCAAAATGCAATATTGCAAGTTACGGAAAAATGTGGCATTTACCTGTAACGACCCTTCTCCCTCTCTAGATTGAAAAATACGTTTGCCGAACACTATTTCATGAAGTTAGTGCCCCTCTTAACTAACACACCACTGGACACTTTGAGGGGAATTTTTACTTACCCAGTCCATCAGAAAGTCGTGCAGTTTTAACTCCACAAAGCGTTAGTGATGTCACCAATTGGTTCCTCGCACGGAAGCCAGCCTGAATGGCAGGCTGGGCCTCCAGTCGGGTGCGGAGCTGATCAGTAAAGGCCACAGCAGCAGGTTTGTCATGCTGTGGATGGTGAGGACAATGAAGCCGACCGGGGCTGTTTGCGATGGTGTGGAGGAGGAGGGATTGATCGGGTGGGCTGCCAATCTCGAGGTTGGGGGGATGTTGGAGGCCTTGGGGTGGGAGGCAGTCTCATGGTAAAGGGGATAGTGGACTGGGAAGGGGGATCGGAGGCCTGGAGTGGGTGAGGGGGGCGCTGGTGTGGGGCATAATAAAACAAAATTTGACACTGAGCCATATTAAGAGGGATTAGGGCAGATGAGCAAAAGTTTGATCAAAGGGATAGGTTTTAAGGAGTGTCTTAAAGGAGGAAAGTGTGGTAGAGAGACAGAAAAGTGTAAGGAGGGAATTCCAGAGCTTAGGGCCTAGGCAACTGAAGGCACAGCTACTAAAGGTGGAGCAATTTAAACTGGGGATGCACAAGAGGCCAGAATTAGATGAGCACATATATATCAGAATGTTGAAGGAGATTTCAGAGATAGGGAGGGGTGAAGCCATGGAGGGATTTGAAAATGAGGATGATAATTTTAAAATCGAGTTATTGCTTAACCCGGAATCAGTGGGTTAGTAGGTCAACAAGCACAGGAGTGATAGGTGAATGGGATTTGATGAGTGTCAGGACATGGACAGCAGAGTTTGGGAGGGTGGAATGTGGGAGGATGACCAGGGAAGCACTGGAATAATTTAGTCTAGAGATAACAAAGGCATGAATAAGGGTTTCAGAATAGATGAGCAGAGACAGGGGCAGAGTTGGGCATTGTTACATGAGTGGAAATAGATGGTCTCAGTGGTGGCTTGGATATGTAGTTGAAAGCTCATCCTGGGGTCAACTATGACACCACAGTTGCAAGCAGACTGGTTCAGCCATCGACAGTTGCCAGGGAAGGGATGGAGTCAGTAACTTGGGAATGGAATTTATGGCAGGGACTGAAGACTAAGACTTTGGTCTTCCCAATATTTAATTGGAGGAATTTTCTGATCATCTAGTACTGGATGTTGGACAAGCAGTCTGAAAATTTGGAGTCAGTAGAAGGGTCAAGCGAGGTATTAATGAGGTAGAAGGGGATCTGTACCCCAGCACAAGTCAGCGTTTGTGGAACTATATCTCAGCAAGCCATCAATAGCTGTGGAACTAACGCCCAATAAAAAAAAATCAGTGGTTGAATTAGAGGTGAAAAGCTGAGCAAAAATATTAATAGGCAGTGTAGTCTTGAGGGAGGGGAAAGGTTAGATTGAAATAGCAATCTGTATTTTCTGCTGGCAAGTCTATGTGACTTTGCATGACTGGTTTATCAACTTTAGTTTGTTACAGTGTGTTTCCTGGCCAAAAATTGACTTTCCTGCCCTGTAGTTCATTTCTCTGCTGTTTACGAATCTCATATCTCACAGCTTGCACACACTCCCAGCTATTCAACTGTGACAGGCACATCACCCAAACACATTGCACCACACTCACAGACAAAACATCCTTCTCTCTTGCAGGACAAGGTGGCCCTAATAGGCAGCAGCAGCAGTTAACCAGCAGAAGGTAAACATGGCTGCATGTACCAACACTCGAGGAGGAGATGGTGCTGGAAATAATTGGAGTGGCCACCATTGAGGGAGTGGCCATTGAGGGCACTGAAACCATCAAGGATAACTGCCTAATCCACCCTCTCACATCCCACTTCACCCTCACTCTGCAATCTACTATGATTAACAAGTTGCAGATGGTGTAATCATTCACCCCTCACTGTCTCCCCCTTCCCTCCCCCAGTCATGTCCTTTTGTCTTTATGTTTTCAGATACACAAGAAATACTATTTGACCAGATAGTGTTTCGGGAGGTTGAAGATCTAGAGGGAGAAAAGACTGATGAGGAAGAAATCCCATCACTCACCTTGACATTCGCAACCACCAACTCAGATATTGGCACTGTGCACAACTTAGAGGATAGCATAGAGTGGAATCTGCATGTGGTGAGTCACCGGACATGAGTGAGCTGCAGCCAGGGCAGGGAGGAAAGGATAGTGCAGGTGCCGGCTCCCTGGAGGACAAGGTCGCAGACGAGTTCTGTTGCAGAGGACTCAGGTGAGAACTTTGATGGCGCGGCATATAGGAAAAGGCTAAAGGACATGCACAGAGAAATGCTTGGTGCATTGGCTGGCCTGCTAGAAAGCTTAATGTCACTGTCAAGGAGCATGGAGGAGTCCCGCACATGGCTTCGTGCAGAGCTTGGAGCCCATCCTTTCCAATGTGGAAGTGGTGGCCAAGTTCAAGAGAGCACTTGCAGACCTGACTGTGGTGCAGCATCAAATGGTCAATGTTTCAGCTTCTATTGCAGCATAAGCTAAAGTCTGAGTGCTGCAGTGGAAACTCAGACTGAAGCCATGCAGGCTCAGATTATTACCATGCAGGCTCAGACTGCTTCCATCATGAGTACGGATGCTAGTGTTCACAGGAGCTTTCAGGGTCTCACAACAGTCTAGCAATCTGTCCACCAACACGTCGCTAAGATTGCTGAGGTGCTGCCCGGGGCTGGGGGTGTCAGTGAGTCTGTGCTGCCTGTACTTGCTCTACTCTCTCAGGATAACAGTATTTGTCCTCCCACCACTAGCACTCCACCAGTGCCCTTGCTATTGCCTGTCAGCCAGCCAGCTACAGAAACTACCAGCAATACGAAGCTGAACTTTGCAGTATAAGTGTTGAGCGGGAGATAACTCTGATAACTGTCGAGTATGGCTTACAGCCACCTGATGTCTTGGTCTTAAGCATAAGACCAATATGCTGACTCCATGTCCAGCTTATGCAGAGTCAATCACAAAATCTTCCCATGGCAACTCTAGAGTTCCACTGTGTGGACAGGAGAGACCCTGAGGGGAGCACTCGGAAATGCCACTGCCTCACTCATGATGGAAAGTGTACCATCACACAGTGACTGCCATCCATTAGTCAGTCCCCTCCAGGTTGCCACTTCAATCAACCAAACCAAGTGCCGCACAGAATGCAGTGAAGGGATCGGTCCAGCCTACACATGGGTCTCACCCCCAGGATGCAAGGCAGAGGACTCCCTGACAGGATCCAGAGTAATGGGCAGCAGCAAATCAGCACCACCATCCCCACACTGGGAACCCACATTCAATGAGAACCTTTCCAAACTGATAGCTCCGTGTCTCTTTGCAATTTATTTTCCAGATACCATATCATAGACTGTGAGGCCAGCATCATATGAACTTCTACTAACCAAGGACAGGCTGTGTGTCACCTCACACCAGCAGTGCATACTGGCCTCTCCTAAATCCAGAATATTTATGTTTCTACGACAGAAGACAACAACTCAATCAGGATGAGATGAAGAAGGTGGAAGAGTTGGTCTACACTTTTCATTGAAGTCATGAAGAAAGAACTTGTATTTATAAATCACATTTCAGAATCTCTGGACATTACAAAGCACATCACATCCAATTAAGTAAAGTTCGCAGACGACACGAAAATTGGTGGTGTCAGACATAGTGAGGAGGAAAGCCTTAGATTGCAGAACGGTATAGATGGGCTGGTAAGATGGGCGGAGCTGTGGCAAATGGAGTTTAATCCTGAGAAGTGTGAAGTGATGCACTTTGGGAGGTTGAACAAGGCAATGGAATATACGATGGATGGTAGGAGCCTAGGGAGTATAGAGGGTCAGAGGGACCTTGAGTGCTTGTCCATAGATCACTGAAGGCAGCAGCACAAGTAGATAAGGTGGTTAGGAAGGCATACGGGATACTTGCCTTTATGAGCTGAGGCATAGAATATAAGAGCAGGGAGGTTATGATGGAGCTGTATAAAATGCAGGTTAGGCCACAGCTGGAGTACTGTGTACAGTTCTGGTCACCATACTATAGGAAGGATGTGATTGCAATGGAAAGGGTGCAGAGGAGATTCACCAGGATGTTGCCAGGGCTGGAGCATGGAGTTATGAAGAGATACTGGATAGGCTGGGGTTGTTTTCCTTGGAGCGGAGAGGCCTGAGGGGAGACCTGATTGAGGTATACAAGATTATAAGGCGCATTGATAGGATAGATAGGAAGAAACTTTTTCCCTTAGTGGAGAGGTCAATAACCAGGGGCAATAGATTTAAGGTAAGGGGCAGGATGTTTAGAGGGGAGTTGAGGAAAATGTTTTTCACCCAGAGGGTGGTTGGAATCTGGAACACACTGCCTGAAGGGGTGGTAGAGGCAGGAACACTCACGACATTTAAGAAGTATTTAGATGAACACTTGAAACGCCATAGTATACAAGGCTACGGGCCAAGTGCGGGGAAATGGAATTAGTTTGGCCGGGTGCTTGATGATCAGCGCAGGCGCGTTGGGCCGAAGGGCCTGTTTCTGTGCTGTAAAACTCTATGACTCTAAGTACAAGCGTGGTCACAATTGTAATGTTGGGTATTTAAAAATGTTGTATTTTATCACTGCTGTACTATAGGGAAGAAAATCTACCAACCTATTCTCAAAGTATTTAAACTATTTTGTTGTCCCCGAGCCACATAAATGCAAGGGGAAGATTTACATTTATCTCTCCACAATGAAATGCAAGTCTGATACCAACTTCTGTGTCAAAACTGAATGGGCATTTTCTCACTCTGCTTCTGTTTCATTGGCCAGAAATACTGCAGTGCTCAGTGCTAAATAATTGTGTTTAAAACTGGTAAAACAGAGTGGAAGAATTTAAGCTTACCACTGATTCACTGTTTGGTCAAGTTTTGCAAATAAAATGTTATGATCTCCATTTTCTTTCTAGTGGTTTCAGGACAGTTCTTAAACGTGGAAGACATGATGGTGGCTAACTCTGCAGACTATTTTCTAATGACAAAGCTCTGGTCTGCAAATTGTGTTTCTGGTTCAATTGGCAGAACTTACCCCAAATATAAAATCCCTTCGCATTATCATTACTTGTTCAGTATGGATACTAGATCAAAGTATTCCAATGAATCATATTGCCAGCTCAGCTACACTTTATTACAAAAAAACACTGCTGTCCAACATTCACTGCTGATGTGACACGAAAATCTAGCTGTCCAAATAGCAGTAGCAACAGTTTGCAGGTAAACCATCGCTTGTTTCACATGTTAAGAAGACCTTTTGTGCATTTCATTCTTTTGAACAATGTCTTTCCATATGTGTACATCACAAGTAATTTCTATTTTATTTGAAGGGTTTGATTAAAAACCTTTTCCGCTTCAAAGAGCTAATACAATTTGCTTAGGGGCTCTGTGAAACTACTGTAATTACACGACTTAGTGCTTAATCCTTAATCCTTGGCATCAGGTGGCAGGACCGTACCTCCAACGCAGAAGTCCTCGAGGCGGCCAACATCCCCAGCATATACACCCTACTGAACCAGCGGCGCTTGAGATGGCTTGGCCATGTGAGCCGCATGGAAGATGGCAGGATCCCCAAGGACACATTTTACAGCGAGCTTGTCACTGGTACCAGACCCACCGGCCGTCCATGCCTCAGCTTTAAAGACGTCTACAAACGCGACATGAAGTCCTGTGACATTGATCACAAGTCGTGGGAGTCAGTTGCCAGTGATCGCCAGAGCTGGCGGACAGCCCTAAAGGCGGGGCAAAAGAGTGGCGAGTCGAAGAGACTTAGCAGTTGGCAGGAAAAAAGACAACAGTGCAAGGAGAGAACCAACTGTGTAACAGTCCCGACAACCAATTTTATCTGCAGCGCCTGTGGAAGAGTCTGTCACTCTAGAATTGGCCTTTATAGCCACTCCAGGCACTGCTCCACAAACCACTGACCACCTCCAGGCGCTTACGCATTGTCTCTCGAGACCAGGAGGCCAAAGAGAGAGAGTCATGCAGGTTTAAAAACTATAAATTCTCACTGCCTGTCATGAAGTTCAGGGAAAGGAGGAGTTCAGACTAAATATTCAGTGTAATATCTTAATTTCATTGTGGACCTGATTTATCTTAAAGTAATTTCCCCTTCATACATTTCTCTTCATTTTTTTCCTAATTTTTCTGTGGTCAATTCCAGAACACTGCCCTAAAACTCTTGTTGCTGCCTTGACTTACCAACTTACTGCACCACTTTTAACTTCTTCTCCGATATGAATGGCAACATAAATATTACAGGCTAAGAGAATGTAAATGAAAACTCAGATTATGCATGTAATGGATTATTTTTATTGCATTTATCTTTGTTTCCTAGGCCCAACCATCTTCAGCTGCTTCATCAATGGCTTTCCCTCCATCATAAGGTCAGAAGTGGGGATGTTCACTGATGATTGCACAAAGTTCAGCACCGTTTGCGACTCCTCAGATACTGCAGCCTATGTCCAGATGCAGCAAGACCTGTAGAACATCCAGGCTTGGGCTGATAAGTGGCAATTAACATTTGCGCCACACAAGTGTCAGGCAATGACCATCTCAAACAAGAAAGAATCTAACCATCTCCCCTTGACGTTCAATGGCATTACTATCGCTGAATCCTGGGGGTCACCATGGGCCAGAAACTGAACTGGACCAGCCACATAAATGCTGTGGCTACAAGAGCAGGTCAGAGGCTGGGAATTCTACAGCAAGTAACTCACCTCCTGACTCCCCAAAGCTTGTCCACCATCTACAAGGCACAAGTCAGGAGTGTGATGGAATATTCTCCACTTGCCAGGTTGCCAACAACACTCAAAAAGCTCGACAACATCCAGGACAAACCAGCCCGCTTTACTAGCAGCCCATCCACTACCTTCAACATTCACTCCCTCCACCACTGATGCACAGTGGCAGCAGTCTGCACCATCTGCAAGATGCACTGCAGCAACTCACAAAGGATCCTTCGACAGCACCTTCCAAACCCGTGACCTCTACCACCTAGAAGAACAAGGGCAGCAGATGCATGGGAACACCACCACCTGCAGGTTCTCCTCCAAGCTACACACCATCCTGACTTGGAACTATATCGCTGTTCCTTCACTGTCCTGGGTCAAGATCCTGGAACTCCCTTCCTTCCAGCACTGTGGGTGTACCTACAGTTCAAGGAGGCAGCTCACCACTAACTTCTCAAGGGCAATTAGGGATGAGGCAATGAATGCCGACCTAACCAGTGACACCCACATCCAATGAACAAATAAAAAAAATAATTTACTGAGGTGACGGTGGAGGGATGGGTACCTCTTTTTGGATGGAAACTTGTGAAAGAGTCTGCTTCGCAACAGTGAAGAATTTTTTTTACTAGCTTCTAATAAATAAATACATGTACCTTACATAGGCATTGTTTTGTTTGCTGACATTTCATCCTGACATAAATATTTTGCATGTCATATGGGGTTGCAGCTCCCTACCCTTTCATCTTGTTAGGCATTGACTTTTGTACTAGAGGCCAAAAATGTCTACAAAGAATGGCCTTCTACAGAAAATCTGATCACACAGTAGTTGGTATTATTAAAAAGTTCTGTTCACATATTCAGCACTTTTTATTAGAACCTCCCTCTGAACTAGTACAATAGTACAGTACTTCCCAGAGCTTGCCACGCTTTATATGTATCCTCAGCTTTCCTGATCGCTTTGGAATTGTGAGAGAAAGCTGAGGAAATGAAGCTGGTATAACCATTTAGAATGCATTACAAAAAGCTCACTGATGCTCTGTTTGGTTTCTTTATACAATTTGGAGGTTCAGGTCTGAAAAAAGTCTACTATGAAAATGTTTTTGTTGCATTTTGTTGAGTTCCAATTCATGTTGATAAATTCTGCAACATCCATTCATAGTGAAGCAGCATTATGGTGAGATTTTTGCTTTTTTTTGGCAAGGACGGGAGCAGGAATAGAGCAGTTATGTAGTTTAGACTGGAAGCAAAATAATTAGCTCCTCAGTTCTGGTTAGCCCACTGCAGTCATTATGATTTTTGGATCTGACAGAAGGCAATTATATCGAACAGAGTTAGTCTTTGTCACCAAAGGCTGATAAGCTGAAAGACTCGATTAGGAACAAGGATTGTGTGTGCATGTGTGGTGTAAGGTAGTGGTTTTCAAAGTGTAGGGCACGGACCACTGTTGGTCCACAAGGTTCCTGCAAGTGGTCCGTGAACTGGTTCAAAATGCAAGTCACTGAAGCTAGTATTTGGCAAGAAAAGTTTGACGGAGTTTTGACTCCATGTTCGGTCCGAGTATCCTGGACTCACCGATGCAGCTCTGAAACACAATCATTCCCAATAACGTAGAACTGTGAGATCAGATTTGCAACACTTGTGGGACTGAGAACAAAGAGGAACTGGTTGAATGTGGAGCCTGACATGACACTGAAGCTCTCCATCTTAGAACCAGACTTCACCACATTGGTGTCTCATCAAAAGCAGCGCCATTCTTCCCATTAATTTGGATGATTTTTTTTTTGCAGTGGCAAGCGAAATCGGGTAGGGTAGGGCAGGTAGCTGGTCTGCAGGGTCTTTTGCCCTGGTCCATGGATGAAAAATTTGAGAACCACTGGTGTAAGGCTTCATACAATGGCAGGTGACTCCTGTTCATTTGAAAAAAAAATGTTAAACCTTTGCCAACTTATTTTTCAGGATTCAGTCTGTTTCTGGAAAGTATAGAATCAATAATCCGGCAATTATTATAGAAAATGTACAGGCGCATTTTAATCTGATTTAGTAGATAAAATAGTCATGATGTACAAACAGGATAGATTTCAAGTGTCAGTTTGTTTTTTTTAACCATAGTCATGATAAGACATGGGGAAAGTCGTTGATTTTCAAAGTATGTTAAAGAGTCTGCAAGTATATAGGTCAAACCATGGCATTTTCTGTGCAATGGTTTACATTAGTTTTTGTGTCCTGCCCGCCCAGTACCAATATAAAGGTAGAATATCACGGCAGTCATACAAGCTGCCATGAATACAGATTGCATTTGAGGAAAAATAAATTGGACATTAATTTCCAGGTGGGTGAGAAGCTTCTGATGATATATTGCGACATTATATTAAAGAACACAACAGCCAGCTTGAATAAAATTGCAACTACAGGCAATAGAACACATAGAAATGCACATTATTGTGTTGAGAGAGGGGGGACAGAGAGCACAAGGATGATACAAAGGTGGGAGGGGAGACATGGGGGGAAACAACATAGAGAGGGGAGGGAGCAACATGGGGGGACAACACAGTGGGAGACAAAATGGGGGGAAACAACGCAGAGGAAGGGGACAACACAGAGAGGGGGGACAACACGGGGGGAGTACACAAAGGGGGGGGACAGAGGGGGGGGGACAAAGAGAGAGGTGGAGAAAGAAAGACATAGAGAGAGACATACAGACAGACAGAGGAGGGAGAGAAAGCAATCAAGATCACTCCGGACAGATAGACATCAATCTGGAATATTTTGCATTGCTACACAAGTATGCAGACAGACATTGACTACTTGTGCAAGCAAAAGAATGTCAGGTATCATGCTAAATCTGTGTCCAACATAATGATGAGAAAATAAATAATTAGTCTTCTCATTTAAAGCTTCTTCACAAAAATGCACTTTTGACGTCTTGATTAATAGTAAGGTACGAACACACAAAGATTTGAATTAGGAGCCGGAATAGGCCACTCGGCCCTTCGAGCCTGCTTCGCCATTCAATAAGATCATGGCTGAACTGATTACTCCACATTTCCAGCCTAGCCTGTCCAATCTTTCCTCGTAAGACAGCCCGCCCATTCCAGGTATTAGTAAGACAAAAATTGTAATGTGGCCCCCCCACGCAAAAAGGTTGGACACCCTGCTCCAAGCCTTTAACCTTGTGTTTTAAAATAAGTTAGTAGCTAGGTTATTTTGAAACACCAGTTTAAAGGCTTGTGTTATGTAAACTCATTTTAAAATGGCAAAAGCCACTTAGGGAATATCTCAATTTCTGTGCTCTTCATGCATTACTTTCACTTTGGACACAAGCTCAGTGACATGTTGAAAGTTTCTGGACTTTTATTTCTATAGAAATGTCACAATTCCGCTGCTATCCATTTGGAATCAGATTGTTCCAGAGCTTTTATTAAGTGAAAAACAGGCAAGAAAATCCAAGGAATCTTCAGAAGTCAGCATTGTATGTTCCTCATGAATATAAGAGTATAGTGTATTGGACCAGGGTGATATTGCTGAATACAGGATGCTGCTGACCCATATACAATAGTTAGTAAATACAATGTAACAGATAGTAAACCTTAATTATGATGAAATGTCTATGAATTCTTAACAAAATCTAATCTGCATTTGCGGTTTTAAAACTATCAGAAAAGCCATAGTAAAAATTTATTATGTTTCAATGACCATGTTAGAAACAGTCATTAACTGATTTATTTTTGCTGCATATTGGATTAAAGGACAGGGCTGGATTTTATAAGCTTGCCACCAAGATCGGCAGCAAGCTTCAAAAATGGTGGCCTGCCAATGCAGGCTGCACGCCAAAGAACTTTCGTGATCTCAAGCGCGGCGGCTCATTTAAATAGCCAGGGTGGGCCACCACCCCCGATCACACGGAGGCTGTCCATCCCCGGCAATGGAGTGAGCTGCCTGCGTGCAGACGCTGACACAATTTTTAAAGGGCTGATAGCCGTACTGGCATATTTAAATATTTAATGATAGATTGATTTAAATTAAATAAATACATTTCTTTTGCTCCTCTCCCACCCGCCAAATAACAATTAAATTAATAATTTGTCCTTCCCCCCCCCCCCCTCCCGCCCTCAAAACACATCTTTACCATCTGGTCTTCCCACCCACAAACTGCATAAACTTTAAACGACAACCCTTCCCACCATCCCCTACACCCATTACATTAATTTGACCCCATGACGGACCCACCCCGCCCCGGCACTGATAAACCTACCTCCTTGCCCCTCCCCATCAGTTTGGCGCCTCGTTTCTCCGGACGGAGATCCGAAGGCATGGGAGTGCCGGCCACCACACCATAGACCGCAGCGGGACATCCAGAGGAGGCATTAGTATATTTAAATTAATTAATTTAATGGTTTTAAATATTCAAATTGTAGTCCTGTCACCCAGCGGCAGGGAGGCTGCCACAGTGCTTCGCCGCCACCAGGAAGATCGGGCTGGGCCATGCTGGCATCAAGGTCCGTGGTGGGCCTCATCTGGGGCCATCTTCAGGCGCCCCACATATCCTAACATCGCGGGCTAGCCCAACTAGTTTTACAAGTATGTCAACAATCAGTAACTGCAATCTGCAACATTTGTTATCCAGTTTAAGGGCAGATAACCTGAGTGGCCAATGTCCTTTGAAAGTTGTTTGCATCATATAATTACATTACATTATAAGGGCACCTTTGCTAACAGGTAAGAGATTTGGCTTGGACATAAATTGGTTACTCTGGAGTACAATCTTACAGATAGTGACTAACCATTTTGTAATTGAATAATACAGTCAGTAACAACCACTCAACTTTTTGCAGAAATGCTTTTTGTTAATAATTATCTTGTTAAAGCTGAATCAGAATCAACAGCGACGGACTGAGATATAGACGTAAGTGAATTTAAGAGAATTGCTTTATTGGAGGAATCGAAGGGTCCTCTTTATTTGAAAATGTGTTTATCTAATTTTGTCACTAACTTTGGTGAGCAAATGACATTTTGTCCATTACAGATTCTGTTATTCCTGTATTTTAGAATCCAGGACCTTGTTTAACAGCCTGTCAAGATGAATAAACTAGTCTTGGCTACCTACCGTTAATCTCACTGTCCCTTCCTGCCCTACTCTACTTTTTGGTTTTACTTGACTCTTCTGAAGTACTATCTGCTCCATGCTATAAAATTCTCCTGATTTGGAGATCACTGCCCTTTTGTTGGCTGCCTTGTCTTCAGACACATATTTCAAGCAGGTGGAGAAGTTGCACAAACATTGACCACGGGTTAATTTGTCTTGTGGCAATTGTGAAGTGTGAGAAATGGCCCATCTGCCTATTGCTGATTTTTCTACTGCCTCACCTCAGTAACCACAATAACAATCATCTCCTTGAGTTTCATGGATTATTGGATGAATTTGCTCTCCTGACACAGAAATCATCTGATAAGGTCCATCTACCACCCTGTGACATGATGTAGCTAGCTCTATTCTGTCAATAAAAGTAATTCGCATTAGCATTGCATACTATTTTACATGCTAATTCGCTAATACAGTTGTGCTGCACCACCGTGGTTCAGGGTTATGAGCATATGAGCTCCTCCATTGAGACAGTGGCCAACCTCTTGGAGAGCCATATGCGACATTGCTCGGAGTGCATGCAGGAGCTGTGCACTGACATTCACAGGACACACTGTGTAGCATGGACCGAACAGTGGCGCTGGTGGCACAGAGATTTTTGGAGGGGCCCAAGCTGGTGCTCTCCTCCAGGTATCTGGAGTGCCTGGCAAAGACTAAGGCTGCTATGGAGGTGGATGAGTGCGCCAACTTTCACCCTCATCATCCTCGGCCTCCTTGGCCTCTCTGACTGAGGGACCACCTGTACAGTAGGACCAAGTGACAGAGGCTGCCCTTGCAATGATGTCGGTGCAGCAGCCTCTGGAGATGCCCCAATGGGCACTTCCTCACCGAGGACAAGCGCCACATGCATGTCACCTGCAAGCTGAGAAAAGTGAGCAGGCTGCCTCCACCTCCGCTGAGGCCAGAGGGGGAGGGGCATGTCGGAATAGCTGATCACAGAGACCACCACATTACATGGAGCACTAAGTGGGTTATTGGGATGTCTTCTTACTGTCTCTTACTGTCTCTGCCTACTGTTTTCCTTTCTTTACACAATATAAATGACAACACTTTAAGGCTGAGACTCCTTTTATGGCTGGCATGACAGGAAAAGTGGAATGAGGTGGTGAAGGAGATTACAGTTTCCTCCACAGTGAGAGCAAAGCCTGTGGGCAGATGTGCTTCTTTCATTGGTGGTAAGCGATTTGATGTTGCAGGCTGCCTCTTCAATGGATGTGTTATCACAGGTATCTCAGACTAAATTCCATGCCACATTCTTCATCCAGGGTCAGAGGGACTCAGGTGAAACATTCCTGATTCAAATGATCCTAGACATTCATGGTGTCCTGATGAGACATTCATGCTCCGCGCTGTGCCCGGCCACCTCTCTGTTCAGCATCCTCTCCCTCCAGCTCCTCTTCCGCCATCTCTTTCACCTCCTGTTCCTGCTCTTCCCCCTTTGAGCTATCTGTTTCCAGGGCCTCAAGGTCCACACCCCTCTGGAGGGCCATGTTATGGAGAGTGCAGCAGACAATGACTGAGACCCTTGCAAGAGAGTATTGCAGGACAACACATCCAGGGAGAAGACTCGGAGGGCGGAGTTCCGGACCGGTAAGTCTAAAAAACTCACCTCGGGGATTCGCGGTCTACATCCAGGGAGAAGACTCGGAAGGCGGAGTTCCAGACCAGTAAGTATAAACAACTTACCTCGGGGATTCGCAGCCTTCATCCAGGGAGAAGTCTCGGAGGGCGGAGTTCCAGACTGGTAAGTATAAAAAACTTACCTCTGGTTAAAAAAACTGAAAGAAAAACGAAATAAAAACTGAAAAAGTGATGTCACAGGAAAGCTGTGACCTGATTGGCTGGTAGGGAATCTGTACTGAATTTGAAAATAAAACATTGATAAAAATTGATTAGAACCCTAATTAACTAATTAATTAATAAGTAGAGTAAACCAGAGGGAGGAGATTACTGTATTTAGTTAGCATTTAATATTTATCATCAACAGGTTTGAGGCTGCCTGCAACGAATTTGGCCTAACCATCAGCCTCAAGAAAACGAACATCATGGAACAGGACGTCAGAAATGCCCCATCCATCAATATCAGCCACCACGCTCTGGAAGTGGTTCAAGAGTTCACCGACCTAGGCTCAACTATCACCAGTAACCTGTCTCTCAATGCAGAAATCAACAAGCGCATGGGAAAGACTTCCACTGCTATGTCCAGACTGGCCAAGAGAGTGTGGGAAAATGGCGCACTGACACGGAACACAAAAGTCCGAGTGTATCAAGGCTCTGTCCTCAGTACCTTGCTGTACGGCAGCGAGGCCTGGACAACGTAAGTCAGCCGAGAGCGACGTCTCAATTCATTCCATCTTTGCTGCCTCTGGAGAATCCTTGGCATCAGGTGGCAGGACCGTATCTCCAACACGGTAGTCTTCGAGGTGGCCAACATCCCCAGCTTATACACACTACTGAGTCAGCGGCGCTTGAGATGGCTTGGCCACGTGAGCCGCATGGAAGATGGCAGGATCCCCAAGGACACATTGTACAGCGAGCTCGCCACTGGCCGTCCATGGCTCCGCTTTAAAGACGTCTGCAAACGCGACATCAAGTCCTGTGACATTGATCACAAGTCGTGCGAGTCAGTTGCCAGCGATCGCCAGAGCTGGCGGGCAGCCATAAAGGCGGGGCTAAAGTGTGGCGAGTCAAAGAGACTTAGCAGTTGGCAGGAAAAAAGACAGAAGCGCAAGGGGAGAGCCGACTGTGTAACAGCCCCAACAACCAATTTTTTCTGCAGCGCCTGTGGAAGAGTCTGTCACTCTAGTATTGGCCTTTATAGCCACTCCAGGCACTGCTCCACAAACTACTGACCACCTCCAGGCGCTTACCCATTGTCTCCCGAGACAAGGAGGCCAAAGAAGAATAATATTTATAGTAGAAATCTAGCACTAGGGGCCATATAGTTAATTGTAACATAATTTAGTAAGGATTTAATAAGTATTTATTTATGTTAAATTAATTTATTAATTAGCGCTAGAAATCTCAGTTAGAGGGGTAAAGTGCTTCACCTGTGAGATGTGAGAGGTCCGTGACGCTTCCAGCGTTCCAGACGACTACATCTGCAGGAAGTGTACCCAGTTGCAGCTCCTTACATTACTGGTTAAGGAGAATATCACAACTGTGCGGCAGGAGGACACCTCAGAGGGATCATGCAGCAAGGCAATATGGGTGGAGCTCAGAAATAGGAAGGGTGCAGTCACGATGTTGGGGGTTTACTACAGGCCTCCCAACAGGCAGCGGGAGGCACAGCAGCAGATATGCAGACAGATTTTGGAAAGATGTAAAGGTAACAGTGTTGTAGTGGTGGGTGATTTTAACTTCCCCTATATTGACTGGGACTCACTTAGTGCTAGGGGCTTGGATGGGGCAGAATTTGTAAGCAGCATCAAGGAGGGCTTTTGAAACAATATGTAGATAGTCCAACTAGGGATGGGGCCATACTGGACCCGGTATTGGGGAATGAGCCCGGCCAGCTGGTCGAAGTTTCAGTAGGGGAACATTTTGGGAGCAGTGACCATAATTCCGTAAGTTTTAAGGTACTTGTGGATAAGGATAAGAGTAGTCCTCGGGTGAAGGTGCTAAATTGGGCAAAGGCTAATTATAACAATATTAGGCAGGAACTGAAGAATTTAGATTGGGGGTGGCTGTTTGAGGGTAAATCAACATCTGACATGTGGGAGTCTTTCAAACGTCAGTTGATTAGAATCCAGGACCAGCATGTTCCTGTGAGGAAGAAGGATAAGTTTGGCAAGTTTTGGGAACTTTGGATAATGAGGGATATTGTGTGCCTACACAAAAAGAAAAAGGAAGCATTTGTAAGGGCTAGAAGGCTGGGAACAGATGAAGCTCTTGAGGAATATAAAGACAGTAGGAAGGAACTTAAGCAAGGAGTCAGGAGGGCTAAAAGGGGTCATGAAAAGTCATTGGCAAACAGGATTACGGAGAATCCCAAGGCTTTTTATACGTATATAAAGAGCAAGAGGGTAACCAGGGAAAGGGTTGGCCCACCCAAGGACAGAGGAGTTCTGAGCTCCACCCACATGTGTGGAGCCAGAGGAAATGGGCGAGGTACTAAATGAGTACTTTGCATCAGTATTCACCAAAGAGAAGGACTTGGTGGATGATGAGTCTAGGGAAGGGAGTGTAGATAGTCTGGGTCATGTCGTTATCAAAAAGGAGGAGGTGTTGTGCGTCTTGCAAAGCATTAAGGTAGATAAGTCCCCAGAGACCGATGGGATCTACCCCAGAATACTGAGGGAGGCAAGGGAAGAAATTGCTGGGGCCTTGACAGAAATCTTTGCATCCTCATTGGCTACAGGTGAGGTCCCAGAGGACTGGAGAATAGCCAATGTTGTTCCTTTGTTTAAGAAGGGTGGCAAGGATAATCCAGGAAATTATAGGCCGCTGAGCCTTACGTCAGTGGTAGGGAAACTATTAGAGAGGATTCTTCGGGACAGGATTTACTCTCATTTGGAAACAAATGGACTTATTAGCGAGAGGCAGCATGGTTTTGTGAAGGGGAGGTTATGTCTCACTAACGTGATCGAGTTTTTTGAGGAAGTGACGAAGATGATTGATGAAGGAAGAGCAGTGGATGTTGTCTACATGGACTTCAGTAAAGCCTTTGACAAGGTCCCTCATGGCAGACAAAAGGTGAAGTCACATGGGATCAGAGGTGAGCTGGCTAGATGGATACAGAACTGACTCGGTCATAGAAGACAGAGGGTATCAGTGGAAGGGTGCTTTTCTGAATGGAGGGCTGTGACTAGTGGTGTTTCGCAGGGATCAGTTCTGGGACCTTTGCTGTTTGTAGTATATATAAATGATTTGGAGGAAAATGTAGCTGGTCTGAGTAGTAAGTTCACGGATGACACAAAGGGTGGTGGAATTGCGGATAGTGATGAGGATTGTCAGAGGATACAGCAGGATATAGATCGGTTGGAGACCTGGGCGGAGAAATGGCAGATGGAGTTTAATCCGGACAAATGTGAGGTAATGCATTTTGGAAGATCTAAAACAGGTGGGAAGTATACAGTAAGTGGCAGAACCCTTAGGAGTAATGACAGGCAGAGAGATCTGGGCGTACAGGTCCACAGGTCACTGAAAGTGGCAACACAGGTGGATAAGGTAGTCAAGAAGGCATACGGCATGCTTGCCTTCATCGGTTGGGGCATAGAGTATAAAAATTGGCAAGTCATGCTGCAGCTGTACAGAACTTTAGTTAGGCCACACTTCGAATATTGCGTGCAATTCTAGTTGCCACACTACCAGAAGGACGTGGAGGCTTTGGAGAGGGTACAGAAGAGGTTTACCAGGATGTTGCCTGGTTTGGAGGGCATTAGCTGTGAGGAGAGATTGGATAAACTTGGATTCTTTTCACTGGAACGACAGAAGTGGAGGGGCGACATGATAGATGTTTACAAAGTTATGAGTGGCATGGACAGAGTGGATAGTCAGAAGCTTTTTCCCAGGGTGGAAGAGTCAGTTACTAGGGGACATAGGTTTAAGATGCAAAGGGAAAAGTTCAGAGGGGATGTGCACAGAGGGTGGTGAGTGCCTGGAACCTGCTGCCGGGGGAGGTGGTGGAAGCAGGTACGATGTTTAAGAGGCATCTTGACAAATACATGAATAGGATAGGAGTAGAGGGATATGGTCCCCAGAAGTGCAGAAGGTTTTAGTTTAGACAGGCATCAAGATCGGCACAGGATTGGAGGGCCGAATGGCCTGTTCCTGTGCTGTACTGTTCTTTGTTCTTTGTTAACACCTGACTGGTCCAGGCACTGGCAGTGAATTTTGAGAAGCCTGATGCCTTGCTCAATAATTGCTCAAGTTAGAAGGTGGCATTGGTTGTATCACCTTTGTGCCTCTGTCTGGGGCTCCCACATAGGGGTGAAAAGCCATCTCTTCAAGGGATGTCCCTTGTCCCCTAGGATCCATCCATGAACTTTGGGGGTTGGAGTGAAGAACTGAGGCAGCCTGGACTGGCAGAGGATGAAGGAGTCATGACAGCTGCCAGAAAAGCAAGTGCATAAATACAGGAAGCTCTTGTTGTGGTCACAGACAAGTTTAACGCTGAGGGATTGGAAGCTTTTCCTGTTGATGAATCGGTGATCGCTGGGCACCTTGATGTCCACATAGGTGCAATTGATGATGGAATCCAACAATAGCAGTGAAACCCACTGCCTTCTGTGCCTGCGAGGCCACATCTGTAGTGAAATGAATGTACAGACCAGCTCTGGTCAAGATGGTATCAGTGACCCATGAGATGCAGCGGTGTGCAGCCGTTTGTGAGATGCCACCAAGGTCTGCAGCTGATCCTTGGGCGGAGCCAGAAACAAAGAAGTTCAAAACCACAGTGGCTTTGATGGCAACTGGCAGGGCATGGTGACCAGTGCTGTGTGGTACGAGGTCTTCAGCAAAGAGGGCACAGATGTCTGAGACTGGAGAGTTGCAGTCTCCTGCAACACTGGGTCTCAGTCGTCTCCAACTTCAGCAGTAGATCCTGTGTTGGGGGTATCACCCGTCTCCCATAAGCTGGAGCTCTGTGCTCATCCCCTCTGTCCTTGGGGCAGCAGGTGGTTGAGGAGCGGGCTGCGGCTGCTCCTGCTGGTGCTGGTAGTGCTGGTGCTTCTCCTCTTGTTCCTCATCAGAGGTCAAAGTTACAACAGTATAAGCAGCTCCCATGCTGTGGAGAAGGCTGAGAGCTGGGAAGTGCAGGTCAAAGGCATGAAAGCTCCAAGGTAGCAGAAATGACCTCCAAAGTTTTGGAAATCACTTCCAAAATAGTGTAAACACACACTCAGAACAAGTCCTGTGAGCAAAAGTTCGGGGAGGCTGAAAGCAAGATGCCATTGATGTAAAGCAAATGGCAGAGTGGCATAAATTGATCAGGAAGTTCTGGAGATTCACAAGTCACAGCGATTATCATAAAAGCAAAATACTGCAGATGGTGGAAATCTGAAATAAAAACAGAAAGTGCTGGAAAAACTCAACAGGTCAGGCAGCATCTGTGGAGAGAGAAGCAGAGTTAATGTTCTGATGAAAGTTCACAGACCTGAATCATTTACACCGCGATTATCATAATGCTTTGAATCTTCTGGTTGATTTGCACATTAATGGTGTTAATTAGTAATGGTGTGCAATATGAAGATCCCATTATTTTTCCAGCAAGATTTGACCCAATGTAGTGTATCAGGGTCACTTTTATTTGCAACACAAGTGATTTGGACCAGATTTCTGATTAATCCCCTTGGAGGACCCGATAGCTTGTATGCACTGTGTAGTTTGATCCAGTGGCAGGCGGACTGACTAAAGAGCTCACCCTGCTGCTGTGACAAAGATGGGGGACTTTTCGTTTGATTTGTTCAGTACTTCAGTTAAAACTGACCTCACTATTCCTGCGATAGTTGATTTTGCACAATTCTTCAGAAAACAGTAGTGTTCTCGTCTATGAAATCAGTATTCACCTCCTGAGCTAATACTTCCAGAATTCTTTTACCCCTTATTCCGTTTCCTATCTTGTTTTTTTTTAGAATTCCAACTTACTTTCGAAACCATATTTTACGGTTATCAGTCTCTTGGATTTTACTCAATTAGTTTTACCAAAGGACAACAAAATTCCACAGGGAATAATTTTCAAGATGGAGTCCATTGGATAGTAACCCTGCTGCATATTATGTACACTGGGTAGTAACCAAGGTCCAGATTATCTACACTGGATAGTAACTATGCTTTAGATTGCCTTTCCAGGGAAGATTGAAACTGAACTGGAGTAGCCATATAAATACCGTGGCTACAAGAGCAGGTCAGAGACTAGGAATCCTGCAGTGAGTAACTCACCTCCTGACTCGCCAAAGTCTGTCCACCATCTACAAGACACAAGTCAGGAGTGTGATGGAATATGCTCCACTTTCCTAGATGGGTGCAGCTCCAACAACATTCAAGAGGTTCAACACTAGCCAGCACAAATCAGCCCACTTGATTGGCACCCCGTCCACAGACATTCACTCCCTCCACCACCGACACACAGTGGCAGCAGTGTTTACCAGCTACAAGAAGCATTGAAGCAATGCACCAAGGCAATTCATGTAGCACCTTCCAAACCCGCCACCTCTACTACTTAGAAGGAGAAGGGCAGCAGATACGTGGGAACACCACCACTGCACCCACCATGCCCTTCCTTCACTGTCCCTGGGTCAAAATCCTGGAACTCCCTTCCTAACAGCATGGTGGGTGTACCTATCCCACAGAGACCTCAGCAGTTCAAGACGACAGCACACCACCACCTTCTCATGGGCGATTAGGATTGGGCAATAAATGCGGGCCTGGCCAGCAATGCCCACAACCCATGAAACAAATAGAAAAAAGGCTGTCTGCATTAGGTGGTAAATTTATAGGATAAATCTTCTGTCTTGGTAATAATTTTGACAGGATAGATTACCTACACTGGCTAGTAACTGTGAGAGGGTACATTATCTACACTGGCTATTAACCATGAGAGAGCAGATTATCTACACTGGCTAGTGACTGTGAGAGGGTAGACTAGCTACACTGGCTAGTAACCATGAGAGGGTAGATTATCTACACTGGCTAGTAACTGTGAGGGGGTAGATTATCTACACTGGCTAGTAACCATGAGAGGGTAGATTATCTACACTGGCTAGTGAATGTGAGAGGGTAGACTAGCTACACTGGCTAGTAACCATGAGAGCGTAGATTATCTACACTGGCTAGTAACTGTGAGGGGGTAGATTATCTACACTGGCTTGTAAACATGAGAGGGTAGATTATCTACACTGGATAGTAACTGTGAGAGGGTGGATTATCAACACTGGCTAGTAACCATGAGAGGGTAGATTATCTACACTGGCTAGTGAATGTGAGAGGGTAGATTATCGACACTGGCAAGTAACTGTGAGAGGGTAGATCATCTACACCGACTAGCAACTGTGAGAGGGTAGATTATCTGCACTGGCTAGTAACTGTGGGGGGTAGATTATCTACACTGGCTAGTAACTGTGAGAGGGTAGATTATCTACACTGGCTAGTGAATGTGAGCGGGTAGATTATCTACACTGACTAGTAACTGTGAGAGGGTAGATTATCTACACTGGCTAGTAACTGTGAGGGGGTAGATTATCTACACTGGCTAGTGAATGTGAGGGGGTAGATTATCTACACTGGCTAGTGAATGTGAGAGGGTAGATTATTTACACTGGCTAGTAACTGTGAGAGGGTAGATTATCTACACTGACTGGTAACTGTGAGAGGGTAGATTATCTACACTGGCTAGTGAATGTGAGGGGGTAGATTATCTACACTGGCAAGTGAATGTGAGAGGGTAGATTATCTGCACTGGCTAGTAACTGTGAGAGGATAGATTATCTACACTGGCTAGTAACTGTGAGGGGGTAGATTATCTACACTGGCTGGTAACTGTGAGAGGGTAGATTATCTACACTGGCTAGTAACTGTGAGAGGGTAGATTATCTACACTGGCCAGTGAATGTGAGAGGGTAGATTATCTACACTGGCTAGTGAATGTGAGAGGGTAGATTATCTACATTGGCTAGTAACTGTGAGAGGGTAGATTATCTGCACTGGCTAGTAACTGTGAGAGGGTAGATTATCTACACTGGCCAGTGAATGTGAGAGGGTAGATTATCTACACTGGCTAGTGAATGTGAGAGGGTAGATTATCTACACTGGCTTGTAACTGTGAGAGGGTAGATTATCTGCACTAGCTAGTAACTGTAAGGGGGTAGATTATCTACACTGGCTAGTAACTGTGAGGGGGTAGATTATTTACACTGGCTAGTAACTGTGAGAGGGTAGATTATCTACGCTGGCTGGTAACTGTGAGAGGGTAGATTATCTACACTGGCTATTAACTGTGAGAGGGTACATTATCTACACTGGCCAGTGAATGTGAGAGGGTAGATTATCTACACTGGCTAGTGAATGTGAGAGGTTAGATTATCTGCACTAGCTAGTAACTGTGAGGGGGTAGATTATCTACACTGGCTAGTAACTGTGAGGGGGTAGATTATTTCCACTGGCTAGTAACTGAGAGGGTAGATTATCTACACTGGCTGGTAACTGTGAGAGGGTAGATTATCTACACTGGATAGTAACTGTGCAAGGGTAGATTATCTACACTGGCTAGTGAATGTGAGAGGGTAGATTATCTACACTGGCCAGTGAATGTGAGAGGGTAGATTATCTACACTGCCTAGTGAATGTGAGAGGGTAGGTTATCTACACTGGCTAGTAACTATGAGAGGGTAGATTATCTACACTGGCCAGTAACTGTGAGAGGGTTGATTATCTACACTGGCTGGTAACTGTGAGAGGGTAGATTATCAACACTGGCTAGTAACTGTGAGAGGGTAGATTATCTACACTGGCTAGTGAATGTGAGAGGGTAGATTATCTACACTGGCTAGTAACTGCGAGGGGGTAGATTATCTACACTGGCTAGTAACTGTGAGGGGGTAGATTATTTACACTGGCTAGTAACTGTGAGAGGGTAGATTATCTACACTGGCTACTGAATGTGAGAGGGTAGATTATCTACACTGGCTAGTAACTGTGAGGGGGTAGATTATCTACACTGGCTAGTAACTGTGAGGGGGTAGATTATTTACACTGGCTAGTAACTGTGAGAGGGTAGATTATCTACACTGGCTAGTAACTGTGAGAGGGTAGATTATCTACACTGGCTAGTAACTGTGAGAGGGTAGATTATCTACACTGGCTAGTGAATGTGAGAGGGTAGATTATCTACGCTGGCTAGTGAATGTGAGAGTGTAGATTATCTACACTGGCCAGTAACTGTGAGAGGGTAGATTATCTACACTGGCTGGTGAATGTGAGAGGGTAGATTATCTACATAGGCTAGTGAATGTGAGAGGGTAGATTATCTGCACTGGCTGGTAACTTGAGAGGGTAGATTATCTACACTGGCTATTAACTGTGAGGGGGTGGATTATTTACACTGGCTAGTAACTGTGAGAGGGTAGATTACCTACACTGGCTAGTAACTGTGAGAGGGTAGATTATCTACACTGGCTAGTGAATGTGAGAGGGGAGATTATCTACACTGGCCAGTAACTGTGAGAGGGTAGATGACCTACACTAGATTGTAACCTTGAGAGGGTAGATTATCTACACTGGCTAGTGACTATGAGGGTGTAGATTACCTACACTGGCTAGTAACCAGGAGAGGGTAGATTATCTACACTGGCCAATAACTGTGAGAGGGTAGATTACCTACACTGGCTAGTAACCAGGAGAGGGTAGATTATCTACACTGGCTAGTAACTGTGAGATGGTAGATTACCTACACTGGCTGGTAACCAGGAGGGTAGATTATCTACACTGGCTAGTAACTGTGAGAGGGTAGATTATCTACACTGGCCAATAACTGTGAGAGAATAGATTACCTACAGTGGCTAGTAACTGTGAGAGGGTAGATTATCTACACTGGCTAGTGAATGTGAGAGGGTAGATTATCTACACTGGCTAGTAACTGTGAGAGGGTAGATTATCTACACTGGCTAGTAACTGTGAGAGGGTAGATTATCTACACTGGCGAGTGAATGTGAGAGGGTAGATTATCTACACTGGCCAGTAACTCTGAGAGGGTAGATTATCTACACTGGCTACTAACTGTGAGGGGGTAGATTATTTACACTGGCTAGTAAATGTGAGAGGGTAGATTATCTACACTGGCTAGTGAATGTGAGAGGGTAGATTATCTACACTGGCTAGTAACTGTGAGGGGGTAGATTATCTACACTGGCTAGTAACTGTGAGAGGGTAGATTATCTACACTGGCTAGTAAATGTGAGAGGGTAGATTATCTACACTGGCTAGTGAATGTGAGAGGGTAGATTATCTACACTGGCTAGTAACTGTGAGGGGGTAGATTATCTACACTGGCTAGTAACTGTGAGGGGGCAGATTATTTACACTGGCTAGTAACTGTGAGAGGGTAGATTATCTACACTGGCTGGTAACTGTGAGAGGGTAGATTATCTGCACTGGCCAGTGAATGTGAGAGGGTAGATTATCTACACTGGCTAGTGAATGTGAGAGGGTAGATTATCTACACTGGCTAGTAACTGTCAGAGGGTAGATTATCTATACTGGCTGGTGAATGTGAGAGAGTAGATTATCTACACTGGCTAGTGAATGTGAGAGGGTAGATTATCTACACTGGCTAGTGAATGTGAGAGGGTAGATTATCTACACTGGCTGGTAACTGTGAGAGGGTAGATTATCCACACTGGCTACTAACTGTGAGGGGGTAGATTATTTACACTGGCTAGTAACTGTGAGAGGGTAGATTATCTACACTGGCTAGTAACTGTGAGAGGGTAGATTATCTACACTGGCTAGTAACTGTGAGAGGGTAGATTATCTACACTGGCTAGTGAATGTGAGAGGGTAGATTATCTACACTGACTAGTAACTGTGAGGGGGTAGATTATCTACACTGGCTAGTAACTGTGAGGGGGTAGATTATTTACACTGGCTAGTAACTGTGAGAGGATAGATTATCTACACTGACTGGTAACTGTGAGGGAGTAGATTACCTACACTGGCTAGTAACCATGAGAGGGCAGATTACCTACACTGGATTGTAATCTTGAGAGAATAGATTATCTACACTGGCTAGTAACTGTGAGAGGGTAGATTATCTACACTGACTGGTAACCATGAGCGGGTAGATTATCTACACTGGCTGGTAATTGTGAGAGGGCAGATTACCAACACTGGATTGTAACCTTGAGGGGGTGGATTACCTACACTGGCTAGTAACTGTGAGAGGGTAGATTACCTACACTGGATTGTAACCTTTAGAGGATAGATTATCTACACTGGCTAGTAACTGTGAGGGGACAGATTATATACACTGGCTGGTAACCATGAGAGGGTAGATTATATACACTGGTTAGTAACTGTGAGGAGGTCGATTATCTAAGCTGGCTAGTAACTGTGGGAGGGTAGATTACCCACACTGACTAGTAACCATGAGAGGCTAGATTATCTACACTGGCTATTAACTGTGAGAGGGTAGATTATCTACACTTGCTGGTAATTGTGAGAGGGTAGATTATCTACACTGGTTAGTAACCATGAGAGGGAAGATTACCTACACTGGCTATTAACTGTGAGAGGGTAGATCACCTACACTGGCTGGTAACTGTGAGAGGGTAGATTATCTACACTGGCTAGTACCCATGATAGGATACTTTACCTACACTGGATTGTAACCTTGAGAGGATAGATTATCTACACTGGCTAATAACTGTGCGAGGGTAGATTACCTCCACTGTGTTGTAACCTTGAGAAGGTAGATTATCTACAATGGCTAGTAACTGTGAGAGGATAGATTATCTACAACTGGGTGGTAACTGTGAGGGGTTAGATTATCTACACTGGCTAGTAACCATGAGAGGGTAGATTATCTACACTGGCTGGTAACTGTGTGAGGGTAGATTATCTACACTGGGTTGTAACTGTAAGAGGGTAGATTATCTACATTGGCTCGTGACTGTGACAGGGCAGGTTATCTACACTGGCTAGTAACCATGAGATGGTAGATTACCTACACTGGGTTGTAACCTTGAGAGGGTAGATTATCTACACTGGCTGGTGACTGTGAGAGAGTAGATTACCTTCGCTGGTTTGTAACCTTGAGAGGGTAGATTATCTACACTGGCTAGTGACTGTGAGAGGGTGGATTACCTACGCTGGGTTGTAACCTTGAGAGGGTAGATGATCTACACTGGCTGGTGACTGTGAGAGGGTGGATTACCTACGCTGGGTTGTAACCTTGAGAGGGTAGATTATCTACACTGGCAAGTAACCATGAAAGGATAGATTGCATGTACTGAGTTGTGATTTCGAGGCCATATCTTCACAAAAGCATTATCAGACAAAACAATGCTGAATGAAAGAAGGAGATATTAGGAGAAATGACCAAATACTTGACCAAAGAGATTAGACTTGAGGATAGCTCTAAAGGAAAAAGGGGTTGAAGAGCAGGAGAGATTTGGAGAGAAAATTGCAGAGTTTGAGACCATTACTGCTTAAGGTTTGGCCACCAATGGTGGGACGGCAGGGATAGGGGAAGCAAAAGAGGCCAGAGTTGGCGGAATGCACGGTTTTTGTAGGGTTGTTGAGGGCTACAGTGATTGGGAGAAATGAAGCCATGGAGGGATTAGAACACAAGGTTGTAAATTTTATAATTCAAGGCATTGGGGGATTGGAAGCCAATGCATGTCAGCGAGCACAAAGGTGATGGATGAATGGAAATTGGTGCAGCACAGGATGCGGGAAGCTGAAGTTTGGATCAACTGAAGGTTTTGGATGATGGGAGATTGTCCAGGAGAGCTCTGGAGTAGTCATGTCTTCTGATGATTAAGACATGGATCAGGGTTTCAACAGCAGTTCAGCTAAGGCAGGGCAGAGATGGGCAATATTACAAAGTAGGTGTCTTGCTGATGGAGAGGATATGGGTTTGGAAGTTCAGCTCAGGGTCAAATTGGACGGCAAAGTTACAAAGCTGAGTTCAACCTGAGACAATGACCAGAGAGGGTGAAGGAATTAATGGTGAGGATATGGAGTTGGTTGCAGGGACAGCAGACAATGGTTTTGGACTTTGTCATGTTAAACTACAAGTAACATTTAACAGAAGGAAGCGATGTTGAAAATGGGTAAGAGGATGTGAGTGGTGAGTGATTCAAGGAAGTGGTCAGAGATGGCAAGGTACAATCGTTCAGAATCATAAATTTTCCATAAACAGAAAAGTCACTTCATTAAATGTTAAAGATGTACAAAGATGTTTGACTAAAAAATTACATTCCCTATTGTCATACAGGCCCCCACCTGCCAAGAATGAGGTGGAGAATTAATGGATGAGTCTGGAAAGCAGAGGAAATGAGGGTTAGAACATTTAAAAAAAGAGTTTGGCAGTGCTCAATTTTAATGCAAGGAGTATAGCAAATAAAGCAGATGAACTGAGGGCACAGATAGACATGTGGCAGTATCATAGCTATTACAGAAACGTGGCTTAAGGAGGGACAGGAATGGCAGCTCAACTGGTTACAGGGTTTTCAGACGTGATAAGGAGAAGGATAAGAAAGGAGGCGGAGTGGCAATTTTGGTCAAGGAAACTATTGCAGCTGTGAGGAGGGATGATATGTTGGAAGGTTCATCAAATGAGGCCATATGGATTGAGCTAAGGAACAAAAAAGGGGCAATCACACTGCTGGGAGTGTACTATAGACCCCCCCAAACAGTCAGAGGGAGATAGAAGAGCAGATATGTAGGCAAATCTCTGAGAAGTGCAAGAACGATAGGGCAGTAATAGTAGGAGATTTTAATTACCCCGATATTAACTGGGATAGTTTTAGTGTGAAAGGAATTGAGAGAGCAGAATTCTTGAGGTGCATTCAGGAAAACCTTTTTGCCTAGTATGTAGCAAGTCCAACAAGAGAGGGCACAGTTGTAGACTTAGTTTTAGGAAATGAAGATGGGCAGGTGGAAGGGGTGGCAGTGGGAGAGCATTTTGGTGGTGGTGATCATAATTCAGTCAGTTTTAACATAATTATGGAAAAGGACAGAGATAGAGCAGGGGTTAGAGTTCTGAATTGGGACAAGGCCAATTTTACTAAACTGACAAGTGATGCAGCGAAAGTGGACTGGAAACAGCTACTTGAGGTAAATCAGTGTCAGAACAGTCGGAGGCATTCAAAGGGGAGATTCAAGGGGTTCAGGGTAAACATGTTCCCACAAAGAAAAAGGGCGAGGCGGCGAAATCTAGAACCCCGTGGATGTCAGGGAGCCTACAGGGTAAGATAAGGCAGAAAAGGAAAGCTTATGTCCGACACCAAGAACTCAATGCTACAGAAAGCCGAGAGGAGTATAAAAAGTGGAGGGGTGAAATCAGAAAGGAAATTAGGAAAGCAAAGAGAGGGCATGAAAGAATATTGGCAAGCAAAATCAAGGTGAACCCAAAGATGTTTTATCAATACATTAAGAGTAAGAGGATAACTAAGGAGAGAGTAGGGCCCATAAAAGACCAATAAGGTAACCTATGTGTAGAGCGTAAGATATTGGTATGGTTCTTAATGAATACTTTGCATCTGTCTTCACAAAAACATAGGGAGAGAGGAAGTATTAATGGGATTAGCATCCTTGAAAGCTGATAAATCACTAGGGCCAGATGAAATGTATCCTAGGCTGTTATAAGAAGCAAGAGAGGGAATAGCAGAGGGTCTGACCATCATTTTCCAGTCCTCACTAGACATAGGTGTGGTGCCGGAGGATTGGAGAATTGATAACATTGTACCTCTGTTTAAAAAGGGAGTGAAGGATAGACCGAATAATTAAGTCAGTCTAACCTCAGTAGTGGGCAAACTATTAGAATCTATTCTGAGAGACAGGATAAACTGTTACTTAGAAAGGCAACGGTTTATCCAGGATAGTCAGCATGGATTTGTGAAGGGAAGACCTTGTTTGACTAACATGATCAAATTTTTTGAAGAAGTGACAAGGAAGATTGATGAGGGTAGTGCAGTTGATATGGTCTACATGGATTTTAGCAAGGCTTTTGACAAGGTCCCACATGGCAGACTGGTTAAATAAATAAAATCCCACGGGATCCAGGGAAATGCAGCAAGGTGGATACAAATTTGGCTCAGTGGCAGGAAAGAAAGGGTAATTGTTGACGGGTGATTTAGCGACTGGAGGGCTGTTTCCAGTGGCGTTTCACAGGGCTCAGTACTGGGTCCCCTGCTTTTTGTGGTGTATATTAACAATTTGAATGTAAATGTAGGGGGCATGATTCAGAAGATTGGCCGTGTGGTAGATAGCGAGTAGGATAGCTGTAGACTGCAGCAAGATATTGATGGTCTGGTCAGATGGGCAGAAAAGTAGCAAATGGAATTCAACTGGAGAAGTGTGAGGTGATGCATTTGAGGAGGTCAAACAAGGCAAAGGACTACATGATTAATGGGAAAATATTGAGAAGTGTAGAGGAAGTAGGGACCTTAGAGTGAATATCCACAGATCCCTGAAGGTAGCAGGACATGTCGAAAAGGTGGTTAAGAAGGCATATGGAATCCTTTACTTTATTATCTGAGGTATAGAATACAAGAGCAGGGAGGTTATGCTGGAACTGTATAACTCATTGGTTAGGCCACAACTTGAGTAATGAGTGTGGTTCTGGTCACCTCATTACAGAAAGGATGCAATTGTACTCGAGAGGACACAGAGGAGATTTACAAGGATGTTCCCAGGACTGGAAAAATGCAGCTATAAGGAAAGATTGGATAGGCTGGGGTTGTTCTCCTTGGAACAGAGAAGGCTGAGGGGAGATCTGATTGAAAAAATGTACAAAGTTTTGAGGGGCCTGGATAGAGTGGAGGTGAAGGGTCTATTCACCCTAGCAGAAAGGTCAGTGATGAGGGGGTATAGATTTAAAATGATTGGTAGAAAAATTAGAGGGGAGATGAGGAAAAACTTTTTAACCCAGAGGGTGGTGGGGGTCTGGAACTCACTGCCTGAAAGGGTCGTTCAGGCAGAGACCCTCAACTCATTCAAAAGGAGTCTGGATATGCACCTGAGCTGCCATAAGCTGCAGGGCAATGGACCAAATGCTGGAAGGTGGGATTAGAATAGGTGGATCATTTTTCAGACGGCAGACACAATGGGCCAAGTGACCTCTTTCTGTGCCTTAAACTTCCTATAATTCTATATATTTTTTTCATTTGAACATTGATTTTAAATTGTTGCTAGGAAGAAGAGAAGGCCTGTTACACGGGCTGCCAGACACTTCGCTGAAAAACATTTGCACACTAACAGACAGCTACTAAGCTACCAAAGCTACGAAGTATCATCACCTCATCCCATGACAATATGAAAGGCACAATTCAGCATAGCGGTGCCTCATCAGACCCCTTTCCTATCCTGAGTGGCGTGAAACAGGGCTGTGTTCTCGCACCTACACTGTTTGGGATCTTCTTCTCACTGCTGCTCTCACATGCGTTCAAGTCTTCAGAAGAAGGAATTTTCCTCCACCCAAGATCAGATGGCAGGTTGTTCAACCTTGCCTGTCTTACAGCGAAGACCAAGTAACGGAAAGTCCTCATCAGGGAACTCCTCTTTGCTGACGATGCTGCATTACCATCCCACATAGAAGAATGTCTGCAGAGACTCCAACAGGCTTGCGGCTGCCTGCAACGAATTTGGCCTAACCATCAGCCTCAAGAAAACGAACACCTTGGGGCAGGACGTCAGAAATGCTCCATCCATTAATATCGGCGACCATGCTCTGGAAGTGGTTCAAGAGTTCACCTACCTAGGCTCAACTATCACCAGTAACCTGTCTCTAGATGCAGAAATCAAAAAGCACATGGAAAAGGCTTCCACTGCTATGTCCAGACCACCCAAGAGAGTGTGGGAAAATGGCGCACTGACACGGAACACAAAAGTCAGAGTGTTTCAAGCCTGTGTCCTCAGTACCTTACTCTACGGCAGCGAGGCCTGGACAACGTATGTCAGCCAAGAGCGACGTCTCAACTCATTCCATCTTCGCTGCCTCCGGAGAATCCTTGGCGTCAGGTGGCAGGACCGTATCTCCAAGGCAGAAGTCCTCGAGGCGGCCAACATCCCCAGCATATACACCCTACTGAGCCAGCGGCGCTTGAGATGGCTTGGCCATGTGAGCCACATGGAAGATGGCAGGATCCCCAAGAACGCATTGTACAGCGAGCTCATCACTGGTATCAGACCCACCGGCCGTCCATGCCTCCGCTTTAAAGACGTCTGCAAACGCGACATGAAGTCCTGTGACATTGATCACAAGTCGTGGGAGTCAGTTGCCAGTGATCGCCAGAGCTGGCGGGCAGCCATAAAGGCAGGGCTAAAGAGTGATGAGTCGAAGAGTCTTAGCTGTTGGCAGGAAAAAAGACAGAAGTGCAAGGAGAGAGCCAACTGTGTAACAGCCCCGACAACCAATTTTGTCTGCAGCGCCTGTGGAAGAGTCTGTCACTCTAGAATTGGCCTCGAAAGCCACTCCAGGTGCTGCTCCATAAACCACTGACCACGTCCAGGTGCTTACCCATTGTCTCTTGAGACAAGGGGGCTAAAGAAGCGAAGACTAACAGACAGTGCTTATGGAGACAAAAGGACCATTCCCTGACACATTCAACCCACAATGGATTTTGATCACCAGACATTGAAGGTGTAAGGAAGAGCATTCCAGAGACTACTAAAGTGCTACAATCCACAAAAGCCAGGACTGGTTAAACCAGCTGGTCACATGACTAACTGGCTGGTCCAGGGTTTTTTGAACTAGCCACAGAGTTTTTGAAGTCTGAAAAGATTGTTTGCTCTTGGAGAGAGAAGACCTCTCCTGAGTGCTCCCATCTCTTTCTCACAAGCCTCTGAATCCACTGAGGACACATGAACTGCAAGAGAGAAAAGTCTCCTACATCGAACAAGGTTTAAGAAGCATACCGGGCCCCAAGGAAAAGCAAGACCTACCTACAATCAAGAACTCTACAGCGAGTTCGAAGAACAGTAACCAAAATCATCTTCAGATATTGCCTCAAACGTTTCCACTTTATTTCTTCTGCTCTTTTCTGTCTCTATCTGATTGTGTGTATCGCATATACATGCTAGCTTTGGTGCGTCGCATATCCGTAGGCATAAACCGAATTAGAGTTTAAGTTTAATAAAGTTCAACCTTTTTTCTTTAAACCTAAGAAAACTTGTTTGGCTAGTTTCTTTATCTTAAAATTGGAAGTTAGTGGACAAGAATTCACTAAAGGGGTGCTAAAAAAATGGTGTGTTTAAAATTAAACCCTGTTACGCTAAGACCAGGTGAAGGCTGAGAGGGAACCCTAGACCCTTTTCTCACCTGGTCGTAACACTATAAACAATCTCTAACCATGAACAGAATTTCACAATCAGTTATCATATCCGCTGTTCACAGCTGCAGCTGATTACATCTTCCTTCCGTTTGTTTGTAAGGAGTTCACCATTTATAAAAAAAACACAACTGTAATATATTTATATAAATTCACCACTCCATTGCCTGAAAAACTTTGAGAATTCATTCTTCAGTTTATTTCAAAAGTTTCTAGCAGTGAAGTGACTGACAAACAGGATGAGAGAACGCACGCTTCGGCCTTCCCACTCCTCTTGGTGAACAGATCTTTGCACGAGCTGACAAACACTGCACGAGCTGACAGTACATTCATGTCATTGAAAGTTCTCATTAACTGTTTCGAGGTAAAAATATTCAATTGAAGCCCAGGCTTTTCACATAGTCTCAAGACTTCAATGTCTAAATTAAATCATGTTATTCTGAAATATCTCACTTGCTTTAAAGAAATGTTCAAACCTTCATTTTGGAAAATAATAATTTTAGTAAAGTATTAGATCAAAATATTCTGATGAATGTTGACAAATCTACCCCATAATGCCACATGGTGGCCATGGGAGGAGCGACAGAGTCACAGCTTTCATATCTATGGGAAAATCCTACTAAAAACTTAACAGGACACAGAATTCCAGATGTGGGAATAATTATTCAAAAATCCATCGTCACTGTTGACAGAATACGTTTAAATGAATGGGTGGTAGCAGATACCATTTCTAATAATATACAACAACAGCTTGCATTGTAGAATGCCTTTAATGTGGAGACAAGTCCCAATGCGTTTGAAGAGACTTAACCATTTAAAAAAGGATAGCAGACTGAAAATGGGGAGTGATGGTGGTGAGCAAAATCTTGGCCAAAGAGATGGTTTTTATTGGAGGAGAGGGAGCTGGAGAGGCGGAAGGTTTATGGAGGAGATTCCAGAGCTTAAGGTCAAGAGAGCTGAAGTTCCAACCACCACTGGAGGGGTGAAGGAGGTGAGGCAGTATAAGAGGTCAGATTCAGAGGAAGGGAGAGTTTTGACAGGGATGGGGGAGAGTGGTGGGTTATAAGGCTAGAGGAAGCTACATAGATAGGGAAGAGTGAGGCCATGAACAGACTTAAATATAAGGAAGATAATCTTAAATTATTTCAATTCTCCTGGCTGGCTTCCCATTCTCCATCCATGTAACCCAGTTTATTGAAAATTCTGCTTCCCATATCCTCTCTGGATTTGAGGACCTTAATCTTAAATTTGAGCCATTCGGGGAAACAGAAGTCAATGAAGGTCAACAAGGATATTAGTGATGGATGAGCGGGATTTGATGCGGGATAGGTAATGGGCCACAGGAGGTTAATGGATGAGTGGCACTTGATGCAGGAGAGGATATTGGAAGCAAAATTTTCAATAAACTGGTTTACATGGATGGAGGATGGGAAGCCAGCCATGAGAATTTAAATAATCAAGTCTGGAGATTGTGATATTACTTGTTCCTTGATGTGTGATCCATTGTAAGGCTCACAGGATGACAAGTAATATCCAAAATAAACATGGGTTTTATTATCACTGAACTGGAACATATATATACAAAGAGTTACTGCACGAGCTAGATTTGAACATCTCTCACTCTGCTGGACTCCACCCACAACACCCTGGTCATGTGTGATTACTTCCGCTGATGATTTTCACTTAGAGTTCTCAACGTGGTCCGTTCTTAAGGTAGTCCCTTCTTAAGGTCGTCCCATACCATTCCCCTTTTTTGCAAAGATAAAAACATACGTACAATAAAAATGATGTTGTTGCTCGGGCAAAGTATACGGGATTAAACAAAACGGTATTTACAAGTAAGCAACTTTAACACTGTCTAAAGCATACTGGAGGTTTGCTTATTCATCTAGATCTGGCTGTCATGATCTTCAGGGCCACTGGCATTGGGTGTCCACCAGCCCCCTCCATGGGTCTCAGTTCGTCCTGCAGCATGTTGCAGAAATCATTGATAGCTTCCCTGGAGAGCCCCAGTCTTTGCAGACTCATTGACATGCTGCTAGCATGCCCCTCTGCACTCCAACCCAAGGCTGGCCCTCTTGATAGTAGTGAGGTTTGTGATCTACCCCTGCCAGAGCCTGCACTTGCCTCCCTCTGAGCTGCTCCTCCTCTCCAGTGGGGATCATGAGGCCTGGGTGAATGAGGCCCAGGGTAGGTGGCCTCCCTCTTAATTGCAGGCCTACCAAAAAGCTGACCTTCTCATCCCACCACCCCCCCCCCCCCAAAATGTTCTCCTGAGTCCTATCTTCAGTGCAAATGCCACAACTCCTATGTAACCCTGGCCACACCTACTCCACTCCAAGCATCTTCGCCCCCCCCCCACCCCGCTTCTGACGATGTCTGCGCACCACCCTTCCTGCCACCATACTTGGCTGTCCTGATGGCTTCACTGGGGATCCAGTGCTTATCCCCCATTTCCTTGCCATTCCCCACCTCACTACCGCCTCGTTACACCAAATGGGGCTCCGAAGCCCTGTGGTCCCCATGCTCCACTGCTAAAATTGAAATTGCCTTGTAAAATTGCAAGTCAATTGACCATTTAAATACCTCAGTTGCTCTCCTGCCACCTCATTGTCAGAAGTTCGCCCTACCTGATTCCTGCCACTGGTAAAATCCGGAAGCAACGTCATGACTGCAGACTTCTGGCCAAACGTGTTCCGCTGTGATCGCTACACCCTCCCCACAACTCCCGCCTCTAATCTCGCAATTAGTGGGTTGGTAAAATTCCGGCCCATGTCTCGGGATGATGTTGCCAAGAAGCAGCATGTTGATAAGGAAGTGAAAGGGGCCAAGGATAGATCCTGGTGAGAGTCCAGGGGTAACAATGCAAGAGCAGAAAGAGAAGCCATTGCTGGAGATGTTTTGGCTATGGTTGGATAGATATGATTGGAATCAAGCAAGGGTCATTCGCAAGCTGGGCAACCTAGGAGAAGATTAGGAGGAGGATGGCGTGGTCAAATCTGAACAGGTAAATAAAGATCTTTATCGGGTGTCAAAGTGGCATCTTGAGGTTGAAATGATGTTGATAAATCACTGATGATTCTGTAATCGATTGGAAGGTCACAGGTTCAGTCCGCACTCTCTGCTATTGGCTGATCCTCATCTGGAGCAACAGTTAAATTATGGCACTTACCTGAAATGTCTCTGGGCTCTTAAGGAGGAAAAACTCAGCCAGAGTACCCGGTCCTGATCACCACCCTCTGACTCCTGCTACAGATTTGGGAGAGTGTGTGTGTGTGTGTGTGTGTGTGTGTGTGTGTGTGTGTGTGTGTGTGTGTGTGTGTGTGTGTGTGTGTGTGTGTGTGTGTGTGTGTGTGTGTGTGTGTGTGTGTGTGTGTTCAAGACAGAATCAGGCTCAAATGTGATGGCTTTGACAGTTTAACAGCCTGCTGCCATGTATGAAAAGTGGCCATTTTAGCAGGACACTCGGAGGATCATTTTACTTCAGTATGAATCAGGATCTTCCAGATAAGAGGATGAGAGATAATTTACATACTTAGCACAAAGCACATGTGTGCAATATAGCAAGGTACTCAAGAATGTGTTTTAGATCAAGTGAAGACCACTTTTATCAGAAATACCAGAGTGAATTATATCCTAAGTTTTATTTTAGAAACTTCAATTTGCTTTATGCTGTGGTATTAGTCATACAAAAAGCTCAACTGACAATCAGAAATAGAATTTAAATTTATTTCTAAACAAGAAAAATGAGCCAACATCAAGAGATTTCTGGTTGTGACAGCTACCTGCAGAATCTCTGAGGGAACGAGATAGGGATGGGATCAATCAAAAACAGGAAATCCCATCCTTACTTTGTTTCCTTTTCCCTGGGCTGTAGGAGAGGAAGGACACAATAATAATAATAAGTAATAATGCATTTGCTACAGGAACCTTGAGGTAGTGATGATGTGTTGTGGGGGTGGGTGGGGTGCAGTTCCTGACATAGTGAGGTAGGCAGTGAGTTCTTTGCCTGTGGACATCCACTGTCCAGGCTCCCACTTGAAGACTTGGGAAAGCAGCATGATCCTTGTGGAACTGTATCCTAGCATGGAGATGGAGGGAGAGCTGGTCAGCACTATATTTAAATCTTTATGATAATAGACTTTAACCAGTAGGTGGTGGAGCTTGGTCAGCAGATCAAAAAGAAAGCAATGCAAAGGTGAGGCTGAGGTCATAGCTGGAAAGGGATAAGGTACAGAATTACATACCGACAGTGATACATGTCGAAAAAGAATCCATTGAACATGAGGTGCTTTGCCATATGCTGAGGAAATTAAAAGTATTAAATAAATATAATATCAGTAAAGTCAAATTCTTTTTCTTAAAGAACATTGGGAATTTTATGATAGTGAAGACCTGAGGAAATGGTTCATTCTGGACACCCAGGGCTGAATTTTCGCTTTGGGGACAAGAAACAGGAGTCGAGACTGTTTCTGGATCCTGAACCTGCCGCCGGGGGAGAAACAGTTATTGACCTAGGACTTTCACGGATGCACCCCCTTAATTGACATGGGGACAGGTTCCCTGTCCAAATAAGTGCAGCAGGTGGGCTCTCGGAGTTCAAGGGCCAATCAGAGGCTTTCCAGCTTGGGTGAAGCAGCAGGCTGCAGTAGACAGTAAGTAACTGAGAGGGCACTTCAACATGGAGGCCACCTCTCATCAACTTTTTTAAAAATTTAAACACAAAGCAGAAAAAGTAGCCAGGCCACCACAGTGGGGGATGGGGGTGGAGTGGAATTCCTCTACAGGGCGGTCTTTGGCTGCACCCCCACCTAGGCAGGCAGGGGAGAGCCTTTTGGGCTGCCAGGAGTACTGACACCCTGGCCTGCAGCTGGGTACCCACCTCCAGGCAGTTAAACTGCTCCCTCATTGCATCAGGAAACTGGAAGACCACTTCCAGAAAATCCCAGTTGACATCCTTTCAGTGCCCTTAATAAGGCTGTTAATGAGCCTAATTGGTTGCCTGCCTCATGGAAGTGGGTAGCCCTGCCGACCCCGAACCCACCTCCACCAAAATGGCCGATGCATGAATGCGGTCGGGAAACTGGCATACTGGACAACACCGGTATTTTCAGGCCCCATCCACCTCCATTCCCAAACTCACCAGCCTCAAATCAGGTCAAGTGCAGAGTAAACGGGAGCTTTACTCAATGCCAACAATGTGCCTCTGCCCCGCAGAAACTCACATCCAATGTATTAGCATGCTACTACTTGCACTTATAATGACCTCAAGAAAGCAATGTAAGTTGCGCTAGTCTAGTGCTTATGATACAAAACTCTTAACCGCGAGGTTTTGTGTTCAAACCACACCATGGCAGACTGTAGTGCTGATCTCTGATAAAATGTGAGCTTGTACCAGAAAAAAATAACAATGAAAACTCCATGATTGTTGCCAAAACCCAATTGGCTCACTGCTGTCCTTCAGGGAAAGGAACCACTCCTTGTACATGGTCTGGTCTACATGTACCTTGAGTCCCACAGTAACTGGCATTCTTGGGCACTCTTCACGCCGAAACAGCAACAAGGAATGAGTAATAAATACTTTCTTCAGCACTATCCACATCCCAGAATGAAAACAAATGGTTCAAGACACTTCACAACTGGGTAAGTGGACATCAAAAAGGATTAGGGGAGGCATTTGAAGGCATGGTCATGGAGGTGAGTTATGAGAAAGGTTTGGAAGGTGGAAAACAATGTAGCAAGATAGTGCAGTTCAGGGAGGGAATTGCAGAATGCAGAGGCATGATGGTGAAGTGAAGGGAAGGTCATGCGAGTGGGAGAGGTCACAAGGCTACAGGCCAAGTGCTGGAAAATGGGATTAGAATAGTTAGGTGCTTGATGGCCGGCACGCACACGATGGGCCGAAGGGCCTGTTTCTGTGCTGTATAACTCTATGACTCTATGAGAAGACCAGGGTGTCTGATCTACATCGTAGTGGTGGAAGGGGTTACAGAGGTAGGATGAAGCCACAAAGGATCAAAGATTTTAAAATCAATGCCTTGGGAGCCAGTGGAGTTTGGCGAGGGCAGGAGGGATAGATGAGTGGGAAAGAATCTGAGTAGAGTCATTTTGGATGAGTTGGAATTTGTGTAAATTGGATCACTGGAGGACAGAATATTTGAGAAGTGAGGCCTGGAAGTAATAAAGGCACAAATGAGAGTCTCTACCTTGATGGGAGTTAGGTAAGAACAGAGGTGAGTGATGTATTAGAGGTGGACACACTGTTGCTTATGATAATCGATGGGATATTGGATTTAACGTCAGCTCAGGCCAAACAGGACGTTGAGGTTAGGTACCATTTAGTTCAGCCTGTACAAATAGACAGGGAAATAGATTGAATGGGGTGTACAGTTTCTGTTGGGATACAGATGGTCTTGGTGTTGCCAGTATAAAGTGGGTGAATGGAAGTATAAAGTTCTGGTTCATGCAGATCTTGATGTCTAACAAATAATTGAACAACATAACAACAGTCATGGATTCAAGGATGGATATCATTAGCAGTTACATGCAAGTTTCTCCGTGGTTATGGATTGTGTCTCTCCACAGGGTAGCATGTTGACAAGGAAGAGGTAGGTGCCATGAATGGAACCTTGAGTGGGCCAGAGGTGACTAGACAGCACAAGAGATGAAGAGCTAGTGATACGCTCTCAGGTACATTTTTCTGTTATTTGCTGCAGCTGCCTGTGGCTTTTTATTGCCACTTAATACTGAATTCAGAATAGTGCACATTAGGAACTAGATTGAGACTGCCCAAACTCTTTCAACATGGGAGCCTTCCAACCACCAATCGAAGGAGACTTTCCTCCCTTCAGACTGGGTTGGACTCAAACTTGTGTCCAAACGGGAAATTTAACAATGAAAATTACTACACTGTCTTATAAACAGAAGGCTGCAAGAGTTCTGGAATGATGCGACTTTTAAACAACTTTTGAATCATGTAACACATGTTTTATATATTTACAGTTTTGGTGTTTAGGTGTCATGGAATCAGGTTGACACACTGAAAGTCCTATTGTACCAGGAATGTGCATTCCTGCTGCCTCCTCTACTAGAACTGGGGGCAAAAGGGTTAAATTATGAGGACTGGTTACACAGGCTAGGCATGTATTCCCTTCAATATAGAAGGATAAGATGTGATCTGATTGAGGTGTTTAAGATAATTTAAGGATTTGATAGGGTAAATAGAGAGAATTATTTACGCTGGTGGGAGTCCAGAGCAAGGCAGTTTAAAATTCATGCTAGGCTGTTCAGCCAGGAAGCACTTCTTCACAAAAAGGGTGGTGGAAATCTGGAACTCTTTCCTCTAAAAAGCTGTTGAGGCTGGGGGTCAATTGAAAATTTCAGAACTGAGATTAATATACTTTTGTTCGGTAAAGGTGTTAAGGGATTTGGGACCAATGTGGGTGAATGGAATTAAGATACAGATCAGCCATGATCTAATTGAATGGTGGAATAGGCTTGAGGGTTGAGTGGCCTACTCAGCCCCATATGAATACTAATTGGAAAGTTGTAGGCATGTTCACCAATAGGTCAGTGGTTGAATGCATCATGTGGGGTGCTAGCAAGCCATACAGAGCAGTGTACCTCAGATTTGACCTCCAAGTTTGTGCTGAATATTGTGTAAATGGACCACATTGGGCTAAATGCACCTGAACTGAGACTGGGACTGGGGAGGGTACACATGGTTCAGTAAATATCAGCTTCTAATTGCTATTCAGTGACCTACTGAGTAAAATCAGCTGTTATGCCATGGTTAAAGAGCTTGCTAACAGTTGCTTAATAGGCTATCATATAAAGAATGTTCTACTGTTTAAATGAGATACAGGAGAGCACGCAGGGCCTGGTGAATAACTGCACATATCAAATCCATTTCTTCGAATTTCTCTCTTCAAAGTCCCAAAGTTTCGAATATCATTTTGGGAGAGTCATCAGGGTGAAGAATTTCCACCACTTAGTTTGCGCTGCGACAAAGTCAGTGCATTAGTTGGTCAATGAGCATCACCTAATACTCAATCCAGAGATGGCCGACACTTTAAGAAAGAGCATCCTGAGCTCATTTGGACTGTGAAAAATGAATGGCGATCATGTTAATAAAGCCCACCAAACACTTCAGTGCATCACGCCCTATTGAAATCCTTGCAGGTCACGAATCAAAATCTGTGAGCAGTACATCCATGTGGGCCTAAAGGCTTGCTTGTATTCTTGCATTAAATTCTGCAGATATCTATGTTGTAACTGCCCCGTTGTTTGCTAACTTAGAAAGTTCTGAGTTCTGTTGGGATTGGTATCCTCTCCAATACTGAATCTGTATTGGATATTGGGATTGAGAATCATTCCCTGACATCACAGAGTTGATTGTCCAACTGTCTTTATCTGTTCTGTGGTTTGTCTTTTCTTCTTTTGTCAGTGCTTGACATACACTGAGTAATGCCTCTGCCTGAGGTAAAACCTGAACTATATCACAAGACTCGTTGCTGTGGTCTTCTTCCTTCATAATGTCTGCTGGAAGGTTATCAAAGTTCTGTAAGAGGAACGCAACACAAACACCCAATTTATTGCAATGTTCTCGCCTCTTTCTCTTTCCTTATCTTAAATCACCCCATATTCTCTAACACCGTCTCCACCAAGTAAACCGTTCTTCATATGTGAGCGAAAACACTGAGGACCTGCAATTCCCAGAGCTGGGTGAGACTTCCAGCTGCTAATCTGTTGCATTTATGATCCCTTCACAAATCCTAGGGACATGTGCATATGGAAAGAGATGGACGCCCACATCACTTAAAGCACTTAATCAGTTGTCCACCCAAGTGTGTTGGGAAGCAGTCAGAGGGCGTGGTGGGCATATATGGTGTGGAGTGCCAAAACTAGTTATTTCTCTGGAGCACCTTCCCTAGGGACTGCACCTTAACATGAAGGCTTGCACACTCCTATGAGCCTGAGTTATTCAGGTGGAAATATAATTCTTGGTCGGACTAGCCAAATCAGACAGGTTGTAAGCTTAGGTCCAGAATAAAGGCCAGTCCACTGGTCCTCCAGGTAGGGTCTTGTGAGTCAGGTTGATGACCTATCCACATAAAGATGCTTTTCATTACAGAAATGATCCAGTGGCAAGTCGAGTCTGTTACAGACTGGCAGATATAAATATCAGCTGTGGAGAACCACCAGCGAACTGCTGGATGTAAGGCACTGTGATACTCTGATGAAATATTTTTCCCTGGAGAGACAGCAGTGGATGAAATGGATTTCCTCACATGCCACTAGACACAGGAGAATCTAACTAAATTTTTGCAGTGTGAAAGGGACTCTCCGAGCCGACCACAAATGGCCAGAAATTTGTCAGAGTTTAAATATACAAAAGTTCTCACTTCTCCCGAGGGCCAGTTAAACATTGACAAACTGCCATCTGGAAGAATTGCGAGCCCCATATCTGCCAGGATTTGGTCCTTGCACACTAGTGTAACTGTATCATGTATCATGCAGGGTTTCTGATGTTGACCCAGCTGCACTTCCTCTTCCTGAGATGTCCACATCAAGGAGACCTGGTGCAAGAAGACTCTACCCCACTTCTGGCAAAAATGTTGCCACTTACGAGCACCAAGGGATGGAGACAAAGCAGAAGTGCCCCCCCCTCAAAATTCTGACCCATTTGGCCACATTGTGCTGCCACCTTGCATCCTGCTCAATTCAGTGATTTTGTACTTTGGCTGTTCATTGTTTATTTGTTCATGGGGGGAGGGTCTAAAGTTTAATTTTTTTTAAATTTTTTTTTTAGAGATACACCACCGAGGCTGTGCCGTCCATCAACCACCCAACATTTAAAATTTTCCTCCTTATTTTCAAATCCCTCCAGGGCCATGCCCCTCCCTATTTCTGTAAGCTTCTGCTGTGTGACAACCCTCTGAGATCTTTGTGTTCCTCCAATTCTGGCCTACAGTTCACCCCCAGCTTTCTTCACTCTGCCGTTCTGTGCCTTTTGCCATCTAGACCCTAAGCTCTGGAATTCTCTCCCTAAACTTCTCCATCTCTCCACCTCTCTCTCCTCCTTTAAGATGTTCCTTAAAATCGACCTGTTTGACCAAGTTTTGGCCACCTGTCCTAATGTTTCCTTCTTTAACTCAGCATAATTTTTTTTGTCTGATTGCACTCCAGTGAACTGCCTTGGGACATTTATTGCGTTACCGGTCCTACAAGCACATAAAGCAACAGAATCACAAGGCTATTCTGACCATATGCGGAGAAAGCCATTGAACTATTTACATTCAGGGTGCAGCGTTAAGAGGGCGCAGCACATGGGAGCTGTGTGTGTGCATGGATGTGCATGTGGCAGGCACTTACCGGAACATAGGGGGCTGAAACTTTGGGAAGCCATACAGATTGAGCCCTTTCGCAGAGCTTCCTTGTGAGAAAGAGGGACACTGCAAGAATGGACATTCCAAGGAGTAGCACTGTCGTCACCATCACAAGGATCTCATTGGATGTGGTATCTGGAGATATAGACACAAGATCAGAACAACATCGATTAGTCAACAGATAGGGAAGGGTATCAAGGGTAATGAAGCAAAGGCAAATAAATGGAGTTGAGATGCAAATTAGCCACGGTCTAATGGATCAGACTCGAGAGGCTGGATTGTCTAGTAATTGCCATGATTGGTAAGTTTGCAGATTTGATCGCTGGTCAGTGCCAAGCTAACTAATTCTATGGAATATTGGGTTTTAAGTTCAGCTCAGGATCAAAGAGGACAGTTGTGTGCTGCGGTTGGGCTCAGCACCCATAAGAGGAATGAGCCGTCTTTTTTTTCTCGTTCATGGGATGTGGGAATCGTTGACAAGGCTAACATTTATTACCCATCTCTAATTTCCCTTGAAAAGGTGGTGGTGAGCCACCATATTGTCTGCTGCAGTCCATATGCTGTAGGTACACCCACAGTGCTGTGAGAAAGGGAGTTCCAGGTATTTGACCCAACGACAGTGAAGGAACGGCGATATAGTTCCAAGCCAGGATGGTGTGTGGCTTGGAGGGGAACTTGCAAATGGTGGTGTTCCCATGTGTCTGCTGTTCTTGTTCTTCTAACCAGTAGAAGCCTTGGGTTTGGAAGTTGTAGTCGAAAAAGCCTTGATGAGTTGCTGCAGTGCATCTTGTAGATGGTAAACACTGCAGCCACAGTGATGAAGGGAGTGAATGTTGAAGGTGGTAAATGGGGAGCCAATCAAGCGGGCTGCTTTCGAGTGTTGTTGGAGATGCACTCATCCAGGCAAGCAGAGACTATTCCATTACACTTCTGCCTAGTGCCTTGTAGGTAGTGGAAAGGCTTTGGGGAGTCAGGAGGTGAGTTACTCATCACAGAATTCCCAGCCACTGACCTGCTGATGTAGCCATAGTATTTATATGGTTCATCCAGTTAAGTTTCTGGTCAATGGTCACCCCAAGTTGATGATGTTGGGGGTTTTAGTGATAGTAGTGCTGTTGAATGTTAAGGGAAGGTGGTTAGATTCTCTTTTATTGGAGATGGTCATTGCCTGGAACTTGTGTAGCGCGAATGTTACTTGTCACGTATCAGCCCAAACCTGAATGTTGTGCAGGTTTTGTTGCATGTGGCATGGACTGCTTCAGTATCTGAGGAGTTGCGAATGGAAATGAACACTGTGCAATTAGCTAACACTCCCAATTCTGACCTTGTGACGGAGGGAAGGTCATTGATGAAGCAGCTGAAGATTGTTGGGCCTAGGACACTACCCCGAGAAACTCCTGCAGTGATGTCCTGGGGCTGAGAAGATTGGCCTTCAACAATCACAACCATCTTCCTTTGTGCTAGGTATGATTCCAACCAGTGGAGAGTTTTCCCGATTCCCATTGACTTCAATTTTGTTAGGGCTCCTTGATGCCACACTCAGTCAAATGCTGCCTTGATGTCAAAGGCAGTCACTGTCACCTCACCTCTTGAGTTCAGCTCTTTTGTCCATATTTGGATCAAGGCTATAATGGGATCTGGAATTGAATGATCCTGTCGAAACCTAAACTGAGCATCGGTGAGCAGATTATTGATGAGTTAGTGTCACTTGATAGCACTGTGGATGACACCTTCCATCACTTTGCTGATGATTGAGAGTAGGTTGATGGAGCAGTAATTGGTCGGATTATATTTGTCCTGCTTTTGTAGGCAGGAAATTTCTGGGCAATTTTCCACTTTGTCGGTAGATGCTAATTGGAAGCTGTACTAGAACAGCTTGACTAGAGACACAGCTAGTTTTGGAGCACACGTCTTCAGCACTACAGCTGGGCAATTGTCAAAGTCAATAGCCTTTGCTGTATCCAGTGCCTTCAGCCATTTCTTGACATCACATAGAGTGAATCGACTTGGCTGAAGACTGGCATCTGTGATAATGGGGACCTTAGGAGGAGAATGAGATGGATCATCCACTCGCTATTCTGGCTGAAGATGGTTGCAAATGCATCAGCCTTGGCTTTTGTACTGACGTTCTGAGCTCCACCATCATTGAGAATGGGGATGTTCACGGATCCTCCTCCGTCTGTTAGTTGTTTAATTGTCCACCACCATTCGTGACTGGATGTGACAGGACTGTAGGGCTTTAATCCGATCCAATGGTTGTAGGATAACTTAGTTCCAACTATGACATGCTGCTTCCGTTGTTTGGCATGCATGCAGTCCTGTGTTGTAGCTTCACCAGATTGGCATTTCATTTTCACGTGCACCTGGTGCTGCTCTTGGCATGCTCTTTTACACTCCTCATTGAATCAGGGTTGGTCCGCTGGATTGACGGTACTGGTAGATTGGGGGATATGCAGGGCCATGAGGTTACAGATTGTAATTGAATAAAATTCTGCTGCTGCTGATGGCCCACAGCACCTCATGGATGCCCAATTTTGAGCTGCTAGATCTGTTCTGAATTATCCCATCTGGCATGGTGATCCTTTTGGGCCTCCTTATCTCGAGAGACAATGGATACGCGCCTGGAGGTGGTCAGTGGTTTGTGAAGCAGCGCCTGGAGTGGCTATAAAGGCCAATTCTGGAGTGACAGGCTCTTCCACAGGTGCTGCAGAGAAATTTGTTTGTTGGGGCTGTTGCACAGTAGGCTCTCCCCTTGCGCCTCTGTCTTTTTTCCTGCCAACTACTAAGTCTCTTCGACTCGCCACAATTTAGCCCTGTCTTTATGGCTGCCCGCCAGCTCTGGCGAATGCTGGCAACTGACTCCCACGACTTGTGATCAATGTCACACGATTTCATGTCGCGTTTGCAGACGTCTTTATAACGGAGACATGGACGGCCGGTGGGTCTGATACCAGTGGCGAGCTCGCTGTACAATGTGTCTTTGGGGATCCTGCCATCTTCCATGCGGCTCACATGGCCAAGCCATCTCAAGCGCCGCTGACTCAGTAGTGTGTATAAGCTGGGGGTGTTGGCCGCTTCAAGGACTTCTGTGTTGGAGATATAGTCCTGCCACCTGATGCCAAGTATTCTCCGAAGGCAGCGAAGATGGAATGAATTGAGACGTCGCTCTTGGCTGGCATACGTTGTCCAGGCCTCGCTGCCGTAGAGCAAGGTACTGAGGACATGGTACTGGCATGGTGATAGTGCCACACAACATGATGGAGAGTGTCCTCAGTGTGATGACGGGACTGCGTCTCTATAACGACCGTGCAGTGGTCACTCCTATCAATAATGTAATGTTCAGTTGGAGCTGCAACAGGTAGATTGGGGAGTATAAGACCAAGTAGGCATTTCCCCTGCATTGGTTCTCTCACCACCTGCTGCAGGTGCATTCTGGCCTATTCCAAGCTCAATCCAGTGACTGCTGCAGGTGTATTTGTCTGGGTGTTGGGTGAGGTTAGGATGGCACTAAGATCCAATAATCTCTGTGGTGAAATAGCCTGCTGACACTCACTTTCTAGGGTCACATACGAAATATAGGGCAAAGTACTGGAGGGTGTCTAGTACCTTTGGAGTCACTAACTTCAGGAGTAGAAGGAGAAAGTTATTTGGAAAGCAATATTTTTTTAAACAGAATTTGCTATCTTTTTTCAATCATATTAAATGAAGAGGAACCAAAGACTTTAAACAAGCAATAAGTGGGTGAGGTTAGGAAGTTACAAAAAATGTAACAAGCTTAAATAGAAACATAACCGGAAAGGTGAACATGGGACAAACTAAACTAAGGGAGCACATTAATGGTCAGGGTATAAATAAAGTTATATATCAGAAGTTTAAAAAGATGATTAAAAATAAAGTGAGAGGAATGGCTGTTGAAAATGAGTTAAACTGTTTGTATTAAGCATTGAAGGGTATAACATATTTAGAAAAGACAGTGTTACTTCCCAGTGAGAAAGTTGTCTAGTGTTCCCTCTCAGCCTTCACCTGGTCTAACTGTAACAGGGTTTAATTTTAAACACACCGTGTTTTTAGCTCCCCCTTGGTGAATCCTTGTTCACTGCTTTGAAATTATAAGGCAAAGAAACCAGAACAAACAGGTTTTCTTAGGTTTAAAGAAGAAAAGTTGAAATTTATTAAGCTTAAACTTAAACTCTAATTCGATTCAAGCCTGCAGATACACGACACGCCCACGCCAGCATGCATACACAATACACCCATGCAAATAGATACAGGAAAGAGCAGAAGAAAAATAAGGTGGAAAAGATTGAGGAAATATCTGAAGAGGATTTGTTACAGTTCTTTGCGCTTACTGTAGAGTCCTTGATTGGAGGTAGATCTTGCTTTTCGTTAGGGCCCAGTATTCTTCTTAATCATTGTTTGCTGTAGGAGACTATACTCTCTTGCGGTTCATGTGCCTTCAGTGGATTCAGAGGCTTGTGAGAAAGAGATAGGAGCAGACAGGAGAGATCTTCTCAGTCCAGGAGCAAGCAATCTTTCTGACTTTAAACTCACTGTGGCTAGTTCAAAAACTGGAACAACCAGTTGGTCATGTGTCCAGCTGGTCTAACCAGTCCTGGCTCCTGTGGATTGCACCACCCCAGCAGGCCACGGAATGTGCTTCCCCACCCCCCACCCCACCCCCTCGGTGTCCAGTGATCAACATCTATTGTGGGTTGAATGTGTCAGGGAATGGTCCTTTGTCCTTCCAAGTACGATCTGTTGATATGCAAATGTCTTTTCCAACCATGGCTGGTCTGTTTAATAAGTAATTTCCTCGCTCCAGCAACAGTTAAAAATCAATGTTCATGACAAAATTAATGTGCCTCATTCTTGGCAGGTGGGGGCCTAGCATGACACCTCCACACCCAGCAGAATGAAATGTGATTTGACAAAAGACACATTTTATTAAAAGGATCAAGAGAAATATAAGATACAGAAAAAAACATGCATTTCTCTCATTCATTCCCATTCATTCATAAATCCTAAAACTTATTACAGCCTGTCTTTTCTTGGTGCCAGTGCTGCTTTAATTTCCCCCTTTTTTTGGCCTTTCAATAAACGTGGGTTTTGGGGAAGCTTTTCTTCAGTTTGCCCATTTCCATGATTGCCTAGGGTGTCTTTGATGGTTAGGTTTAATTAGCCCTGAGTTGGATTTTTTTTTCAAGGGAGTCAGTAGTGGGCAGGTCTATCCTGAACTCTCTTTCAGCGCTTTGCTGAGTCTTACAAAGGCTTTTGACTTTTGGAGGATGGGTGGTTTCTTTTCTCCTGACTGTGGGGGGACGATTCTTTGCTAATCTCCCCTTTGTCCCAGAGGACACTCCTGCCTGCAGGTATTTGTGCAGACTCTACTGCACTCCCCCGTGGCAGTTCGACTAGGTGAGGCATCACCCTCATGGTTTCTCTGCCCCCAAGAGGCCTTTCTTTGTCTCTTCAGGTTCCTGTAAATGCTGTTAGCAACTCTGGTGAGGTGTCTCGAGTGTCTGCATTTATGCAGGAGGATGTGGGGTCACACTTTTCACATTTTTCAGGATTGGCTGACCGGACAGTAAGGTTTTCAAAGAACAAAGAAAATTACAGCACAGGAACAGGCCCTTCGGCCCTCCAAGCCTGCGCCGATCCAGATCCTCTCTCTAAACATGACGCCTATTTTCTAAGCGTCTGTATCTCTTTACTTCCTGCCCATTCATGTATCTGTCTAGATACATCTTAAAAGACGCTATCGTGCCCTCCTCCGCTACCACATCCGCTGGCAACGCGTTCCAGGCACCCACCACCCTTTGCGGAAAGAACTTTCCACGCATATCCCCCCTAAACTTTTCCCCTCTCATTTTGAACTCGTGACCCCTAGTAATTGAATCCCCCACTCTGGGAAAAAGCTTCTTGCTATCCAACCTGTCTATACCTCTCATGATTTTGAACACCTCAATCAGGTCCCCCCTCAACCTCCGTCTTTCTAATGAAAATAATCCTAATCTACTCAACCTCTCTTCATAGCTAGCGGCCTCCATACCAGGCAACATCCTGGTGAACCTCCTCTGCACCCTCTCCAAAGCATCCACATCCTTTTGGTAATGTGTCGACCAGAACTGCAAGCAGTATTCCAAATGTGGCCGAACCAAAGTCCTATACAACTGTAACATGACCTGCCAACTCATGTACTCAATACCCCGTCCGATGAAGGAAAGCATGCCGTATGCCTTCTTGACCACTCTATTGACCTGCGTTGCCACCTTCAGGGAACAATGGACCTGAACACCCAAATCTCTCTGTACATCAATTTTCCCCAGGACTTTTCCATTTACTGTATAGTTCACTCTTGAATTGGATTTTCCAAAATGCATCACCTCGCATTTGCCCTGATTGAACTCCATCTGCCATTTCTCTGCCCAACTCTCCAGTCCATCTATATTCTGCTGTATTCTCTGACAGTCCCCTTCACTATCTGCTACTCCACCAATCTTAGTGTCGTCTGCAAACTTGCTAATCAGACCACCTATACTTTCCTCCAAATCATTTATGTATATCACAAACAACAGTGGTCCCAGCACGGATCCCTATGGAACACCACTGGTCACACGTCTCCATTTTGAGAAACTCCCTTCCACTGCTACTCTCTGTCTCCTGTTGCCCAGCCAGTTCTTTATCCATCTAGCTAGTACACCTTGGACCCCATGCGCCTTCACTTTCTCCATCAGCCTACCATGGGGAACCTTATCAAACGCCTGACTGAAGTCCATGTATATGACATCTACAGCCCTTCCCTCATCAATCAACTTTGTCACTTCCTCAAAGAATTCTATTAAGTTGGTAAGACATGACCTTCCCTGCACAAAACCATGTTGCCTATCACTGATAAGCCCATTTTCTTCCAAATGGGAATAGATCCTATCCTTCAGTAACTTCTCCAGCAGCTTCCCTACCACTGACGTCAGGCTCACCGGTCTATAATTACCTGGATTATCCCTGCTACCCTTCTTAAACAAGGGGACAACATTAGCAATTCTCCAGTCCTCCGGGACCTCACCCGTGTTTAAGGATGCTGCAAAGATATCTGTTAAGGCTCCAGCTATTTCCTCTCTTGCTTCCCACAGTAACCTGGGATAGATCCCATCCGGACCTGGGGACTTGTCCACCTTAATGCCTTTTAGAATACCCAACACTTCCTCCACCCTTATGCCGACTTGACCTAGAGTAATCAAACATCTGTTCCTAACCTCAACATCCTTCATGTCCCTCTCCTCGGTGAATACCGATGCAAAGTACTCGTTTAGAATCTCACCCATTTTCTCTGACTCCACGCATAACTTTCCTCCTTTGTCCTTGAGTGGGCCAATCCTTTCTCTAGTTACCCTCTTGCTCCTTATATATGAATAAAAGGCTTTGGGATTTTCCTTCACCCTGTTTGCTAAAAATATTTCATGACCCCTTTTAGTCCTCTTAATTCCTCGTTTCAGATTGGTCCTACATTCCCGATATTCTTTCAAAGCTTCGTCTTTCTTCAGCCACCTAGACCTTATGTATGCTTCCTTTTTCCTCTTAGCTAGTCTCACAATTTCACCTGTCATTCATGGTTCCCTAATCTTGCCATTTCTATCCCTCATTTTCACAGGAACATGTCTCTCCTGCACGCTAATCAACCTCTCTTTAAAAGCCTCCCACATATCAAATGTGGATTTACCTTCAAACAGCTGCTCCCAATCTACATTCCCCAGCTCCTGCCGAATTATGGCATAGTTGGCCTTCCCCCAATTTAGCACTCTTCCTTTTGGACCACTCTCATCTTTGTCCATGAGTATTTTAAAGCTTACGGAATTGTGATCACTATTCCCAAAGTAGTCCCCTACTGAAACTTCAACCACCTGGCCGGGCTCATTCCCCAACACCAGGTCCAGTATGGCCCCTTCCCGAGTTGGACTATTTACATACTGCTCTAGAAAACCCTCCTGGATGCTCCTGACAAATTCTGCTCCATCTAGACCTCTAACACTAAGTGAATCCCAGTCAATGTTGGGAAAATTAAAATCTCCTATCACCACGACCCTGTTGCTCCTACATCTTTCCATAATCTGTTTACATATTTGTACCTCTATCTCACGCTCGCTGTTGGGAGGCCTGTAGTACAGCCCCAACATTGTTACTGCACCCTTCCTATTTCTGAGTTCTGCCCATATTGCCTCACTGCTCGAGTCCTCCATAGTGCCCTCCTTCAGCACAGCTGTGATATCCTCTTTGACCAGTAATGCAACTCCTCCACCCCTTTTACCTCCCTCTCTATCCCGCCTGAAGCATCGATATCCTGGGATATTTAGTTGCCAATCATGCCCTTCCCTCAACCAAGTCTCAGTAATAGCAATAACATCATATTCCCAGGTACTAATCCAAGCCCTAAGTTCATCTGCCTTACCTACTACACTTCTTGCATTAAAACAAATGCACCTCAGACCACCACTCCCTTTGCGTTCATCATCTGCTCCCTGCCTACTCTTTCCCTTAGTGACGCTGACTTCATTATCTAGTTCCTTACAGGCTTTCGTTACTACCTCCTTACTGTCCAATGACCTCCTCATTTGGTTCCCATCCCCCTGCCACATTAGTTTACACCCTCCCCAACAGCATCAGCAAAAGCACTCCCAAGGACATTGGTTCCAGTCCGGCCCAGGTGTAGACCGTCCAATTTGTAATAGTCCCACCTCCCCCAGAACCGGTCCCAATGTCCCAAAAATCTGAACCCCTCCTTCCTGCACCATCTCTCAAGCCACGCATTCATCCTGACTATTCTTTCATTTCTACTCTGACTATCACGTGGCACTGGTAGCAATCCTGAGATTACTACCTCTGAGGTCCTACTTTTTAACTTGGCTCCTAACTCCCTAAATTCTGCTTGTAGGACCTCATCCCGTTTTTTACCTATATCATTGGTGCCTATGTGCACAATGACAACTGGCTGTTCACCCTCCCCCTTCAGAATGTTCTGCAACCGATCTGAGACATCCCTGACCCGTGCACCTGGGAGGCAACATACCATTCGGGAGTCTCATTTTCGACCACAGAACCGCCTATCTACTCCCCTTACAATCGAACCCCCGATGACTATAGCCCTTCCACTCTTTTTCCCGCCCTTCCGAACAGCAGAGCCAGCCACGGTGCCATGAACCTGGCTACTGCTGCCTTCCCCGGGTGAGCCATCTCCCTCAACAGTATCCAAAATGGTGTACTTGTTTTGGAGGGAGATGACCGCAGGGGACTCCTGCGCTGCCTTCCTGCTCTTTCTCTGCCTTTTGGTCACCCATTCCCTTTCTCCCTCAGCAATCCTAATCTGCGGTGTGACCAATTCGCTAAACATGCTATCCACGACCTCCTCAGCATCGCGCATGCTCCAAAGTGAGTCCATCCGCAGCTCCAGAGCCGTCATGCGGTCTAACAAGAGCTGCAGCTGGACACACTTCCTGCACGTGAAGGAGTCAGGGACATCAGCCATGTCCCTGAGCTCCCACATTGAGCAAGAGGAGCATGACACGGGTCTGAGATCTCCTGCCATTTTTAATCTTAAGCTTAACTTAGTCTTAACTTAGTTAAATGAAAAAGGAACGGAAAGGTTTTACCAATCACACGATAAAAAAAAAAACTTCCTTTAACCTGCCCTCTTGGTCACTTATTCCCCTTCCCTTTCTAACCTTTTGCCAGCCTTGTGCCTGCCTGTCCCCTTTTGTTCTCGGTGGGAGTCCCTTACAGTTCACCAGCCCTCTGCTGGAGGGTCCTCCTAACATCGGTACAGGACTTAGGGGTGCAGGTTTCACTGTAGGTTGGGGTTTCCCCTCAACCTGGCACAGGTGGTAATTCCTGCAGTACTCCACCACATCTTTGTGGCGTTTTGGCCAGTCAAACTGCTGTCTTATGTGGGCTTTGGTCTTTCGTATACCGGCATGTACAGCCACTGTACTCTCGTGGGCCCTTCTTAATATTTGTCTTGGATACCTCTGCAGTACCACTAGCTGGGTGAACTACTGTCCACTCCTTGCTCTCAGGTCTGTGAGGAGAACTCCATTTCCTCATTAGTATCCCATTCTTTAAATAGTAGCAATCAGGGTCTCCCTCTGCTTCACTTTCAGACTGGGCAGCCTGTGCTAACTCTCTCAATACTGGGTCAGCTCGCTGAGCCTCACCTAGGGAAACTCCATTTAATTCATTCCCTGGGTCTCCTAACTTTCCAAAGAAAGTCTCAGACAGACAGACCTGGCCATCTGCCTGCAGTGCTAATTCAGTCTCCTCTGGGGCAGCTGGTTTGATCATGGCCTGATTCATTACACATTCAGGGAAACTATAGGGGTCCGTCTCCTGCCACTGCCCAGTTTCTCTGACCTCCTGCAGTCTTTCTTTCACTACTGGGGGGGCTACCAACTTTCACCCACCAGATCATTACCTAAGAGCAGGTGAACACTGTGCACAGGCAAACTAGGGACAATCCCTACGGTCACCAGTCCCGAAACTAGGTCGCACTCCAGGTGCACCTGGTGTACAGGTACAGGCATACACTGCCCTCCAATACCATTCACCACCATTCTGCTGTTCACTACACTCTCTGGGGGGAAAGGTCAGACCTTTTCCCAGTAAAAGGAATCTAGTGGCCCTGTGTCCCTGAGAATTACTTTGGGCTTGCTTGCCCCACTCAAGGGGTATGGGGTTACTTTCCCTTTGGACATAAAACCCTGATAACCTTCAGGAATCCTATTAAATTTTCCTGCACTTGCTGCCGTAAGCTTCCTGGGTCTCACTCTTACTGCAGTTAAATCCACAGCTTGGTTCAGGTTCACTTCTTCACTGAGCAGGTGTGCCCTGATTAACCCGACAGGTTTTCCCTTTAGTTTCCAGCAATCAGCTTTTAAATGCCCTGCTTTATTACAATGGAAGCACACAGGTCTCCACGCCTCATTCCTGATCCCAGCACCTTCCTGTTTGGCTAGAGGAGGGCCCCCTGTGCCTCCTGCTTTTCTTTCTCTCCCAGGTCTGCTTGGGCTCCTATCACCTTCACACGCTTTGTCCTTTTCGGATTTGAGGGGGTGACTAGGAAAGGTTCTCCCCTGGGAAACCGACTTATAAATTAAAGCAAACTCATCAGCCAGACCGGCTGCCAGGCTTGCTAGGCTCTCTGAACCCACTTCTCCACTACATGGATCTTTATGGAGAGTGGGAGAGAGTGTTTAAATTCCTCTAACAGAATTACTTCTCTGAGATTCTCATAGCTGAGTTGCACTTTAAGAGCTGTCAGCCACTGGTCAAAAGCCAACTGCTTACTTCTTTCAAACTCCAGATAAGTTTGATTAGCTTGCTTCTTGAGGGTTCTAAACTTTTGGCGATAGGTTTCGGGTACAATTTCATATGCCCCAAGGATAGCATTTTTGGTCAGTTCATAATTTGATGACTGTCATCTGACAACAGGGAATAAACTTCATGGGCTTTTCCAGTTAGCTTGCTTTGTAGTAAAAGAGGTCAAGTCTCAGCTGGGAATTTTAGCTGCCTTGCCAGTTTCTCAAAGGACACAAAATACTTCTACATCTTCCTCATTGAATTTTGGAATTAATTGAATTAACAATTCTGTACCCAGCCCTGAATTACGCTCCTCCATATTGGCCATGCTTTCACTGGGGTTACTCTGTCGACGCAACCCACACCCCCCACCCACCACCACCCCCCCCCCCCCCCCCAGTTAACTCAAGCCACTTCAGGTCTCTTTCTTTACATTCCTTCCGGAATATTCTTTCTCTCTCCCTGTCCTGCATTTCATTTTCTTCATGGTCCTTCTGGAAGGCTCTCTCTCCCTCTCTCCGTCCTCAAATTCAAGTTTCCTCTGTTTCAATTGTATCTTTGCTAACAATACCCTGTCGGAATCTGCTTCTAACCCTATTTCTGCTTCTTTAGATTCAAGGGAAAAATGGTTGGCCACTAGTCTTAGGAGTTCAGACTTCCTAGCCTTGCCGTGTACAATAATCCCACACTGCTCAGCAATTTTCCTCAACTCCTCCATGGACAGTGTTTTTAACATATCCCAAGTTATTTCACCTTGGCTTGGAGAGGTACCAGCTTCAGTTGCAGACATGTTAGTATTCAATCACACACAACCACAAGAAAACCTGTATTGAAATTTTGCTCTTTTTGATTAGTAACATTTTGGCTTCCCGCTTCCAATATCTCTCGTTTGTCTGTGGGTTAATTCTGGACACTAGCACCCAAATTTCTGTTGCGATCCGATGAGAAAGGTGTCAAGGGTTCCATTTCAGCCTTCACCTGATCTTACTGTAATAGGATTTAATTTTAAACACAGCGTGTTTTTAGCTCCCCCTTGGTGAATCCATGTTCACCGCTTTCCAATTATAATGCAAAGAAACCAGCACAAACAGTTTTTCTTCGGTTTACAGAAAAGGTGAAATTTATTAAACTTGAACTTAAACTGTAATTCGGTTGATGCCTATGGATACACAATGCACCCACGCTAGCATGCATATGCGATACACACATGCAAATAGAGACAGAAAAGAGCAGAAGAAAAATAAAGTGAAAACGTTTGAGGCAATATCTGAAGAGTTCTTCGCGCTTACTGTAGAGTCCTTGATTGTAGGTAGATCTTGCTTTTCGTTGGGGCCCAGTATTCTTCTTAAACCTTATTCACTGTTGGAGACTTTTCTCTCTTGCTGTTCATGTGCCTTCAGTGGATTCAGAGGCTTGTGAGAAAGAGATAGGAGCAGACTGGAGAGATCTTCTCAGTCCAGGAGGAAGCAATCTTTCTGAGTTTAAACGCTTTGTGGTTAGTTCAAAAGACTGGAACAGCCAGTTAGTCATGTGACTAGCTGGTCTAACTAGTCCTGGCCCCTGTGGATTGCATCACCCCAGCAGGCCACGGAATGTGCTTCCCCACCCCCCTCACACTCTGGTGATCAACATCCATTGTGGGTTGAATGTGTCAGGGAATGGTCCTTTGTCTTTCCAAGTGCTGTCTGTTACTATACAAATGTCTTTTCCAGCCATGGCTGGTCTGTTTAACAAGTCTTTTCCTCACTCCAGCAACAGTTTAAAATCAATGTTCATGACAAAATTAATGTGCCTCATTCTTGGCAGGTGGGGGCCTAGCATGACAATAGAGAAGGGAAAAGGGGAAGTGGAGTAGCTGTATTTATTAGAGATAACATCTTGGCAGTGAAAAAAATTAATGCAGCCATCAGTAAGATAGAAATAACATCCATGTGGACAGAGACAAAAGATAATAACGGATCAATCACACTAATACTGGTAGTCTACAGACCACCTAATAATGGAAGAGAGCTGGAAGAAGAAATGCAAACAAATAGAGAAATGAGTAAATTAGAAACATAGGATCAGGAGTAGGTAATTTAGTCCCTCCAGCCTGTTCCACCATTCAATAAGATCATGGTTAATCTGTGACCTAACGCCACATACCAGCCTTTTCCTTATATCTTTTGATATCTCTGGTTAACAAAAGTCTATCAATCTCAGTTTTAAAATTAACAATTGATGGAGCATCAATTGCCATTTGCGGAAGAGACTTCCAAACTTCTACCACTCTTTGCACATAGAAGTGTTTTCTAATTTCACCCCTGAAACATCTGGCTCCAATTTTTAGACTATGTCCCCGAGTCCTAGAGTTCTCAACTTCCAGCAGTAGTTTCTCCCAATCTACCCTACCTGTTTCCCTTAATATCTTGAAAACTTTGATCAAATCACCCCTTAATCTTCTAAATTCCAAGGATACAACACTCATTTGTGTGATCTCTCTTGATAATTTATGCTTTATAGCCCAGGTATCATTCTGGTAAATGAACGCTGCACTCCTTCCAAGGCCAATACATCCTTCCTATGATGTGCTGTCCAGAACTGCTCACAGTATTCCATAGGATAACAATCAGGGGGAATTTTAACTAACCTACAATTAATAGGCCAGAGGATGTAGGTAAAGGCCAAATGTGATAGGGTTTAGGATAATAATTGAGAAAAACATAAGCATGACAAAGACCAGGGTAAAGAATAGCTGATTCTGAGGGGCAGAGAATAGAATTTGGGAAAATAAAATGGACAACAATATCAGCAAACCATAATGTAGAACTGCAATTCGAAACATTTAAAATGGTGTTCAGTAGAGCCCAGGCAAATACATTCTGCTAACAGACAAGTACCAAATAAACATAATAAAAGCAAAATACTGTGGATGCTGGAAATCTGAAATAAAAACAAGAAATGCTGGAAATACTCAGCTGGTCTGCAGCATCTGTGGGGAAAGAAGCAGAGTTAACATTTCAGGTCAGTGACCCTTGTTCAGAACTGGCAAATATTAGAAATGTGAAAGGTTATAAGCAAGTAAAGCGGGGGTGGGGCAAGAGATAACAAAGGAGAAGGTGTAGATAGAACAAGGTCACAGAATAGCTGACCAGAAGGTCATGGAGCAAAGGCAAACAATATGTTAATGGTGTGTTGAAAGACAAAGCATGAGTACAGATAGGGTGTTAACGAACTGAAAATTGAACAGCCGCAAGTACAAACATGAAAAAAAAGTGGGTAAGCAAACTGAACAAACTAAGATGAAATAAAATAAAATAAACACAATAAATAAATAAACTTATAAAAAAGAAAAAAATAACTCAAAATGAAAGTAAAATGGGGGGCCCATCATGCTCTGAAATTATTGAACTCAATGTTCAATCCAGCAGGCTGTAGTATGCCTAATCGGTAAATGAGTACCAAAAGTACCAAATAAACATTGCTGAGACACCATCGATGAATAATGATGTAGGTGAAAAATTGAGGACATGTATTAAGTACACGGACAGCAGGGGAGAGCATGACAAGGGAGAATATGAAGAGACGAGGAGAGAAGTCTATAAACAATTAGATAGGCAAAGAGGAACTACAAAATTACATGATCAAGGAATGTAAAACAAAATAGTAAAATATTCTACAAGCACATAAATAAAAAAGGGAAGTCGGGATGGGAATAGGGCCACTCATGGACAGTCGGGATAAAATCACAGGCAGCAATAGTGAAATGGTGGAAATATTAAATACTTATTTTGCTTCAGTATTTACCAGGGAGATGGAAATGACATCAGAAGATGACATTAGAAATGATATAACTGCATTTAAAATAAACAGGAGAAATATTGATTAAACTAATCAAACTCAAAGAGGATAAATCCCCAGGTCCAGTAGGATTACATCCATGCATTTTAAATGAATCTAGGGAAGATGTAGCAGAGGCACTATTACACATATATAATAGTTCATTAGAAAAAGGTGTAGTGTCAGGGAACTAGCAGATAACTTAACGTTATACCTATATTGAAGAATGGTGAAAACGCATGTCCAGGGAATGATAGACCAGTCAGATTAACATTGGTAGTCGGAAAAATATTGGAATCTCTACCAAAGTAGAAAATACAATAATAAATATTCAACATGGAATTCAAAGAGGAAAGTCTTTTGAAACCAACCTTATTGAATTCTTTGAGGAAGTAACAAAGAGATGAGATAAGGGTAATACAGTAGATGTAGTATATCTAGATTTCCAAAAAAACTTCAATAAGGTACCACATAATAGCCAAATGAACAAGATCGGAGCATGTGGAGTTAATGTGGATTTAGGAGACAATTAGCAGAATGGATAGCTAGCTGACTGCAAAACAGAAAGCAAAGAGTAGGGGTAACGGTAGATATTCAGAGTGGCAGAAGGTGGGAAGTGGGGTCCCAAAAGGATCTGTGCTGGATCACTGTTGTTCACAAATTATAGTAATGATTTAGACTTTGGAATCAAAAACACAATTTTAAATTTGTGGATGACACCAAATTGGGAGGAATAGTCAACACTGAGGAGAACTGCAAGAAATTACAAGAAGACATTAATAAACTTGCAGAATGGGCAGATAATTGGCAAATGAATTTCAACACGTGTAGTGTCTCCCACCCACCCTCCTCCTCTAACCAAAAAAAAGGACTGTGTTGTGTTGATAAGGTAAGCTTTTTATTTAAGAAGTTCTGTCCGTTGGATTGCTAACCTAACAAGTTTTGACTTTTTTTTTTGGTTTTTCAGTAGATTTGTTGGGAATTTAGAATAGAGGGAATGGAAGTTAAGGCAGTTGTACGTTCCTCCTGTAGAATGTGGGAGGTAAGGGTCGCCAAGAGTGTCCCTGCTAACTGCATCTGCGGGAAGTGCACCCAACTCCAGCTCCTCGAGAACTGCGTTAGGGAACTGGAGCTGGAGCTGGATGAACTTCGGATCATTCGGGAGGCAGAGGGGGTTATTGAGAGGAGTTATGGGGAGGTAGTCACACCTCAGGTAAAAGAAGTAGGTAGATGGGTCACCATGGAAGGAGAGGGAACCAGCAGGCAGTGCAGGGATCCCCTGTGGCCGTTTCCCTCAACAACAGGTATACCGTTTTGGATACTGTTGCGGGGGACGACTTACCAGGGGTAAGCAATGGGGTACAGGTATCTGGCACAGAGTCTGTCCCTGTTGCTCAGAAGGGAAGGGGGAAGAGGAGCAGAGCATTAGTCATTGGGGACTCCATAGTTAGGGGAACAGATTGGAGGTTCTGTGGGAACGAGAGAGACTCACGGTTGGTATGTTGCCTCCCAGATGCCAGGGTTCGTGATGTCTCGGATCGTGTTTTTGGGATCCTTAAGGGGGAGGGGGAGCAGCCCCAAGTCGTGGTCCACATAGGCACCAACGACATAGGTAGGAAGAGAGATGGGGATTTAAGACAGAAATTCAGGGAGCTAGGGTGGAAGCTTAGAGCGAGAACAAACAGAGTTGTTATCTCTGGGTTGTTGCCCGTGCCACGTGATAGCGAAGCGAGGAATAGGGAGAGAGAGGAGTTGAACACGTGGCTGCAGGGATGGTGCAGGAGGGAGGGTTTTGGTTTCCTGGATAATTGGGGCTCTTTCTGGGGTAGGTGGGACCTCTACAAACAGGATGGTCTTCACCTGAACCAGAGGGCTACCAATATCCTGGGGGGGAGATTTGTTAGTGCTCTTCGGGGGGGTTTAAACTAATTCAGCAGGGGAATGGGAACCTAAATTGTAGTGCCAGTGTACAGGATGTTGAGAGTAGTGAGGTCAGGGATAAGGTTACAAGGACGCAAGAGGGCACTGGCAAGCAAGAACCTGGTTTAAAGTGTGTCTACTTCAACGCCAGGAGCATCCGGAATAAGGTGGGTGAGCTTGCAGCATGGGTTAGTACCTGGGATCTCGATGTAGTGGCCATTTCGGAGACATGGGTAGAGCAGGGGCAGGAATGGATGTTGCAGGTTCCGGGATTTAGATGTTTCAGTAAGAACAGAGAAGATGGTAAAAGAGTGGGGGGTGTGGCATTGTTAATCAAGGAGGGTATTACAGCGACAGAAAGGACGTTTGAGGACTCGTCTACTGAGGTAGTATGGGCCGAGGTTAGAAACAGGAGAGGTGAGGTCACCCTGTTGGGAGTCTTTTATAGACCTCCGAATAGTTCCAGAGATGTAGAGGAAAGGATAGCGAAGATGATTCTCGACAGGGGCGAGAGTAACAGGGTAGTTATTATGGGGGACTTTAACTTTCCAAATATCGACTGGAAATACTATAGTTCGAGTACTTTAGATGGGTCAGTTTTTGTCCAGTGTGTGCAGGAGGGTTTTCTGACACAGTATGTAGACAGGCCAACCAGGGGCGATGCCACATTGGATTTGGTACTGGGTAATGAACCCGGCCAGGTGTTAGATTTAGATGTAGGTGAGCACTTTGGTGATAGTGATCACAATTCGGTTAGGTTTACCTTAGCGATGGGCAGGGACAGGTATATACCGCAGGGCAAAAATTATAGCTGGGGGAAAGGAAATTATGATGCGATTAGGCAAGATTTAGGATGCGTAGGATGGGGAAGGAAACTGCAGGGGATGGGAACAATCGAAATGTGGAGCTTATTCAAGGAGCAGCTACTGCGTGTCCTTGATAAGTATGTACCTGTGAGGCAGGGAGGAAGTTGTCGAGCGAGGGAGCCGTGGTTTACTAAAGAAGTTGAAGCGCTTGTCAAGAGGAAGAAGAAGGCTTATGTTAGGATGAGATGTGAAGGCTCAGTTAGGGCGCTTGAGAGTTACAAGCTAGCCAGGAAGGATCTAAAGGGAGAGCTAAGAAGAGCAAGGAGAGGACACGAGAAGTCATTGGCGGATAGGATCAGGGAAAACCCTAAGGCTTTCTATAGGTATATCAGGAATAAAAGAATGACTAGAGTTAGATTAGGGCCAATCAAGGATAGTAGTGGGAAGTTGTGTGTGGAATCAGAGGAGATAGGGGAAGTGTTAAATGAATATTTTGCGTCAGTATTTACAGTAGAGAAAGAAAATGTTGTCGAGCAGAATACTGAGATTCAGGCTATTAGGCTAGATGGGATTGAGGTTCACAAGGAGGAGGTGTTAGCAATTTTGGAAAGTGTGAAAATAGATAAGTCCCCTGGGCCAGATGGGATTTATCCTAGGATTCTCTGGGAAGCTAGGGAGGAGATTGCAGAGCCTTTGTCCTTGATCTTTATGTCGTCATTGTCGACAGGAATAGTGCCGGAAGACTGGAGGATAGCAAATGTTGTCCCCTTGTTCAAGAAGGGGAGTAGAGACAGCCCTGGTAAGTATAGACCTGTGAGCCTTACTTCGGTTGTGGGTAAAATGTTGGAAAAGGTTGTAAGAGACAGGATTTATAATCATCTTGAAAAGAATAAGTTCATTAGCGATAGTCAGCACGGTTTTGTGACGGGTAGGTCGTGCCTCACAAACCTTATTGAGTTTTTCGAGAAGGTGACCAAATAGGTGGATGAGGGTAAAGCAGTGGATGTGGTGTATATGGATTTCAGTAAGGCGTTTGATAAGGTTCCCCATGGTAGGCTATTGCAGAAAATACAGAAGTATGGGGTTGAAGGTGATTTAGAGCTTTGGATCAGAAATTGGCTAGCTGAAAGAAGACAGAGGGTGGTGGTTGATGGCAAATGTTCATCCTGGAGTTTAGTTACTAGTGGTGTACCGCAAGGATCTGTTTTGGGGCCACTGCTGTTTGTCATTTTTATAAATGACCTGGAAGAGGGTGTAGAAGGGTGGGTTAGTAAATTTGCAGATGACACTAAGGTCGGTGGAGTTGTGGATAGTGCCGAAGGATGTTGTAGGGTACAGAGGGACATAGATAGGCTGCAGAGCTGGGCTGAGAGATGGCAAATGGAGTTTTATGTGGAAAATGCGATGTGATTCACTTTGGAAGGAGTAACAGGAATGCAGAGTACTGGGCTAATGGGAAGATTCTTGGTAGTGTAGATGAACAGAAAGATCTTGGTGTCCAGGTGCATAAATCCCTGAAGGTTGCTACCCAGGTTAATAGGGCTGTTAAGAAGGCATATGGTGTGTTAGCTTTTATTAGTAGGGGGATCGAGTTTCGGAGCCATGAGGTCATGCTGCAGCTGTACAAAACTCTGGTGAGACCGCACCTGGAGTATTGCGTGCAGTTCTGGTCACCGCATTATAGGAAGGATGTGGAAGCTATGGAAAGGGTGCAGAGGAGATTTACTAGGATGTTGCCTGGTATGGAGGGAAGGTCTTAGGAGGAAAGGCTGAGGGACTTGAGGTTGTTTTCGTTGGAGAGAAGGAGGAGGAGAGGTGACTTAATAGAGACATATAAGATAATCAGAGGGTTAGATAGGGTGGATAGTGAGAGTCTTTTTCCTCGGATGGTGATGGCAAACACGAGGGGACATAGCTTTAAGTTGAGGGGTGATAGATATAGGACAGATGTCAGAGGTAGTTTCTTTACTCAGAGAGTAGTAGGGGCGTGGAACGCCCTGCCTGCAGCAGTAGTAGACTCGCCAACTTTAAGGGCATTTAAGTGGTCATTGGATAGACATGTGGATGAAAATGGAATAGTGTAGGTCAGATTGTTTCACAGGTCGGCGCAACATCGAGGGCCGAAGGGCCTGTACTGCGCTGTAATATTCTAAAAAAAAAACATAGATAAGTGGAAGATATAGGCTGGTCCAAAAGGTTCGAACACATGGGATCCAGGGTAAGCTAGCAAATTGGATACAAAATTGGCTTGGTGATAGGAGGCAGAGGGTGGTAGTGGAGGCTTGTTTTTCAGATTGGAGGCGGTGACCAGTGATGTGCCGTAGGGATCGGTGCTGGGCTCTCTCTTGTTTATCATATATATTAATGACTTGGATGTGAATGTAAGGGGCATGATTAGTAAGTTTGCAGATGATACCAAAACTGGTGGTATAGTGGACAGTGAAGAAGGTTGTCTAAGGTTACAACAGGATATCGATCAACTGGGAAAGTGGGCAAGGGAGTGGCAAATGGAATAATGCAGACAAGTGTGAAGTGATGCATTTTGGGAAGTTAAACCAGGGCAGGACATATCCAGTGAATGGCAGGGCCCTGGGGAGTGTTCTTGAGCCGAGAGACCTTGGGGTGCAAGTACATAGTTCCCTGAAAGTGGCAACACAGGTAGACAGGGTGGTGAAGAAGGCGTATGGCGTGCTTGCCTTCATCGGCTGAAGCATTAAGTACAAGAGTTGGGACATCACGTTACAGTTGTACATAACGTTTGTTAGGCCGCATTTGGAGTACTGTGTGCAGTTCTGGTCGCTGCACTACAGGAAAAATGTGATTAAGCTAGAGAGGGTACAGAAAAGATTCACAAGGATGTTGCCTGGCTTGGAGGGCTTGAGTTATAAAGAGAGATTGGATAGGCTGGGTCTATTTTCCCTGGAGCGAAGGAGGCTGAGAGGGGACATGATAGAGTTATATAAAATTATGAGAAGCATAGATAGGGTAGATAGCCAGAGTCTGTTTCCCATGGTAGGGGTGACTAAAACTAGAGGGCATAGATTTAAGGTGAGAGGGAGGAGGTTTAAAGGGGATCAAAGGTGTACATTTTTCACACAAAGAATAGTGGGTATCTGGAATGAGCTGCCTGAAGAGGTGGTGGAGGCAGGAACTGTAGCGACATTTAAGAGGCATCTCGACAGGTACTTGAATAAGCAAGGCATAGAGGGACATGGAATTAATACAGGCAGGTGGGATTAGTATAGATAGGCATTATGGTCGGCATGGACGCGGTGGGCTGAAGGGCCTGTTTCTATGCTGTACGACTCTATATTACATTTTGGTAAGAAAAATAAAGAGGTCACATATTACTTGGAAAATAAGAATCTAAATGAGGTTGAGGAGCAAACGAATCTGGGGGTACAAATGCACAAATCATTAACACTGGTTAATAAGGCCATAAACAAGGCAAGCACAAGGGTTTATTTCTCGAGTGATAGAATTGAAAAGTAGAGTCGTTATGCTAAGCTTGTAGTGAGTCTTGATTCGACCACACTTGGAGTACTGTGTAAAGTTTTGATTGCCATATTACACAAAGGATATAGAGGTATTGGAGAGGGTGCAGTTAAGATTTACAAGGATGATACTAGAAATGTGTGGTTGGTTATTCCTATTCAGAAAGGATAAACAGCTTTGGAATCTTCTCTTGAAAAGAGAAAGCTGAGGGCTGACGTAGTAGAGGTTTTAAAAATTATGAAAGGTTTTGATAGGGCGGACACAGAGAGAATGTTTCCCCTTATGGGGAACACTAGAACTAGAAACTATCGATGTGAGATAGTCACGAACAAATTAAATAGAGAATACAGAAGCAGCATCTTTACCTGGAAAGTGGTGAGAATGTGGAACTTGCTACCACAGGGAATAGTTGAGGCGAATAGTATAGATGCATTTAAGAGAAAACTAGATAGCATTTGAGGGAGAATGGAATTGAATGGAACTATGCTGATAGTTAGATGAGGAAGTATGGGAGGAGTCTCACATGGAGCATAAACACTGGCATGGCCTGTTTCTGTGCTGTATATTCTACGCATTCTTTGGTTTTCCATGAAACCTTTGACATAGCAAGAGTATTGGAAGCTGCCATAGTTATTTCTCTGTCACTAGAAATTCACTTACCCTCATTAACTGACTCACATATGGGGTCACTGCGAGCACCGAACTTCTTGTATTCTGGAATGTAGAGTTGTGCTTGGAAACAGTACATGGCCCCCCTCTGCAGAATGATATTGTAAGGATTCTGGTCCATAGAGGTATTCATAATCTGGAATCAAAAACAAAAACTGGAATAGGATAGGTAAACAGTGCTCTTCATTTTCATTACGCAGCTCAACTTAGGAACAGGTGTAAGTCATCCAACCCCCCCACCCCCCACCCCCGAGCCTGTTCTGTCATTCCATCAGATTATGGCTGATCTGTACCTCAAATCCATTTACCCACTTCAGCTCCATATTCCTTAAGGCTAGTAAGTGGGATGGGAGGGAAGGAGGTGGTGGGGGGGGGGGGGGGCGGGGGGGTGGGGGGTTGGTGGTTGCGCAGTGCATGGTGGTCAAGAGTGGCAGTGAGGGGCGGAGGCAGGAGAGTGAGGGGTGCAGCCAGGAACAATGGTGAGAAGTGGAGCCAGGAGTAATGGTGAGGGGCAGACCCAGAAGCGATGGTAAGGGGTGAAGCCAGGAGAATGAGGATCAGAGCCATGAGCAGTGGTGGGAGGCAGAGCCAGGAACAGTGAACAGCAGAGCTAGGAGCATTGGTGAGAGGTGGGGTCAGGAGGTTGTCAGATACAAACAGGATTGCTGGAGCCAAGAATAAACCAGAATGATCTCAGATCACATGAATTGGGGTTTATGAATCTTGCTGCAAAAATAATGCTGTTATTAATATTCAAATCAGCCAGCGAGTTCAGTGCATTAAGAAATACCCTGTGATTTGCAAATCTCAAGAATTTGATGGTCAATTTATAACAATCTGTGATTTGCTTCACATAAATGGCATCTCTTCCTCAGCCTCCAAAATCTTGCTGGATTTGCTTATTAATTGACAAATAAACTCACTGCAGAAATGTAGGGCTGGTGATAAAGAGTGATAAATACCCTTTTAACAAAATCAAATCAATCTCCCTGGCCCAAAAAGGGAACAATTTAAAATGTTCTGCTGCCCTCCTGCATGTGATAACAACAACAACTTGCATTTATAATGCACCTTAAACGTAATAAAATGTCCCAAAATATGACCCCGACGGTAGATACCAAAAGTTTGGTCAAAGAGGTAGGTTTTAAGGAGTGTCTTAAAGGAGGAAAGCGAGGTAAAGAAGTGGAGAGTTGAGGGAGTGAATTCCAGGGCCTAGGCAACCGAAGGCAGAGTGATTAAAATCGGGGATGCTCAAGAGGCCAGAATTAGATGAATCCAGATATCTCGGAGGGTTGTGGGGCTGGAGGAGATTACAAAGATAGGGCGGGGCGAGGCCACAGAGGGATTTGAAAACAAGGATGAGATTTTTTAAATCGAGATGTTGCTTAATCGGGGATCAATGTAAGTCAGTGAGCACAGGGGTGAATGGTGAATGGGAATTGATGTCAATTAGGGCACAGGCAGCAGAGTTTTGGGTGACCTCAAGTTTACAGAGGGTAAAACATGGCAGCCCTACCAGGACTGCCTTGGAATAGTCAAGTCTAGAGGTAACAAAGCCATGAATGAGGGTTTCAGCAGCAGATGAGCTGAGGCAGGGGACATTTGGGAGATGTTACGGAGATGGAAATAGGCAATATTAGCGATAACGCAGGTATGCATTTGGAGGTTCATCTCGAGTTCAAATATGACACCATCTGATTCAGTTTCAGATGGTTACCAGGGAGAAGGATGGAGTTAGTGGTTAGGGAGTGAAGTTTGTGGTAGGCGACTGAAGAAAATGGATTCAATCTTCCCAATATTTACTTGGAGGTAATTGCTGTTCATCCAGTAGTGGATATCAGATAAGGAGTCTGACAATTTAGGGACAGTGGAGAGGGTCGAGAGAGGCGGTGGTGAGGTAGAGCTGGGTGTCATCAGCCTACTTGTGGAAACTGACATTGTGTTTTCAGATGATGCTGCCGAAGGGCAGCATGTTGATGAGAAATAGGAGGGGATCAAAGATAGATCCTTAAGGGACATCAGAGGTAACTGTGCAGGAGTGGGAAGAGAAGCCACTGCAGGTGATTCAATGGTTACAATTAGATAGATAAGAATGGAAGCAGACAAATGCAGTTACACCCCGCTGGATGACAGTGGAGAGGCATTGGAGGAGGATGGTGTGAACAACCGTGTCACAGGCTGCAGTCAGGTCAAGAAAGATGAGGAGGGATAATTTACCTTTGTCATAATCACATGGGATATCATTTCTGACTTTGATAAGAGTCATTTCGGAACTTGGCTGGGGCAGAAACCTGATTGAAGGGAAAGATAGGCACGGATTTGTGAGGCGACAACACGGTTAATGACTTTGGAGAGGAAAGGGAGGTTGAAGATTTGACGGTAGTTTGCAAGGAAGGAGGGAGGTCAAAGGATGAATTTTTGAGAAGCGGTGTGATGACGGCAGTTCAGTGCTAGGGCACTAAATTGTAGTTAGAGATTTTAAGAATGTCAAATTTAAAATGTTTACATTTTTTCTTCTTTTCCTTTTGGTCCCTATTTTTCTTTCTCTTAATCCAATCTCTCTTTCCACTCTGTATTCAGTATCTGATTTCACTCTAATTCACCTTCTCCAGCATTCCTCTGCTTCTTTCTCAACCCTTAAATCTCATTGATTAAGGAGATACACTGTTGGTCCCATCGTTAACTAATCCCAGAAACCCTGTTGCCCTCGCTGCCGATTATCAGCTTGCACTTCCAGCAAGTGTCAGTGTGAAAGATTTTCAAGTTGAAAGGTGCAGATGAAAGTCTAACTAATGGGGATATGTTGTGTACTGCTTGACTCCAACAAGATTTGACCCTATGTTTCACACAGTACCTGATCACAGTAAGTTCCCTACCTGTTGCTCCACACCTTTCTCCCAGTAATAAATACGAACATTGATGTTGTTCTTTACTTCGCTGACATCCAAGGTTCGCAAACCACCGTTCACTTTAACAGTCAAACTTGGTGTTGTGAGATTGGCTTTAACAAAAAATAAAATTAATTAATTAAATGCTGTTTGTTCCTTGGTAAAGAAAGCTGACAAATTGGGAATTCCAAATGAGCTGTTTCATGAAAGTTCCACAAATATTGACTAATTGCTGAGATATAGTTCCACAGACGCTGACTCATGCTGGGAGACAGATCCATAGAAACTTAATCATGCTGGGGCATGGTTCCACAGACACTTGCTTGTTCTGGAGTACAGTTCCACAGAGAGTGATTTGTTTTTTAGTACATTTCCACAGAGACAGACTTGTTCAGGGATACAGTCTGACAGAGAATTAATTGTTTTGGGTTTCCAGTTCTACAGAGACTGACTTGTTCTGGAGTACAGTTCCACAGAGACTGACTTGTTCTGGGATACTATTCCACAGAGACTGACTTGTTCTGGAGTACAGTTCCACAGAGACTGACTTATTCTGGGATACTGTTCCACAGAGACTGACTTATTCTGGGATACTGTTCCACAGTGACTGTCTTATTCTGGGATACAGTTCCACAGAGACTGACTTGTTCTGGAGTACAGTTTGACAGGGACTAACTTGTTCTGGAGTACAGTTTGACAGAGACTGACTTGTTCTAGGCTACATTTCCACAGAGACTGACTTGTTCTGGAGTACAGTTTGACAGGGACTAACTTGTTCTGGAGTACAGTTTGACAGAGACTGACTTGTTCTGGCAGACAGCTCCACAGAGACTGACTTGTTCAGGGGTCCAGTTTTACAGAGACTAACTTGTGCTGGGATGCAGTTCCACAGAGACTGATTTGTTCTGGAGTACAGTTCCACACAGACTGACTTGCTCTGGAGTACAGTTCCACAAAGACTAACTTGTGCTGGGATACAGTTCCATTGGCGATTGACTTGTGCTGGGATACAGTTCCACACAGACTGATTTGTTCTGGAGTACAGTTCCATGGAGACGGATTTGTTCTGCACTACAGTTCCACAGAGACTGATTTCTTCTGGAGTACAGTTCCTTAGAGACTGTCTTGTTCTGGAATACAGTTCCACAGAGACTGACTTGTTCTGCAGTATAGTTCCACAGAGACTGATTTGTTCTGGAGTACAGTTCCATAGAGACTGACTTGTGCAGGGATACAGTTCCACAGAGACTGATTTGTTCTGGAGTACAGTTCCACGGAGACTGATTTGTTCTGCAGTACAGTTCCACAGAGACTGATTTCTTCTGGAGTACAGTTCCTTAGAGACGGACTTGTTCTGGAATACAGTTCCACAGAGACTGATTTGTTCTGGAGTACAGTTCAATAGAGACTCCCTTGTTCTGGAATACAGTTCCACAGAGAGAGACTTGTTCTGGGATACAGTTCCACAGAGACTGACTTGTTCTGCAGTACAGTTCCACAGAGACTGATTTGTTCTGGAGCACAGTTCCATAGAGACTGACTTGTTTTGGGATACAGTTCCACAGAGACTGATTTGTTCTGGAGTACAGCTCCACAGAGACTGACTTGTTCTGCAGTACAGTTCCACTGAGACTGATTTGTTCTGGAGTACAGTTCCACAGAGACTGACTTGTTCTGGGATACAGTTCCACAGAAACTGACTTGTGCTGGGATACAGTTCCACAGAGACTGATTTGTTCTGGAGTACAGTTCCACACAGACAGACTTGTGCTGGGATACAGTTCCACGGAGACTGACTTGTGCTGGGATACAGTTCCACAGAGAATGACTTTATCTGGTATATAGTACCACAGAGACTCACTTGTTCTGGAATACAGTTCCACGGAGACTGACTTGTTCTGGAGTACAGTTCCACAAAGACTAACTTGTTCTGGGATACAGTTCCACGGAGACTGATTTGTTCAGGAGTACAGTTCCACAGAGACTGACTTGTTCTGGCATACAGTTTGACAGGGACTTACTTGTTCTGGAGTACAGTTTGACAGAGAGTGACTTGTTCTGGCAGACAGCTCCACAGAGACTGACTTGTTCAGGGGTCCAGTTTCACAGAGACTAACTTGTGCTGGGATGCAGTTCCACAGAGACTGATTTGTTCTGGAGTACAGTTCCACACAGACTGACTTGCTCTGGAGTACAGTTCCACAAAGACTAACTTGTGCTGGGATACAGTTCCATTGGCAATTGACTTGTGCTGGGATACAGTTCCACACAGACTGATTTGTTCTGGAGTACAGTTCCACGGAGACGGATTTGTTCTGCAGTACAGTTCCACAGAGACTGATTTCTTCTGGAGTACAGTTCCTTAGAGACTGTCTTGTTCTGGAATACAGTTCCACAGAGACTGACTTGTTCTGCAGTATAGTTCCACAGAGACTGATTTGTTTTGGAGTACAGTTCCATAGAGACTGACTTGTGCAGGGATACAGTTCCACAGAGACTGATTTGTTCTGGAGTACAGTTCCACGGAGACTGATTTGTTCTGCAGTACAGTTCCACAGAGACTGATTTCTTCTGGAGTACAGTTCCTTAGAGACTGACTTGTTCTGGAATACAGTTCCACAGAGACTGATTTGTTCTGGAGTACAGTTCAATAGAGACTCCCTTGTTCTGGAATACAGTTCCACAGAGAGTGACTTGTTCTGGGATACAGTTCCACAGAGACTGACTTGTGCTGGGATGCAGTTCCACAGAGACTGATTTGTTCTGGAGTACTGTTCCACAGAGACTGACTTGTTCTGCAGTACAGTTCCACAGAGACTGATTTGTTCTGGAGTACAGTTCCATAGAGACTGACTTGTTTTGGGATACAGTTCCACAGAGACGGATTTGTTCTGGAGTACAGCTCCACAGAGACTGACTTGTTCTGCAGTACAGTTCCACTGAGACTGATTTGTTCTGGAGTACAGTTCCACAGAGACTGACTTGTTCTGGGATACAGTTCCACAGAAACTGACTTGTGCTGGGATACAGTTCCACAGAGACTGATTTGTTCTGGAGTACAGTTCCACACAGACAGACTTGTGCTGGGATACAGTTCCACGGAGACTGACTTGTGCTGGGATACAGTTCCACAGAGAATGACTTTATCTGGTATATAGTACCACAGAGACTCACTTGTTCTGGAATACAGTTCCACGGAGACTGACTTGCTCTGGAGTACAGTTCCACAAAGACTAACTTGTTCTGGGATACAGTTCCACGGAGACTGATTTGTTCAGGAGTACAGTTCCACAGAGACTGACTTGTTCTGGCATACAGTTTGACAGAGACTCACTTGTTCCGGAACACAGTTCCACAGAGACTGATTTGTTCTGGAGTACAGTTCCAGAGAGACTGAATTGTTCTGGAATACAGTTTGGCAGAGACTCACTTGTTCTGGAATACAGTTCCACAGAGACTTATTTGTACTGGAGTACAGTTCCACAGACACTGACTTGTTCTGGTATACAGTTCCACAGAGACTGACTTGTTCTGTAGTACAATTCCACTGAGATTGACTTGTTTGGGATACAGTTCCACAGAGACTCACTTGTTCTGGAGGACAGTTCCACAGAGACAGACTTGTGCTGGAATACAGTTCCACGGAGACTGGCTTGTGCTGGGATACAGTTCCACAGAGACTGACTTTTTCTGGTATATAGTACCACAGAGACTGACTTGCTCTGGTATGCAGCTCCACAGAGTCTGACTTGTTCTGGAGTACTGTTCCAGAGATACTGACTTGTTCTGGAGTACAGTTCCACAGACACAGATTTGTTCTGGGATACATTTCCACAGAGACTGATTTGTTCTGGAGTACAGTTCCACAGAGACTGACTTGTTCTGCAGTACAGTTCCACAGAGACTGACTTGTTCTGGAATACAGTTCCACAGAGACTGACTTGCTCTGGAGTACAGTTCCAGAGAGACTGATTTGTTCTGGAGTACAGTTCCATAGAGACTGGCTTGCTCTGGAGTACAGTTCCACAAAGACTAACGTGTGCTGGGATACAGTTCCACAGAGACTGATTTGTTCTGGAGTACAGTTCCACAGAGACTGACTTGTTCTGCAGTACAGTTCCACAGAGACTGACTTGTTCTGGAATACAGTTCCACAGAGACTGATTTGTTCTGGAGTACATTTCCTAAGATACTGACTTGTTCTGAAGTACAGTTCCACAGATACTGATTTGTTCTGGAGTACAGTTCCATAGAGACTGGCTTGTTTTGGGATACAGTTCCACAGAGACTGATTTGTTCTGGACCACAGTTCCACAGAGAATGACTTGTTCTGGAATATAGTTTGACAGAGACTGACTTGTTCTGGAGTACAGTTCCACAGAGACATACTTGTGCTGTGATACTGTTCCACGGAGACTGACTTGTGCTGGAGTACAGTTCCACAGAGACTGATTTCTTCTGCGATACAGTTCCACAGAGACTGACTTTTTCTGGTATATAGTACCACAGAGACTGACTTGTTCTGGAATACAGTTTGAGAGAGACTCACTTGTTCTGGAATACAGTTCCACAGAGACTGACTTGTGCTGGGATACAGTTCCACAGAGACTGATTTGTTCTGGAGTACAATTCCACAGAGACTGACTTGTTCTGGAATACAGTTTGGCAGAGACACACTTGTTCTGGAATATAGTTCCACAGAGACTGACTTGCTCTGGAGTACAGTTCTACAAAGACTAACTTGTGCTGGGATACAGTTCCACAGAGACTGACTTGTACTGGGATACTGTTCCACAGAATCTGACTTGTGTTGGGATACAGTTCCACAGAGACTGATTTGTTCTGGAGTACAGTTCAATAGAGACTCCCTTGTTCTGGAATACAGTTCCACAGAGAGTGACTTGTTCTGGGATACAGTTCCACAAAGACTGACTTGTGCTGGGATGCAGTTCCACAGAGACTGATTTGTTCTGGAGTACTGTTCCACAGAGACTGACTTGTTCTGCAGTACAGTTCCACAGAGACTGATTTGTTCTGGAGTACAGTTCAATAGAGACTGACTTGTTTTGGGATACAGTTCCACAGAGACTGATTTGTTCTGGAGTACAGCTCCACAGAGACTGACTTGTTCTGCAGTACACTTCCACTGAGACTGATTTGTTCTGGAGTACAGTTCCACAGAGACTGACTTGTTCTGGGATACAGTTCCACAGAAACTGACTTGTGCTGGGATACAGTTCCACAGAGACTGATTTGTTCTGGAGTACAGTTCCACACAGACAGACTTGTGCTGGGATACAGTTCCATGGAGACTGACTTGTGCTGGGATACAGTTCCACAGAGAATGACTTTTTCTGGTATATAGTACCACAGAGACTCACTTGTTCTGGAATACAGTTCCACGGAGACTGACTTGCTCTGGAGTACAGTTCCACAAAGACTAACTTGTTCTGGGATACAGTTCCACGGAGACTGATTTGTTCAGGAGTACAGTTCCACAGAGACTGACTTGTTCTGGAATACAGTTCCACAGAGACTGAATAGTTCTGGAGTACAGTTCCAGAGAGACTGACTTGTTCTGGAATACAGTTTGGCAGAGACTCACTTGTTCTGGAATACAGTTCCACAGAGACTGTGGTGTTCTGGAGTACAGTTCCACAGAGATTTACTTGTTCTGGAGTACAATTCCACAGAGACAGACTTGTGCTGGGATACAGTTCCACAGACACTTATTTGTACTGGAGTACAGTTCCACAGACACTGACTTGTTCTGGTATACAGTTCCACAGAGACTGACTTGTTCTGTAGTACAATTCCACTGAGATTGACTTGTTTGGGATACAGTTCCACAGAGACAGACTTGTGCTGGGATACAGTTCCACAGACACTTATTTGTACTGGAGTACAGTTCCACAGACACTGACTTGTTCTGGTATACAGTTCCACAGAGACTGACTTGTTCTGTAGTACAATTCGACTGAGATTGACTTGTTTGGGATACAGTTCCACAGAGACTCACTTGTTCTGGAGTACAGTTCCACAGAGACAGACTTGTGCTGGAATACAGTTCCACGGAGACTGGCTTGTGCTGGGATACAGTTCCACAGAGACTGACTTTTTCTGGTATATAGTACCACAGAGACTGACTTGCTCTGGTATGCAGCTCCACAGAGACTGACTTGTTCTGGAGTACAGTTCCAGAGATACTGACTTGTTCTGGAGTACAGTTCCACAGACACAGACTTGTTCTGGGATACATTTCCACAGAGACTGATTTGTTCTGGAGTACAGTTCCACAGAGACTGACTTGTTCTGCAGTACAGTTCCACAGAGACTGACTTGTTCTGGAATACAGTTCCAGAGAGACTGATTTGTTCTGCAGTACAGTTCCATAGAGACTGGCTTGCTCTGGAGTACAGTTCCACAAAGACTAACGTGTGCTGGGATACAGTTCCACAGAGACTGATTTGTTCTGGAGTACAGTTCCACAGAGACTGACTTGTTCTGCAGTACAGTTCCACAGAGACTGACTTGTTCTGGAATACAGTTCCACAGAGACTGATTTGTTCTGGAGTACATTTCCTAAGATACTGACTTGTTCTGAAGCACAGTTCCACAGATACTGATTTGTTCTGGAGTACAGTTCCATAGAGACTGACTTGTTTCGGGATACAGTTCCACAGAGACTGATTTGTTCTGGACCACAGTTCCACAGAGAATGACTTGTTCTGGAATATAGTTTGACAGAGACTGACGTGTTCTGGAGTACAGTTCCACAGAGACTGATTTGTTCTGGAGTACAGTTCCATAGAGACTGACTTGTTTTGGGATACAGTTCCACAGAGACTGATTTGTTCTGGAGTACAGCTCCACAGAGACTGACTTGTTCTGCAGTACAGTTCCACTGAGACTGATTTGTTCTGGAGTACAGTTCCACAGAGACTGACTTGTTCTGGGATACAGTTCCACAGAAACTGACTTGTGCTGGGATACAGTTCCACAGAGACTGATTTGTTCTGGAGTACAGTTCCACACAGACAGACTTGTGCTGGGATACAGTTCCACGGAGACTGACTTGTGCTGGGATACATTTCCACAGAGAATGACTTTTTCTGGTATATAGTACCACAGAGACTCACTTGTTCTGGAATACAGTTCCACGGAGACTGACTTGCTCTGGAGTACAGTTCCACAAAGACTAACTTGTTCTGGGATACAGTTCCACGGAGACTGATTTGTTCAGGAGTACAGTTCCACAGAGACTGACTTTTTCTGGCATACAGTTTGACAGAGACTCACTTGTTCTGGAATACAGTTCCACAGAGACTGATTTGTTCTGGAGTACAGTTCCAGAGAGACTGACTTGTTCTGGAATACAGTTTGGCAGAGACTCACTTGTTCTGGAATACAGTTCCACAGAGACTGACGTGTTCTGGAGTACAGTTCCACAGAGAATTACTTGTTCTGGAGTACAATTCCACAGAGACAGACTTGTGCTGGGATACTGTTCCACAGACACTTATTTGTACTGGAGTACAGTTCCACAGACACTGACTTGTTCTGGTATCCAGTTCCACAGAGACTGACTTGTTCTGTCGCACAATTCCACTGAGATTGACTTGTTTGGGATACAGTTCCACAGAGACTCACTTGTTCTGGAGTACAGTTCCACAGAGACAGACTTGTGCTGAAATACAGTTCCACGGAGACTGGCTTGTGCTGGGATACAGTTCCACAGAGACTGACTTTTTCTGGTATATAGTACCACAGAGACTGACTTGCTCTGGTATGCAGCTCCACAGAGACTGACTTGTTCTGGAGTACTGTTCCAGATATACTGACTTGTTCTGGAGTACAGTTCCACAGACACAGACTTGTTCTGGGATACATTTCCACAGAGACTGATTTGTTCTGGAGTACAGTTCCACAGAGACTGACTTGTTCTGCAGTACAGTTCCACAGAGACTGACTTGTTCTGGAATACAGTTCCACAGAGACTGACTTGCTCTGGAGTACAGTTCCAGAGAGACTGATATGTTCTGGAGTACAGTTCCATAGAGACTGGCTTGCTCTGGAGTACAGTTCCACAAAGACTAACGTGTGCTGGGATACAGTTCCACAGAGACTGATTTGTTCTGGAGTACAGTTCCACAGAGACTGACTTGTTCTGCAGTACAGTTCCACAGAGACTGACTTGTTCTGGAATACAGTTCCACAGAGACTGATTTGTTCTGGAGTACATTTCCTCAGATACTGACTTGTTCTGAAGTACAGTTCCACAGATACTGATTTGTTCTGGAGTACAGTTCCATAGAGACTGACTTGTTTTGGGATACAGTTCCACAGAGACTGATTTGTTCTGGACCACAGTTCCACAGAGAATGACTTGTTCTGGAATATAGTTTGACAGAGACTGACTTGTTCTGGAGTACAGTTCCACAGAGACATACTTGTGCTGTGATACTGTTCCACGGAGACTGACTTGTGCTGGAGTACAGTTCCACAGAGACTGATTTCTTCTGCGATACAGTTCCACCGTGACTGACTTGCTCTGGAGTACAGTTCCACAAAGACTAACTTGTTCTAGGATACAGTTCCACGGAGACTGATTTGTTCAGGAGTACAGTTCCACAGAGACTGACTTGTTCTGGCATACAGTTTGACAGAGACTCACTTGTTCTGGAATACAGTTCCACAGAGACTGATTTGTTCTGGAGTACAGTTCCAGAGAGACTGACATGTTCTGGAATACAGTTTGACAGGGACTCACTTGTTCTGGAATACAGTTCCACAGAGACTGACTTGTTCTGGAGTACAATTCCACAGAGAATGACTTGTTCTGGCGTACAATTCCACAGAGACAGACTTGTGCTGGGATACAGTTCCACAGACACTTACTTGTACTGGAGTACAGTTCCACAGACACTGACTTGTTCTGGTATACAGTTCCACAGAGACTGACGTGTTCTGTAGTACAATTCCACTGAGATTGACTTGTTTGGGATACAGTTCCACAGAGACTCACTTGTTCTGGAATACAGTTCCACAGAGACTGATTTGCTCTGGAGTACAGTTCCACAAAGACAGACTTCTGCTGGGATACAGTTCCACAGAGACTGACTTGTTCTGGGATACAGTTCCACAGAGACTGATTTGTTCTGGACTACAGTTCCACAGAGACTGACCTGTTCTGGAATAAAGTTTGACAGAGACTCACTTGTTCTGGAATACAGTTCCACAGAGACTGTCTTGCTCTGGAGTACAGTTCCACAGAGACTGACTTGTTCTGCAGTATAGTTCCACAGAGACTGATTTGTTCTGGAGTACAGTTCCATAGAGACTGACTTGTGCAGGGATACAGTTCCACAGAGACTGATTTGTTCTGGCGTACAGTTCCACGGAGACTGATTTGTTCTGCAGTACAGTTCCACAGAGACTGATTTCTTCTGGAGTACAGTTCCTTAGAGACTGACTTGTTCTGGAATAAAGTTCCACAGAGACTGATTTGTTCTGGAGTACAGTTCAATAGAGACTCCCTTGTTCTGGAATACAGTTCCACAGAGAGTGACTTGTTCTGGGATACAGTTCCACAGAGACTGACTTGTGCTGGGATGCAGTTCCACAGAGACTGATTTGTTCTGGAGTACTGTTCCACAGAGACTGACTTGTTCTGCAGTACAGTTCCACAGAGACTGATTTGTTCTGGAGTACAGTTCCATAGAGACTGACTTGTTCTGGGATACAGTTCCACAGAGACTGACTTGTTCTGGAGTACAGTTCCACAGAGACATACTTGTGCTGTGATACTGTTCCACGGAGACTGACTTGTGCTGGAGTACAGTTCCACAGAGACTGATTTCTTCTGCGATACAGTTCCACAGAGACTGACTTTTTCTGGTATATAGTACCACAGAGACTGACTTGTTCTGGAATACAGTTTGAGAGAGACTCACTTGTTCTGGAATACAGTTCCGCAGAGACTGATTTGTTCTGGAGTACAATTCCACAGAGACTGACTTGTTCTGGAATACAGTTTGGCAGAGACACACTTGTTCTGGAATATAGTTCCACAGAGACTGACTTGCTCTGGAGTACAGTTCTACAAAGACTAACTTGTGCTGGGATACAGTTCCACAGAGACTGACTTGTACTGGGATACTGTTCCACAGAATCTGACTTGTGTTGGGATACAGTTCCACAGAGACTGACTTGCTCTGGAGTACAGTTCCACAAAGACTAACCTGTGCTGGGATACAGTTCCACAGAGACTGATTTGTTCTGGAATACAGTTCCACAGAGACTGACCTGTTCTGGAATACAGTTTGACAGATACTCACTTGTTCTGGAATACAGTTCCACAGAGACTGACTTGCTCTGGAGTACAGTTCCACAAAGACTAACGTGTGCTGAGATACAGTTCCACAGAGACTGATTTGTTCTGGAGTACATTTCCTCAGATACCGACTTGCTCTGAAGTACAGTTCCAGAGAGACTGATTTGTTCTGGAGTACAGTTCCATAGAGACTGACCTGTTCTGGAATACAGTTTGACAGATACTCACTTGTTCTGGAATACAGTTCCACAGAGACTGACTTGCTCTGGAGTACAGTTCCAGAGAGACTGATTTGTTCTGGAGTACAGTTCCATAGAGACTGACTTGCTCTGGAGTACAGTTCCACAAAGACTAACGTGTGCTGGGATACAGTTCCACAGAGACTGATTTGTTCTGGAGTACATTTCCTCAGATACTGACTTGTTCTGAAGTACAGTTCCACAGAGACTGATTTGTTCTGGAGTACAGTTCCATAGAGACTGACTTGTTTTGGGATACAGTTCCACAGAGACTGATTTGTTCTGGAGTACAGCTCCACAGAGACTGACTTGTTCTGCAGTACAGTTCCACTGAGACTGATTTGTTCTGGAGTACAGTTCCACAGAAACTGACTTGTGCTGGGATACAGTTCCACAGAGACTGATTTGTTCTGGAGTACAGTTCCACACAGACAGACTTGTGCTGGGATACAGTTCCACGGAGACTGACTTGTGCTGGGATACAGTTCCACAGAGACTGACTTTTTCTGGTACATAGTACCACAGAGACTCACCTGTTCTGGAATACAGTTCCATGGAGACTGACTTGCTCTGGAGTACAGTTCCACAAAGACTAACTTGTTCTGGGATACAGTTCCACGGAGACTGATTTGTTCAGGAGTACAGTTCCACAGAGACAGACTTGTTCTGGAGTACAATTCCACAGAGACAGACTTGTGCTGTGATACAGTTCCACGGAGACTGACTTGTGCTGGAGTACAGTTCCACAGAGACTGATTTCTTCTGCGATACAGTTCCACAGAGACTCACTTGTTCCGGAATACAGTTCCACAGAGACTGATTTGTTCTGGAGTACAGTTCCAGAGAGACTGACTTGTTCTGGAATACAGTTTGACAGAGACTTGCTTGTTCTGGAATACAGTTCCACAGAGACTGACTTGTTCTGGAGTACAGTTCCACAGAGAATGACTTGTTCTGGAGTACAATTCCACAGAGACAGACTTGTGCTGGGATGCAGTTCCACAGACACTTACTTGTACTGGAGTACAGTTCCACAGACACTGACTTGTTCTGGTATACAGTTCCACAGAGACTGACTTGTTCCGTAGTACAATTCCACTGAGATTGACTTGTTTGGGATACAGTTCCACAGAGACTCACTTGTTCTGGAGTACAGTTCCACAGAGACAGACTTGTGCTGGGATACAGTTCCACGGAGACTGACTTGTGCTGGGATACAGTTTCACAGAGACTGACTTTTTCTGGTATATAGTACCACAGAGACTGACTTGCTCTGGTATGCAGCTCCACAGAGACTGACTTGATCTGGAGTACTGTTCCAGAGACACTGACTTTTTCTGGAGTACAGTTCCACAGACACAGACTTGTTCTGGGATACAGTTCCACAGAGACTGATTTGTTCTGGAGTCCAGTTCCACAGAGACTGACTTGTTCTGCAGTACAGTTCCACAGAGACTGACCTGTTCTGGAGTCCAGTTCCATAGAGACTGACTTGTGCTGGGATACAGTTCCACAGAGACTGATATGTTCTGGAGTACAGTTCCACAGAGACTGACCTGTTCTGGAATACAGTTTGACAGATACTCACATGTTCTGGAATACAGTTCCACAGAGACTGACTTGCTCTGGAGTACAGTTCCACAAAGACTAACGTGTGCTGGGATACAGTTCCACAGAGACTGATTTGTTCTGGAGTACATTTCCTCAGATACTGACTTGTTCTGGAGTACAGTTCCATAGAGACTGAGTTGTGCTGGGATACAGTTCCACAGAGACTGATTTGTTCTTGTGTACAGTTCCACAGAGACTGACTTGTTCTGGATTACAGTTCCACAGAGACTGATTTGTTCTGGAGTACGGTTCCATAGAGACCGACCTGTTCTGGAATACAGTTTGACAGATACTCACTTGTTCTGGAATACAGTTCCACAGAGACTGACTTGTGCTGGGATACAGTTCCACAGAGACTGATTTGTTCTGGAGTACAGTTCCACAGAGAATGCCTTGTTCTGGAGTACACTTCCACAGAGAAAGACATGTGCTGGAGTACAGTTCCACAGAGACAGACTTGTGCTGGGATACAGTCCCACAGAGACTGACTTGTGCTGGAGTACAGTTCCACAGAGACAGACTTGTGCTGGGATACAGTCCCACAGAGACTGACTTGTGCTGGGATACAGTTCCACAGAGACTGACATTTTCTGGTATATAGTACCACAGAGACTGACTTGCTCTGGTATGCAGCTCCACAGAGACTAACTTGTTCTGGAGTACTGTTCCAGAGACACTAACGTGTTCTGGAGTACAGTTCCACAGACACAGACTTGTTCTGGGATACATTTCCACAGAAACTGATTTGTTCTGGAGTACAGTTCCACAGAGACGGACTTGTTCTGCAGTTCAGTTCCAAAGAGACTGACTTGTTCTGCAGTCCAGTTCCATAGAGACTGACTTGTGCTGGGATACAGTTCCACAGAGACTGATTTGTTCTGGAGTACAGTTCCACAGAGACCGACCTGTTCTGGAATACAGTTTGACAGATACTCACTTGTTCTGGAATACAGTTCCACAGAGACTGACTTGCTCTGGAGTACAGTTCCACAAAGACTAACGTGTGCTGGGATACAGTTCCACAGAGACTGATTTGTTCTGGTGTACATTTCCTCAGATACTGACTTGTTCTGGAGTACAGTTCCATAGAGACTGAGTTGTGCTGGGATACAGTTCCACAGGGACTGATTTGTTCTGGTGTACAGTTCCACAGAGACTGACTTGTTCTGCAGTACAGTTCCACTGAGACTGATTTGTTCTGGAGTACAGTTCCTTATAGACAGACTTGTTCTGGATTACAGTTCCACAGAGACTGATTTGTTCTGGAGTACGGTTCCATAGAGACTCACTTGTTCCGGAATACAGTTCCACAGAAACCGATTTGTGCTGGGATACAGTTCCACAGAGACTGATTTGTTCTGGAGTACAGTTCCACAGAGACAGACTTGTGCTGGGATACAGTTCCACGGAGACTGAGTTGTGCTGGGATACAGTTCCACAGAGACTGATTTGTTCTGGAGTACAGTTCCACAGAGAATGACTTGTTCTGGAGTACAATTCCACAGAGAAAGACATGTGCTGGAGTACAGTTCCACAGAGACAGACTTGTGCTGGGATACAGTTCCACGGAGACTGACTTGTGCTGGGATACAGTTAGAACATAGAACATAGAAAAATACAGCACAGAACAGGCCCTTCGGCCCACGATGTTGTGCCGATCCTTTGTCCTCTGTCAAGGACAATTTAATCTATACCCCATCATTCTCCTTTATCCATATACCTATCTAAAAGCCGTTTGAAAGTCCCTAAAGTTTCTGACTCAACAACTTCCCCAGGCAAGGCATTCCATGCCCCGACCACTCTCTGGGTAAAGAACCTTCCCCTGACATCCCCCTTATATCTCCCACCCTTCACCTTAAATTTATGACCCCTTGTAACGCTTTGCTCCACCCGGGGAAAAAGTTTCTGACTGTCTACCCTATCTATTCCCCTGATCATCTTATAAACCTCTATCATGTCACCCCTCATCCTTCTCCGTTCTAATGAGAAGAGGCCTAGAATGTTCAGCCTTTCCTCGTAAGACTTATTCTCCATTCCAGGCAACATCCTGGTAAATCTCCTCTGCACCCTCTCCAAGGCTTCCACATCCTTCCTAAAATGAGGCGACCAGAACTGCACACAGTACTCCAAATGAGGCCTTACCAAGGTCCTGTACAGCTGCATCATCACCTCACGGCTCTTAAATTCAATCCCTCTGCTAATGAACGCTAACACCCCATATGCCTTCTTCACAGCCCTATCCACTTGAGTTGCAACTTTCAACGATCTATGCACATAGACCCCAAGGTCTCTCTGCTCCTCCACATGCCCAAGAACCCTACCGTTAACCCAGTATTTTGCATTCGTGTTTGTCCTTCCAAAATGGACGACCTCACACTTTTCAGGGTTAAACTCCATCTGCCACTTTTCAGCCCAGCACTGCAACCTATCCAAGTCCCTTTGCAGACGACAATAGCCCTCCTCGGTATCCACAACTCCACCAACCTTTGTATCATCTGCAAATTTACTGACCCACCCTTCGACTTCCTCATCCAAGTCGTTAATAAAAATCACAAACAGGAGAGGACCCAGAACTGATCCCTGTGGCACGCCACTGGTAACTGGGCTCCAGGCTGAGTATTTACCATCTAAGACCACTCTCTGCCTTCTATCAGTTAGCCAATTCTTAATCCAACTGGCCACATTCCCCACTATCCCATGCCTCCTGACTTTCTCCATAAGTCTACCATGGGGGACCTTATCAAATGCCTTACTAAAATCCATGTACACCACATCCACTGGTTTACCCTCATCCACTTGCTTGGTCACCTGCTCAAAGAATTCAATCAGGCTTGTGAGGCAAGACCTACCCCTCACAAAACCGTGCTGACTGTCCTGAATCAAGCAGTGTCTTTCCAGATGCTCAGAAATCCTATCCCTCAGCACCTTTTCCATCAACTTGCCTACCACCGAAGTAAGACTAACTGGCCTGTAATTCCCAGGGTTGTTCCTATTCCCTTTCTTGAACAGGGGCACAACATTTGCCACCCTCCAATCACCTGGTACCACCCCCGTCAACAGAGAAGATGAAAAGATCATTGCCAGCGGCTCTGCAATTTCATCCCTTGCTTCCCATAACATCCTTGGATATACCCCGTCAGGCCCGGGAGACTTGTCTATCTTCAAGTTATTCAAAAACCCCAACACATCTTCCCTCCTAACGAGCACTTCCTCGAGCTTACCAGTCTGTTTCACACCGTCCTCTTCAGTAATACACCCCTTCTCATTCGTAAATACCGAAGAGAAGTACTCATTCAAAACCTCACTTATCTCTTCCGGCTCAACACACAGTCTCCCGCTATTGTCCTTGACCGGACCTACGGTCCCCCTAGTCATCCTCATATTTCTGACATACGCGTAAAAGGCCTTGGGGTTTTCTTTTATCCTACCCGCCAAGCATTTTTCATGCCCTCTCTTAGCTCTCCTAATCCCTTTCTTCAGATCCTTCCTGGCCATCTTGTATCCCTCCAGAGCTATGCATGTGCCCTTTTTCCTCAACCTTATATACGCATCCTTCTTCTTCCTAACAAGACTCTCAACCTCTCTTGTCAACCACGGTTCCCTCACATGACCATCCCTTCCCTGTCTGACAGGGACATGCTTATCAATGGCCCCTACTATCTGCTCCTTGAAAAAGTTCCACATTTCGACCATGCCCTTCCCTGCCAGCATATGCTCCCAACTTATGCTCCTCAGTTCCTGCCTGACAGCATCATATCTACCCTTCCCCCAATTGTAAACCTTGCCCTGTTGCACATACCTATCCCTCTCCATTACCACAGTGAATGCTACAGAATTGTGATCACTATCTCCAAAGTTCCACAGAGACTGACTTTTTCTGGTATATAGTAGCACAGAGACTGACTTGCTCTGGTAAGCAGCTCCACAGAGACTAACTTGTTCTGGAGTACTGTTCCAGATACACTAACTTGTTCTGGAGTACAGTTCCACGGACACAGACTTGTTCTGGGATACATTTCCACAGAGACTGATTTGTTCTGGAGTACAGTTCCACAGAGACGGACTTGTTCTGCAGTACAGTTCCAAAGAGACTGACTTGTTCTGCAGTCCAGTTCCATAGAGACTGACTTGTGCTGGGATACAGTTCCACAGAGACTGATTTGTTCTGGAGTACATTTCCAAAGAGACTGACTTGCTCTGCAGTACATTTCCACAGAGACTGATTTGTTCTGGGATACAGTTCCACAGAGACTGACTTGTTCTGGAGTACAGTTCCACAGAGACATACTTGTGCTTTGATCCAGTTCCACGGAGACTGACTTGTGCTGGAGTACAGTTCCACAGAGACCGATTTCTTCTGCGATACAGTTCCACAGAGACGGACTTTTTCTGGTATATAGTACCACGGAGACAGACTTGTTCTGAAATACAGTTTGAGAGAGACTCACTTGTTCTGGAATACAGTTCCACAGAGACTGACTTGTGCTGGGATACAGTTCCGCAGAGACTGATTTGTTCTGGAGTACAATTCCACAGAGACTGACTTGTTCTGGAATACAGTTTGGCAGAGACACACTTGTTCTGGAATATAGTTCCACAGAGACTGACTTGCTCTGGAGTACAGTTCTACAAAGACTAACTTGTGCTGGGATACAGTTCCACAGAGACTGACTTGTACTGGGATACTGTTCCACAGAATCTGACTTGTGTTGGGATACAGTTCCACAGAGACTGACTTGCTCTGGAGTACAGTTCCACAAAGACTAACCTGTGCTGGGATACAGTTCCACAGAGACTGATTTGTTCTGAAGTACAGTTCCACAGAGATTGACCTGTTCTGGAATACAGTTTGACAGATACTCACTTGTTCTGGAATACAGTTCCACAGAGACTGACTTGCTCTGGAGTACAGTTCCACAAAGACTAACGTGTGCTGAGATACAGTTCCACAGAGACTGATTTGTTCTGGAGTACATTTCCTCAGATACCGACTTGCTCTGAAGTACAGTTCCAGAGAGACTGATTTGTTCTGGAGTACAGTTCCATAGAGACTGACCTGTTCTGGAATACAGTTTGACAGATACTCACTTGTTCTGGAATACAGTTCCACAGAGACTGACTTGCTCTGGAGTACAGTTCCAGAGAGACTGATTTGTTCTGGAGTACAGTTCCATAGAGACTGACTTGCTCTGGAGTACAGTTCCACAAAGACTAACGTGTGCTGGGATACAGTTCCACAGAGACTGATTTGTTCTGGAGTACATTTCCTCAGATACTGACTTGTTCTGAAGTACAGTTCCACAGAGACTGATTTGTTCTGGAGTACAGTTCCATAGAGACTGACTTGTTCTGGGATACAGTTCCACAGAAACTGACTTGTGCTGGGATACAGTTCCACAGAGACTGATTTGTTCTGGAGTACAGTTCCACAGAGACTGACTTGTTCTGGAATACAGTTTGGCAGAAACACACTTGTTCTGGAATATAGTTCCACAGAGACTGACTTGCTCTGGAGTACAGTTCTACAAAGACTAACGTGTGCTGGGATACAGTTCCACAGAGACTGACTTGTACTGGGATACTTTTCCACAGAATTTGACTGGTGTTGGGATACAGTTCCACAGAGACTGACTTGCTCTGGAGTACAGTTCCACAAAGCCTAACCTGTGCTGGGATACAGTTCCACAGAGACTGATTTGTTCTGGAGTACAGTTCCACAGAGACCGACCTGTTCTGGAATACAGTTTGACAGATACTCACTTGTTCTGGAATACAGTTCCACAGAGACTGACTTGCTCTGGAGTACAGTTCCACAAAGACTAACGTGTGCTGGGATACAGTTCCACAGAGACTGATTTGTTCTGGTGTACATTTCCTCAGATACTGACTTGTTCTGGAGTACAGTTCCATAGAGACTGAGTTGTGCTGGGATACAGTTCCACAGGGACTGATTTGTTCTGGTGTACAGTTCCACAGAGACTGACTTGTTCTGCAGTACAGTTCCACTGAGACTGATTTGTTCTGGAGTACAGTTCCTTATAGACAGACTTGTTCTGGATTACAGTTCCACAGAGACTGATTTGTTCTGGAGTACGGTTCCATAGAGACTCACTTGTTCCGGAATACAGTTCCACAGAAACCGATTTGTGCTGGGATACAGTTCCACAGAGACTGATTTGTTCTGGAGTACAGTTCCACAGAGACAGACTTGTGCTGGGATACAGTTCCACGGAGACTGAGTTGTGCTGGGATACAGTTCCACAGAGACTGATTTGTTCTGGAGTACAGTTCCACAGAGAATGACTTGTTCTGGAGTACAATTCCACAGAGAAAGACATGTGCTGGAGTACAGTTCCACAGAGACAGACTTGTGCTGGGATACAGTTCCACGGAGACTGACTTGTGCTGGGATACAGTTAGAACATAGAACATAGAAAAATACAGCACAGAACAGGCCCTTCGGCCCACGATGTTGTGCCGATCCTTTGTCCTCTGTCAAGGACAATTTAATCTATACCCCATCATTCTCCTTTATCCATATACCTATCTAAAAGCCGTTTGAAAGTCCCTAAAGTTTCTGACTCAACAACTTCCCCAGGCAAGGCATTCCATGCCCCGACCACTCTCTGGGTAAAGAACCTTCCCCTGACATCCCCCTTATATCTCCCACCCTTCACCTTAAATTTATGACCCCTTGTAACGCTTTGCTCCACCCGGGGAAAAAGTTTCTGACTGTCTACCCTATCTATTCCCCTGATCATCTTATAAACCTCTATCATGTCACCCCTCATCCTTCTCCGTTCTAATGAGAAGAGGCCTAGAATGTTCAGCCTTTCCTCGTAAGACTTATTCTCCATTCCAGGCAACATCCTGGTAAATCTCCTCTGCACCCTCTCCAAGGCTTCCACATCCTTCCTAAAATGAGGCGACCAGAACTGCACACAGTACTCCAAATGAGGCCTTACCAAGGTCCTGTACAGCTGCATCATCACCTCACGGCTCTTAAATTCAATCCCTCTGCTAATGAACGCTAACACCCCATATGCCTTCTTCACAGCCCTATCCACTTGAGTTGCAACTTTCAACGATCTATGCACATAGACCCCAAGGTCTCTCTGCTCCTCCACATGCCCAAGAACCCTACCGTTAACCCAGTATTTTGCATTCGTGTTTGTCCTTCCAAAATGGACGACCTCACACTTTTCAGGGTTAAACTCCATCTGCCACTTTTCAGCCCAGCACTGCAACCTATCCAAGTCCCTTTGCAGACGACAATAGCCCTCCTCGGTATCCACAACTCCACCAACCTTTGTATCATCTGCAAATTTACTGACCCACCCTTCGACTTCCTCATCCAAGTCGTTAATAAAAATCACAAACAGGAGAGGACCCAGAACTGATCCCTGTGGCACGCCACTGGTAACTGGGCTCCAGGCTGAGTATTTACCATCTAAGACCACTCTCTGCCTTCTATCAGTTAGCCAATTCTTAATCCAACTGGCCACATTCCCCACTATCCCATGCCTCCTGACTTTCTCCATAAGTCTACCATGGGGGACCTTATCAAATGCCTTACTAAAATCCATGTACACCACATCCACTGGTTTACCCTCATCCACTTGCTTGGTCACCTGCTCAAAGAATTCAATCAGGCTTGTGAGGCAAGACCTACCCCTCACAAAACCGTGCTGACTGTCCCGAATCAAGCAGTGTCTTTCCAGATGCTCAGAAATCCTATCCCTCAGCACCTTTTCCATCAACTTGCCTACCACCGAAGTAAGACTAACTGGCCTGTAATTCCCAGGGTTGTTCCTATTCCCTTTCTTGAACAGGGGCACAACATTTGCCACCCTCCAATCACCTGGTACCACCCCCGTCAACAGAGAAGATGAAAAGATCATTGCCAGCGGCTCTGCAATTTCATCCCTTGCTTCCCATAACATCCTTGGATATACCCCGTCAGGCCCGGGAGACTTGTCTATCTTCAAGTTATTCAAAAACCCCAACACATCTTCCCTCCTAACGAGCACTTCCTCGAGCTTACCAGTCTGTTTCACACCGTCCTCTTCAGTAATACACCCCTTCTCATTCGTAAATACCGAAGAGAAGTACTCATTCAAAACCTCACTTATCTCTTCCGGCTCAACACACAGTCTCCCGCTATTGTCCTTGACCGGACCTACGGTCCCCCTAGTCATCCTCATATTTCTGACATACGCGTAAAAGGCCTTGGGGTTTTCTTTTATCCTACCCGCCAAGCATTTTTCATGCCCTCTCTTAGCTCTCCTAATCCCTTTCTTCAGATCCTTCCTGGCCATCTTGTATCCCTCCAGAGCTATGCATGTGCCCTTTTTCCTCAACCTTATATACGCATCCTTCTTCTTCCTAACAAGACTCTCAACCTCTCTTGTCAACCACGGTTCCCTCACATGACCATCCCTTCCCTGTCTGACAGGGACATGCTTATCAATGGCCCCTACTATCTGCTCCTTGAAAAAGTTCCACATTTCGACCATGCCCTTCCCTGCCAGCATATGCTCCCAACTTATGCTCCTCAGTTCCTGCCTGACAGCATCATATCTACCCTTCCCCCAATTGTAAACCTTGCCCTGTTGCACATACCTATCCCTCTCCATTACCACAGTGAATGCTACAGAATTGTGATCACTATCTCCAAAGTTCCACAGAGACTGACTTTTTCTGGTATATAGTAGCACAGAGACTGACTTGCTCTGGTATGCAGCTCCACAGAGACTAACTTGTTCTGGAGTACTGTTCCAGAGACACTAACTTGTTCTGGAGTACAGTTCCACGGACACAGACTTGTTCTGGGATACATTTCCACAGAGACTGATTTGTTCTGGAGTACAGTTCCACAGAGACGGACTTGTTCTGCAGTACAGTTCCAAAGAGACTGACTTGTTCTGCAGTCCAGTTCCATAGAGACTGACTTGTGCTGGGATACAGTTCCACAGAGACTGATTTGTTCTGGAGTACATTTCCAAAGAGACTGACTTGCTCTGCAGTACATTTCCACAGAGACTGATTTGTTCTGGGATACAGTTCCACAGAGACTGACTTGTTCTGGAGTACAGTTCCACAGAGACATACTTGTGCTTTGATCCAGTTCCACGGAGACTGACTTGTGCTGGAGTACAGTTCCACAGAGACCGATTTCTTCTGCGATACAGTTCCACAGAGACGGACTTTTTCTGGTATATAGTACCACGGAGACAGACTTGTTCTGAAATACAGTTTGAGAGAGACTCACTTGTTCTGGAATACAGTTCCACAGAGACTGACTTGTGCTGGGATACAGTTCCGCAGAGACTGATTTGTTCTGGAGTACAATTCCACAGAGACTGACTTGTTCTGGAATACAGTTTGGCAGAGACACACTTGTTCTGGAATATAGTTCCACAGAGACTGACTTGCTCTGGAGTACAGTTCTACAAAGACTAACTTGTGCTGGGATACAGTTCCACAGAGACTGACTTGTACTGGGATACTGTTCCACAGAATCTGACTTGTGTTGGGATACAGTTCCACAGAGACTGACTTGCTCTGGAGTACAGTTCCACAAAGACTAACCTGTGCTGGGATACAGTTCCACAGAGACTGATTTGTTCTGAAGTACAGTTCCACAGAGACTGACCTGTTCTGGAATACAGTTTGACAGATACTCACTTGTTCTGGAATACAGTTCCACAGAGACTGACTTGCTCTGGAGTACAGTTCCACAAAGACTAACGTGTGCTGAGATACAGTTCCACAGAGACTGATTTGTTCTGGAGTACATTTCCTCAGATACCGACTTGCTCTGAAGTACAGTTCCAGAGAGACTGATTTGTTCTGGAGTACAGTTCCATAGAGACTGACCTGTTCTGGAATACAGTTTGACAGATACTCACTTGTTCTGGAATACAGTTCCACAGAGACTGACTTGCTCTGGAGTACAGTTCCAGAGAGACTGATTTGTTCTGGAGTACAGTTCCATAGAGACTGACTTGCTCTGGAGTACAGTTCCACAAAGACTAACGTGTGCTGGGATACAGTTCCACAGAGACTGATTTGTTCTGGAGTACATTTCCTCAGATACTGACTTGTTCTGAAGTACAGTTCCACAGAGACTGATTTGTTCTGGAGTACAGTTCCATAGAGACTGACTTGTTCTGGGATACAGTTCCACAGAAACTGACTTGTGCTGGGATACAGTTCCACAGAGACTGATTTGTTCTGGAGTACAGTTCCACACAGACAGACTTGTGCTGGGATACAGTTCCACGGAGACTGACTTGTGCTGGGATACAGTTCCACAGAGACTGACTTTTTCTGGTACATAGTACCACAGAGACTCACTTGTTCTGGAATACAGTTCCATTGAGACTGACTTGCTCTGGAGTACAGTTCCACAAAGACTAACTTGTTCTGGGATACAGTTCCACGGAGACTGATTTGTTCAGGAGTACAGTTCCACAGAGAATGACTTGTTCTGGAGTACAATTCCACAGAGACAGACTTGTGCTGTGATACAGTTCCACGGAGACTGACTTGTGCTGGAGTACAGTTCCACAGAGACTGATTTCTTCTGCGATACAGTTCCACAGAGACTCACTTGTTCCGGAATACAGTTCCACAGAGACTGATTTGTTCTGGAGTACAGTTCCAGAGAGACTGACTTGTTCTGGAATACAGTTTGACAGAGACTCGCTTGTTCTGGAATACAGTTCCACAGAGACTGACTTGTTCTGGAGTACAGTTCCACAGAGAATGACTTGTTCTGGAGTACAATTCCACAGAGACAGACTTGTGCTGGGATACAGTTCCACAGACACTTACTTGTACTGGAGTACAGTTCCACAGACACTGACTTGTTCTGGTATACAGTTCCACAGAGACTGACTTGTTCCGTAGTACAATTCCACTGAGATTGACTTGTTTGGGATACAGTTCCACAGAGACTCACTTGTTCTGGAGTACAGTTCCACAGAGACAGACTTGTGCTGGGATACAGTTCCACGGAGACTGACTTGTGCTGGGATACAGTTTCACAGAGACTGACTTTTTCTGGTATATAGTACCACAGAGACTGACTTGCTCTGGTATGCAGCTCCACAGAGACTGACCTGATCTGGAGTACTGTTCCAGAGACACTGACTTGTTCTGGAGTACAGTTCCACAGACACAGACTTGTTCTGGGATACAGTTCCACAGAGACTGATTTGTTCTGGTGTCCAGTTCCACAGAGACTGACTTGTTCTGCAGTACAGTTCCACAGAGACTGACCTGTTCTGGAGTCCAGTTCCATAGAGACTGACTTGTGCTGGGATACAGTTCCACAGAGACTGATATGTTCTGGAGTACAGTTCCACAGAGACTGACCTGTTCTGGAATACAGTTTGACAGATACTCACTTGTTCTGGAATACAGTTCCACAGAGACTGACTTGCTCTGGAGTACAGTTCCACAAAGACTAACGTGTGCTGAGATACAGTTCCACAGAGACTGATTTGTTCTGGAGTACATTTCCTCAGATACCGACTTGCTCTGAAGTACAGTTCCAGAGAGACTGATTTGTTCTGGAGTACAGTTCCTTAGAGACTGACTTGTTCTGGAATACAGTTCCATTGAGACTGACTTGCTCTGGAGTACAGTTCCACAAAGACTAACTTGTTCTGGGATACAGTTCCACGGAGACTGATTTGTTCAGGAGTACAGTTCCACAGAGACATACTTGTGCTGTGATACTGTTCCACGGAGACTGACTTGTGCTGGAGTACAGTTCCACAGAGACTGATTTCTTCTGCGATACAGTTCCACAGAGACTGACTTTTTCTGGTATATAGTACCACAGAGACTGACTTGTTCTGGAATACAGTTTGAGAGAGACTCACTTGTTCTGGAATACAGTTCCGCAGAGACTGATTTGTTCTGGAGTACAATTCCACAGAGACTGACTTGTTCTGGAATACAGTTTGGCAGAGACACACTTGTTCTGGAATATAGTTCCACAGAGACTGACTTGCTCTGGAGTACAGTTCTACAAAGACTAACTTGTGCTGGGATACAGTTCCACAGAGACTGACTTGTACTGGGATACTGTTCCACAGAATCTGACTTGTGTTGGGATACAGTTCCACAGAGACTGACTTGCTCTGGAGTACAGTTCCACAAAGACTAACCTGTGCTGGGATACAGTTCCACAGAGACTGATTTGTTCTGAAGTACAGTTCCACAGAGACTGACCTGTTCTGGAATACAGTTTGACAGATACTCACTTGTTCTGGAATACAGTTCCACAGAGACTGACTTGCTCTGGAGTACAGTTCCACAAAGACTAACGTGTGCTGAGATACAGTTCCACAGAGACTGATTTGTTCTGGAGTACATTTCCTCAGATACAGACTTGCTCTGAAGTACAGTTCCAGAGAGACTGATTTGTTCTGGAGTACAGTTCCATAGAGACTGACCTGTTCTGGAATACAGTTTGACAGATACTCACTTGTTCTGGAATACAGTTCCACAGAGACTGACTTGCTCTGGAGTACAGTTCCAGAGAGACTGATTTGTTCTGGAGTACAGTTCCATAGAGACTGACTTGCTCTGGAGTACAGTTCCACAAAGACTAACGTGTGCTGGGATACAGTTCCACAGAGACTGATTTGTTCTGGAGTACATTTCCTCAGATACTGACTTGTTCTGAAGTACAGTTCCACAGAGACTGATTTGTTCTGGAGTACAGTTCCATAGAGACTGACTTGTTCTGGGATACAGTTCCACAGAAACTGACTTGTGCTGGGATACAGTTCCACAGAGACTGATTTGTTCTGGAGTACAGTTCCACAGAGACTGACTTGTTCTGGAATACAGTTTGGCAGAAACACACTTGTTCTGGAATATAGTTCCACAGAGACTGACTTGCTCTGGAGTACAGTTCTACACAGACTAACGTGTGCTGGGATACAGTTCCACAGAGACTGACTTGTACTGGGATACTTTTCCACAGAATTTGACTGGTGTTGGGATACAGTTCCACAGAGACTGACTTGCTCTGGAGTACAGTTCCACAAAGCCTAACCTGTGCTGGGATACAGTTCCACAGAGACTGATTTGTTCTGGAGTACAGTTCCACAGAGACCGACCTGTTCTGGAATACAGTTTGACAGATACTCACTTGTTCTGGAATACAGTTCCACAGAGACTGACTTGCTCTGGAGTACAGTTCCACAAAGACTAACGTGTGCTGGGATACAGTTCCACAGAGACTGATTTGTTCTGGTGTACATTTCCTCAGATACTGACTTGTTCTGGAGTACAGTTCCATAGAGACTGAGTTGTGCTGGGATACAGTTCCACAGGGACTGATTTGTTCTGGTGTACAGTTCCACAGAGACTGACTTGTTCTGCAGTACAGTTCCACTGAGACTGATTTGTTCTGGAGTACAGTTCCTTATAGACAGACTTGTTCTGGATTACAGTTCCACAGAGACTGATTTGTTCTGGAGTACGGTTCCATAGAGACTCACTTGTTCCGGAATACAGTTCCACAGAAACCGATTTGTGCTGGGATACAGTTCCACAGAGACTGATTTGTTCTGGAGTACAGTTCCACAGAGACAGACTTGTGCTGGGATACAGTTCCACGGAGACTGAGTTGTGCTGGGATACAGTTCCACAGATACTGATTTGTTCTGGAGTACAGTTCCACAGAGAATGACTTGTTCTGGAGTACAATTCCACAGAGAAAGACATGTGCTGGAGTACAGTTCCACAGAGACAAACTTGTGCTGGGATACAGTTCCACGGAGACTGACTTGTGCTGGGATACAGTTAGAACATAGAACATAGAAAAATACAGCACAGAACAGGCCCTTCGGCCCACGATGTTGTGCCGATCCTTTGTCCTCTGTCAAGGACAATTTAATCTATACCCCATCATTCTCCTTTATCCATATACCTATCTAAAAGCCGTTTGAAAGTCCCTAAAGTTTCTGACTCAACAACTTCCCCAGGCAAGGCATTCCATGCCCCGACCACTCTCTGGGTAAAGAACCTTCCCCTGACATCCCCCTTATATCTCCCACCCTTCACCTTAAATTTATGACCCCTTGTAACGCTTTGCTCCACCCGGGGAAAAAGTTTCTGACTGTCTACCCTATCTATTCCCCTGATCATCTTATAAACCTCTATCATGTCACCCCTCATCCTTCTCCGTTCTAATGAGAAGAGGCCTAGAATGTTCAGCCTTTCCTCGTAAGACTTATTCTCCATTCCAGGCAACATCCTGGTAAATCTCCTCTGCACCCTCTCCAAGGCTTCCACATCCTTCCTAAAATGAGGCGACCAGAACTGCACACAGTACTCCAAATGAGGCCTTACCAAGGTCCTGTACAGCTGCATCATCACCTCACGGCTCTTAAATTCAATCCCTCTGCTAATGAACGCTAACACCCCATATGCCTTCTTCACAGCCCTATCCACTTGAGTTGCAACTTTCAACGATCTATGCACATAGACCCCAAGGTCTCTCTGCTCCTCCACATGCCCAAGAACCCTACCGTTAACCCAGTATTTTGCATTCGTGTTTGTCCTTCCAAAATGGACGACCTCACACTTTTCAGGGTTAAACTCCATCTGCCACTTTTCAGCCCAGCACTGCAACCTATCCAAGTCCCTTTGCAGACGACAATAGCCCTCCTCGGTATCCACAACTCCACCAACCTTTGTATCATCTGCAAATTTACTGACCCACCCTTCGACTTCCTCATCCAAGTCGTTAATAAAAATCACAAACAGGAGAGGACCCAGAACTGATCCCTGTGGCACGCCACTGGTAACTGGGCTCCAGGCTGAGTATTTACCATCTAAGACCACTCTCTGCCTTCTATCAGTTAGCCAATTCTTAATCCAACTGGCCACATTCCCCACTATCCCATGCCTCCTGACTTTCTCCATAAGTCTACCATGGGGGACCTTATCAAATGCCTTACTAAAATCCATGTACACCACATCCACTGGTTTACCCTCATCCACTTGCTTGGTCACCTGCTCAAAGAATTCAATCAGGCTTGTGAGGCAAGACCTACCCCTCACAAAACCGTGCTGACTGTCCCGAATCAAGCAGTGTCTTTCCAGATGCTCAGAAATCCTATCCCTCAGCACCTTTTCCATCAACTTGCCTACCACCGAAGTAAGACTAACTGGCCTGTAATTCCCAGGGTTGTTCCTATTCCCTTTCTTGAACAGGGGCACAACATTTGCCACCCTCCAATCACCTGGTACCACCCCCGTCAACAGAGAAGATGAAAAGATCATTGCCAGCGGCTCTGCAATTTCATCCCTTGCTTCCCATAACATCCTTGGATATACCCCGTCAGGCCCGGGAGACTTGTCTATCTTCAAGTTATTCAAAAACCCCAACACATCTTCCCTCCTAACGAGCACTTCCTCGAGCTTACCAGTCTGTTTCACACCGTCCTCTTCAGTAATACACCCCTTCTCATTCGTAAATACCGAAGAGAAGTACTCATTCAAAACCTCACTTATCTCTTCCGGCTCAACACACAGTCTCCCGCTATTGTCCTTGACCGGACCTACGGTCCCCCTAGTCATCCTCATATTTCTGACATACGCGTAAAAGGCCTTGGGGTTTTCTTTTATCCTACCCGCCAAGCATTTTTCATGCCCTCTCTTAGCTCTCCTAATCCCTTTCTTCAGATCCTTCCTGGCCATCTTGTATCCCTCCAGAGCTATGCATGTGCCCTTTTTCCTCAACCTTATATACGCATCCTTCTTCTTCCTAACAAGACTCTCAACCTCTCTTGTCAACCACGGTTCCCTCACATGACCATCCCTTCCCTGTCTGACAGGGACATGCTTATCAATGGCCCCTACTATCTGCTCCTTGAAAAAGTTCCACATTTCGACCGTGCCCTTCCCTGCCAGCATATGCTCCCAACTTATGCTCCTCAGTTCCTGCCTGACAGCATCATATCTACCCTTCCCCCAATTGTAAACCTTGCCCTGTTGCACATACCTATCCCTCTCCATTACCACAGTGAATGCTACAGAATTGTGATCACTATCTCCAAAGTTCCACAGAGACTGACTTTTTCTGGTATATAGTAGCACAGAGACTGACTTGCTCTGGTATGCAGCTCCACAGAGACTAACTTGTTCTGGAGTACTGTTCCAGAGACACTAACTTGTTCTGGAGTACAGTTCCACGGACACAGACTTGTTCTGGGATACATTTCCACAGAGACTGATTTGTTCTGGAGTACAGTTCCACAGAGACGGACTTGTTCTGCAGTACAGTTCCAAAGAGACTGACTTGTTCTGCAGTCCAGTTCCATAGAGACTGACTTGTGCTGGGATACAGTTCCACAGAGACTGATTTGTTCTGGAGTACATTTCCAAAGAGACTGACTTGCTCTGCAGTACATTTCCACAGAGACTGATTTGTTCTGGGATACAGTTCCACAGAGACTGACTTGTTCTGGAGTACAGTTCCACAGAGACATACTTGTGCTTTGATCCAGTTCCACGGAGACTGACTTGTGCTGGAGTACAGTTCCACAGAGACCGATTTCTTCTGCGATACAGTTCCACAGAGACGGACTTTTTCTGGTATATAGTACCACGGAGACAGACTTGTTCTGAAATACAGTTTGAGAGAGACTCACTTGTTCTGGAATACAGTTCCACAGAGACTGACTTGTGCTGGGATACAGTTCCACAGAGACTGATTTGTTCTGGAGTACAATTCCACAGAGACTGACTTGTTCTGGAATACAGTTTGGCAGAGACACACTTGTTCTGGAATATAGTTCCACAGAGACTGACTTGCTCTGGAGTACAGTTCTACAAAGACTAACTTGTGTTGGGATACAGTTCCACAGAGACTGATTTGTACTGGGATACTGTTCCACAGAATTTGACTTGTGTTGGGATACAGTTCCACAGAGACTGACTTGCTCTGGAGTACAGTTCCACAAAGACTAACCTGTGCTGGGATACAGTTCCACAGAGACTGATTTGTTCTGGAGTACAGTTCCACAGAGACTGACCTGTTCTGGAATACAGTTTGACAGATACTCACTTGTTCTGGAATACAGTTCCACAGAGACTGACTTGCTCTGGAGTACAGTTCCACAAAGACTAACGTGTGCTGAGATACAGTTCCACAGAGACTGATTTGTTCTGGAGTACATTTCCTCAGATACCGACTTGCTCTGAAGTACAGTTCCAGAGAGACTGATTTGTTCTGGAGTACAGTTCCATAGAGACTGACTTGTGCTGGGATACAGTTCCACAGAGACTGATTTGTTCTGGAGTACAGTTCCGCAGAGACTGACTTGTTCTGCAGTACAGTTCCACTGTGACTGATTTGTTCTGGAGTACAGTTCCTTATAGACTGACTTGTTCTGGATTACAGTTCCACAGAGACTGATTTGTTCTGGAGTACAGTTCCATAGAGACTCGCTTGTTCTGGAATACAGTTCCACAGAGACTGACTTGTTCTGGGATACAGTTCCACAGAAACCGACTTGTGCTGGGATACAGTTCCACAGAGACTGATTTGTTCTGGAGTACAGTTCTACAGAGACAGACTTGTGCTGGGATACAGTTCCACGGAGACTGACTTGTGCTGGGATACAGTTCCACAGAGACTGATTTGTTCTGGAGTACAGTTCCACAGAGACTGACTTGTTCTGCAGTACAGTTCCACTGAGACTGATTTGTTCTGGAGTACAGTTCCTTATAGACTGACTTGTTCTGGATTACAGTTCCACAGAGACTGATTTGTTCTGGAGTACAGTTCCATGGAGACTCACTTGTTCTGGAATACAGTTCCACAGAGACTGACTTGTTCTGGGATACAGTTCCACAGAAACTGATTGTGCTGGGATACAGTTCCACAGAGACATACTTTTTCTGGTACATAGTACCTCAGAGACTCACTTGTTATGGAATACAGTTCCACGGTGACTGACTTGCTTTGGAGTACAGTTCCACAAAGACTAACTTGTTCTGGGATACAGTTCCACGGAGACTGATTTGTTCAGGAGTACAGTTCCACAGAGACTGACTTGTTCTGGCATACAGTTTGACAGAGACTCACTTGTTCTGGAATACAGTTCCACAGAGACTGATTTGTTCTGGAGTACAGTTCCAGAGAGACTGACATGTTCTGGAATACAGTTTGACAGAGACTCACTTGTTCTGGAATACAGTTCCACAGAGACTGACTTGTTCTGGAGTACAATTCCACAGAGAATGACTTGTTCTGGAGTACAATTCCACAGAGACAGACTTGTGCTGGGATACAGTTCCACAGACACTGACTTGTACTGGAGTACAGTTCCACAGACACTGACTTCTTCTGGTATACAGTTCCACAGAGACTGACTTGTTCTGTAGTACAATTCCACTGAGATTGACTTGTTTGGGATACAGTTCCACAGAGACTCACTTGTGCTGGAGTACAGTTCCACAGTGACAGACATGTGCTGGGATACAGTTCCATGGAGACTGACTTGTGCTGGGATACAGTTCCACAGAGACTGACTTTTTCTGGTATATAGTACCACAGAGACTGACTTGCTCTGGTATGCAGCTCCACAGAGACTGACTTGTTCTGGAGTACAGTTCCACAGAGACTGACTTGTTCTGCAGTACAGTTCCATAGAGACTGACTTGTGCTGGGATACAGTTCCATAGAGACTGACTTGTGCTGGGGTACATTTCCAAAGAGACTGACTTGCTCTGCAGTACATTTCCACAGAGACTGATTTGTTCTGGAGCACAGTTCCACAGAGAATGACTTGTTCTGGAATATAGTTTGACAGAGACTGACTTGTTCTGGGATACAGTTCCACAGAGACTGACTTGTTCTGGAGTACAGTTCCACAGAGACATACTTGTGCTGTGATACAGTTCCACGGAGACTGACTTGTGCTGGAGTACAGTTCCACAGAGACTGATTTCTTCTGCGATACAGTTCCACAGAGACGGACTTTTTCTGGTATATAGTACCACAGAGACAGACTTGTTCTGGAATACAGTTTGAGAGAGACTCACTTGTTCTGGAATACAGTTCCACAGAGACTGACTTGTGCTGGGATACAGTTCCACAGAGACTGATTTGTTCTGGAGTACAATTCCACAGAGACTGACTTGTTCTGGAATACAGTTTGGCAGAGACTCACGTGTTCTGGAATATAGTTCCACAGAGACTGACTTGCTCTGGAGTACAGTTCTACAAAGACTAACTTGTGCTGGGATACAGTTCCACAGAGACTGACTTGTACTGGGATACTGTTCCACAGAATCTGACTTGTGTTGGGATACAGTTCCACAGAGACTGACTTGCTCTGGAGTACAGTTCCACAAATACTAACCTGTGCTGGGATACAGTTCCACAGAGACTGATTTGTTCTGGAGTACAGTTCCACAGAGACTGACCTGTTCTGGAATACAGTTTGACAGATACTCACTTGTTCTGGAATACAGTTCCACAGAGACTGACTTGCTCTGGAGTACAGTTCCACAAAGACTAACCTGTGCTGGGATACAGTTCCACAGAGACTGATTTGTTCTGGAATACAGTTCCACAGAGACTGACCTGTTCTGGAATACAGTTTGACAGATACTCACTTGTTCTGGAATACAGTTCCACAGAGACTGACTTGCTCTGGAGTACAGTTCCACAAAGACTAACGTGTGCTGAGATACAGTTCCACAGAGACTGATTTGTTCTGGAGTACATTTCCTCAGATACCGACTTGCTCTGGAATACAGTTTGGCAGAGACACACTTGTTCTGGAATATAGTTCCACAGAGACTGACTTGCTCTGGAGTACAGTTCTACAAAGACTAACGTGTGCTGGGATACAGTTCCACAGAGACTGATTTGTTCTGGAGTACAGTTCCACAGAGACTGACCTGTTCTGGAATACAGTTTGACAGATACTCAATTGTTCTGGAATACAGTTCCACAGAGACTGACCTGCTCTGGAGTACAGTTCCACAAAGACTAACGTGTGCTGAGATACAGTTCCACAGAGACTGATTTGTTCTGGAGTACATTTCCTCAGATACCGACTTGCTCTGAAGTACAGTTCCAGAGAGACTGATTTGTTCTGGAGTACAGTTCCATAGAGACTGACTTGTGCTGGGATACAGTTCCACAGAGACTGATTTGTTCTGAAGTACAATTCCGCAGAGACTGACTTGTTCTGCAGTACAGGTCCACTGAGACTGATTTGTTCTGGAGTACAGTTCCTTATAGACTGACTTGTTCTGGATTACAGTTCCACAGAGACTGATTTGTTCTGGAGTACAGTTCCATAGAGACTCACTTGTTCTGGAATACAGTTCCACAGAGACTGACTTGTTCTGGGATACAGTTCCACAGAAACCGACTTGTGCTGAGATACAGTTCCACAGAGACTGATTTGTTCTGGAGTACAGTTCTACAGAGACAGACTTGTGCTGGGATACAGTTCCACGGAGACTGACTTGTGCTGGGATACAGTTCCACAGAGACTGATTTGTTCTGGAGTACAGTTCCACAGAGACTGACTTGTTCTGCAGTACAGTTCCACTGAGCCTGATTTGTTCTGGAGTACAGTTCCTTATAGACTGACTTGTTCTGGATTACAGTTCCACAGAGACTGATTTGTTCTGGAATACAGTTCCATGGAGACTCACTTGTTCTGGAATACAGTTCCACAGAGACTGACTTGTTCTGGGATACAGTTCCACAGAAACTGATTGTGCTGGGATACAGTTCCACAGAGACATACTTTTTCTGGTACATAGTACCTCAGAGACTCACTTGTTATGGAATACAGTTCCACGGTGACTGACTTGCTTTGGAGTACAGTTCCACAAAGACTAACTTGTTCTGGGATACAGTTCCACGGAGACTGATTTGTTCAGGAGTACAGTTCCACAGAGACTGACTTGTTCTGGCATACAGTTTGACAGAGACTCACTTGTTCTGGAATACAGTTCCACAGAGACTGATTTGTTCTGGAGTACAGTTCCAGAGAGACTGACATGTTCTGGAATACAGTTTGACAGAGACTCACTTGTTCTGGAATACAGTTCCACAGAGACTGACTTGTTCTGGAGTACAATTCCACAGAGAATGACTTGTTCTGGAGTACAATTCCACAGAGACAGACTTGTGCTGGGATACAGTTCCACAGACACTGACTTGTACTGGAGTACAGTTCCACAGACACTGACTTCTTCTGGTATACAGTTCCACAGAGACTGACTTGTTCTGTCATACAATTCCACTGAGATTGACTTGTTTGGGATACAGTTCCACAGAGACTCACTTGTTCTGGAGTACAGTTCCACAGTGACAGACATGTGCTGGGATACAGTTCCACGGAGACTGACTTGTGCTGGGATACAGTTCCACAGAGACTGACTTTTTCTGGTATATAGTACCACAGAGACTGACTTGCTCTGGTATGCAGCTCCACAGAGACTGACTTGTTCTGGAGTACAGTTCCACAGAGACTGACTTGTTCTGCAGTACAGTTCCATAGAGACTGACTTGTGCTGGGATACAGTTCCATAGAGACTGACTTGTGCTGGGGTACATTTCCAAAGAGACTGACTTGCTCTGCAGTACATTTCCACAGAGACTGATTTGTTCTGGAGCACAGTTCCACAGAGAATGACTTGTTCTGGAATATAGTTTGACAGAGACTGACTTGTTCTGGGATACAGTTCCACAGAGACTGACTTGTTCTGGAGTACAGTTCCACAGAGACATACTTGTGCTGTGATACAGTTCCACGGAGACTGACTTGTGCTGGAGTACAGTTCCACAGAGACTGATTTCTTCTCCGATACAGTTCCACAGAGACGGACTTTTTCTGGTATATAGTACCACAGAGACAGACTTGTTCTGGAATACAGTTTGAGAGAGACTCACTTGTTCTGGAATACAGTTCCACAGAGACTGACTTGTGCTGGGATACAGTTCCACAGAGACTGATTTGTTCTGGAGTACAATTCCACAGAGACTGACTTGTTCTGGAATACAGTTTGGCAGAGACACACTTGTTCTGGAATATAGTTCCACAGAGACTGACTTGCTCTGGAGTACAGTTCTACAAAGACTAACGTGTGCTGGGATACAGTTCCACAGAGACTGACTTGTACTGGGATACTGTTACACAGAATTTGACTGGTGTTGGGATACAGTTCCACAGAGACTGACTTGCTCTGGAGTACAGTTCCACAAAGCCTAACCTGTGCTGGGATACAGTTCCACAGAGACTGATTTGTTCTGGAGTACAGTTCCACAGAGACTGACCTGTTCTGGAATACAGTTTGACAGATACTCACTTGTTCTGGAATACAGTTCCACAGAGACTAACCTGCTCTGGAGTACAGTTCCACAAAGACTAACGTGTGCTGAGATACAGTTCCACAGAGACTGATTTGTTCTGGAGTACATTTCCTCAGATACCGACTTGCTCTGAAGTACAGTTCCAGAGAGACTGATTTGTTCTGGAGTACAGTTCCATAGAGACTGACTTGTGCTGGGATACAGTTCCACAGAGACTGATTTGTTCTGAAGTACAGTTCCGCAGAGACTGACTTGTTCTGCAGTACAGTTCCACTGTGACTGATTTGTTCTGGAGTACAGTTCCTTATAGACTGACTTGTTCTGGATTACAGTTCCACAGAGACTGATTTGTTCTGGAGTACAGTTCTACAGAGACAGACTTGTGCTGGGATACAGTTCCACGGAGACTGACTTGTGCTGGGATACAGTTCCACAGAGACTGATTTGTTCTGGAGTACAGTTCCACAGAGACTGACTTGTTCTGCAGTACAGTTCCACTGAGCCTGATTTGTTCTGGAGTACAGTTCCTTATGGACTGACTTGTTCTGGATTACAGTTCCACAGAGACTGATTTGTTCTGGGATACAGTTCCATGGAGACTCACTTGTTCTGGAATACAGTTCCACAGAGACTGACTTGTTCTGGGATACAGTTCCACAGAAACTGATTGTGCTGGGATACAGTTCCACAGAGACATACTTTTTCTGGTACATAGTACCTCAGAGACTCACTTGTTATGGAATACAGTTCCACGGTGACTGACTTGCTTTGGAGTACAGTTCCACAAAGACTAACTTGTTCTGGGATACAGTTCCACGGAGACTGATTTGTTCAGGAGTACAGTTCCACAGAGACTGACTTGTTCTGGCATACAGTTTGACAGAGACTCACTTGTTCTGGAATACAGTTCCACAGAGACTGATTTGTTCTGGAGTACAGTTCCAGAGAGACTGACATGTTCTGGAATACAGTTTGACAGAGACTCACTTGTTCTGGAATACAGTTCCACAGAGACTGATTTGTTCTGGAGTACAGTTCCAGAGAGACTGACATGTTCTGGAATACAGTTTGACAGAGACTCACTTGTTCTGGAATACAGTTCCACAGAGACTGACTTGTTCTGGAGTACAATTCCACAGAGAATGACTTGTTCTGGAGTACAATTCCACAGAGACAGACTTGTGCTGGGATACAGTTCCACAGACACTGACTTGTACTGGAGTACAGTTCCACAGAGACTCACTTGTTCTGGTATACAGTTCCACAGAGACTAACTTGTTCTGTAGTACAATTCCACTGAGATTGACTTGTTTGGGATACAGTTCCACAGAGACTCACTTGTTCTGGAGTACAGTTCCACAGTGACAGACATGTGCTGGGATACAGTTCCACGGAGACTGACTTGTGCTGGGATACAGTTCCACAGAGACTGACTTTTTCTGGTATATAGTACCACAGAGACTGACTTGCTCTGGTATGCAGCTCCACAGAGACTGACTTGTTCTGGAGTACAGTTCCACAGAGACTGACTTGTTCTGCAGTACAGTTCCATAGAGACTGACTTGTGCTGGGATACAGTTCCATAGAGACTGACTTGTGCTGGGGTACATTTCCAAAGAGACTGACTTGCTCTGCAGTACATTTCCACAGAGACTGATTTGTTCTGGAGCACAGTTCCACAGAGAATGACTTGTTCTGGAATATAGTTTGACAGAGACTGACTTGTTCTGGGATACAGTTCCACAGAGACTGACTTGTTCTGGAGTACAGTTCCACAGAGACATACTTGTGCTGTGATACAGTTCCACGGAGACTGACTTGTGCTGGAGTACAGTTCCACAGAGACTGATTTCTTCTGCGATACAGTTCCACAGAGACGGACTTTTTCTGGTATATAGTACCACAGAGACGGACTTGTTCTGGAATACAGTTTGAGAGAGACTCACTTGTTCTGGAATACAGTTCCACAGAGACTGACTTGTGCTGGGATACAGTTCCACAGAGACTGATTTGTTCTGGAGTACAGTTCCACAGAGACTGACTTGTTCTGGAATACAGTTTGGCAGAAACACACTTGTTCTGGAATATAGTTCCACAGAGACTGACTTGCTCTGGAGTACAGTTCTACAAAGACTAACGTGTGCTGGGATACAGTTCCACAGAGACTGACTTGTACTGGGATACTTTTCCACAGAATTTGACTGGTGTTGGGATACAGTTCCACAGAGACTGACTTGCTCTGGAGTACAGTTCCACAAAGCCTAACCTGTGCTGGGATACAGTTCCACAGAGACTGATTTGTTCTGGAGTACAGTTCCACAGAGACTGACCTGTTCTGGAATACAGTTTGACAGATACTCACTTGTTCTGGAATACAGTTCCACAGAGACTGACTTGCTCTGGAGTACAGTTCCACAAAGACTAACGTGTGCTGAGATACAGTTCCACAGAGACTGATTTGTTCTGGAGTACATTTCCTCAGATACCGACTTGCTCTGAAGTACAGTTCCAGAGAGACTGATTTGTTCTGGAGTACAGTTCCATAGAGACTGACTTGTGCTGGGATACAGTTCCACAGAGACTGATTTGTTCTGAAGTACAGTTCCGCAGAGACTGACTTGTTCTGCAGTACAGTTCCACTGTGACTGATTTGTTCTGGAGTACAGTTCCTTATAGACTGACATGTTCTGGATTACAGTTCCACAGAGACTGATTTGTTCTGGAGTACAGTTCTACAGAGACAGACTTGTGCTGGGATACAGTTCCACGGAGACTGACTTGTGCTGGGATACAGTTCCACAGAGACTGATTTGTTCTGGAGTACAGTTCCACAGAGACTGACTTGTTCTGCAGTACAGTTCCACTGAGACTGATTTGTTCTGGAGTACAGTTCCTTATAGACTGACTTGTTCTGGATTACAGTTCCACAGAGACTGATTTGTTCTGGAGTACAGTTCCATGGAGACTCACTTGTTCTGGAATACAGTTCCACAGAGACTGACTTGTTCTGGGATACAGTTCCACAGAAACTGATTGTGCTGGGATACAGATCCACAGAGACATACTTTTTCTGGTACATAGTACCTCAGAGACTCACTTGTTATGGAATACAGTTCCACGGTGACTGACTTGCTTTGGAGTACAGTTCCACAAAGACTAACTTGTTCTGGGATACAGTTCCACGGAGACTGATTTGTTCAGGAGTACAGTTCCACAGAGACTGACTTGTTCTGGCATACAGTTTGACAGAGACTCACTTGTTCTGGAATACAGTTCCACAGAGACTGATTTGTTCTGGAGTACAGTTCCAGAGAGACTGACATGTTCTGGAATACAGTTTGACAGAGACTCACTTGTTCTGGAATACAGTTCCACAGAGACTGACTTGTTCTGGAGTACAATTCCACAGAGAATGACTTGTTCTGGAGTACAATTCCACAGAGACAGACTTGTGCTGGGATACAGTTCCACAGACACTGACTTGTACTGGAGTACAGTTCCACAGACACTGACTTGTTCTGGTATACAGTTCCACAGAGACTGACTTGTTCTGTAGTACAATTCCACTGAGATTGACTTGTTTGGGATACAGTTCCACAGAGACTCACTTGTTCTGGAGTACAGTTCCACAGTGACAGACATGTGCTGGGATACAGTTCCACGGAGACTGACTTGTGCTGGGATACAGTTCCACAGAGACTGACTTTTTCTGGTATATAGTACCACAGAGACTGACTTGCTCTGGTATGCAGCTCCACAGAGACTGACTTGTTCTGGAGTACAGTTCCACAGAGACTGACTTGTTCTGCAGTACAGTTCCATAGAGACTGACTTGTGCTGGGATACAGTTCCATAGAGACTGACTTGTGCTGGGGTACATTTCCAAAGAGACTGACTTGCTCTGCAGTACATTTCCACAGAGACTGATTTGTTCTGGAGCACAGTTCCACAGAGAATGACTTGTTCTGGAATATAGTTTGACAGAGACTTACTTGTTCTGGGATACAGTTCCACAGAGACTGACTTGTTCTGGAGTACAGTTCCACAGAGACATACTTGTGCTGTGATACAGTTCCACGGAGACTGACTTGTGCTGGAGTACAGTTCCACAGAGACTGATTTCTTCTGCGATACAGTTCCACAGAGACGGACTTTTTCTGGTATATAGTACCACAGAGACAGACTTGTTCTGGAATACAGTTTGAGAGAGACTCACTTGTTCTGGAATACAGTTCCACAGAGACTGACTTGTGCTGGGATACAGTTCCACAGAGACTGATTTGTTCTGGAGTACAATTCCACAGAGACTGACTTGTTCTGGAATACAGTTTGGCAGAGACACACTTGTTCTGGAATATAGTTCCACAGAGACTGACTTGCTCTGGAGTACAGTTCTACAAAGACTAACGTGTGCTGGGATACAGTTCCACAGTGACTGACTTGTACTGGGATACTGTTCCACAGAATTTGACTTGTGTTGGGATACAGTTCCACAGAGACTGACTTGCTCTGGAGTACAGTTCCACAAAGCCTAACCTGTGCTGGGATACAGTTCCACAGAGACTGATTTGTTCTGGAGTACAGTTCCACAGAGACTGGCCTGTTCTGGAATACAGTTTGACAGATACTCACTTGTTCTGGAATACAGTTCCACAGAGACTGACTTGCTCTGGAGTACAGTTCCACAAAGACTAACGTGTGCTGAGATACAGTTCCACAGAGACTGATTTGTTCTGCAGTACATTTCCTCAGATACCGACTTGCTCTGAAGTACAGTTCCAGAGAGACTGATTTGTTCTGGAGTACAGTTCCATAGAGACTGACTTGTGCTGGGATACAGTTCCACAGAGACTGATTTGTTCTGGAGTACAGTTCCGCAGAGACTGACTTGTTCTGCAGTACAGTTCCACTGTGACTGATTTGTTCCGGATTACAGTTCCTTATAGACTGACTTGTTCTGGATTACAGTTCCACAGAGACTGATTTGCTCTGGTGTACAGTTCCATATAGACTCACTTGTTCTGGAATACAGTTCCACAGAGACTGACTTGTTCTGGGATACAGTTCCACAGAAACCGACTTGTGCTGGAATACTGTTCCACAGATACTGATTTGTTCTGGAGTACAGTTCCACAGAGACTGATTTGTTCTGGAGTACAATTCCACAGAGACTGACTTGTTCTGGAATACAGTTTGGCAGAAACACACTTGTTCTGAAATATAGTTCCACAGAGACTGACTTGCTCTGGAGTACAGTTCTACAAAGACTAACGTGTGCTGGGATACAGTTCCACAGAGACTGACTTGTACTGGGATACTGTTTCTCAGAATTTGACTTGTGTTGGGATACAGTTCCACAGAGACTGACTTGCTCTGGAGTACAGTTCCACAAAGCCTAACCTGTGCTGGGATACAGTTCCACAGAGACTGATTTGTTCTGGAGTACAGTTCCACAGAGACTGACCTGTTCTGGAATACAGTTTGACAGATACTCACTTGTTCTGGAATACAGTTCCACAGAGACTGACTTGCTCTGGAGTACAGTTCCACAAAGACTAACGTGTGCTGAGATACAGTTCCACAGAGACTGATTTGTTCTGGAGTACATTTCCTCACATACCGACTTGCTGTGAAGTACAGTTCCAGAGAGACTGATTTGTTCTGGAGTACAGTTCCATAGCGACTGACCTGTGCTGGGATACAGTTCCACAGAGACTGATTTGTTCTGGAGTACAGTTCCGCAGAGACTGACTTGTTCTGCAGTACAGTTCCACTGTGACTGATTTGTTCTGGATTACAGTTCCTTATAGACTGACTTGTTCTGGATTACAGTTCCACAGAGACTGATTTGTTCTGGAGTACAGTTCCGTAGAGACTCACTTGTTCTGGAATACAGTTCCACAGAGACTGACTTGTTCTGGGATACAGTTCCACATAAACCGACTTGTGCTGGGATACAGTTCCACAGAGACTGATTTGTTCTGGAGTACAGTTCCACAGAGACAGACTTGTGCTGGGATACAGTTCCACGGAGACTGACTTGTGCTGGGATACAGTTCCACAGAGACTGATTTGTTCTGGAGTACAGTTCCACAGAGACTGACTTGTTCTGCAGTACAGTTCCACTGAGACTGATTTGTTCTGGAGTACAGTTCCTTATAGACTGACTTGTTCTGGATTACAGTTCCACAGAGACTGATTTGTTCTGGAGTACAGTTCCATGGAGACTCACTTGTTCTGGAATACAGTTCCACAGAGACTGACTTGTTCTGGGATACAGTTCCACAGAAACTGATTGTGCTGGGATACAGTTCCGCAGAGACATACTTTTTCTGGTACATAGTACCTCAGAGACTCACTTGTTCTGGAATACAGTTCCACGGTGACTGACTTGCTCTGGAGTACAGTTCCACAAAGACTAACTTGTTCTGGGATACAGTTCCACGGAGACTGATTTGTTCAGGAGTACAGTTCCACAGAGACTGACTTGTTCTGGCATACAGTTTGACAAAGACTCACTTGTTCTGGAATACAGTTCCACAGAGACTGATTTGTTCTGGAGTACAGTTCCAGAGAGACTGACATGTTCTGGAATACAGTTTGACAGAGACTCACTTGTTCTGGAATACAGTTCCACAGAGACTGACTTGTTCTGGAGTACAATTCCACAGAGAATGACTTGTTCTGGAGTACAATTCCACAGAGACAGACTTGTGCTGGGATACAGTTCCACAGACACTGACTTGTACTGGAGTACAGTTCCACAGACACTGACTTGTTCTGGTATACAGTTCCACAGAGACTGACTTGTTCTGTCATACAATTCCACTGAGATTGACTTGTTTGGGATACAGTTCCACAGAGACTCACTTGTTCTGGAGTACAGTTCCACAGTGACAGACATGTGCTGGGATACAGTTCCACGGAGACTGACTTGTGCTGGGATACAGTTCCACAGAGACTGACTTTTTCTGGTATATAGTACCACAGAGACTGACTTGCTCTGGTATGCAGCTCCACAGAGACTGACTTGTTCTGGAGTACAGTTCCACAGAGACTGACTTGTTCTGCAGTACAGTTCCATAGAGACTGACTTGTGCTGGGATACAGTTCCATAGAGACTGACTTGTGCTGGGGTACATTTCCAAAGAGACTGACTTGCTCTGCAGTACATTTCCACAGAGACTGATTTGTTCTGGAGCACAGTTCCACAGAGAATGACTTGTTCTGGAATATAGTTTGACAGAGACTGACTTGTTCTGGGATACAGTTCCACAGAGACTGACTTGTTCTGGAGTACAGTTCCACAGAGACATACTTGTGCTGTGATACAGTTCCACGGAGACTGACTTGTGCTGGAGTACAGTTCCACAGAGACTGATTTCTTCTCCGATACAGTTCCACAGAGACGGACTTTTTCTGGTATATAGTACCACAGAGACAGACTTGTTCTGGAATACAGTTTGAGAGAGACTCACTTGTTCTGGAATACAGTTCCACAGAGACTGACTTGTGCTGGGATACAGTTCCACAGAGACTGATTTGTTCTGGAGTACAATTCCACAGAGACTGACTTGTTCTGGAATACAGTTTGGCAGAGACACACTTGTTCTGGAATATAGTTCCACAGAGACTGACTTGCTCTGGAGTACAGTTCTACAAAGACTAACGTGTGCTGGGATACAGTTCCACAGAGACTGACTTGTACTGGGATACTGTTCCACAGAATTTGACTGGTGTTGGGATACAGTTCCACAGAGACTGACTTGCTCTGGAGTACAGTTCCACAAAGCCTAACCTGTGCTGGGATACAGTTCCACAGAGACTGATTTGTTCTGGAGTACAGTTCCACAGAGACTGACCTGTTCTGGAATACAGTTTGACAGATACTCACTTGTTCTGGAATACAGTTCCACAGAGACTAACCTGCTCTGGAGTACAGTTCCACAAAGACTAACGTGTGCTGAGATACAGTTCCACAGAGACTGATTTGTTCTGGAGTACATTTCCTCAGATACCGACTTGCTCTGAAGTACAGTTCCAGAGAGACTGATTTGTTCTGGAGTACAGTTCCATAGAGACTGACTTGTGCTGGGATACAGTTCCACAGAGACTGATTTGTTCTGAAGTACAGTTCCTCAGAGACTGACTTGTTCTGCAGTACAGTTCCACTGTGACTGATTTGTTCTGGAGTACAGTTCCTTATAGACTGACTTGTTCTGGATTACAGTTCCACAGAGACTGATTTGTTCTGGAGTACAGTTCTACAGAGACAGACTTGTGCTGGGATACAGTTCCACGGAGACTGACTTGTGCTGGGATACAGATCCACAGAGACTGATTTGTTCTGGAGTACAGTTCCACAGAGACTGACTTGTTCTGCAGTACAGTTCCACTGAGCCTGATTTGTTCTGGAGTACAGTTCCTTATAGACTGACTTGTTCTGGATTACAGTTCCACAGAGACTGATTTGTTCTGGAATACAGTTCCATGGAGACTCACTTGTTCTGGAATACAGTTCCACAGAGACTGACTTGTTCTGGGATACAGTTCCACAGAAACTGATTGTGCTGGGATACAGTTCCACAGAGACATACTTTTTCTGGTACATAGTACCTCAGAGACTCACTTGTTATGGAATACAGTTCCACGGTGACTGACTTGCTTTGGAGTACAGTTCCACAAAGACTAACTTGTTCTGGGATACAGTTCCACGGAGACTGATTTGTTCAGGAGTACAGTTCCACAGAGACTGACTTGTTCTGGCATACAGTTTGACAGAGACTCACTTGTTCTGGAATACAGTTCCACAGAGACTGATTTGTTCTGGAGTACAGTTCCAGAGAGACTGACATGTTCTGGAATACAGTTTGACAGAGACTCACTTGTTCTGGAATACAGTTCCACAGAGACTGATTTGTTCTGGAGTACAGTTCCAGAGAGACTGACATGTTCTGGAATACAGTTTGACAGAGACTCACTTGTTCTGGAATACAGTTCCACAGAGACTGACTTGTTCTGGAGTACAATTCCACAGAGAATGACTTGTTCTGGAGTACAATTCCACAGAGACAGACTTGTGCTGGGATACAGTTCCACAGACACTGACTTGTACTGGAGTACAGTTCCACAGAGACTCACTTGTTCTGGTATACAATTCCACAGAGACTAACTTGTTCTGTAGTACAATTCCACTGAGATTGACTTGTTTGGGATACAGTTCCACAGAGACTCACTTGTTCTGGAGTACAGTTCCACAGTGACAGACATGTGCTGGGATACAGTTCCACGGAGACTGACTTGTGCTGGGATACAGTTCCACAGAGACTGACTTTTTCTGGTATATAGTACCACAGAGACTGACTTGCTCTGGTATGCAGCTCCACAGAGACTGACTTGTTCTGGAGTACAGTTCCACAGAGACTGACTTGTTCTGCAGTACAGTTCCATAGAGACTGACTTGTGCTGGGATACAGTTCCATAGAGACTGACTTGTGCTGGGGTACATTTCCAAAGAGACTGACTTGCTCTGCAGTACATTTCCACAGAGACTGATTTGTTCTGGAGCACAGTTCCACAGAGAATGACTTGTTCTGGAATATAGTTTGACAGAGACTGACTTGTTCTGGGATACAGTTCCACAGAGACTGACTTGTTCTGGAGTACAGTTCCACAGAGACATACTTGTGCTGTGATACAGTTCCACGGAGACTGACTTGTGCTGGAGTACAGTTCCACAGAGACTGATTTCTTCTGCGATACAGTTCCACAGAGACGGACTTTTTCTGGTATATAGTACCACAGAGACGGACTTGTTCTGGAATACAGTTTGAGAGAGACTCACTTGTTCTGGAATACAGTTCCACAGAGACTGACTTGTGCTGGGATACAGTTCCACAGAGACTGATTTGTTCTGGAGTACAGTTCCACAGAGACTGACTTGTTCTGGAATACAGTTTGGCAGAAACACACTTGTTCTGGAATATAGTTCCACAGAGACTGACTTGCTCTGGAGTACAGTTCTACAAAGACTAACGTGTGCTGGGATACAGTTCCACAGAGACTGACTTGTACTGGGATACTTTTCCACAGAATTTGACTGGTGTTGGGATACAGTTCCACAGAGACTGACTTGCTCTGGAGTACAGTTCCACAAAGCCTAACCTGTGCTGGGATACAGTTCCACAGAGACTGATTTGTTCTGGAGTACAGTTCCACAGAGACTGACCTGTTCTGGAATACAGTTTGACAGATACTCACTTGTTCTGGAATACAGTTCCACAGAGACTGACTTGCTCTGGAGTACAGTTCCACAAAGACTAACGTGTGCTGAGATACAGTTCCACAGAGACTGATTTGTTCTGGAGTACATTTCCTCAGATACCGACTTGCTCTGAAGTACAGTTCCAGAGAGACTGATTTGTTCTGGAGTACAGTTCCATAGAGACTGACTTGTGCTGGGATACAGTTCCACAGAGACTGATTTGTTCTGAAGTACAGTTCCGCAGAGACTGACTTGTTCTGCAGTACAGTTCCACTGTGACTGATTTGTTCTGGAGTACAGTTCCTTATAGACTGATTTGTTCTGGATTACAGTTCCACAGAGACTGATTTGTTCTGGAGTACAGTTCTACAGAGACTGACTTGTTCTGCAGTACAGTTCCACTGTGACTGATTTGTTCTGGAGTACAGTCCCTTATAGACTGATTTGCTCTGGTGTACAGTTCCATATAGACTCACTTGTTCTGGAATACAGTTCCACAGAGACTGACTTGTTCTGGGATACAGTTCCACAGAAACCGACTTGTGCTGGAATACTGTTCCACAGAGACTGATTTGTTCTGGAGTACAGTTCCACAGAGACTGATTTGTTCTGGAGTACAATTCCACAGAGACTGACTTGTTCTGGAATACAGTTTGGCAGAAACACACTTGTTCTGAAATATAGTTCCACAGAGACTGACTTGCTCTGGAGTACAGTTCTACAAAGACTAACGTGTGCTGGGATACAGTTCCACAGAGACTGACTTGTACTGGGATACTGTTTCTCAGAATTTGACTTGTGTTGGGATACAGTTCCACAGAGACTGACTTGCTCTGGAGTACAGTTCCACAAAGCCTAACCTGTGCTGGGATACAGTTCCACAGAGACTGATTTGTTCTGGAGTACAGTTCCACAGAGACTGACCTGTTCTGGAATACAGTTTGACAGATACTCACTTGTTCTGGAATACAGTTCCACAGAGACTGACTTGCTCTGGAGTACAGTTCCACAAAGACTAACGTGTGCTGAGATACAGTTCCACAGAGACTGATTTGTTCTGGAGTACATTTCCTCACATACCGACTTGCTGTGAAGTACAGTTCCAGAGAGACTGATTTGTTCTGGAGTACAGTTCCATAGCGACTGACCTGTGCTGGGATACAGTTCCACAGAGACTGATTTGTTCTGGAGTACAGTTCCGCAGAGACTGACTTGTTCTGCAGTACAGTTCCACTGTGACTGATTTGTTCTGGATTACAGTTCCTTATAGACTGACTTGTTCTGGATTACAGTTCCACAGAGACTGATTTGTTCTGGAGTACAGTTCCGTAGAGACTCACTTGTTCTGGAATACAGTTCCACAGAGACTGACTTGTTCTGGGATACAGTTCCACATAAACCGACTTGTGCTGGGATGCAGTTCCACAGAGACTGATTTGTTCTGGAGTACAGTTCCACAGAGACAGACTTGTGCTGGGATACAGTTCCACGGAGACTGACTTGTGCTGGGATACAGTTCCACAGAGACTGATTTGTTCTGGAGTACAGTTCCACAGAGACTGACTTGTTCTGCAGTACAGTTCCACTGAGACTGATTTGTTCTGGAGTACAGTTCCTTATAGACTGACTTGTTCTGGATTACAGTTCCACAGAGACTGATTTGTTCTGGAGTACAGTTCCATGGAGACTCACTTGTTCTGGAATACAGTTCCACAGAGACTGACTTGTTCTGGGATACAGTTCCACAGAAACTGATTGTGCTGGGATACAGTTCCGCAGAGACATACTTTTTCTGGTACATAGTACCTCAGAGACTCACTTGTTCTGGAATACAGTTCCACGGTGACTGACTTGCTCTGGAGTACAGTTCCACAAAGACTAACTTGTTCTGGGATACAGTTCCACGGAGACTGATTTGTTCAGGAGTACAGTTCCACAGAGACTGACTTGTTCTGGCATACAGTTTGACAAAGACTCACTTGTTCTGGAATACAGTTCCACAGAGACTGATTTGTTCTGGAGTACAGTTCCAGAGAGACTGACATGTTCTGGAATACAGTTTGACAGAGACTCACTTGTTCTGGAATACAGTTCCACAGAGACTGACTTGTTCTGGAGTACAATTCCACAGAGAATGACTTGTTCTGGAACCAATTCCACAGAGACAGACTTGTGCTGGGATACAGTTCCACAGACACTGACTTGTACTGGAGTACAGTTCCACAGACACTGACTTCTTCTGGTATACAGTTCCACAGAGACTGACTTGTTCTGTCATACAATTCCACTGAGATTGACTTGTTTGGGATACAGTTCCACAGAGACTCACTTGTTCTGGAGTACAGTTCCACAGTGACAGACATGTGCTGGGATACAGTTCCACGGAGACTGACTTGTGCTGGGATACAGTTCCACAGAGACTGACTTTTTCTGGTATATAGTACCACAGAGACTGACTTGCTCTGGTATGCAGCTCCACAGAGACTGACTTGTTCTGGAGTACAGTTCCACAGAGACTGACTTGTTCTGCAGTACAGTTCCATAGAGACTGACTTGTGCTGGAGTACAGTTCCACAGAGACTGACCTGTTCTGGAATACAGTTTGACAGATACTCACTTGTTCTGGAATACAGTTCCACAGAGACTAACCTGCTCTGGAGTACAGTTCCACAAAGACTAACGTGTGCTGAGATACAGTTCCACAGAGACTGATTTGTTCTGGAGTACATTTCCTCAGATACCGACTTGCTCTGAAGTACAGTTCCAGAGAGACTGATTTGTTCTGGAGTACAGTTCCATAGAGACTGACTTGTGCTGGGATACAGTTCCACAGAGACTGATTTGTTCTGAAGTACAGTTCCTCAGAGACTGACTTGTTCTGCAGTACAGTTCCACTGTGACTGATTTGTTCTGGAGTACAGTTCCTTATAGACTGACTTGTTCTGGATTACAGTTCCACAGAGACTGATTTGTTCTGGAGTACAGTTCTACAGAGACAGACTTGTGCTGGGATACAGTTCCACGGAGACTGACTTGTGCTGGGATACAGTTCCACAGAGACTGATTTGTTCTGGAGTACAGTTCCACAGAGACTGACTTGTTCTGCAGTACAGTTCCACTGAGCCTGATTTGTTCTGGAGTACAGTTCCTTATAGACTGACTTGTTCTGGATTACAGTTCCACAGAGACTGATTTGTTCTGGAATACAGTTCCATGGAGACTCACTTGTTCTGGAATACAGTTCCACAGAGACTGACTTGTTCTGGGATACAGTTCCACAGAAACTGATTGTGCTGGGATACAGTTCCACAGAGACATACTTTTTCTGGTACATAGTACCTCAGAGACTCACTTGTTATGGAATACAGTTCCACGGTGACTGACTTGCTTTGGAGTACAGTTCCACAAAGACTAACTTGTTCTGGGATACAGTTCCACGGAGACTGATTTGTTCAGGAGTACAGTTCCACAGAGACTGACTTGTTCTGGCATACAGTTTGACAGAGACTCACTTGTTCTGGAATACAGTTCCACAGAGACTGATTTGTTCTGGAGTACAGTTCCAGAGAGACTGACATGTTCTGGAATACAGTTTGACAGAGACTCACTTGTTCTGGAATACAGTTCCACAGAGACTGATTTGTTCTGGAGTACAGTTCCAGAGAGACTGACATGTTCTGGAATACAGTTTGACAGAGACTCACTTGTTCTGGAATACAGTTCCACAGAGACTGACTTGTTCTGGAGTACAATTCCACAGAGAATGACTTGTTCTGGAGTACAATTCCACAGAGACAGACTTGTGCTGGGATACAGTTCCACAGACACTGACTTGTACTGGAGTACAGTTCCACAGAGACTCACTTGTTCTGGTATACAGTTCCACAGAGACTAACTTGTTCTGTAGTACAATTCCACTGAGATTGACTTGTTTGGGATACAGTTCCACAGAGACTCACTTGTTCTGGAGTACAGTTCCACAGTGACAGACATGTGCTGGGATACAGTTCCACGGAGACTGACTTGTGCTGGGATACAGTTCCACAGAGACTGACTTTTTCTGGTATATAGTACCACAGAGACTGACTTGCTCTGGTATGCAGCTCCACAGAGACTGACTTGTTCTGGAGTACAGTTCCACAGAGACTGACTTGTTCTGCAGTACAGTTCCATAGAGACTGACTTGTGCTGGGATACAGTTCCATAGAGACTGACTTGTGCTGGGGTACATTTCCAAAGAGACTGACTTGCTCTGCAGTACATTTCCACAGAGACTGATTTGTTCTGGAGCACAGTTCCACAGAGAATGACTTGTTCTGGAATATAGTTTGACAGAGACTGACTTGTTCTGGGATACAGTTCCACAGAGACTGACTTGTTCTGGAGTACAGTTCCACAGAGACATACTTGTGCTGTGATACAGTTCCACGGAGACTGACTTGTGCTGGAGTACAGTTCCACAGAGACGGACTTTTTCTGGTATATAGTACCACAGAGACGGACTTGTTCTGGAATACAGTTTGAGAGAGACTCACTTGTTCTGGAATACAGTTCCACAGAGACTGACTTGTGCTGGGATACAGTTCCACAGAGACTGATTTGTTCTGGAGTACAGTTCCACAGAGACTGACTTGTTCTGGAATACAGTTTGGCAGAAACACACTTGTTCTGGAATATAGTTCCACAGAGACTGACTTGCTCTGGAGTACAGTTCTACAAAGACTAACGTGTGCTGGGATACAGTTCCACAGAGACTGACTTGTACTGGGATACTTTTCCACAGAATTTGACTGGTGTTGGGATACAGTTCCACAGAGACTGACTTGCTCTGGAGTACAGTTCCACAAAGCCTAACCTGTGCTGGGATACAGTTCCACAGAGACTGATTTGTTCTGGAGTACAGTTCCACAGAGACTGACCTGTTCTGGAATACAGTTTGACAGATACTCACTTGTTCTGGAATACAGTTCCACAGAGACTGACTTGCTCTGGAGTACAGTTCCACAAAGACTAACGTGTGCTGAGATACAGTTCCACAGAGACTGATTTGTTCTGGAGTACATTTCCTCAGATACCGACTTGCTCTGAAGTACAGTTCCAGAGAGACTGATTTGTTCTGGAGTACAGTTCCATAGAGACTGACTTGTGCTGGGATACAGTTCCACAGAGACTGATTTGTTCTGAAGTACAGTTCCGCAGAGACTGACTTGTTCTGCAGTACAGTTCCACTGTGACTGATTTGTTCTGGAGTACAGTTCCTTATAGACTGACTTGTTCTGGATTACAGTTCCACAGAGACTGATTTGTTCTGGAGTACAGTTCTACAGAGACAGACTTGTGCTGGGATACAGTTCCACGGAGACTGACTTGTGCTGGGATACAGTTCCACAGAGACTGATTTGTTCTGGAGTACAGTTCCACAGAGACTGACTTGTTCTGCAGTACAGTTCCACTGAGACTGATTTGTTCTGGAGTACAGTTCCTTATAGACTGACTTGTTCTGGATTACAGTTCCACAGAGACTGATTTGTTCTGGAGTACAGTTCCATGGAGACTCACTTGTTCTGGAATACAGTTCCACAGAGACTGACTTGTTCTGGGATACAGTTCCACAGAAACTGATTGTGCTGGGATACAGATCCACAGAGACATACTTTTTCTGGTACATAGTACCTCAGAGACTCACTTGTTATGGAATACAGTTCCACGGTGACTGACTTGCTTTGGAGTACAGTTCCACAAAGACTAACTTGTTCTGGGATACAGTTCCACGGAGACTGATTTGTTCAGGAGTACAGTTCCACAGAGACTGACTTGTTCTGGCATACAGTTTGACAGAGACTCACTTGTTCTGGAATACAGTTCCACAGAGACTGATTTGTTCTGGAGTACAGTTCCAGAGAGACTGACATGTTCTGGAATACAGTTTGACAGAGACTCACTTGTTCTGGAATACAGTTCCACAGAGACTGACTTGTTCTGGAGTACAATTCCACAGAGAATGACTTGTTCTGGAGTACAATTCCACAGAGACAGACTTGTGCTGGGATACAGTTCCACAGACACTGACTTGTACTGGAGTACAGTTCCACAGACACTGACTTGTTCTGGTATACAGTTCCACAGAGACTGACTTGTTCTGTAGTACAATTCCAATGAGATTGACTTGTTTGGGATACAGTTCCACAGAGACTCACTTGTTCTGGAGTACAGTTCCACAGTGACAGACATGTGCTGGGATACAGTTCCACAGAGACTGACTTTTTCTGGTATATAGTACCACAGAGACTGACTTGCTCTGGTATGCAGCTCCACAGAGACTGACTTGTTCTGGAGTACAGTTCCACAGAGACTGACTTGTTCTGCAGTACAGTTCCATAGAGACTGACTTGTGCTGGGATACAGTTCCATAGAGACTGACTTGTGCTGGGGTACATTTCCAAAGAGACTGACTTGCTCTGCAGTACATTTCCACAGAGACTGATTTGTTCTGGAGCACAGTTCCACAGAGAATGACTTGTTCTGGAATATAGTTTGACAGAGACTTACTTGTTCTGGGATACAGTTCCACAGAGACTGACTTGTTCTGGAGTACAGTTCCACAGAGACATACTTGTGCTGTGATACAGTTCCACGGAGACTGACTTGTGCTGGAGTACAGTTCCACAGAGACTGATTTCTTCTGCGATACAGTTCCACAGAGACGGACTTTTTCTGGTATATAGTACCACAGAGACAGACTTGTTCTGGAATACAGTTTGAGAGAGACTCACTTGTTCTGGAATACAGTTCCACAGAGACTGACTTGTGCTGGGATACAGTTCCACAGAGACTGATTTGTTCTGGAGTACAATTCCACAGAGACTGACTTGTTCTGGAATACAGTTTGGCAGAGACACACTTGTTCTGGAATATAGTTCCACAGAGACTGACTTGCTCTGGAGTACAGTTCTACAAAGACTAACGTGTGCTGGGATACAGTTCCACAGAGACTGACTTGTACTGGGATACTGTTCCACAGAATTTGACTTGTGTTGGGATACAGTTCCACAGAGACTGACTTGCTCTGGAGTACAGTTCCACAAAGCCTAACCTGTGCTGGGATACAGTTCCACAGAGACTGATTTGTTCTGGAGTACAGTTCCACAGAGACTGGCCTGTTCTGGAATACAGTTTGACAGATACTCACTTGTTCTGGAATACAGTTCCACAGAGACTGACTTGCTCTGGAGTACAGTTCCACAAAGACTAACGTGTGCTGAGATACAGTTCCACAGAGACTGATTTGTTCTGGAGTACATTTCCTCAGATACCGACTTGCTCTGAAGTACAGTTCCAGAGAGACTGATTTGTTCTGGAGTACAGTTCCATAGAGACTGACTTGTGCTGGGATACAGTTCCACAGACACTGACTTGTACTGGAGTACAGTTCCACAGACACTGACTTCTTCTGGTATACAGTTCCACAGAGACTGACTTGTTCTGTCTTACAATTCCACTGAGATTGACTTGTTTGGGATACAGTTCCACAGAGACTCACTTGTTCTGGAGTACAGTTCCACAGTGACAGACATGTGCTGGGATACAGTTCCACGGAGACTGACTTGTGCTGGGATACAGTTCCACAGAGACTGACTTTTTCTGGTATATAGTACCACAGAGACTGACTTGCTCTGGTATGCAGCTCCACAGAGACTGACTCGTTCTGGAGTACAGTTCCACAGCGAATGACTTGTTCTGCAGTACAGTTCCATAGAGACTGACTTGTGCTGGGATACAGTTCCATAGAGACTGACTTGTGCTGGGGTACATTTCCAAAGAGACTGACTTGCTCTGCAGTACATTTCCACAGAGACTGATTTGTTCTGGAGCACAGTTCCACAGAGAATGACTTGTTCTGGAATATAGTTTGACAGAGACTGACTTGTTCTGGGATACAGTTCCACAGAGACTGACTTGTTCTGGAGTACAGTTCCACAGAGACATACTTGTGCTGTGATACAGTTCCACGGAGAATGACTTGTGCTGGAGTACAGTTCCACAGAGACTGATTTCTTCTCCGATACAGTTCCACAGAGACGGACTTTTACTGGTATATAGTACCACAGAGACAGACTTGTTCTGGAATACAGTTTGAGAGAGACTCACTTGTTCTGGAATACAGTTCCACAGAGACTGACTTGTGCTGGGATACAGTTCCACAGAGACTGATTTGTTCTGGAGTACAATTCCACAGAGACTGACTTGTTCTGGAATACAGTTTGGCAGAGACACACTTGTTCTGGAATATAGTTCCACAGAGACTGACTTGCTCTGGAGTACAGTTCTACAAAGACTAACGTGTGCTGGGATACAGTTCCACAGAGACTGACTTGTACTGGGATACTGTTCCACAGAATTTGACTTGTGTTGGGATACAGTTCCACAGAGACTGACTTGCTCTGGAGTACAGTTCCACAAAGCCTAACCTGTGCTGGGATACAGTTCCACAGAGACTGATTTGTTCTGGAGTACAGTTCCACAGAGACTGACCTGTTCTGGAATACTGTTTGACAGATACTCACTTGTTCTGGAATACAGTTCCACAGAGACTAACCTGCTCTGGAGTACAGTTCCACAAAGACTAACGTGTGCTGATATACAGTTCCACAGAGACTGATTTGTTCTGGAGTACATTTCCTCAGATACCGACTTGCTCTGAAGTACAGTTCCAGAGAGACTGATTTGTTCTGGAGTACAGTTCCATAGAGACTGACTTGTGCTGGGATACAGTTCCACAGAGACTGATTTGTTCTGAAGTACAGTTCCTCAGAGACTGACTTGTTCTGCAGTACAGTTCCACTGTGACTGATTTGTTCTGGAGTACAGTTCCTTATAGACTGACTTGTTCTGGATTACAGTTCCACAGAGACTGATTTGTTCTGGAGTACAGTTCTACAGAGACAGACTTGTGCTGGGATACAGTTCCACGGAGACTGACTTGTGCTGGGATACAGTTCCACAGAGACTGATTTGTTCTGGAGTACAGTTCCACAGAGACTGACTTGTTCTGCAGTACAGTTCCACTGAGCCTGATTTGTTCTGGAGTACAGTTCCTTATAGACTGACTTGTTCTGGATTACAGTTCCACAGAGACTGATTTGTTCTGGAATACAGTTCCATGGAGACTCACTTGTTCTGGAATACAGTTCCACAGAGACTGACTTGTTCTGGGATACAGTTCCACAGAAACTGATTGTGCTGGGATACAGTTCCACAGAGACATACTTTTTCTGGTACATAGTACCTCAGAGACTCACTTGTTATGGAATACAGTTCCACGGTGACTGACTTGCTTTGGAGTACAGTTCCACAAAGACTAACTTGTTCTGGGATACAGTTCCACGGAGACTGATTTGTTCAGGAGTACAGTTCCACAGAGACTGACTTGTTCTGGCATACAGTTTGACAGAGACTCACTTGTTCTGGAATACAGTTCCACAGAGACTGATTTGTTCTGGAGTACAGTTCCAGAGAGAGTGACATGTTCTGGAATACAGTTTGACAGAGACTCACTTGTTCTGGAATACAGTTCCACAGAGACTGATTTGTTCTGGAGTACAGTTCCCGAGAGACTGACATGTTCTGGAATACAGTTTGACAGAGACTCACTTGTTCTGGAATACAGTTCCACAGAGACTGACTTGTTCTGGAGTACAATTCCACAGAGAATGACTTGTTCTGGAGTACAATTCCACAGAGACAGACTTGTGCTGGGATACAGTTCCACAGACACTGACTTGTACTGGAGTACAGTTCCACAGACACTGACTTGTTCTGGTATACAGTTCCACAGAGACTAACTTGTTCTGTAGTACAATTCCACTGAGATTGACTTGTTTGGGATACAGTTCCACAGAGACTCACTTGTTCTGGAGTACAGTTCCACAGTGACAGACATGTGCTGGGATACAGTTCCACGGAGACTGACTTGTGCTGGGATACAGTTCCACAGAGACTGACTTTTTCTGGTATATAGTACCACAGAGACTGACGTGCTCTGGTATGCAGCTCCACAGAGACTGACTTGTTCTGGAGTACAGTTCCACAGAGACTGACTTGTTCTGCAGTACAGTTCCATAGAGACTGACTTGTGCTGGGATACAGTTCCATAGAGACTGACTTGTGCTGGGGTACATTTCCAAAGAGACTGACTTGCTCTGCAGTACATTTCCACAGAGACTGATTTGTTCTGGAGCACAGTTCCACAGAGAATGACTTGTTCTGGAATATAGTTTGACAGAGACTGACTTGTTCTGGGATACAGTTCCACAGAGACTGACTTGTTCTGGAGTACAGTTCCACAGAGACATACTTGTGCTGTGATACAGTTCCACGGAGACTGACTTGTGCTGGAGTACAGTTCCACAGAGACTGATTTCCTCTGCGATACAGTTCCACAGAGACGGACTTTTTCTGGTATATAGTACCACAGAGACGGACTTGTTCTGGAATACAGTTTGAGAGAGACTCACTTGTTCTGGAATACAGTTCCACAGAGACTGACTTGTGCTGGGATACAGTTCCACAGAGACTGATTTGTTCTGGAGTACAATTCCACAGAGACTGACTTGTTCTGGAATACAGTTTGGCAGAAACACACTTGTTCTGGAATATAGTTCCACAGAGACTGACTTGCTCTGGAGTACAGTTCTACAAAGACTAACGTGTGCTGGGATACAGTTCCACAGAGACTGACTTGTACTGGGATACTGTTCCACAGAATTTGACTGGTGTTGGGATACAGTTCCACAGAGACTGACTTGCTCTGGAGTACAGTTCCACAAAGCCTAACCTGTGCTGGGATACAGTTCCACAGAGATTGATTTGTTCTGGAGTACAGTTCCACAGAGACTGACCTGTTCTGGAATACAGTTTGACAGATACTCACTTGTTCTGGAATACAGTTCCACAGAGACTAACCTGCTCTGGAGTACAGTTCCACAAAGACTAACGTGTGCTGATATACAGTTCCACAGAGACTGATTTGTTCTGGAGTACATTTCCTCAGATACCGACTTGCTCTGAAGTACAATTCCAGAGAGACTGATTTGTTCTGGAGTACAGTTCCATAGAGACTGACTTGTGCTGGGATACAGTTCCACAGAGACTGATTTGTTCTGAAGTACAGTTCCGCAGAGACTGACTTGTTCTGCAGTACAGTTCCACTGTGACTGATTTGTTCTGGAGTACAGTTCCTTATAGACTGACTTGTTCTGGATTACAGTTCCACAGAGACTGATTTGTTCTGGAGTACAGTTCTACAGAGACAGACTTGTGCTGGGATACAGTTCCACGGAGACTGACTTGTGCTGGGATACAGTTCCACAGAGACTGATTTGTTCTGGAGTACAGTTCCACAGAGACTGACTTGTTCTGCAGTACAGTTCCACTGAGCCTGATTTGTTCTGGAGTACAGTTCCTTATAGACTGACTTGTTCTGGATTACAGTTCCACAGAGACTGATTTGTTCTGGAGTACAGTTCTACAGAGACAGACTTGTGCTGGGATACAGTTCCACGGAGACTGACTTGTTCTGGATTACAGTTCCACAGAGACTGATTTGTTCTGGAGTACAGTTCCATAGAGACTCACTTGTTCTGGAATACAGTTCCACAGAGACTGACTTGTTCTGGGATACAGTTCCACAGAAACCGACTTGTACTGGAATACAGTTCCACAGAGACTGATTTGTTCTGGAGTACAATTCCACAGAGACTGACTTGTTCTGGAATACAGTTTGGCAGAAACACACTTGTTCTGGAATATAGTTCCACAGAGACTGACTTGCTCTGGAGTACAGTTCTACAAAGACTAACGTGTGCTGGGATACAGTTCCACAGAGACTGACTTGTACTGGGATACTGTTCCACAGAATTTGACTGGTGTTGGGATACAGTTCCACAGAGACTGACTTGCTCTGGAGTACAGTTCCACAAAGCCTAACCTGTGCTGGGATACAGTTCCACAGAGACTGATTTGTTCTGGAGTACAGTTCCACAGAGACTGACCTGTTCTGGAATACAGTTTGACAGATACTCACTTGTTCTGGAATACAGTTCCACAGAGACTGACTTGCTCTGGAGTACAGTTCCACAAAGACTAACGTGTGCTGAGATACAGTTCCACAGAGACTGATTTGTTCTGGAGTACATTTCCTCAGATACCGACTTGCTCTGAAGTACAGTTCCAGAGAGACTGATTTGTTCTGGAGTACAGTTCCATAGAGACTGACTTGTGCTGGGATACAGTTCCACAGAGACTGATTTGTTCTGAAGTACAGTTCCGCAGAGACTGACTTGTTCTGCAGTACAGTTCCACTGTGACTGATTTGTTCTGGAGTACAGTTCCTTATAGACTGACTTGTTCTGGATTACAGTTCCACAGAGACTGATTTGTTCTGGAGTACAGTTCTACAGAGACAGACTTGTGCTGGGATACAGTTCCACGGAGACTGACTTGTGCTGGGATACAGTTCCACAGAGACTGATTTGTTCTGGAGTACAGTTCCACAGAGACTGACTTGTTCTGCAGTACAGTTCCACTGAGACTGATTTGTTCTGGAGTACAGTTCCTTATAGACTGACTTGTTCTGGATTACAGTTCCACAGAGACTGATTTGTTCTGGAGTACAGTTCCATGGAGACTCACTTGTTCTGGAATACAGTTCCACAGAGACTGACTTGTTCTGGGATACAGTTCCACAGAAACTGATTGTGCTGGGATACAGATCCACAGAGACATACTTTTTCTGGTACATAGTACCTCAGAGACTCACTTGTTATGGAATACAGTTCCACGGTGACTGACTTGCTTTGGAGTACAGTTCCACAAAGACTAACTTGTTCTGGGATACAGTTCCACGGAGACTGATTTGTTCAGGAGTACAGTTCCACAGAGACTGACTTGTTCTGGCATACAGTTTGACAGAGACTCACTTGTTCTGGAATACAGTTCCACAGAGACTGATTTGTTCTGGAGTACAGTTCCAGAGAGACTGACATGTTCTGGAATACAGTTTGACAGAGACTCACTTGTTCTGGAATACAGTTCCACAGAGACTGACTTGTTCTGGAGTACAATTCCACAGAGAATGACTTGTTCTGGAGTACAATTCCACAGAGACAGACTTGTGCTGGGATACAGTTCCACAGACACTGACTTGTACTGGAGTACAGTTCCACAGACACTGACTTGTTCTGGTATACAGTTCCACAGAGACTGACTTGTTCTGTAGTACAATTCCACTGAGATCGACTTGTTTGGGATACAGTTCCACAGAGACTCACTTGTTCTGGAGTACAGTTCCACAGTGACAGACATGTGCTGGGATACAGTTCCACGGAGACTGACTTGTGCTGGGATACAGTTCCACAGAGACTGACTTTTTCTGGTATATAGTACCACAGAGACTGACTTGCTCTGGTATGCAGCTCCACAGAGACTGACTTGTTCTGGAGTACAGTTCCACAGAGACTGACTTGTTCTGCAGTACAGTTCCATAGAGACTGACTTGTGCTGGGATACAGTTCCATAGAGACTGACTTGTGCTGGGGTACATTTCCAAAGAGACTGACTTGCTCTGCAGTACATTTCCACAGAGACTGATTTGTTCTGGAGCACAGTTCCACAGAGAATGACTTGTTCTGGAATATAGTTTGACAGAGACTTACTTGTTCTGGGATACAGTTCCACAGAGACTGACTTGTTCTGGAGTACAGTTCCACAGAGACATACTTGTGCTGTGATACAGTTCCACGGAGACTGACTTGTGCTGGAGTACAGTTCCACAGAGACTGATTTCTTCTGCGATACAGTTCCACAGAGACGGACTTTTTCTGGTATATAGTACCACAGAGACAGACTTGTTCTGGAATACAGTTTGAGAGAGACTCACTTGTTCTGGAATACAGTTCCACAGAGACTGACTTGTGCTGGGATACAGTTCCACAGAGACTGATTTGTTCTGGAGTACAATTCCACAGAGACTGACTTGTTCTGGAATACAGTTTGGCAGAGAAACACTTGTTCTGGAATATAGTTCCACAGAGACTGACTTGCTCTGGAGTACAGTTCTACAAAGACTAACGTGTGCTGGGATACAGTTCCACAGAGACTGACTTGTACTGGGATACTGTTCCACAGAATTTGACTTGTGTTGGGATACAGTTCCACAGAGACTGACTTGCTCTGGAGTACAGTTCCACAAAGCCTAACCTGTGCTGGGATACAGTTCCACAGAGACTGATTTGTTCTGGAGTACAGTTCCACAGAGACTGGCCTGTTCTGGAATACAGTTTGACAGATACTCACTTGTTCTGGAATACAGTTCCACAGAGACTGACTTGCTCTGGAGTACAGTTCCACAAAGACTAACGTGTGCTGAGATACAGTTCCACAGAGACTGATTTGTTCTGGAGTACATTTCCTCAGATACCGACTTGCTCTGAAGTACAGTTCCAGAGAGACTGATTTGTTCTGGAGTACAGTTCCATAGAGACTGACTTGTGCTGGGATACAGTTCCACAGAGACTGATTTGTTCAGGAGTACAGTTCCGCAGAGACTGACTTGTTCTGCAGTACAGTTCCACTGTGACTGATTTGTTCCGGATTACAGTTCCTTATAGACTGACTTGTTCTGGATTACAGTTCCACAGAGACTGATTTGCTCTGGTGTACAGTTCCATATAGACTCACTTGTTCTGGAATACAGTTCCACAGAGACTGACTTGTTCTGGGATACAGTTCCACAGAAACCGACTTGTGCTGGAATACTGTTCCACAGAGACTGATTTGTTCTGGAGTACAGTTCCACAGAGACTGATTTGTTCTGGAGTACAATTCCACAGAGACTGACTTGTTCTGGAATACAGTTTGGCAGAAACACACTTGTTCTGAAATATAGTTCCACAGAGACTGACTTGCTCTGGAGTACAGTTCTACAAAGACTAACGTGTGCTGGGATACAGTTCCACAGAGACTGACTTGTACTGGGATACTGTTCCACAGAATTTGACTTGTGTTGGGATACAGTTCCACAGAGACTGACTTGCTCTGGAGTACAGTTCCACAAAGCCTAACCTGTGCTGGGATACAGTTCCACAGAGACTGATTTGTTCTGGAGTACAGTTCCACAGAGACTGACCTGTTCTGGAATACAGTTTGACAGATACTCACTTGTTCTGGAATACAGTTCCACAGAGACTGACTTGCTCTGGAGTACAGTTCCACAAAGACTAACGTGTGCTGAGATACAGTTCCACAGAGACTGATTTGTTCTGGAGTACATTTCCTCACATACCGACTTGCTGTGAAGTACAGTTCCAGAGAGACTGATTTGTTCTGGAGTACAGTTCCATAGAGACTGACCTGTGCTGGGATACAGTTCCACAGAGACTGATTTGTTCTGGAGTACAGTTCCGCAGAGACTGACTTGTTCTGCAGTACAGTTCCACTGTGACTGATTTGTTCTGGATTACAGTTCCTTATAGACTGACTTGTTCTGGATTACAGTTCCACAGAGACTGATTTGTTCTGGAGTACAGTTCCGTAGAGACTCACTTGTTCTGGAATACAGTTCCACAGAGACTGACTTGTTCTGGGATACAGTTCCACATAAACCGACTTGTGCTGGGATACAGTTCCACAGAGACTGATTTGTTCTGGAGTACAGTTCCACAGAGACAGACTTGTGCTGGGATACAGTTCCACGGAGACTGACTTGTGCTGGGATACAGTTCCACAGAGACTGATTTGTTCTGGAGTACAGTTCCACAGAGACTGACTTGTTCTGCAGTACAGTTCCACTGAGACTGATTTGTTCTGGAGTACAGTTCCTTATAGACTGACTTGTTCTGGATTACAGTTCCACAGAGACTGATTTGTTCTGGAGTACAGTTCCATGGAGACTCACTTGTTCTGGAATACAGTTCCACAGAGACTGACTTGTTCTGGGATACAGTTCCACAGAAACTGATTGTGCTGGGATACAGTTCCGCAGAGACATACTTTTTCTGGTACATAGTACCTCAGAGACTCACTTGTTCTGGAATACAGTTCCACAGTGACTGACTTGCTCTGGAGTACAGTTCCACAAAGACTAACTTGTTCTGGGATACAGTTCCACGGAGACTGATTTGTTCAGGAGTACAGTTCCACAGAGACTGACTTGTTCTGGCATACAGTTTGACAAAGACTCACTTGTTCTGGAATACAGTTCCACAGAGACTGATTTGTTCTGGAGTACAGTTCCAGAGAGACTGACATGTTCTGGAATACAGTTTGACAGAGACTCACTTGTTCTGGAATACAGTTCCACAGAGACTGACTTGTTCTGGAGTACAATTCCACAGAGAATGACTTGTTCTGGAGTACAATTCCACAGAGACAGACTTGTGCTGGGATACAGTTCCACAGACACTTACTTGTACTGGAGTACAGTTCCACAGAGACTGACTTGTTCTGTAGTACAATTCCACTGAGATTGACTTGTTTGGGATACAGTTCCACAGAGACTCACTTGTTCTGGAGTACAGTTCCACAGTGACAGACATGTGCTGGGATACAGTTCCACGGAGACTGACTTGTGCTGGGATACAGTTCCACAGAGACTGACTTTTTCTGGTATATAGTACCACAGAGACTGACTTGCTCTGGTATGCAGCTCCACAGAGACTGACTTGTTCTGGAGTACAGTTCCACAGAGACTGACTTGTTCTGCAGTACAGTTCCACAGAGACTGACTTGTTCTGGAGTCCAGTTCCATAGAGACTGACTTGTGCTGGGGTACAGTTCCACAGAGACTGATTTGTTCTGGAGTACATTTCCAAAGAGACTGACATTTTCTGCAGTACATTTCCACAGTGACTGATTTGTTCTGGAGTACAGTTCCAGAGAGACTGACATGTTCTGGAATACAGTTTGACAGAGACTCACTTGTTCTGGAATACAGTTCCACAGAGACTGATTTGCTCTGGAGTACAGTTCCACAAAGACAGACTTCTGCTGGGATACAGTTCCACAGAGACTGACTTGTTCTGGGATACAGTTCCACAGAGACTGATTTGTGCTGGGATACAGTTCCACAGAGACTGATTTGTTCTGGAGTACAGTTCCACAGAGACTGACTTGTTCTGCAGTACAGTTCCACAGAGACTGACTTGTTCTGGAGTCCAGTTCCATAGAGACTGACTTGTGCTGGGGTACAGTTCCACAGAGACTGATTTGTTCTGCAGTACAGTTCCACAGAGACTGACTTGTTCTGCAGTACAGTTCCACAGAGACTGACTTGTTCTGGAGTCCAGTTCCATAGAGACTGACTTGTGCTGGGCTACAGTTCCACAGTGACTGATTTGTTCTGGAGTACAGTTCTAGAGAGACTGACATGTTCTGGAATACAGTTTGACAGAGACTGACTTGTTCTGGAATACAGTTCCACAGAGACGGACTTGCTCTGGAGTACAGTTCCACAAAGACAGACTTCTGCTGGGATACAGTTCCACAGAGACTGACTTGTTCTGGGATACAGTTCCACAGTGACTGATTTGTTCTGGAGTACAGTTCCATAGAGAGTGACTTGTGCTGGGATACAGTTCCACAGAAACTGACTTGTGCTGGGATACAGATACACGGAGACTGATTTGTTCTGGAGTACAGTTCCACAGAGACTGACCTGTTGTGGAATAAAGTTTGACAGAGACTCACTTGTTCTGGAATACAGTTCCACAGAGACTGATTTGTTCTGGAGTACATTTCCTCAGATACTGACTTGTTCTGAAGTATAGTTCCAGAGAGACTGATTTGTTCTGGAGTACAGTTCCATAGAGACTGACTTGTGCTGGGATACAGTTCCACAGAGACTGATGTGTTCTGGAGTACAGTTCCATAGAGACTGACTTGTTCTGGATTACAGTTCCACAGATACTGATGTGTTCTGGAGTACAGTTCCATAGAGACTCACATGTTCTGGAATACAGTTCCACAGAGACTGACTTGTTCTGGGATACAGTTCCACAGAAACTGACTTGTGCTGGGATACAGTTCCACGGAGACTGACTTGCTCTGGAGTACAGTTCCACAAAGACTAACTTGTTCTGGGATACAGTTCCACGGAGACTGATTTGTTCAGGAGTACATTTCCACAGAGACTGACTTGTTCTGGCATACAGTTTGACAGAGACTCACTTGTTCTGCAATACAGTTCCACAGAGACTGATTTGTTCTGGAGTACAGTTCCAGAGATACTGACTTGTTCTGGAATACAGTTCCACAGAGACTGACTTGTTCTGGAGTACAGTTCCACAGAGAACGACTTGTTCTGGAGTACAATTCCACAGAGACAGACATGTGCCGGGATACATTTCCACAGACACTGACTTGTACTGGAGTACAGTTCCACAGACACTGACTTGTTCTGGTATACAGTTCCACAGAGACTGACTTGTTCTGTAGTACAATTCCACTGAGATTGACTTGTTTGGGATACAGTTCCACAGAGACTCACTTGTTCTGGAGTACAGTTCCACAGAGACAGACTTGTGCTGGGATACAGTTCCACAGAGACTCACTTGTTCTGGAGTACAGTTCCACAGAGACAGACATGTGCTGGGATACAGCTCCACAGAGACTGACTTGTTCTGGAGTACGGTTCCAGAGACACTGACTTGTTCTGGAGGACAGTTCCACAGACACAAAATTGTTCTGGGATACAGTTCCACAGAGACTGATTTGTTCTGGAGTGCAGTTTGACAGAGACTGACTTGTTCTGTAGTACAATTCCACTGAGATTGACTTGTTTGGGATACAGTTCCACAGAGACTCACTTGTTCTGGAGTACAGTTCCACAGTGACAGACATGTGCTGGGATACAGTTCCACGGAGACTGACTTGTGCTGGGATACAGTTCCACAGAGACTGACTTTTTCTGGTATATAGTACCACAGAGACTGACTTGCTCTGGTATGCAGCTCCACAGAGACTGACTTGTTCTGGAGTACTGTACCAGAGACACTGACTTGTTCTGGGATACATTTCCACAGAGACTGATTTGTTCTGGAGTACAGTTCCACAGAGACTGACTTGTTCTGGAGTACAGTTCCACAGAGACTGACTTGTTCTGGAGTCCAGTTCCATAGAGACTGACTTGTGCTGGGGTACAGTTCCACAGAGACTGATTTGTTCTGGAGTACATTTCCAAAGAGACTGACTTTTTCTGCAGTACATTTCCACAGTGACTGATTTGTTCTGGAGTACAGTTCCAGAGATACTGACATGTTCTGGAATACAGTTTGACAGAGACTCACTTGTTCTGGAATACAGTTCCACAGAGACTGACTTGCTCTGGAGTACAGTTCCACAAAGACAGACCTCTGCTGGGATACAGTTCCACAGAGACTGATTTGTTCTGGAGTACATTTCCTCAGATACTGACTTGTTCTGAAGTACAGTTCCAGAGAGACTGATTTGTTCTGGAGTACAGTTCCATAGAGACTGACTTGTGCTGGGATACAGTTCCACAGAGACTGATTTGTTCTGGAGTTCTGTTCCACAGAGACTGACTTGTGCTGCAGTATAGTTCCACTGAGACTGATTTGTTCTGGAGTACAATTCCACAGAGACTCACTTGTTCTGGAATACAGTTCCACAGAGACTGACTTGTTCTGGGATACAGTTCCACAGAAACTGACTTGTGCTGGGATACAGTTCCATGGAGACTGATTTGTTCTGGAGTACAGTTCCACAGAGACTGACCTGTTGTGGAATAAAGTTTGACAGAGACTCACTTGTTCTGGAATACAGTTCCACAGAGACTGATTTGTTCTGGAGTACATTTCCTCAGATACTGACTTGTTCTGAAGTACAGTTCCAGAGAGACTGATTTGTTCTGGAGTACAGTTCCATAGAGAATGACTTGTTCTGGAGTACAGTTCCACAGAGACAGACTTGTTCTGGAATACAGGTCCACAGAGACTGACTTGTTCTGGTATATAGTACCACAGAGACTGACTTGCTCTGGTATGCAGCTCCACGGAGAGTGACTTGTTCCGGAGTACTGTTCCAGAGACACTGACTTGTTCTGGAGTACAGTTCCACAGACACAGACTTGTTCTGGGATACAGTTCCACAGAGACTGATTTGTTCTGGAGTACAGTTCCACAGAGACTGACTTGTTCTGGAGTACAGTTCCAAAGAGACTGACTTGTTCTGCAGTCCAGTTCCACAGAGAATGACTTGTTCTGGAGTACAATTCCACAGAGACTGACTTGTTCTGGGATGCAGTTCCACAGAGACTGACTTGTGCTGGGATACAGTTCCACAGAGACTGATTTGTTCTGGAGCACAGTTCCACATAGAATGACTTGTTCTGGAATATAGTTTGACAGTTCCACAGAGATTGACTTGTTCTGGAGTACAGTTCCACAGAGACATACTTGTGCTGTGATACAGTTCCATGGAGACTGACTTGTTCTGGAGTACAATTCCACAGAGACTGACTTGTTCTGGGATACAGTTCCACAGAGACTGACTTGTGCTGGGATACAGTTCCACAGAGATTGATTTGTTCTGGAGCACAGTTCCACAGAGAATGACTTGTTCTGGACAATAGTTCCACAGAGACTGACTAGTTCCGGAATACAGTTCCAGAGACTGATTTGTTCTGGAGTACAGTTCCACAGAGTCTGACTTGTTCTGGAATACAGTTTGACAGAGGCTCATTTGTTCTTCAATACAGTTCCGCGGAGACTGACTTGTGCTGGGATACAGTTCCACACAGACTGACTTGTTCTGGAGTGCTGTTCCACAGACACAGACTTGTTCTGGGATACAGTTCCACAGAGACTGAATTGTTCTGGTATACAGCTCCACAGAGACGGACTTGTTCTTGAGTACTGTTCCACAGACACTGACTTGATCTGGACTACAGTTCCACAGACACAGACTTGTTCTGGAATACAGTTCCACAGAGACTGACTTGTTCTGCAGTACAGTTCCACAGAGACTGACTTGTTCTGGAGTACAGTTCCACAGTGACAGACATGTGCTGGGATACAGTTCCACGGAGACTGACTTGTGCTGGGATACAGTACCACAGAGACTGACTTTTTCTGGTATATAGTACCACAGAGACTGACTTGCTCTGGTATGCAGCTCCACAGACACTGACTTGTTCTGGAGTACTGTACCAGAGACACTGACTTGTTCTGGGATACTTTTGCACAGAGACTGATTTGTTCTGGAGTACAGTTCCACAGAGACTGACTTGTTCTGCAGTACAGTTCCACAGAGACTGACATGTTCTGGAGTCCAGTTCCATAGAGACTGACTTGTTCTGGAGTACAATTCCACAGAGACTGACTTGTTCTGGGATGCAGTTCCACAGAGACTGACTTGTGCTGGAATACAGTTCCACAGAGACTGATTTGTTCTGGAGCACAGTTCCACAGAGAATGACTTGTTCTGGAATATAGTTTGACAGAGACTGACTTGTTCTGGGATACAGTTCCACAGAGATTGACTTGTTCTGGAGTACAGTTCCACAGAGACATACTTGTGCTGTGATACAGTTCCATGGAGACTGACTTGTTCTGGAGTACAATTCCACAGAGACTGACTTGTTCTGGAGTCCAGTTCCATAGAGACTGACTTGTGCTGGGGTACAGTTCCACAGAGACTGATTTGTTCTGGAGTACATTTCCAAAGAGACTGACCTTTTCTGCAGTACATTTCCACACTGACTGATTTGTTCTGGAGTACAGTTCCAGAGAGACTGACATGTTCTGGAATACAGTTTCACAGAGACTCACTTGTTCTGGAATACAGTTCCACAGAGACTGACTTCTGCTGGGATACAGTTCCACAGAGACTGACTTGTTCTGGGATACATTTCCACAGCGACTGACTTGCTCTGCAGTACATTTCCACAGAGACTGATTTGTTCTGGAGCACAGTTCCACAAAGACAGACTTCTGCTGGGATGCAGTTCCACAGAGACTGACTTGTTCTGGGATACAGTTCCACAGCACCTGACTTGCTCTGCAGTACTTTTCCACAGAGACTGATTTGTTCTGGAGCACAGTTCCACAGAGAATGCCTTGTTCTGGAATATAGTTTGACAGAGACTTACTTGTTCTGGGATACAGTTCCACAGAGACTGACTTGTTCTGGAGTACAGTTCCACAGAGACATACTTGTGCTGTGATACAGTTCCATGGAGACTGACTTGTGCTGGAGTACAGTTCCACAGAGACTGATTTCTTCTGCGATACAGTTCCACAGAGACTGACTTTTTCTGGTATATAGTACCACAGAGACGGACTTGTTCTGGAATACAGTTTGAGAGAGACTCACTTGTTCTGGAATACAGTTCCACGGAGACTGACTTGTGCTGGGATACAGTTCCACAGAGACTGATTTGTTCTGGAGTACAATTCCACAGAGACTGACTTGTTCTGGAATACAGTTTGGCAGAGACTCACGTGTTCTGGAATATAGTTCCACAGAGACTGACTTGCTCTGGAGTACAGTTCTACAAAGACTAACTTGTGCTGGGATACAGTTCCACAGAGACTGACTTGTACTGGGATACTGTTCCACAGAATCTGACTTGTGTTGGGATACAGTTCCACAGAGACTGACTTGCTCTGGAGTACAGTTCCACAAAGACTAACCTGTGCTGGGATACAGTTCCACAGAGACTGATTTGTTCTGGAGTACAGTTCCACAGAGACTGACCTGTTCTGGAATACAGTTTGACAGATACTCACTTGTTCTGGAATACAGTTCCACAGAGACTGACTTGCTCTGGAGTACAGTTCCACAAAGACTAACGTGTGCTGGGATACAGTTCCACAGAGACTGATTTGTTCTGGAGTACAGTTCCACAGAGACTGACCTGTTCTGGAATACAGTTTGACAGATACTCACTTGTTCTGGAGTACAGTTCCACAGAGACTGACTTGCTCTGGAGTACAGTTCCACAAAGACTAACCTGTGCTGGGATACAGTTCCACAGAGACTGATTTGTTCTGGAGTACAGTTCCACAGAGACTGACTTGCTCTGCAGTACATTTCCACAGAGACTGATTTGTTCTGGAGCACAGTTCCACAGAGACTGACTTGTTCTGGGATACAGTTCCACAGCAACTGACTTGCTCTGCAGTACTTTTCCACAGAGACTGATTTGTTCTGGAGCACAGTTCCACAGAGAATGCCTTGTTCTGGAATATATTTTGACAGAGACTTACTTGTTCTGGGATACAGTTCCACAGAGACTGACTTGTTCTGGAGTACAGTTCCACAGAGACATACTTGTGCTGTGATACAGTTCCATGGAGACTGACTTGTGCTGGAGTACAGTTCCACAGAGACTGATTTCTTCTGCGATACAGTTCCACAGAGACTGACTTTTTCTGGTATATAGTACCACAGAGACGGACTTGTTCTGGAATACAGTTTGAGAGAGACTCACTTGTTCTGGAATACAGTTCCACAGAGACTGACTTGTGCTGGGATACAGTTCCACAGAGACTGATTTGTTCTGGAGTACAATTCCACAGAGACTGACTTGTGCTGTGATACAGTTCCATGGAGACTGACTTGTGCTGGAGTACAGTTCCACAGAGACTGATTTCTTCTGCGATACAGTTCCACAGAGACTCACGTGTTCTGGAATATAGTTCCACAGAGACTGACTTGCTCTGGAGTACAGTTCTACAAAGACTAACTTGTGCTGGGATACAGTTCCACAGAGACTGACTTGTACTGGGATACTGTTCCACAGAATCTGACTTGTGTTGGGATACAGTTCCACAGAGACTGACTTGCTCTGGAGTACAGTTCCACAAAGACTAACCTGTGCTGGGATACAGTTCCACAGAGACTGATTTGTTCTGGAGTACAGTTCCACAGAGACTGACCTGTTCTGGAATACAGTTTGACAGATACTCACTTGTTCTGGAATACAGTTCCACAGAGACTGATTTGTTCTGGAGTACAGTTCCACAGAGACTGACCTGTTCTGGAATACTGTTTGACAGATACTCACTTGTTCTGGAATACAGTTCCACAGAGACTGACTTGCTCTGGAGTACAGTTCCACAAAGACTAACGTGTGCTGAGATACAGTTCCACAGAGACTGATTTGTTCTGGAGTACATTTCCTCAGATACCGACTTGCTCTGAAGTACAGGTCCAGAGAGACTGATTTGTTCTGGAGTACAGTTCCATAGAGACTGACTTGTGCTGGGATACAGTTCCACAGAGACTGACTTGTTCTGCAGTACAGTTCCACTGTGACTGATTTGTTCTGGAGTACAGTTCCTTGTAGACTGCCTTGTTCTGGATTACAGTTCCACAGAGACTGATTTGTTCTGGAGTACAGTTCCACAGAGACAGACTTGTGCTGGGATACAGTTCCACGGAGACTGACTTGTGCTGGGATACAGTTCCACAGAGACTGATTTGTTCTGCTGTACAGTTCCACAGAGACTGACTTGTTCTGCAGTACAGTTCCACTGAGACTGATTTGTTCTGGAGTACAGTTCGTTATAGACTGACTTGTTCTGGATTACAGTTCCACAGAGACTGACTTGTTCTGGGATACAGTTCCACAGAAACCGGCTTGTGCTGGGATACAGTTCCACAGAGACTGATTTGTTCTGGAGTACAGTTCCACAGAGACAGACTTGTGCTGGGATACAGTTCCACGGAGACTGACTTGTGCTGGGATACAGTTCCACAGAGACTTACTTTTTCTGGTACATAGTACCTCAGAGAATCACTTGTTCTGGAATACAGTTCCACGGAGACTGACTTGCTCTGGAGTACAGTTCCACAAAGTCTAACTTGTTCTGGGATACAGTTCCACGGAGACTGATTTGTTCAGGAGTACAGTTCCACAGAGACTGACTTGTTCTGGCATACAGTTTGACAGAGACTCACTTGTTCTGGAATACAGTTCCACAGAGACGGATTTGTTCTGGAGTACAGTTCCAGGGAGACTGACATGTTCTGGAATACAGTTTGACAGAGACTCACTTGTTCTGGAATACAGTTCCACAGAGACTGACTTGTTCTGGAGTACAATTCCACAGAGAATGACTTGTTCTGGAGTACAATTCCACAGAGACAGACTTGTGCTGGGATACAGTTCCACAGACACTTACTTGTACTGGAGTACAGTTCCACAGACACTGACTTCTTCTGGTATACAGTTCCACAGAGACTGACTTGTTCTGTAGTACAATTCCACTGAGATTGACTTGTTTGGGATACAGTTCCACAGAGACTCACTTGTTCTGGAGTACAGTTCCACAGTGACAGACATGTGCTGGGATACAGTTCCACGGAGACTGACTTGTGCTGGGATACAGTTCCACAGAGACTGACTTTTTCTGGTATATAGTACCACAGAGACTGACTTGCTCTGGTATGCAGCTCCACAGACACTGACTTGTTCTGGAGTACTGTACCAGAGACACTGACTTGTTCTGGGATACTTTTCCACAGAGACTGATTTGTTCTGGAGTACAGTTCCACAGAGACTGACTTGTTCTGCAGTACAGTTCCACAGAGACTGACTTGTTCTGGAATACAGTTTGGCAGAGACTCACGTGTTCTGGAATATAGTTCCACAGAGACTGACTTGCTCTGGAGTACAGTTCTACAAAGACTAACTTGTGCTGGGATACAGTTCCACAGAGACTGACTTGTACTGGGATACTGTTCCACAGAATCTGACTTGTGTTGGGATACAGTTCCACAGAGACTGACTTGCTCTGGAGTACAGTTCCACAAAGACTAACCTGTGCTGGGATACAGTTCCACAGAGACTGATTTGTTCTGGAGTACAGTTCCACAGAGACTGACCTGTTCTGGAATACAGTTTGACAGATACTCACTTGTTCTGGAATACAGTTCCACAGAGACTGACTTGCTCTGGAGTACAGTTCCACAAAGACTAACGTGTGCTGAGATACAGTTCCACAGAGACTGATTTGTTCTGGAGTACATTTCCTCAGATACCGACTTGCTCTGAAGTACAGTTCCAGAGAGACTGATTTGTTCTGGAGTACAGTTCCATAGAGACTGACTTGTGCTGGGATACAGTTCCACAGAGACTGATTTGTTCTGGAGTACAGTTCCACAGAGACTGACCTGTTCTGCAGTACAGTTCCACTGTGACTGATTTGTTCTGGAGTACAGTTCCACAGAGACTGATTTGTTCTGGAGTACAGTTCCATAGAGACTCACTTGTTCTGGAATACAGTTCCACAGAGACTGACTTGTTCTGGGATACAGTTCCACTGAAACTGGCTTGTGCTGGGATACAGTTCCACAGAGACTGATTTGTTCTGGAGTACAGTTCCACAGAGACAGACTTGTGCTGGGATACAGTTCCATGGAGACTGACTTGTGCTGGGATACAGTTCCACAGAGACTGATTTGTTCTGGAGTACAGTTCCACAGAGACTGACTTGTTCTGCAGTACAGTTCCACTGAGACTGATTTGTTCTGGAGTACAGTTCGTTATAGACTGACTTGTTCTGGATTACAGTTCCACAGAGACTGGTTTGTTCTGGAGTACAGTTCCATAGAGACTTACTTGTTCTGGAATACAGTTCCACAGAGACTGATTTGTTCTGGAGTACAGTTCCACAGAGACTGACCTGTGCTGGGATACAGTTCCATAGAGACTGACTTGTGTTGGGATACAGTTCCACAGAGACTTACTTTTTCTGGTACATAGTACCTCAGAGACTCACTTGTTCTGGAATACAGTTCCACGGAGACTGACTTGCTCTGGAGTACAGTTCCACAAAGACTAACTTGTTCTGGGATACAGTTCCACGGAGACTGATTTGTTCAGGAGTACAGTTCCACAGAGACTGACTTGTTCTGGCATACAGTTTGACAGAGACTCACTTGTTCTGGAATACAGTTCCACAGAGACGGATTTGTTCTGGAGTACAGTTCCAGGGAGACTGACATGTTCTGGAATACAGTTTGACAGAGACTCACTTGTTCTGGAATGCAGTTCCACAGAGAATGACTTGTTCTGGAGTACAATTCCACAGAGAATGACTTGTTCTGGAGTACAATTCCACAGAGACAGACTTGTGCTGGGATACAGTTCCACAGACACTTACTTGTACTGGAGTACAGTTCCACAGACACTGACTTGTTCTGGTATACAGTTCCACAGAGACTGACTTGTTCTGTAGTACAATTCCAGTGAGATTGACTTGTTTGGGATACAGTTCCACAGAGACTCACTTGTTCTGGAGTACAGTTCCACAGTGACAGACATGTGCTGGGATACAGTTCCACGGAGACTGACTTGTGCTGGGATACAGTTCCACAGAGACTGACTTTTTCTGGTATATAGTACCACAGAGACTGACTTGCTCTGGTATGCAGCTCCACAGACACTGTCTTGTTCTGGAGTACTGTACCAGAGACACTGACTTGTTCTGGGATACTTTTCCACAGAGACTGATTTGTTCTGGAGTACAGTTCCACAGAGACTGACTTGTTCTGCAGTACAGTTCCACAGAGACTGACTTGTTCTGGAGTCCAGTTCCATAGAGACTGACTTGTGCTGGGGTACAGTTCCACAGAGACTGACTTGTTCTGGGATACAGTTCCACAGAAACTGAATTGTGCTGGGATACAGTTCCACGGAGACAGAATTTCTCTGGAGTACAGTTCCACAAAGACTAACTTGTTCTGGGATACAGTTCCACGGAGACTGTTTTGTTCAGGAGTACAGTTTCACAGAGACTGACTTGTTCTGGCTTACAGTTTGACAGAGACTCACTTGTTCTGGAATACAGTTCCACAGAGACTGATTTGTTCTGGAGTACAGTTCCAGAGATACTGACTTGTTCTGGAATACAGTTCGACAGAGACTGACTTGTTCTGGAGTACAGTTCCACAGAGAATGACTTGTTCTGGAGTACAATTCCACAGAGACAGACATGTGCCGGGATACATTTCCACAGACACTGACTTGTACTGGAGTACAGTTCCACAGACACTGACTTGTTCTGGTATACAGTTCCACAGAGACTGACTTGTTCTGTAGTACAATTCCACTGAGATTGACTTGTTTGGGATACAGTTCCACAGAGACTCACTTGTTCTGGAGTACAGTTCCACAGAGACAGACTTGTGCTGGGATACAGTTCCACAGAGACTCACTTGTTCTGGAGTACAGTTCCACAGAGACAGACTTGTGCTGGGATACAGTTCCACGGAGACTGACTTGTGCTGGGATACAGTTCCACAGAGACTGACTTTTTCACGTATATAGTACCACAGAGACTGACTTGCTCTGGTATACAGCTCCACAGAGACTGACTTGTTCTGGAGTACTGTTCCAGAGACACTGACTTCTTCTGGAGGACAGTTCCACAGACACAGAATTGTTCTGGGATACAGTTCCACAGAGACTGATTTGTTCTGGAGTACAGTTCCACAGAGACTGATTTGTTCTGGAGTACAGTTCCATAGAGACTCATTTGTTCTGGAATACAGTTCCACAGAGACTGACTTGTTCTGGGATACAGTTCCACAGAAACTGGCTTGTGCTGGGATACAGTTCCACAGAGACTGATTTGTTCTGGAGTACAGTTCCACAGAGACAGACTTGTGCTGGGATACAGTTCCACGGAGACTGACTTGTGCTGGGATACAGTTCCACAGAGACTGATTTGTTCTGGAGTACAGTTCCACAGAGACTGACTTGTTCTGCAGTACAGTTCCACTGAGACTGATTTGTTCTGGAGTACAGTTCGTTATAGACTGACTTGTTCTGGATTACAGTTCCACAGAGACTGGTTTGTTCTGGAGTACAGTTCCATAGAGACTTACTTGTTCTGGAATACAGTTCCACAGAGACTGATTTGTTCTGGAGTACAGTTCCACAGAGACTGACCTGTGCTGGGATACAGTTCCATAGAGACTGACTTGTGTTGGGATACAGTTCCACAGAGACTTACTTTTTCTGGTACATAGTACCTCAGAGACTCACTTGTTCTGGAATACAGTTCCACGGAGACTGACTTGCTCTGGAGTACAGTTCCACAAAGACTAACTTGTTCTGGGATACAGTTCCACGGAGACTGATTTGTTCAGGAGTACAGTTCCACAGAGACTGACTTGTTCTGGCATACAGTTTGACAGAGACTCACTTGTTCTGGAATACAGTTCCACAGAGACTGATTTGTTCTGGAGTACAGTTCCAGAGAGACTGACATGTTCTGGAATACAGTTTGACAGAGACTCACTTGTTCTGGAATGCAGTTCCACAGAGACTGACTTGTTCTGGAGTACAATTCCACAGAGAATGACTTGTTCTGGAGTACAATTCCACAGAGACAGACTTGTGCTGGGATACAGTTCCACAGACACTTACTTGTACTGGAGTACAGTTCCACAGACACTGACTTGTTCTGGTATACAGTTCCACAGAGACTGACTTGTTCTGTAGTACAATTCCAGTGAGATTGACTTGTTTGGGATACAGTTCCACAGAGACTCACTTGTTCTGGAGTACAGTTCCACAGTGACAGACATGTGCTGGGATACAGTTCCACAGAGACTGACTTGTGCTGGGATACAGTTCCACAGAGACTGACTTTTTCTGGTATATAGTACCACAGAGACTGACTTGCTCTGGTATGCAGCTCCACAGACACTGACTTGTTCTGGAGTACTGTACCAGAGACACTGACTTGTTCTGGGATACTTTTCCACAGAGACTGATTTGTTCTGGAGTACAGTTCCACAGAGACTGACTTGTTCTGCAGTACAGTTCCACAGAGACTGACTTGTTCTGGAGTCCAGTTCCATAGAGACAGACTTGTGCTGGGATACAGTTCCCCAGAGACTCACTTGTTCTGGAGTACAGTTCCACAGAGACAGACTTGTGCTGGGATACAGTTCCACAGAGACTGACTTGTTCTGGGATACAGTTCCACAGAAACTGAATTGTGCTGGGATACAGTTCCACGGAGACTGAATTTCTCTGGAGTACAGTTCCACAAAGACTAACTTGTTCTGGGATACAGTTCCACGGAGACTGTTTTGTTCAGGAGTACAGTTTCACAGAGACTGACTTGTTCTGGCTTACAGTTTGACAGAGACTCACTTGTTCTGGAATACAGTTCCACAGAGACTGATTTGTTCTGGAGTACAGTTCCAGAGATACTGACTTGTTCTGGAATACAGTTCCACAGAGACTGACTTGTTCTGGAGTACAGTTCCACAGAGAATGACTTGTTCTGGAGTACAATTCCACAGAGACAGACATGTGCCGGGATACATTTCCACAGACACTGACTTGTACTGGAGTACAGTTCCACAGACACTGACTTGTTCTGGTATACAGTTCCACAGAGACTGACTTGTTCTGTAGTACAATTCCACTGAGATTGACTTGTTTGGGATACAGTTCCACAGAGACTCACTTGTTCTGGAGTACAGTTCCACAGAGACAGACTTGTGCTGGGATACAGTTCCCCAGAGACTCACTTGTTCTGGAGTACAGTTCCACAGAGACAGACTTGTGCTGGGATACAGTTCCACGGAGACTGACTTGTGCTGGGATACAGTTCCACAGAGACTGACATTTTCACGTATATAGTACCACAGAGACTGACTTGCTCTGGTATACAGCTCCACAGAGACTGACTTGTTCTGGAGTACTGTTCCAGAGACACTGACTTGTTCTGGAGGACAGTTCCACAGACACAGAATTGTTCTGGGATACAGTTCCACAGAGACTGTTTTGTTCAGGAGTACATTTTCACAGAGACTGACTTGTTCTGGCTTACAGTTTGACAGAGACTCACTTGTTCTGGAATACAGTTCCACAGAGACTGACTTGTTCTGGAGTACAGTTCCACAGAGAATGACTTGTTCTGGAGTACAATTCCACAGAGACAGACATGTGCCGGGATACATTTCCACAGACACTGACTTGTACTGGAGTACAGTTCCACAGACACTGACTTGTTCTGGTATACAGTTCCACAGAGACTGACTTGTTCTGTAGTACAATTCCACTGAGATTGACTTCTTTGGGATACAGTTCCACAGAGACTCACTTGTTCTGGAGTACAGTTCCACAGAGACAGACTTGTGCTGGGATACAGTTCCACAGAGACTCACTTGTTCTGGAGTACAGTTCCACAGAGACAGACTTGTGCTGGGATACAGTTCCACGGAGACTGACTTGTGCTGGGATACAGTTCCACAGAGACTGACTTTTTCACGTATATAGTACCACAGAGACTGACTTGCTCTGGTATACAGCTCCACAGAGACTGACTTGTTCTGGAGTACTGTTCCAGAGACACTGACTTCTTCTGGAGGACAGTTCCACAGACACAGAATTGTTCTGGGATACAGTTCCACAGAGACTGATTTGTTCTGGAGTACAGTTCCACAGAGACTGATTTGTTCTGGAGTACAGTTCCATAGAGACTCACTTGTTCTGGAATACAGTTCCACAGAGACTGACTTGTTCTGGGATACAGTTCCACAGAAACTGGCTTGTGCTGGGATACAGTTCCACAGAGACTGATTTGTTCTGGAGTACAGTTCCACAGAGACAGACTTGTGCTGGGATACAGTTCCACGGAGACTGACTTGTGCTGGGATACAGTTCCACAGAGACTGATTTGTTCTGGAGTACAGTTCCACAGAGACTGACTTGTTCTGCAGTACAGTTCCACTGAGACTGATTTGTTCTGGAGTACAGTTCGTTATAGACTGACTTGTTCTGGATTACAGTTCCACAGAGACTGGTTTGTTCTGGAGTACAGTTCCATAGAGACTTACTTGTTCTGGAATACAGTTCCACAGAGACTGATTTGTTCTGGAGTACAGTTCCACAGAGACTGACCTGTGCTGGGATACAGTTCCATAGAGACTGACTTGTGTTGGGATACAGTTCCACAGAGACTTACTTTTTCTGGTACATAGTACCTCAGAGACTCACTTGTTCTGGAATACAGTTCCACGGAGACTGACTTGCTCTGGAGTACAGTTCCACAAAGACTAACTTGTTCTGGGATACAGTTCCACGGAGACTGATTTGTTCAGGAGTACAGTTCCACAGAGACTGACTTGTTCTGGCATACAGTTTGACAGAGACTCACTTGTTCTGGAATACAGTTCCACAGAGACTGATTTGTTCTGGTGTACAGTTCCAGAGAGACTGACATGTTCTGGAATACAGTTTGACAGAGACTCACTTGTTCTGGAATGCAGTTCCACAGAGACTGACTTGTTCTGGAGTACAATTCCACAGAGAATGACTTGTTCTGGAGTACAATTCCACAGAGACAGACTTGTGCTGGGATACAGTTCCACAGACACTTACTTGTACTGGAGTACAGTTCCACAGAGACTGACTTGTTCTGAGATACAGTTCCACAGAGACTGACTTGTTCTGTAGTACAATTCCAGTGAGATTGACTTGTTTGGGATACAGTTCCACAGAGACTCACTTGTTCTGGAGTACAGTTCCACAGTGACAGACATGTGCTGGGATACAGTTCCACGGAGACTGACTTGTGCTGGGATACAGTTCCACAGAGACTGACGTTTTCTGGTATATAGTACCACAGAGACTGACTTGCTCTGGTATGCAGCTCCACAGACACTGACTTGTTCTGGAGTACTGTACCAGAGACACTGACTTGTTCTGGGATACTTTTCCACAGAGACTGATTTGTTCTGGAGTACAGTTCCACAGAGACTGACTTGTTCTGCAGTACAGTTCCACAGAGACTGACTTGTTCTGGAGTCCAGTTCCATAGAGACTGACTTGTGCTGGGGTACAGTTCCACAGAGACTGACTTGTTCTGGGATACAGTTCCACAGAAACTGAATTGTGCTGGGATACAGTTCCACGGAGACTGAATTTCTCTGGAGTACAGTTCCACAAAGACTAACTTGTTCTGGGATACAGTTCCACGGAGACTGTTTTGTTCAGGAGTACAGTTTCACAGAGACTGACTTGTTCTGGCTTACAGTTTGACAGAGACTCACTTGTTCTGGAATACAGTTCCACAGAGACTGATTTGTTCTGGAGTACAGTTCCAGAGATACTGACTTGTTCTGGAATACAGTTCCACAGAGACTGACTTGTTCTGGAGTACAGTTCCACAGAGAATGACTTGTTCTGGAGTACAATTCCACAGAGACAGACATGTGCCGGGATACATTTCCACAGACACTGACTTGTACTGGAGTACAGTTCCACAGACACTGACTTGTTCTGGTATACAGTTCCACAGAGACTGACTTGTTCTGTAGTACAATTCCACTGAGATTGACTTGTTTGGGATACAGTTCCACAGAGACTCACTTGTTCTGGAGTACAGTTCCACAGAGACAGACTTGTGCTGGGATACAGTTCCACAGAGACTCACTTGTTCTGGAGTACAGTTCCACAGAGACAGACTTGTGCTGGGATACAGTTCCACGGAGACTGACATGTGCTGGGATACAGTTCCACAGAGACTGACATTTTCACGTATATAGTACCACAGAGACTGACTTGCTCTGGTATACAGCTCCACAGAGACTGACTTGTTCTGGAGTACTGTTCCAGAGACACTGACTTGTTCTGGAGGACAGTTCCACAGACACAGAATTGTTCTGGGATACAGTTCCACAGAGACTGATTTGTTCTGGAGTACAGTTCCAGAGATACTGACTTGTTCTGGAATACAGTTCCACAGAGACTGACTTGTTCTGGAGTACAGTTCCACAGAGAATGACTTATTCTGGAGTACAATTCCACAGAGACAGACATGTGCCGGGATACATTTCCACAGACACTCACTTGTTCTGGAGTACAGTTCCACAGAGACAGACTTGTGCTGGGATACAGTTCCACGGAGACTGACTTGTGCTGGGATACAGTTCCACAGAGACTGATTTGTTCTGGAGTACAGTTCCACAGAGACTGACCTGTTGTGGAATAAACTTTGACAGAGACTCACTTGTTCTGGAATACAGTTCCACAGAGACTGATTTGTTCTGGAGTACAGTTCCATAGAGACTTACTTGTTCTGGAATACAGTTCCATAGAGACTGACTTGTGCTGGTATACAGTTCCACAGAGACCGATTTGTTCTGGAGTTCAGTTCCACAGAGACTGACTTGTTCTGCAGTATAGTTCCACTGAGACTGATTTGTTCTGGAGTACAGTTCCATAGAGACTGACTTGTTCTGGATTACAGTTCCACAGAGACTGGCTTGTTCTGGAGTACAGTTCCACAGAGAATGACTTGTTCTGGAGTACAATTCCACAGAGACAGACATGTGCCGGGATATATTTCCACAGACACTGACTTGTAATGGAATACAGTTCCACAGACACTGACTTGTTCTGGTATACAGTTCCACAGAGACTGATTTGTTCTGGTGTACAGTTCCACAGAGACTGACTTCTGCTGGGATACAGTTCCACAGAGACTGACTTGTTCTGGGATACAGTTCCACAGCGACTGACTTGCTCTGCAGTACATTTCCACAGAGACTGATTTGTTCTGGAGTACAGTTCCATAGAGACTCACTTGTTCTGGAATACAGTTCCACAGAGACTGATTTGTTCTGGAGTACAGTTCCATAGAGACTTACTTGTTCTGGTATACAGTTCCACAGAGACTGACTTCTGCTGGGATACAGTTCCACAGAGACTGACTTGTTCTGGGATACAGTTCCACAGCGACTGACTTGCTCTGCAGTACATTTCCACAGAGACTGATTTGTTCTGGAGCACAGTTCCACAAAGACAGACTTCTGCTGGGATACAGTTCCACAGAGACTGACTTGTTCTGGGATACAGTTCCACAGCGACTGACTTGCTCTGCAGTACTTTTCCACAGAGACTGATTTGTTCTGGAGCACAGTTCCACAGAGAATGACTTGTTCTGGAATATAGTTTGACAGAGACTGACTTGTTCTGGGATACAGTTCCACAGAGACTGACTTGTTCTGGAGTACAGTTCCACAGAGACATACTTGTGCTGTGATACAGTTCCACGGAGACTGACTTGTGCTGGAGTACAGTTCCACAGAGACTGATTTCTTCGGCGATACAGTTCCACAGAGACTGACTTTTTCTGGTATATAGTACCACAGAGACGGACTTGTTCTGGAATACAGTTTGAGAGAGACTCACTTGTTCTGGAATACAGTTCCACAGAGACTGACTTGTGCTGGGATACAGTTCCACAGAGACTGATTTGTTCTGGAGTACAATTCCACAGAGACTGACTTGTTCTGGAATACAGTTTGGCAGAGACTCACGTGTTCTGGAATATAGTTCCACAGAGACTGACTTGCTCTGGAGTACAGTTCTACAAAGACTAACTTGTGCTGGGATACAGTTCCACAGAGACTGACTTGTACTGGGATACTGTTCCACAGAATCTGACTTGTGTTGGGATACAGTTCCACAGAGACTGACTTGCTCTGGAGTACAGTTCCACAAAGACTAACCTGTGCTGGGATACAGTTCCACAGAGACTGATTTGTTCTGAAGTACATTTCCACAGAGACTGACCTGTTCTGGAATACAGTTTGACAGATACTCACTTGTTCTGGAATACAGTTCCACAGAGACTGACTTGCTCTGGAGTACAGTTCCACAAAGACTAACCTGTGCTGGGATACAGTTCCACAGAGACTGATTTGTTCTGAAGTACAGTTCCACAGAGACTGACCTGTTCTGGAATACAGTTTGACAGATACTCACTTGTTCTGGAATACAGTTCCACAGAGACTGACTTGCTCTGGAGTACAGTTCTACAAAGACTAACTTGTGCTGGGATACAGTTCCACAGAGACTGACTTGTACTGGGATACTGTTCCACAGAATCTGACTTGTGTTGGGATACAGTTCCACAGAGACTGACTTGCTCTGGAGTACAGTTCCACAAAGACTAACCTGTGCTGGGATACAGTTCCACAGAGACTGATTTGTTCTGAAGTACAGTTCCACAGAGACTGACCTGTTCTGGAATACAGTTTGACAGATACTCACTTGTTCTGGAATACAGTTCCACAGAGACTGACTTGCTCTGGAGTACAGTTCCACAAAGACTAACGTGTGCTGAGATACAGTTCCACAGAGACTGATTTGTTCTGGAGTTCATTTCCTCAGATACCGACTTGCTCTGAAGTACAGTTCCAGAGAGACTGATTTGTTCTGGAGTACAGTTCCATAGAGACTGACTTGTGCTGGGATACAGTTCCACAGAGACTGATTTGTTCTGGAGCACAGTTCCACAGAGACTGACTTGTTCTGCAGTACAGTTCCACTGTGACTGATTTGTTCTGGAGTACAGTTCCTTATAGACTGACTTGTTCTGGATTACAGTTCCACAGAGACTTATTTGTTCTGGAGTACAGTTCCATAGAGACTCACTTGTTCTGGAATACAGTTCCACAGAGACTGACTTGTTCTGCAGTACAGTTCCACTGTGACTGATTTGTTCTGGAGTACAGTTCCTTATAGACTGACTTGTTCTGGATTACAGTTCCACAGAGACTGATTTGTTCTGGAGTACAGTTCCATAGAGACTCACTTGTTCTGGAATACAGTTCCACAGAGACTGACTTGTTCTGGGATACAGTTCCACGGAAACCGGCTTGTGCTGGGATACAGTTCCACAGAGACTGATTTGTTCTGGAGTACAGTTCCACAGAGACAGACTTGTGCTGTGATACAGTTCCACGGAGACTGACTTGTGCTGGGATACAGTTCCACAGAGACTGATTTGTTCTGGAGTACAGTTCCACAGAGACTGACTTGTTCTGCAGTACAGTTCCACTGAGACTGATTTGTTCTGGAGTACAGTTCGTTATAGACTGACTTGTTCTGGATTACAGTTCCACAGAGACTGATTTGTTCTGGAGTACAGTTCCATAGAGACTTACTTGTTCTGGAATACAGTTCCACAGAGACTGATTTGTTCTGGAGTACAGTTCCACAGAGACTGACCTGTGCTGGGATACAGTTCCATAGAGACTGACTTGTGTTGGGATACAGTTCCACAGAGACTTACTTTTTCTGGTACATAGTACCTCAGAGACTCACTTGTTCTGGAATACAGTTCCACGGAGACTGACTTGCTCTGGAGTACAGTTCCACAAAGACTAACTTGTTCTGGGATACAGTTCCACTGAGACTGATTTGTTCAGGAGTACAGTTCCACAGAGACTGACTTGTTCTGGCATACAGTTTGACAGAGACTCACTTGTTCTGGAATACAGTTCCACAGAGATGGATTTGTTCTGGAGTACAGTTCCAGAGAGACTGACATGTTCTGGAATACAGTTTGACAGAGACTCACTTGTTCTGGAATACAGTTCCACAGAGACTGACTTGTTCTGGAGTACAATTCCACAGAGAATGACTTGTTCTGGAGTACAATTCCACAGAGACAGACTTGTGCTGGGATACAGTTCCACAGACACTTACTTGTTCTGGAGTACAATTCCACAGAGAATGACTTGTTCTGGAGTACAATTCCACAGAGACAGACTTGTTCTGGTATACAGTTCCACAGAGACTGACTTGTTCTGTAGTACAATTCCACTGAGATTGACTTGTTTGGGATACAGTTCCACAGAGAATCACTTGTTCTGGAGTACAGTTCCACAGTGACAGACATGTGCTGGGATACAGTTCCACGGAGACTGACTTGTGCTGGGATACAGTTCCACAGAGACTGACTTTTTCTGGTATATAGTACCACAGAGACTGACTTGCTCTGGTACGCAGCTCCACAGACACTGACTTGATCTGGAGTACTGTACCAGAGACACTGACTTGTTCTGGGATACTTTTCCACAGAGACTGATTTGTTCTGGAGTACAGTTCCACAGAGACTGACTTGTTCTGCAGTACAGTTCCACAGAGACTGACTTGTTCTGGAGTCCAGTTCCATAGAGACTGACTTGTGCTGGGGTACAGTTCCACAGAGACTGACTTGTTCTGGGATACAGTTCCACAGAAACTGAATTGTGCTGGGATACAGTTCCACGGAGACTGACTTTCTCTGGAGTACAGTTCCACAAAGACTAACTTGTTCTGGGATACAGTTCCACGGAGACTGTTTTGTTCAGGAGTACAGTTTCACAGAGACTGACTTGTTCTGGCTTACAGTTTGACAGAGACTCACTTGTTCTGGAATACAGTTCCACAGAGACGGATTTGTTCTGGAGTACAGCTCCAGAGATACTGACTTGTTCTGGAATACAGTTCCACAGAGACTGACTTGTTCTGGAGTCCAGTTCCACAGAGAATGACTTGTTCTGGAGTACAATTCCACAGAGACAGACATGTGCTGGGATACATTTCCACAGACACTGACTTGTACTGGAGTACAGTTCCACAGACACTGACTTGTTCTGGTATACAGTTCCACAGAGACTGACTTGTTCTGTAGTACAATTCCACTGAGATTGACTTTTTTGGGAGACAGTTCCACAGAGACTCACTTGTTCTGGAGTACAGTTCCACAGAGACAGACTTGTGCTGGGATACAGTTCCACAGAGACTCACTTGTTCTGGAGTACAGTTCCACAGAGACAGACTTGTGCTGGGATACAGTTCCACGGAGACTGACTTGTGCTGGGATACAGTTCCACAGAGACTGACTTTTTCACGTATATAGTACCACAGAGACTGACTTGCTCTGGTATACAGCTCCACAGAGACTGACTTGTTCTGGAGTACTGTTCCAGAGACACTGACTTGTTCTGGAGGACAGTTCCACAGACACAGAATTGTTCTGGGATACAGTTCCACAGAGACTGATTTGTTCTGGAGTACAGTTCCAGAGATACTGACTTGTTCTGGAATACAGTTCCACAGAGACTGACTTGTTCTGGAGTACAGTTCCACAGAGAATGACTTATTCTGGAGTACAATTCCACAGAGACAGACATGTGCCGGGATACATTTCCACAGACACTCACTTGTTCTGGAGTACAGTTCCACAGAGACAGACTTGTGCTGGGATACAGTTCCACGGAGACTGACTTGTGCTGGGATACAGTTCCACAGAGACTGATTTGTTCTGGAGTACAGTTCCACAGAGACTGACCTGTTGTGGAATGAAGTTTGACAGAGACTCACTTGTTCTGGAATACAGTTCCACAGAGACTGATTTGTTCTGGAGTACATTTCCTCAGATACTGACTTGTTCAGAAGTACAGTTCCAGAGAGACTGATTTGTTCTGGAGTACAGTTCCATAGAGACTGACTTGTGCTGGGATACAGTTCCACAGAGACTGATTTGTTCTGGAGTACAGTTCCACAGAGACTGACTTGTTCTGCAGTATAGTTCCACTGAGACTGATTTGTTCTGGAGTACAGTTCCATAGAGACTGACTTGTTCTGGATTACAGTTCCACAGAGACTGGCTTGTTCTGGAGTACAGTTCCACAGAGAATGACTTGTTCTGGAGTACAATTCCACAGAGACAGACATGTGCCGGGATACATTTCCACAGACACTGACTTGTAATGGAATACAGTTCCACAGACACTGACTTGTTCTGGTATACAGTTCCACAGAGACTGATTTGTTCTGGAGTACAGTTCCACAGAGACTGACTTGTTCTGCAGTACAGTTCCACTGAGACTGATTTGTTCTGGAGTACAGTTCCTTATAGACTGACTTGTTCTGGATTACAGTTCCACAGAGACTGATTTGTTCTGGAGTACAGTTCCATAGAGACTTACTTGTTCTGGAATACAGTTCCACAGCGACTGACTTGCTCTGCAGTACATTTCCACAGAGACTGATTTGTTCTGGAGCACAGTTCCACAAAGACTGACTTCTGCTGGGATACAGTTCCACAGAGACTGACTTGTTCTGGGATACAGTTCCTAGCGACTGACTTGCTCTGCAGTACATTTCCACAGAGACTGATTTGTTCTGGAGCACAGTTCCACAAAGACAGACTTCTGCTGGGATACAGTTCCACAGAGACTGACTTGTTCTGGGATACAGTTCCACAGCGACTGACTTGCTCTGCAGTACTTTTCCACAGAGACTGATTTGTTCTGGAGCACAGTTCCACAGAGAATGACTTGTTCTGGAATATAGTTTGACAGAGACTGACTTGTTCTGGGATACAGTTCCACAGAGACTGACTTGTTCTGGAGTACAGTTCCACAGAGACATACTTGTGCTGTGATACAGTTCCACGGAGACTGACTTGTGCTGGAGTACAGTTCCACAGAGACTGATTTCTTCGGCGATACAGTTCCACAGAGACTGACTTTTTCTGGTATATAGTACCACAGAGACGGACTTGTTCTGGAATACAGTTTGAGAGAGACTCACTTGTTCTGGAATACAGTTCCACAGAGACTGACTTGTGCTGGGATACAGTTCCACAGAGACTGATTTGTTCTGGAGTACAATTCCACAGAGACTGACTTGTTCTGGAATACAGTTTGGCAGAGACTCACGTGTTCTGGAATATAGTTCCACAGAGACTGACTTGCTCTGGAGTACAGTTCTACAAAGACTAACTTGTGCTGGGATACAGTTCCACAGAGACTGACCTGTACTGGGATACTGTTCCACAGAATCTGACTTGTGTTGGGATACAGTTCCACAGAGACTGACTTGCTCTGGAGTACAGTTCCACAAAGACTAACCTGTGCTGGGATACAGTTCCACAGAGACTGATTTGTTCTGGAATACAGTTCCACAGAGACTGACCTGTTCTGGAATACAGTTTGACAGATACTCACTTGTTCTGGAATACAGTTCCACAGAGACTGACTTGCTCTGGAGTACAGTTCTACAAAGACTAACTTGTGCTGGGATACAGTTCCACAGAGACTGACTTGTACTGGGATACTGTTCCACAGAATCTGACTTGTGTTGGGATACAGTTCCACAGAGACTGACTTGCTCTGGAGTACAGTTCCACAAAGACTAACCTGTGCTGGGATACAGTTCCACAGAGACTGATTTGTTCTGAAGTACAGTTCCACAGAGACTGACCTGTTCTGGAATACAGTTTGACAGATACTCACTTGTTCTGGAATACAGTTCCACAGAGACTGACTTGCTCTGGAGTACAGTTCCACAAAGACTAACGTGTGCTGAGATACAGTTCCACAGAGACTGATTTGTTCTGGAGTTCATTTCCTCAGATACCGACTTGCTCTGAAGTACAGTTCCAGAGAGACTGATTTGTTCTGGAGTACAGTTCCATAGAGACTGACTTGTGCTGGGATACAGTTCCACAGAGACTGATTTGTTCTGGAGCACAGTTCCACAGAGACTGACTTGTTCTGCAGTACAGTTCCACTGTGACTGATTTGTTCTGGAGTACAGTTCCTTATAGACTGACTTGTTCTGGATTACAGTTCCACAGAGACTTATTTGTTCTGGAGTACAGTTCCATAGAGACTCACTTGTTCTGGAATACAGTTCCACAGAGACTGACTTGTTCTGCAGTACAGTTCCACTGTGACTGATTTGTTCTGGAGTACAGTTCCTTATAGACTGACTTGTTCTGGATTACAGTTCCACAGAGACTGATTTGTTCTGGAGTACAGTTCCATAGAGACTCACTTGTTCTGGAATACAGTTCCACAGAGACTGACTTGTTCTGGGATACAGTTCCACGGAAACCGGCTTGTGCTGGGATACAGTTCCACAGAGACTGATTTGTTCTGGAGTACAGTTCCACAGAGACAGACTTGTGCTGTGATACAGTTCCACGGAGACTGACTTGTGCTGGGATACAGTTCCACAGAGACTGATTTGTTCTGGAGTACAGTTCCACAGAGACTGACTTGTTCTGCAGTACAGTTCCACTGAGACTGATTTGTTCTGGAGTACAGTTCGTTATAGACTGACTTGTTCTGGATTACAGTTCCACAGAGACTGATTTGTTCTGGAGTACAGTTCCATAGAGACTTACTTGTTCTGGAATACAGTTCCACAGAGACTGATTTGTTCTGGAGTACAGTTCCACAGAGACTGACCTGTGCTGGGATACAGTTCCATAGAGACTGACTTGTGTTGGGATACAGTTCCACAGAGACTTACTTTTTCTGGTACATAGTACCTCAGAGACTCACTTGTTCTGGAATACAGTTCCACGGAGACTGACTTGCTCTGGAGTACAGTTCCACAAAGACTAACTTGTTCTGGGATACAGTTCCACTGAGACTGATTTGTTCAGGAGTACAGTTCCACAGAGACTGACTTGTTCTGGCATACAGTTTGACAGAGACTCACTTGTTCTGGAATACAGTTCCACAGAGATGGATTTGTTCTGGAGTACAGTTCCAGAGAGACTGACATGTTCTGGAATACAGTTTGACAGAGACTCACTTGTTCTGGAATACAGTTCCACAGAGACTGACTTGTTCTGGAGTACAATTCCACAGAGAATGACTTGTTCTGGAGTACAATTCCACAGAGACAGACTTGTGCTGGGATACAGTTCCACAGACACTTACTTGTTCTGGAGTACAATTCCACAGAGAATGACTTGTTCTGGAGTACAATTCCACAGAGACAGACTTGTTCTGGTATACAGTTCCACAGAGACTGACTTGTTCTGTAGTACAATTCCACTGAGATTGACTTGTTTGGGATACAGTTCCACAGAGAATCACTTGTTCTGGAGTACAGTTCCACAGTGACAGACATGTGCTGGGATACAGTTCCACGGAGACTGACTTGTGCTGGGATACAGTTCCACAGAGACTGACTTTTTCTGGTATATAGTACCACAGAGACTGACTTGCTCTGGTACGCAGCTCCACAGACACTGACTTGATCTGGAGTACTGTACCAGAGACACTGACTTGTTCTGGGATACTTTTCCACAGAGACTGATTTGTTCTGGAGTACAGTTCCACAGAGACTGACTTGTTCTGCAGTACAGTTCCACAGAGACTGACTTGTTCTGGAGTCCAGTTCCATAGAGACTGACTTGTGCTGGGGTACAGTTCCACAGAGACTGACTTGTTCTGGGATACAGTTCCACAGAAACTGAATTGTGCTGGGATACAGTTCCACGGAGACTGACTTTCTCTGGAGTACAGTTCCACAAAGACTAACTTGTTCTGGGATACAGTTCCACGGAGACTGTTTTGTTCAGGAGTACAGTTTCACAGAGACTGACTTGTTCTGGCTTACAGTTTGACAGAGACTCACTTGTTCTGGAATACAGTTCCACAGAGACGGATTTGTTCTGGAGTACAGCTCCAGAGATACTGACTTGTTCTGGAATACAGTTCCACAGAGACTGACTTGTTCTGGAGTCCAGTTCCACAGAGAATGACTTGTTCTGGAGTACAATTCCACAGAGACAGACATGTGCTGGGATACATTTCCACAGACACTGACTTGTACTGGAGTACAGTTCCACAGACACTGACTTGTTCTGGTATACAGTTCCACAGAGACTGACTTGTTCTGTAGTACAATTCCACTGAGATTGACTTTTTTGGGAGACAGTTCCACAGAGACTCACTTGTTCTGGAGTACAGTTCCACAGAGACAGACTTGTGCTGGGATACAGTTCCACAGAGACTCACTTGTTCTGGAGTACAGTTCCACAGAGACAGACTTGTGCTGGGATACAGTTCCACGGAGACTGACTTGTGCTGGGATACAGTTCCACAGAGACTGACTTTTTCACGTATATAGTACCACAGAGACTGACTTGCTCTGGTATACAGCTCCACAGAGACTGACTTGTTCTGGAGTACTGTTCCAGAGACACTGACTTGTTCTGGAGGACAGTTCCACAGACACAGAATTGTTCTGGGATACAGTTCCACAGAGACTGATTTGTTCTGGAGTACAGTTCCAGAGATACTGACTTGTTCTGGAATACAGTTCCACAGAGACTGACTTGTTCTGGAGTACAGTTCCACAGAGAATGACTTATTCTGGAGTACAATTCCACAGAGACAGACATGTGCCGGGATACATTTCCACAGACACTCACTTGTTCTGGAGTACAGTTCCACAGAGACAGACTTGTGCTGGGATACAGTTCCACGGAGACTGACTTGTGCTGGGATACAGTTCCACAGAGACTGATTTGTTCTGGAGTACAGTTCCACAGAGACTGACCTGTTGTGGAATGAAGTTTGACAGAGACTCACTTGTTCTGGAATACAGTTCCACAGAGACTGATTTGTTCTGGAGTACATTTCCTCAGATACTGACTTGTTCAGAAGTACAGTTCCAGAGAGACTGATTTGTTCTGGAGTACAGTTCCATAGAGACTGACTTGTGCTGGGATACAGTTCCACAGAGACTGATTTGTTCTGGAGTACAGTTCCACAGAGACTGACTTGTTCTGCAGTATAGTTCCACTGAGACTGATTTGTTCTGGAGTACAGTTCCATAGAGACTGACTTGTTCTGGATTACAGTTCCACAGAGACTGGCTTGTTCTGGAGTACAGTTCCACAGAGAATGACTTGTTCTGGAGTACAATTCCACAGAGACAGACATGTGCCGGGATACATTTCCACAGACACTGACTTGTAATGGAATACAGTTCCACAGACACTGACTTGTTCTGGTATACAGTTCCACAGAGACTGATTTGTTCTGGAGTACAGTTCCACAGAGACTGACTTGTTCTGCAGTACAGTTCCACTGAGACTGATTTGTTCTGGAGTACAGTTCCTTATAGACTGACTTGTTCTGGATTACAGTTCCACAGAGACTGATTTGTTCTGGAGTACAGTTCCATAGAGACTTACTTGTTCTGGAATACAGTTCCACAGCGACTGACTTGCTCTGCAGTACATTTCCACAGAGACTGATTTGTTCTGGAGCACAGTTCCACAAAGACTGACTTCTGCTGGGATACAGTTCCACAGAGACTGACTTGTTCTGGGATACAGTTCCTAGCGACTGACTTGCTCTGCAGTACATTTCCACAGAGACTGATTTGTTCTGGAGCACAGTTCCACAAAGACAGACTTCTGCTGGGATACAGTTCCACAGAGACTGACTTGTTCTGGGATACAGTTCCACAGCGACTGACTTGCTCTGCAGTACTTTTCCACAGAGACTGATTTGTTCTGGAGCACAGTTCCACAGAGAATGACTTGTTCTGGAATATAGTTTGACAGAGACTGACTTGTTCTGGGATACAGTTCCACAGAGACTGACTTGTTCTGGAGTACAGTTCCACAGAGACATACTTGTGCTGTGATACAGTTCCACGGAGACTGACTTGTGCTGGAGTACAGTTCCACAGAGACTGATTTCTTCGGCGATACAGTTCCACAGAGACTGACTTTTTCTGGTATATAGTACCACAGAGACGGACTTGTTCTGGAATACAGTTTGAGAGAGACTCACTTGTTCTGGAATACAGTTCCACAGAGACTGACTTGTGCTGGGATACAGTTCCACAGAGACTGATTTGTTCTGGAGTACAATTCCACAGAGACTGACTTGTTCTGGAATACAGTTTGGCAGAGACTCACGTGTTCTGGAATATAGTTCCACAGAGACTGACTTGCTCTGGAGTACAGTTCTACAAAGACTAACTTGTGCTGGGATACAGTTCCACAGAGACTGACCTGTACTGGGATACTGTTCCACAGAATCTGACTTGTGTTGGGATACAGTTCCACAGAGACTGACTTGCTCTGGAGTACAGTTCCACAAAGACTAACCTGTGCTGGGATACAGTTCCACAGAGACTGATTTGTTCTGGAATACAGTTCCACAGAGACTGACCTGTTCTGGAATACAGTTTGACAGATACTCACTTGTTCTGGAATACAGTTCCACAGAGACTGACTTGCTCTGGAGTACAGTTCCACAAAGACTAACGTGTGCTGAGATACAGTTCCACAGAGACTGATTTGTTCTGGAGTACATTTCCTCAGATACCGACTTGCTCTGAAGTACAGTTCCAGAGAGACTGATTTGTTCTGGAGTACAGTTCCATAGAGACTCACTTGTGCTGGGATACAGTTCCACAGAGACTGATTTGTTCTGGAGTACAGTTCCACAGAGACTGACTTGTTCTGCAGTACAGTTCCACTGTGACTGATTTGTTCTGGAGTACAGTTCCTTATAGACTGACTTGTTCTGGATTACAGTTCCACAGAGACTGATTTGTTCTGGAGTACAGTTCCTTATAGACTGACTTGTTCTGGATTACAGTTCCACAGAGACTGATTTGTTCTGGAGTACAGTTCCATAGAGACTCACTTGTTCTGGAATACAGTTCCACAGAGACTGACTTGTTCTGGGATACAGTTCCACAGAAACCGGCTTGTGCTGGGATACAGTTCCACAGAGACTGATTTGTTCTGGAGTACAGTTCCACAGAGACAGACTTGTGCTGTGATACAGTTCCACGGAGACTGACTTGTGCTGGGATACAGTTCCACAGAGACTGATTTGTTCTGGAGTACAGTTCCACAGAGACTGACTTGTTCTGCAGTACAGTTCCACTGAGACTGATTTGTACTGGAGTACAGTTCGTTATAGACTGACTTGTTCTGGATTACAGTTCCACAGAGACTGATTTGTTCTGGAGTACAGTTCCATAGAGACTTACTTGTTCTGGAATACAGTTCCACAGAGACTGATTTGTTCTGGAGTACAGTTCCACAGAGACTGACCTGTGCTGGGATACAGTTCCATAGAGACTGACTTGTGTTGGGATACAGTTCCACAGAGACTTACTTTTTCTGGTACATAGTACCTCAGAGACTCACTTGTTCTGGAATACAGTTCCACGGAGACTGACTTGCTCTGGAGTACAGTTCCACAAAGACTAACTTGTTCTGGGATACAGTTCCACGGAGACTGATTTGTTCAGGAGTACAGTTCCACAGAGACTGACTTGTTCTGGCATACAGTTTGACAGAGACTCACTTGTTCTGGAATACAGTTCCACAGAGATGGATTTGTTCTGGAGTACAGTTCCAGAGAGACTGACATGTTCTGGAATACAGTTTGACAGAGACTCACTTGTTCTGGAATACAGTTCCACAGAGACTGACTTGTTCTGGAGTACAATTCCACAGAGAATGACTTGTTCTGGAGTACAATTCCACAGAGACAGACTTGTTCTGGGATACAGTTCCACGGAGACTGATTTGTTCAGGAGTACAGTTCCACAGAGACTGACTTGTTCTGGCATACAGTTTGACAGAGACTCACTTGTTCTGGAATACAGTTCCACAGAGATGGATTTGTTCTGGAGTACAGTTCCAGAGAGACTGACATGTTCTGGAATACAGTTTGACAGAGACTCACTTGTTCTGGAATACAGTTCCACAGAGACTGACTTGTTCTGGAGTACAATTCCACAGAGAATGACTTGTTCTGGAGTACAATTCCACAGAGACAGACTTGTGCTGGGATACAGTTCCACAGACACTTACTTGTTCTGGAGTACAATTCCACAGAGAATGACTTGTTCTGGAGTACAATTCCACAGAGACAGACTTGTTCTGGTATACAGTTCCACAGAGACTGACTTGTTCTGTAGTACAATTCCACTGAGATTGACTTGTTTGGGATACAGTTCCACAGAGAATCACTTGTTCTGGAGTACAGTTCCACAGTGACAGACATGTGCTGGGATACAGTTCCACGGAGACTGACTTGTGCTGGGATACAGTTCCACAGAGACTGACTTTTTCTGGTATATAGTACCACAGAGACTGACTTGCTCTGGTACGCAGCTCCACAGACACTGACTTGATCTGGAGTACTGTACCAGAGACACTGACTTGTTCTGGGATACTTTTCCACAGAGACTGATTTGTTCTGGAGTACAGTTCCACAGAGACTGACTTGTTCTGCAGTACAGTTCCACAGAGACTGACTTGTTCTGGAGTCCAGTTCCATAGAGACTGACTTGTGCTGGGGTACAGTTCCACAGAGACTGACTTGTTCTGGGATACAGTTCCACAGAAACTGAATTGTGCTGGGATACAGTTCCACGGAGACTGACTTTCTCTGGAGTACAGTTCCACAAAGACTAACTTGTTCTGGGATACAGTTCCACGGAGACTGTTTTGTTCAGGAGTACAGTTTCACAGAGACTGACTTGTTCTGGCTTACAGTTTGACAGAGACTCACTTGTTCTGGAATACAGTTCCACAGAGACGGATTTGTTCTGGAGTACAGCTCCAGAGATACTGACTTGTTCTGGAATACAGTTCCACAGAGACTGACTTGTTCTGGAGTCAAGTTCCACAGAGAATGACTTGTTCTGGAGTACAATTCCACAGAGACAGACATGTGCTGGGATACATTTCCACAGACACTGACTTGTACTGGAGTACAGTTCCACAGACACTGACTTGTTCTGGTATACAGTTCCACAGAGACTGACTTGTTCTGTAGTACAATTCCACTGAGATTGACTTTTTTGGGAGACAGTTCCACAGAGACTCACTTGTTCTGGAGTACAGTTCCACAGAGACAGACTTGTGCTGGGATACAGTTCCACAGAGACTCACTTGTTCTGGAGTACAGTTCCACAGAGACAGACTTGTGCTGGGATACAGTTCCACGGAGACTGACTTGTGCTGGGATACAGTTCCACAGAGACTGACTTTTTCACGTATATAGTACCACAGAGACTGACTTGCTCTGGTATACAGCTCCACAGAGACTGACTTGTTCTGGAGTACTGTTCCAGAGACACTGACCTGTTCTGGAGGACAGTTCCACAGACACAGAATTGTTCTGGGATACAGTTCCACAGAGACTGATTTGTTCTGGAGTACAGTTCCAGAGATACTGACTTGTTCTGGAATACAGTTCCACAGAGACTGACTTGTTCTGGAGTACAGTTCCACAGAGAATGACTTATTCTGGAGTACAATTCCACAGAGACAGACATGTGCCGGGATACATTTCCACAGACACTCACTTGTTCTGGAGTACAGTTCCACAGAGACAGACTTGTGCTGGGATACAGTTCCACGGAGACTGACTTGTGCTGGGATACAGTTCCACAGAGACTGATTTGTTCTGGAGTACAGTTCCACAGAGACTGACCTGTTGTGGAATGAAGTTTGACAGAGACTCACTTGTTCTGGAATACAGTTCCACAGAGACTGATTTGTTCTGGAGTACATTTCCTCAGATACTGACTTGTTCAGAAGTACAGTTCCAGAGAGACTGATTTGTTCTGGAGTACAGTTCCATAGAGACTGACTTGTGCTGGGATACAGTTCCACAGAGACTGATTTGTTCTGGAGTACAGTTCCACAGAGACTGACTTGTTCTGCAGTATAGTTCCACTGAGACTGATTTGTTCTGGAGTACAGTTCCATAGAGACTGACTTGTTCTGGATTACAGTTCCACAGAGACTGGCTTGTTCTGGAGTACAGTTCCACAGAGAATGACTTGTTCTGGAGTACAATTCCACAGAGACAGACATGTGCCGGGATACATTTCCACAGACACTGACTTGTAATGGAATACAGTTCCACAGACACTGACTTGTTCTGGTATACAGTTCCACAGAGACTGATTTGTTCTGGAGTACAGTTCCACAGAGACTGACTTGTTCTGCAGTACAGTTCCACTGAGACTGATTTGTTCTGGAGTACAGTTCCTTATAGACTGACTTGTTCTGGATTACAGTTCCACAGAGACTGATTTGTTCTGGAGTACAGTTCCATAGAGACTTACTTGTTCTGGAATACAGTTCCACAGCGACTGACTTGCTCTGCAGTACATTTCCACAGAGACTGATTTGTTCTGGAGCACAGTTCCACAAAGACTGACTTCTGCTGGGATACAGTTCCACAGAGACTGACTTGTTCTGGGATACAGTTCCTAGCGACTGACTTGCTCTGCAGTACATTTCCACAGAGACTGATTTGTTCTGGAGCACAGTTCCACAAAGACAGACTTCTGCTGGGATACAGTTCCACAGAGACTGACTTGTTCTGGGATACAGTTCCACAGCGACTGACTTGCTCTGCAGTACTTTTCCACAGAGACTGATTTGTTCTGGAGCACAGTTCCACAGAGAATGACTTGTTCTGGAATATAGTTTGACAGAGACTGACTTGTTCTGGGATACAGTTCCACAGAGACTGACTTGTTCTGGAGTACAGTTCCACAGAGACGTACTTGTGCTGTGATACAGTTCCACGGAGACTGACTTGTGCTGGAGTACAGTTCCACAGAGACTGATTTCTTCGGCGATACAGTTCCACAGAGACTGACTTTTTCTGGTATATAGTACCACAGAGACGGACTTGTTCTGGAATACAGTTTGAGAGAGACTCACTTGTTCTGGAATACAGTTCCACAGAGACTGACTTGTGCTGGGATACAGTTCCACAGAGACTGATTTGTTCTGGAGTACAATTCTACAAAGACTAACTTGTGCTGGGATACAGTTCCACAGAGACTGACTTGTACTGGGATACTGTTCCACAGAATCTGACTTGTGTTGGGATACAGTTCCACAGAGACTGACTTGCTCTGGAGTACAGTTCCACAAAGACTAACCTGTGCTGGGATACAGTTCCACAGAGACTGATTTGTTCTGGAATACAGTTCCACAGAGACTGACCTGTTCTGGAATACAGTTTGACAGATACTCACTTGTTCTGGAATACAGTTCCACAGAGACTGACTTGCTCTGGAGTACAGTTCCACAAAGACTAACGTGTGCTGAGATACAGTTCCACAGAGACTGATTTGTTCTGGAGTACATTTCCTCAGATACCGACTTGCTCTGAAGTACAGTTCCAGAGAGACTGATTTGTTCTGGAGTACAGTTCCATAGAGACTGACTTGTGCTGGGATACAGTTCCACAGAGACTGATTTGTTCTGGAGTACAGTTCCACAGAGACTGACTTGTTCTGCAGTACAGTTCCACTGTGACTGATTTGTTCTGGAGTACAGTTCCTTATAGACTGACTTGTTCTGGATTACAGTTCCACAGAGACTGATTTGTTCTGGAGTACAGTTCCTTATAGACTGACTTGTTCTGGATTACAGTTCCACAGAGACTGATTTGTTCTGGAGTACAGTTCCATAGAGACTCACTTGTTCTGGAATACAGTTCCACAGAGACTGACTTGTTCTGGGATACAGTTCCACAGAAACCGGCTTGTGCTGGGATACAGTTCCACAGAGACTGATTTGTTCTGGAGTACAGTTCCACAGAGACAGACTTGTGCTGTGATACAGTTCCACGGAGACTGACTTGTGCTGGGATACAGTTCCACAGAGACTGATTTGTTCTGGAGTACAGTTCCACAGAGACTGACTTGTTCTGCAGTACAGTTCCACTGAGACTGATTTGTACTGGAGTACAGTTCGTTATAGACTGACTTGTTCTGGATTACAGTTCCACAGAGACTGATTTGTTCTGGAGTACAGTTCCATAGAGACTTACTTGTTCTGGAATACAGTTCCACAGAGATTGATTTGTTCTGGAGTACAGTTCCACAGAGACTGACCTGTGCTGGGATACAGTTCCATAGAGACTGACTTGTGTTGGGATACAGTTCCACAGAGACTTACTTTTTCTGGTACATAGTACCTCAGAGACTCACTTGTTCTGGAATACAGTTCCACGGAGACTGACTTGCTCTGGAGTACAGTTCCACAAAGACTAACTTGTTCTGGGATACAGTTCCACGGAGACTGATTTGTTCAGGAGTACAGTTCCACAGAGACTGACTTGTTCTGGCATACAGTTTGACAGAGACTCACTTGTTCTGGAATACAGTTCCACAGAGATGGATTTGTTCTGGAGTACAGTTCCAGAGAGACTGACATGTTCTGGAATACAGTTTGACAGAGACTCACTTGTTCTGGAATACAGTTCCACAGAGACTGACTTGTTCTGGAGTACAATTCCACAGAGAATGACTTGTTCTGGAGTACAATTCCACAGAGACAGACTTGTGCTGGGATACAGTTCCACAGACACTTACTTGTACTGGAGTACAGTTCCACAGCCACTGACTTGTTCTGGTATACAGTTCCACAGAGACTGACTTGTTCTGTAGTACAATTCCACTGAGATTGACTTGTTTGGGATACAGTTCCACAGAGAATCACTTGTTCTGGAGTACAGTTCCACAGTGACAGACATGTGCTGGGATACAGTTCCACGGAGACTGACTTGTGCTGGGATACAGTTCCACAGAGACTGACTTTTTCTGGTATATAGTACCACAGAGACTGACTTGCTCTGGTATGCAGCTCCACAGACACTGACTTGATCTGGAGTACTGTACCAGAGACACTGACTTGTTCTGGGATACTTTTCCACAGAGACTGATTTGTTCTGGAGTACAGTTCCACAGAGACTGACTTGTTCTGCAGTACAGTTCCACAGAGACTGACTTGTTCTGGAGTCCAGTTCCATAGAGACTGACTTGTGCTGGGGTACAGTTCCACAGAGACTGACTTGTTCTGGGATACAGTTCCACAGAAACTGAATTGTGCTGGGATACAGTTCCACGGAGACTGACTTTCTCTGGAGTACAGTTCCACAAAGACTAACTTGTTCTGGGATACAGTTCCACGGAGACTGTTTTGTTCAGGAGTACAGTTTCACAGAGACTGACTTGTTCTGGCTTACAGTTTGACAGAGACTCACTTGTTCTGGAATACAGTTCCACTGAGACTGATTTGTTCTGGAGTACAGTTCCAGAGATACTGACTTGTTCTGGAATACAGTTCCACAGAGACTGACTTGTTCTGGAGTACAGTTCCACAGAGAATGACTTGTTCTGGAGTACAATTCCACAGAGACAGACATGTGCCGGGATACATTTCCACAGACACTGACTTGTACTGGAGTACAGTTCCACAGACACTGACTTGTTCTGGTATACAGTTCCACAGAGACTGACTTGTTCTGTAGTACAATTCCACTGAGATTGACTTGTTTGGGATACAGTTCCACAGAGACTCACTTGTTCTGGAGTACAGTTCCACAGAGACAGACTTGTGCTGGGATACAGTTCCACAGAGACTCACTTGTTCTGGAGTACAGTTCCACAGAGACAGACTTGTGCTGGGATACAGTTCCACGGAGACTGACTTGTGCTGGGATACAGTTCCACAGAGACTGACTTTTTCTGGTATATAGTACCACAGAGACTGACTTGCTCTGGTATACAGCTCCACAGAGACTGACTTGTTCTGGAGTACTGTTCCAGAGACACTGACTTGTTCTGGAGGACAGCTCCACAGACACAGAATTGTTCTGTGATACAGTTCCACAGAGACTGATTTGTTCTGGAGTACAGTTTGACAGAGACTGACTTGTTCTGCAGTACAGTTCCACAGAGACTGACTTGTTCTGGAGTCCAGTTCCATAGAGGCTGACTTGTGCTGGGATACAGTTCCACAGAGACTGACTTTTTCACGTATATAGTACCACAGAGACTGACTTGCTCTGGTATACAGCTCCACAGAGACTGACTTGTTCTGGAGTACTGTTCCAGAGACACTGACTTGTTCTGGAGGACAGTTCCACAGACACAGAATTGTTCTGGGATACAGTTCCACAGAGACTGATTTGTTCTGGAGTACAGTTCCAGAGATACTGACTTGTTCTGGAATACAGTTCCACAGAGACTGACTTGTTCTGGAGTACAGTTCCACAGAGAATGACTTATTCTGGAGTACAATTCCACAGAGACAGACATGTGCCGGGATACATTTCCACAGACACTCACTTGTTCTGGAGTACAGTTCCACAGAGACAGACTTGTGCTGGGATACAGTTCCACGGAGACTGACTTGTGCTGGGATACAGTTCCACAGAGACTGATTTGTTCTGGAGTACAGTTCCACAGAGACTGACCTGTTGTGGAATAAAGTTTGACAGAGACTCACTTGTTCTGGAATACAGTTCCACAGAGACTGATTTGTTCTGGAGTACATTTCCTCAGATACTGACTTGTTCAGAAGTACAGTTCCAGAGAGACTGATTTGTTCTGGAGTACAGTTCCATAGAGACTGACTTGTGCTGGGATACAGTTCCACAGAGACTGATTTGTTCTGGAGTTCAGTTCCACAGAGACTGACTTGTTCTGCAGTATAGTTCCACTGAGACTGATTTGTTCTGGAGTACAGTTCCATAGAGACTGACTTGTTCTGGATTACAGTTCCACAGAGACTGGCTTGTTCTGGAGTACAGTTCCACAGAGAATGACTTGTTCTGGAGTACAATTCCACAGAGACAGACATGTGCCGGGATACATTTCCACAGACACTGACTTGTAATGGAATACAGTTCCACAGACACTGACTTGTTCTGGTATACAGTTCCACAGAGACTGATTTGTTCTGGAGTACAGTTCCACAGAGACTGACTTGTTCTGCAGGACAGTTCCACTGAGACTGATTTGTTCTGGAGTACAGTTCCTTATAGACTGACTTGTTCTGGATTACAGTTCCACAGAGACTGATTTGTTCTGGAGTACAGTTCCATAGAGACTTACTTGTTCTGGAATACAGTTCCACAGAGACTGACTTCTGCTGGGATACAGTTCCACAGAGACTGACTTGTTCTGGGATACAGTTCCACAGCGACTGACTTGCTCTGCAATACATTTCCACAGAGACTGATTTGTTCTGGAGCACAGTTCCACAAAGACAGACTTCTGCTGGGATACAGTTCCACAGAGACTGACTTGTTCTGGGATACAGTTCCACAGCGACTGACTTGCTCTGCCGTACTTTTCCACAGAGACTGATTTGTTCTGGAGCACAGTTCCACAGAGAATGACTTGTTCTGGAATATAGTTTGACAGAGACTGACTTGTTCTGGGATACAGTTCCACAGAGACTGACTTGTTCTGGAGTACAGTTCCACAGAGACATACTTGTGCTGTGATACAGTTCCATGGAGACTGACTTGTGCTGGAGTACAGTTCCACAGAGACTGATTTCTTCTGCGATACAGTTCCACAGAGACTGACTTTTTCTGGTATATAGTACCACAGAGACGGACTTGTTCTGGAATACAGTTTGAGAGAGACTCACTTGTTCTGGAATACAGTTCCACAGAGACTGACTTGTGCTGGGATACAGTTCCACAGAGACTGATTTGTTCTGGAGTACAATTCCACAGAGACTGACTTGTTCTGGAATACAGTTTGGCAGAGACTCACGTGTTCTGGAATATAGTTCCACAGAGACTGACTTGCTCTGGAGTACAGTTCTACAAAGACTAACTTGTGCTGGGATACAGTTCCACAAAGACTAACTTGTTCTGGGATACAGTTCCACGGAGACTGTTTTGTTCAGGAGTACAGTTTCACAGAGACTGACTTGTTCTGGCTTACAGTTTGACAGAGACTCACTTGTTCTGGAATACAGTTCCACAGAGACTGATTTGTTCTGGAGTACAGTTCCAGAGATACTGACGTGTTCTGGAATACAGTTCCACAGAGACTGACTTGTTCTGGAGTACAGTTCCACAGAGAATGACTTGTTCTGGAGTACAATTCCACAGAGACTCACTTGTTCTGGAGTACAGTTCCACAGAGACAGACTTGTGCTGGGATACAGTTCCACAGAGACTCACTTGTTCTGGGGTACAGTTCCACAGAGACAGACATGTGCCGGGATACATTTCCACAGACACTGACTTGTACTGGAGTACAGTTCCACAGACACTGACTTGTTCTGGTATACAGTTCCACAGAGACTGACTTGTTCTGTAGTACAATTCCACTGAGATTGACTTGTTTGGGATACAGTTCCACAGAGACTCACTTGTTCGGGAGTACAGTTCCACAGAGACAGACTTGTGCTGGGATACAGTTCCACAGAGACTCACTTGTTCTGGAGTACAGTTCCACAGAGACAGACTTGTGCTGGGATACAGTTCCACGGAGACTGACTTGTGCTGGGATACAGTTCCACAGAGACTGACTTTTTCACGTATATAGTACCACAGAGACTGACTTGCTCTGGTATACAGCTCCACAGAGACTGACTTGTTCTGGAGTACTGTTCCAGAGACACTGACTTGTTCTGGAGGACAGTTCCGCAGACACAGAATTGTTCTGGGATACAGTTCCACAGAGACTGATTTGTTCTGGAGTACAGTTCCAGAGATACTGACTTGTTCTGGAATAAAGTTCCACAGAGAATGACTTGTTCTGGAGTACAGTTCCACAGAGAATGACTTATTCTGGAGTACAATTCCACAGAGACAGACATGTGCCGGGATACATTTCCACAGACACTCACTTGTTCTGGAGTACAGTTCCACAGAGACAGACTTGTGCTGGGACACAGTTCCACGGAGACTGACTTGTGCTGGGATACAGTTCCACAGAGACTGATTTGTTCTGGAGTACAGTTCCACAGAGACTGACCTGTTGTGGAATAAAGTTTGACAGAGACTCACTTGTTCTGGAATACAGTTCCACAGAGACTAATTTCTTCTGGAGTACATTTCCTCAGATACTGACTTGTTCTGAAGTACAGTTCCAGAGAGACTGATTTGTTCTGGAGTACAGTTCCATAGAGACTGACTTGTGCTGGGATACAGTTCCACAGAGACTGATTTGTTCTGGAGTTCAGTTCCACAGAGACTGACTTGTTCTGCAGTATAGTTCCACTGAGACTGATGTGTTCTGGAGTACAGTTCCATAGAGACTGACTTGTTCTGGATTACAGTTCCACAGAGACTGGCTTGTTCTGGAGTACAGTTCCACAGAGAATGACTTGTTCTGGAGTACAATTCCACAGAGACAGACATGTGCCGGGATACATTTCCACAGACACTGACTTGTAATGGAATACAGTTCCACAGACACTGACTTGTTCTGGTATACAGTTCCACAGAGACTGATTTGTTCTGGAGTACAGTTCCACAGAGACTGACTTGTTCTGCAGGACAGTTCCACTGAGACTGATTTGTTCTGGAGTACAGTTCCTTATAGACTGACTTGTTCTGGATTACAGTTCCACAGAGACTGATTTGTTCTGGAGTACAGTTCCATAGAGACTTACTTGTTCTGGAATACAGTTCCACAGAGACTGACTTCTGCTGGGATACAGTTCCACAGAGACTGACTTGTTCTGGGATACAGTTCCACAGCGACTGACTTGCTCTGCAATACATTTCCACAGAGACTGATTTGTTCTGGAGCACAGTTCCACAAAGACAGACTTCTGCTGGGATACAGTTCCACAGAGACTGACTTGTTCTGGGATACAGTTCCACAGCGACTGACTTGCTCTGCCGTACTTTTCCACAGAGACTGATTTGTTCTGGAGCACAGTTCCACAGAGAATGACTTGTTCTGGAATATAGTACCACAGAGACTGACTTGCTCTGGTATACAGCTCCACAGAGACTGACTTGTTCTGGAGTACTGTTCCAGAGACACTGACTTGTTCTGGAGGACAGTTCCGCAGACACAGAATTGTTCTGGGATACAGTTCCACAGAGACTGATTTGTTCTGGAGTACAGTTCCAGAGATACTGACTTGTTCTGGAATACAGTTCCACAGAGACTGACTTGTTCTGGAGTACAGTTCCACAGAGAATGACTTATTCTGGAGTACAATTCCACAGAGACAGACATGTGCCGGGATACATTTCCACAGACACTCACTTGTTCTGGAGTACAGTTCCACAGAGACAGACTTGTGCTGGGACACAGTTCCACGGAGACTGACTTGTGCTGGGATACAGTTCCACAGAGACTGATTTGTTCTGGAGTACAGTTCCACAGAGACTGACCTGTTGTGGAATAAAGTTTGACAGAGACTCACTTGTTCTGGAATACAGTTCCACAGAGACTAATTTCTTCTGGAGTACATTTCCTCAGATACTGACTTGTTCTGAAGTACAGTTCCAGAGAGACTGATTTGTTCTGGAGTACAGTTCCATAGAGACTGACTTGTGCTGGGATACAGTTCCACAGAGACTGATTTGTTCTGGAGTACAGTTCCACAGAGACTGACCTGTTGTGGAATAAAGTTTGACAGAGACTCACTTGTTCTGGAATACAGTTCCACAGAGACTAATTTCTTCTGGAGTACATTTCCTCAGATACTGACTTGTTCTGAAGTACAGTTCCAGAGAGACTGATTTGTTCTGGAGTACAGTTCCATAGAGACTGACTTGTGCTGGGATACAGTTCCACAGAGACTGATTTGTTCTGGAGTTCAGTTCCACAGAGACTGACTTGTTCTGCAGTATAGTTCCACTGAGACTGATGTGTTCTGGAGTACAGTTCCATAGAGACTGACTTGTTCTGGATTACAGTTCCACAGAGACTGGCTTGTTCTGGAGTACAGTTCCACAGAGAATGACTTGTTCTGGAGTACAGTTCCACAGTGACAGACATGTGCTGGGATACAGTTCCACGGAGACTGACTTGTGCTGGGATACAGTTCCACAGACACTGACTTGTTCTGGTATACAGTTCCACAGAGACTGATTTGTTCTGGAGTACAGTTCCACAGAGACTGACTTGTTCTGCAGTACAGTTCCACTGAGACTGATTTGTTCTGGAGTACAGTTCCTTATAGACTGACTTGTTCTGGATTACAGTTCCACAGAGACTGATTTGTTCTGGAGTACAGTTCCATAGAGACTTACTTGTTCTGGAATACAGTTCCACAGAGACTGATTTGTTCTGGAGTACAGTTCCACAGAGACTGACCTGTGCTGGGATACAGTTCCATAGAGACTGACTTGTGTTGGGATACAGTTCCACAGAGACTTACTTTTTCTGGTACATAGTACCTCAGAGACTCATTTGTTCTGGAATACAGTTCCACGGAGACTGACTTGCTCTGGAGTACAGTTCCACAAAGACTAACTTGTTCTGGGATACAGTCCCACGGAGACTGATTTGTTCAGGAGTACAGTTCCACAGAGACTGACTTGTTCTGGCATACAGTTTGACAGAGACTCACTTGTTCTGGAATACAGTTCCACAGAGACGGATTTGTTCTGGAGTACAGTTCCAGAGAGACTGACATGTTCTGGAATACAGTTTGACAGAGACTCACTTGTTCTGGAGTACAATTCCACAGAGAATGACTTGTTCTGGAGTACAATTCCACAGAGACAGACTTGTGCTGGGATACAGTTCCACAGACACTTACTTGTACAGGAGTACAGTTCCACAGACACTGACTTGTTCTGGTATACAGTTCCACAGAGACTGACTTGTTCTGTAGTACAATTCCACTGAGATTGACTTGTTTGGGATACAGTTCCACAGAGAATCACTTGTTCTGGAGTACAGTTCCACAGTGACAGACATGTGCTGGGATACAGTTCCACGGAGACTGACTTGTGCTGGGATACAGTTCCACAGAGACTGACTTTTTCTGGTATATAGTACCACAGAGACTGACTTGCTCTGGTATGCAGCTCCACAGACACTGACTTGATCTGGAGTACTGTACCAGAGACACTGACTTGTTCTGGGATACTTTTCCACAGAGACTGATTTGTTCTGGAGTACAGTTCCACAGAGACTGACTTGTTCTGCAGTACAGTTCCACAGAGACTGACTTGTTCTGGAGTCCAGTTCCATAGAGACTGACTTGTGCTGGGGTACAGTTCCACAGAGACTGACTTGTTCCGGGATACAGTTCCACAGAAACTGAATTGTGCTGGGATACAGTTCCACGGAGACTGACTTTCTCTGGAGTACAGTTCCACAAAGACTAACTTGTTCTGGGATACAGTTCCACGGAGACTGTTTTGTTCAGGAGTACAGTTTCACAGAGACTGACTTGTTCTGGCTTACAGTTTGACAGAGACTCACTTGTTCTGGAATACAGTTCCACAGAGACTGATTTGTTCTGGAGTACAGTTCTAGAGATACTGACTTATTCTGGAATACAGTTCCACAGAGACTGACTTGTTCTGGAGTACAGTTCCACAGAGAATGACTTGTTCTGGAGTACAATTCCACAGAGACAGACATGTGCCGGGATACATTTCCACAGACACTGACTTGTACTGGAGTACAGTTCCACAGACACTGACTTGTTCTGGTATACAGTTCCACAGAGTCTGACTTGTTCTGTAGTACAATTCCACTGAGATTGACTTGTTTGGGATACAGTTCCACAGAGACTCACTTGTTCTGGAGTACAGTTCCACAGAGACAGACTTGTGCTGGGATACAGTTCCACAGAGACTCATTTGTTCTGGAGTACAGTTCCACAGAGACAGACTTGTGCTGGGATACAGTTCCACGGAGACTGACTTGTGCTGGGATACAGTTCCACAGAGACTGACTTTTTCACGTATATAGTACCACAGAGACTGACTTGCTCTGGTATACAGCTCCACAGAGACTGACTTGTTCTGGAGTACTGTTCCAGAGACACTGACTTGTGCTGGGATACAGTTCCACAGAGACTGATTTGTTCTGGAGTACAGTTCCACAGAGACAGACTTGTGCTGGGATACAGTTCCACGGAGACTGACTTGTGCTGGAATGCAGTTCCACAGAGACTGATTTGTTCTGGAGTACAGTTCCACAGAGTCTGACCTGTTGTGGAATAAAGTTTGACAGAGACTCACTTGTTCTGGAATACAGTTCCACAGAGACTGATTTCTTCTGGAGTACATTTCCTCAGATACTGACTTGTTCTGAAGTACAGTTCCAGAGAGACTGATTTGTTCTGGAGTACAGTTCCATAGAGACTGACTTGTGCTGAGATACAGTTCCACAGAGACTGATTTGTTCTGGAGTTCAGTTCCACAGAGACTGACTTGTTCTGCAGTATAGTTCCACTGAGACTGATTTGTTCTGGAGTACAGTTCCATAGAGACTGACTTGTTCTGGATTACAGTTCCACAGAGACTGGCTTGTTCTGGAGTACAGTTCCACAGAGAATTACTTGTTCTGGAGTACAATTCCACAGAGACAGACATGTGCCGGGATACATTTCCACAGACACTGACTTGTAATGGAATACAGTTCCACAGACACTGACTTGTTCTGGTATACAGTTCCACAGAGACTGACTTGTTCTGTAGTACAATTCCACTGAGATTGACTTGTTTGGGATACAGTTCCACAGAGACTCACTTGTTCTGGAGTACAGTTCCACAGAGACAGACTTGTGCTGGGATACAGTTCCACAGAGACTCACTTGTTCTGGAGTACAGTTCCACAGAGACAGACTTGTGCTGGGATACAGTTCCACGGAGACTGACTTGTGCTGGGATACAGTTCCACAGAGACTGACTTTTTCTGGTATATAGTACCACAGAGACTGACTTGCTCTGGTATACAGCTCCACAGAGACTGACTTGTTCTGGAGTACTGTTCCAGAGACACTGACTTGTTCTGGAGGACAGCTCCACAGACACAGAATTGTTCTGTGATACAGTTCCACAGAGACTGATTTGTTCTGGAGTACAGTTTGACAGAGACTGACTTGTTCTGCAGTACAGTTCCACAGAGACTGACTTGTTCTGGAGTCCAGTTCCATAGAGGCTGACTTGTGCTGGGATACAGTTCCACAGAGACTGACTTTTTCTGGTATATAGTACCACAGAGACTGACTTGCTCTCGTATGCAGCTCCACAGACACTGACTTGATCTGGAGTACTGTACCAGAGACACTGACTTGTTCTGGGATACTTTTCCACAGAGACTGATTTGTTCTGGAGTACAGTTCCACAGAGACTGACTTGTTCTGCAGTACAGTTCCACAGAGACTGACTTGTTCTGGAGTCCAGTTCCATAGAGACTGACTTGTGCTGGGGTACAGTTCCACAGAGACTGACTTTTTCTGGGATACAGTTCCACAGAAACTGAATTGTGCTGGGATACAGTTCCACGGAGACTGACTTTCTCTGGAGTACAGTTCCACAAAGACTAACTTGTTCTGGGATACAGTTCCACGGAGACTGTTTTGTTCAGGAGTACAGTTTCACAGAGACTGACTTGTTCTGGCTTACAGTTTGACAGAGACTCACTTGTTCTGGAATACAGTTCCACAGAGACTGATTTGTTCTGGAGTACAGTTCCAGAGATACTGACTTGTTCTGGAATACAGTTCCACAGAGACTGACTTGTTCTGGAGTACAGTTCCACAGAGACAGACTTGTGCTGGGATACATTTCCACAGACACTGACTTGTGCTGGAATACAGTTCCACAGAGACTGATTTGTTCTGGAGTACAGTTCCACAGAGACTGACTTGTTCTGGCTTACAGTTTGACAGAGACTCACTTGTTCTGGAATACAGTTCCACAGAGACTGATTTGTTCTGGAGTACAGTTCCAGAGATACTGACTTGTTCTGGAATACAGTTCCACAGAGACTGACTTGTTCTGGAGTACAGTTCCACAGAGAATGACTTGTTCTGGAGTACAATTCCACAGAGACAGACATGTGCCGGGATACATTTCCACAGACACTGACTTGTAATGGAGTACAGTTCCACAGACACTGACTTGTTCTGGTATACAGTTCCACAGAGTCTGACTTGTTCTGTAGTACAATTCCACTGAGATTGACTTGTTTGGGATACAGTTCCACAGAGACTCACTTGTTCTGGAGTACAGTTCCACAGAGACAGACTTGTGCTGGGATACAGTTCCACAGAGACTCACTTGTTCTGGAGTACAGTTCCACAGAGACAGAATTGTGCTGGGATACAGTTCCACGGAGACTGACGTGTGCTGGGATACAGTTCCACAGAGACTGACTTTTTCACGTATATAGTACCACAGAGACTGACTTGCTCTGGTATACAGCTCCACAGAGACTGACTTGTTCTGGAGTACTGTTCCAGAGACACTGACTTGTGCTGGGATACAGTTCCACAGAGACTGATTTGTTCTGGAGTACAGTTCCACAGAGACAGACTTGTGCTGGGATACAGTTCCACGGAGACTGACTTGTGCTGGAATACAGTTCCACAGAGACTGATTTGTTCTGGAGTACAGTTCCACAGAGTCTGACCTGTTGTGGAATAAAGTTTGACAGAGACTCACTTGTTCTGGAATACAGTTCCACAGAGACTGATTTCTTCTGGAGTACATTTCCTCAGATACTGACTTGTTCTGAAGTACAGTTCCAGAGAGACTGATTTGTTCTGGAGTACAGTTCCATAGAGACTGACTTGTGCTGAGATACAGTTCCACAGAGACTGATTTGTTCTGGAGTTCAGTTCCACAGAGACTGACTTGTTCTGCAGTATATTTCCACTGAGACTGATTTGTTCTGGAGTCCAGTTCCATAGAGACTGACTTGTGCTGGGGTACAGTTCCACAGAGACTGACTTGTTCTGGGATACAGTTCCACAGAAACTGAATTGTGCTGGGATACAGTTCCACGGAGACTGACTTTCTCTGGAGTACAGTTCCACAAAGACTAACTTGTTCTGGGATACAGTTCCACGGAGACTGTTTTGTTCAGGAGTACAGTTTCACAGAGACTGACTTGTTCTGGCTTACAGTTTGACAGAGACTCACTTGTTCTGGAATACAGTTCCACAGAGACTGATTTGTTCTGGAGTACAGTTCCAGAGATACTGACTTGTTCTGGAATACAGTTCCACAGAGACTGACTTGTTCTGGAGTACAGTTCCACAGAGAATGACTTGTTCTGGAGTACAATTCCACAGAGACAGACATGTGCCGGGATACATTTCCACAGACACTGACTTGTACTGGAGTACAGTTCCACAGACACTGACTTGTTCTGGTATACAGTTCCACAGAGTCTGACTTGTTCTGTAGTACAATTCCACTGAGATTGACTTGTTTGGGATACAGTTCCACAGAGACTCACTTGTTCTGGAGTACAGTTCCACAGAGACAGACTTGTGCTGGGATACAGTTCCACAGAGACTCATTTGTTCTGGAGTACAGTTCCACAGAGACAGACTTGTGCTGGGATACAGTTCCACGGAGACTGACTTGTGCTGGGATACAGTTCCACAGAGACTGACTTTTTCACGTATATAGTACCACAGAGACTGACTTGCTCTGGTATACAGCTCCACAGAGACTGACTTGTTCTGGAGTACTGTTCCAGAGACACTGACTTGTGCTGGGATACAGTTCCACAGAGACTGATTTGTTCTGGAGTACAGTTCCACAGAGACAGACTTGTGCTGGGATACAGTTCCACGGAGACTGACTTGTGCTGGAATGCAGTTCCACAGAGACTGATTTGTTCTGGAGTACAGTTCCACAGAGTCTGACCTGTTGTGGAATAAAGTTTGACAGAGACTCACTTGTTCTGGAATACAGTTCCACAGAGACTGATTTCTTCTGGAGTACATTTCCTCAGATACTGACTTGTTCTGAAGTACAGTTCCAGAGAGACTGATTTGTTCTGGAGTACAGTTCCATAGAGACTGACTTGTGCTGAGATACAGTTCCACAGAGACTGATTTGTTCTGGAGTTCAGTTCCACAGAGACTGACTTGTTCTGCAGTATAGTTCCACTGAGACTGATTTGTTCTGGAGTACAGTTCCATAGAGACTGACATGTTCTGGATTACAGTTCCACAGAGACTGGCTTGTTCTGGAGTACAGTTCCACAGAGAATTACTTGTTCTGGAGTACAATTCCACAGAGACAGACATGTGCCGGGATACATTTCCACAGACACTGACTTGTAATGGAATACAGTTCCACAGACACTGACTTGTTCTGGTATACAGTTCCACAGAGACTGACTTGTTCTGTAGTACAATTCCACTGAGATTGACTTGTTTGGGATACAGTTCCACAGAGACTCACTTGTTCTGGAGTACAGTTCCACAGAGACAGACTTGTGCTGGGATACAGTTCCACAGAGACTCACTTGTTCTGGAGTACAGTTCCACAGAGACAGACTTGTGCTGGGATACAGTTCCACGGAGACTGACTTGTGCTGGGATACAGTTCCACAGAGACTGACTTTTTCTGGTATATAGTACCACAGAGACTGACTTGCTCTGGTATACAGCTCCACAGAGACTGACTTGTTCTGGAGTACTGTTCCAGAGACACTGACTTGTTCTGGAGGACAGCTCCACAGACACAGAATTGTTCTGTGATACAGTTCCACAGAGACTGATTTGTTCTGGAGTACAGTTTGACAGAGACTGACTTGTTCTGCAGTACAGTTCCACAGAGACTGACTTGTTCTGGAGTCCAGTTCCATAGAGGCTGACTTGTGCTGGGATACAGTTCCACAGAGACTGACTTTTTCTGGTATATAGTACCACAGAGACTGACTTGCTCTCGTATGCAGCTCCACAGACACTGACTTGATCTGGAGTACTGTACCAGAGACACTGACTTGTTCTGGGATACTTTTCCACAGAGACTGATTTGTTCTGGAGTACAGTTCCACAGAGACTGACTTGTTCTGCAGTACAGTTCCACAGAGACTGACTTGTTCTGGAGTCCAGTTCCATAGAGACTGACTTGTGCTGGGGTACAGTTCCACAGAGACTGACTTGTTCTGGGATACAGTTCCACAGAAACTGAATTGTGCTGGGATACAGTTCCACGGAGACTGACTTTCTCTGGAGTACAGTTCCACAAAGACTAACTTGTTCTGGGATACAGTTCCACGGAGACTGTTTTGTTCAGGAGTACAGTTTCACAGAGACTGACTTGTTCTGGCTTACAGTTTGACAGAGACTCACTTGTTCTGGAATACAGTTCCACAGAGACTGATTTGTTCTGGAGTACAGTTCCAGAGATACTGACTTGTTCTGGAATACAGTTCCACAGAGACTGACTTGTTCTGGAGTACAGTTCCACAGAGACAGACTTGTGCTGGGATACAGTTCCACGGAGACTGACTTGTGCTGGAATACAGTTCCACAGAGACTGATTTGTTCTGGAGTACAGTTCCACAGAGACTGACTTGTTCTGGCTTACAGTTTGACAGAGACTCACTTGTTCTGGAATACAGTTCCACAGAGACTGATTTGTTCTGGAGTACAGTTCCAGAGATACTGACTTGTTCTGGAGTACAGTTCCACAGAGAATGACTTGTTCTGGAGTACAATTCCACAGAGACAGACATGTGCCGGGATACATTTCCACAGACACTGACTTGTAATGGAGTACAGTTCCACAGACACTGACTTGTTCTGGTATACAGTTCCACAGAGTCTGACTTGTTCTGTAGTACAATTCCACTGAGATTGACTTGTTTGGGATACAGTTCCACAGAGACTCACTTGTTCTGGAGTACAGTTCCACAGAGACAGACTTGTGCTGGGATACAGTTCCACAGAGACTCACTTGTTCTGGAGTACAGTTCCACAGAGACAGACTTGTGCTGGGATACAGTTCCACGGAGACTGACGTGTGCTGGGATACAGTTCCACAGAGACTGACTTTTTCACGTATATAGTACCACAGAGACTGACTTGCTCTGGTATACAGCTCCACAGAGACTGACTTGTTCTGGAGTACTGTTCCAGAGACACTGACTTGTGCTGGGATACAGTTCCACAGAGACTGATTTGTTCTGGAGTACAGTTCCACAGAGACAGACTTGTGCTGGGATACAGTTCCACGGAGACTGACTTGTGCTGGAATACAGTTCCACAGAGACTGATTTGTTCTGGAGTACAGTTCCACAGAGTCTGACCTGTTGTGGAATAAAGTTTGACAGAGACTCACTTGTTCTGGAATACAGTTCCACAGAGACTGATTTCTTCTGGAGTACATTTCCTCAGATACTGACTTGTTCTGAAGTACAGTTCCAGAGAGACTGATTTGTTCTGGAGTACAGTTCCATAGAGACTGACTTGTGCTGAGATACAGTTCCACAGAGACTGATTTGTTCTGGAGTTCAGTTCCACAGAGACTGACTTGTTCTGCAGTATATTTCCACTGAGACTGATTTGTTCTGGAGTACAGTTCCATAGAGACTGACTTGTTCTGGATTACAGTTCCACAGAGACTGGCTTGTTCTGGAGTACAGTTCCACAGAGAATTACTTGTTCTGGAGTACAATTCCACAGAGACAGACATGTGCCGGGATACATTTCCACAGACACTGACTTGTAATGGAATACAGTTCCACAGACACTGACTTGTTCTGGTATACAGTTCCACAGAGACTGACTTGTTCTGTAGTACAATTCCACTGAGATTGACTTGTTTGGGATACAGTTCCACAGAGTCTGACCTGTTGTGGAATAAAGTTTGACAGAGAGTCACTTGTTCTGGAATACAGTTCCACAGAGACTGATTTCTTCTGGAGTACATTTCCTCAGATACTGACTTGTTCTGAAGTACAGTTCCAGAGAGATTGATTTGTTCTGGAGTACAGTTCCATAGAGACTGACTTGTGCTGAGATACAGTTCCACAGAGACTGATTTGTTCTGGAGTTCAGTTCCACAGAGACTGACTTGTTCTGCAGTATAGTTCCACTGAGACTGATTTGTTCTGGAGTACAGTTCCATAGAGACTGACTTGTTCTGGATTACAGTTCCACAGAGACTGGCTTGTTCTGGAGTACAGTTCCACAGAGAATTACTTGTTCTGGAGTACAATTCCACAGAGACAGACATGTGCCGGGATACATTTCCACAGACACTGACTTGTAATGGAATACAGTTCCACAGACACTGACTTGTTCTGGTATACAGTTCCACAGAGACTGACTTGTTCTGTAGTACAATTCCACTGAGATTGACTTGTTTGGGATACAGTTCCACAGAGACTCACTTGTTCTGGAGTACAGTTCCACAGAGACAGACTTGTGCTGGGATACAGTTCCACAGAGACTCACTTGTTCTGGAGTACAGTTCCACAGAGACAGACTTGTGCTGGGATACAGTTCCACGGAGACTGACTTGTGCTGGGATACAGTTCCACAGAGACTGATTTGTTCTGGAGTACAGTTCCACAGAGACAGACTTGTGCTGGGATACAGTTCCACGGAGACTGACTTGTGCTGGAATACAGTTCCACAGAGACTGATTTGTTCTGGAGTACAGTTCCACAGAGTCTGACCTGTTGTGGAATAAAGTTTGACAGAGAGTCACTTGTTCTGGAATACAGTTCCACAGAGACTGATTTCTTCTGGAGTACATTTCCTCAGATACTGACTTGTTCTGAAGTACAGTTCCAGAGAGACTGATTTGTTCTGGAGTACAGTTCCATAGAGACTGACTTGTGCTGAGATACAGTTCCACAGAGACTGATTTGTTCTGGAGTTCAGTTCCACAGAGACTGACTTGTTCTGCAGTATAGTTCCACTGAGACTGATTTGTTCTGGAGTACAGTTCCATAGAGACTGACTTGTTCTGGATTACAGTTCCACAGAGACTGGCTTGTTCTGGAGTACAGTTCCACAGAGAATTACTTGTTCTGGAGTACAATTCCACAGAGACAGACATGTGCCGGGATACATTTCCACAGACACTGACTTGTAATGGAATACAGTTCCACAGACACTGACTTGTTCTGGTATACAGTTCCACAGAGACTGACTTGTTCTGTAGTACAATTCCACTGAGATTGACTTGTTTGGGATACAGTTCCACAGAGACTCACTTGTTCTGGAGTACAGTTCCACAGAGACAGACTTGTGCTGGGATACAGTTCCACAGAGACTCACTTGTTCTGGAGTACAGTTCCACAGAGACAGACTTGTTCTGCAGTATAGTTCCACTGAGACTGATTTGTTCTGGAGTACAGTTCCATAGAGACTGACTTGTTCTGGATTACAGTTCCACAGAGACTGGCTTGTTCTGGAGTACAGTTCCACAGAGAATTACTTGTTCTGGAGTACAATTCCACAGAGACAGACATGTGCCGGGATACATTTCCACAGACACTGACTTGTAATGGAATACAGTTCCACAGACACTGACTTGTTCTGGTATACAGTTCCACAGAGACTGACTTGTTCTCTAGTACAATTCCACTGAGATTGACTTGTTTGGGATACAGTTCCACAGAGACTCACTTGTTCTGGAGTACAGTTCCACAGAGACAGACTTGTGCTGGGATACAGTTCCACAGAGACTCACTTGTTCTGGAGTACAGTTCCACAGAGACAGACTTGTGCTGGGATACAGTTCCACGGAGACTGACTTGTGCTGGGATACAGTTCCACAGAGACTGACTTTTTCTGGTATATAGTACCACAGAGACTGACTTGCTCTGGTATACAGCTCCACAGAGACTGACTTGTTCTGGAGTACTGTTCCAGAGACACTGACTTGTTCTGGAGGACAGCTCCACAGACACAGAATTGTTCTGTGATACAGTTCCACAGAGACTGATTTGTTCTGGAGTACAGTTTGACAGAGACTGACTTGTTCTGCAGTACAGTTCCACAGAGACTGACTTGTTCTGGAGTCCAGTTCCATAGAGGCTGACTTGTGCTGGGATACAGTTCCACAGAGACTGATTTGTTCTGGAGTACATTTCCAAAGAGACTGACTTGTTCTGCAGTACAGTTCCACAGAGACTGATTTGTTCTTGAGTACAGTTCCACAGAGACTGACTTGTTCTGGAATACAGGTCCACAGAGACTGACTTGTTCTGGTATACAGTTCCACAGAGACTGACTTGTTCTGTAGTACAATTCCACTGAGATTGACTTGTTTGGGATACAGTTCCACAGAGACTCACTTGTTCTGGAGTATAGTTCCACAGAGACAGACTTGTGCTGGTATAAAGTCCCACAGAGACTGACTTGCTCTGGTATGCAGCTCCACGGAGAGTGACTTGTTCTGGAGTACTGTTCCAGAGACACTGACTTGTTCTGGTGTACAGTTCCACAGACACAGACTTGTTCTGGGATACAGTTCCACAGAGACTGATTTGTTCTGGAGTACAGTTCCACAGAGACTGACTTGTTCTGGAGTACAGTTCCAAAGAGACTGACTTGTTCTGCAGTCCAGTTCCACAGAGAATGACTTGTTCTGGAGTACAATTCCACAGAGACTGACTTGTTCTGGGATACAGTTCTACAGAGACTGATTTGTTCTGGAGCACAGTTCCACAGAGAATGACTTGTTCTGGAATATAGTTTGACAGAGACTGACTTGTTCTGGGATACAGTTCCACAGAGATTGACTTGTTCAGGAGTACAGTTCCACAGAGACATACGTGTGCTGTGATACAGTTCCATGGAGACTGACTTGTTCTGGAGTACAATTCCTCAGAGACTGACTTGTTCTGGGATACAGTTCCACGGAGACTGACTTGTGCTGGGATACAGTTCCACAGAGATTGATTTGTTCTGGAGCACAGTTCCACAGAGCATGACTTGTTCTGGAATATAGTTCCACAGAGACTGACTAGTTCTGGAATACAGTTCCAGAGACTGATTTGTTCTGGAGTACAGTTCCACAGAGACAGACTTGTTCTGGAATACAGTTTGACAGAGACTCACTTGTTCTTCAATGCAGTTCCGCGGAGACTGACTTGTGCTGGGATACCGTTCCACACAGACTGACTTGTTCTGGAGTACTGTTCCACAGACACAGACTTGTTCTGGAGTACAGTTCCACAGAGACTGACATGTTCTGGAGTACTGTTCCACAGACACTGACTTGTTCTGGACTACAGTTCCACAGACACAGACTTGTTCTGGGATACAGTTCCACGGGGACTGGCTTGTTCTGGAGTACAGTCCCACAGAGACGGACTTGTTCTGGGATGCAGTTCCACAGGGACTGACTTGTTCTGGAGTACAGTTTGACAGAGACTCACTTGTTCTGGAATATAGTTCCACGGAGACCGACTTGCTCTGGAGTACAGTTCCACAAAGAATAACTTGTGCTAGGATACAGTTCCACGGAGACTGACTTGTTCTGGGATACAGTTCCACAGAGACTGATTTGTTCAGGAGTAGAGTTCCACATAGACTGACTTGTTCTGGAATACAGTTTCACAGAGACTCATTTGTTCTGGAATACAGTTCCAGAGACTGATTTGTTCTGGAGTACAGTTCCACGGAGACTGACTTGCTCTGGAGTACAGTTCCACAAAGACTAACTTGTTCTGGGATACAGTTCCACGGAGACTGATTTGTTCAGGAGTACAGTTCCACAGAGACTGACTTGTTCTGGCATACAGTTTGACAGAGACTCACTTGTTCTGGAATACAGTTCCACAGAGACGGATTTGTTCAGGAGTACAGTTCCAGAGAGACTGACATGTTCTGGAATACAGTTTGACAGAGACTCACTTGTTCTGGAATACAGTTCCACAGAGACTGACTTGTTCTGGAGTACAATTCCACAGAGAATGACTTGTTCTGGAGTACAATTCCACAGAGACAGACTTGTGCTGGGATACAGTTCCACAGACACTTACTTGTACTGGAGTACAGTTCCACAGACACTGACTTGTTCTGGTATACAGTTCCACAGAGACTGACTTGTTCTGTAGTACAATTCCACTGAGATTGACTTGTTTGGGATACAGTTCCACAGAGACTCACTTGTTCTGGAGTACAGTTCCACAGTGACAGACATGTGCTGGGATACAGTTCCACGGAGACTGACTTGTGCTGGGATACAGTTCCACAGAGACTGACTTTTTCTGGTATATAGTACCACAGAGACTGACTTGCTCTGGTATGCAGCTCCACAGACACTGACTTGTTCTGGAGTACTGTACCAGAGACACTGACTTGTTCTGGGATACTTTTCCACAGAGACTGATTTGTTCTGGAGTACAGTTCCACAGAGACTGACTTGTTCTGCAGTACAGTTCCACAGAGACTGACTTGTTCTGTGATACAGTTCAACGGAGACTGATTTGTTGTGGAGTCCAGTTCCATAGAGACTGACTTGTGCTGGGGTACAGTTCCACAGAGACTGACTTGTTCTGTGATACAGTTCAACGGAGACTGATTTGTTCTGGAGTCCAGTTCCATAGAGACTGACTTGTTCTGGGATACAGTTCAACGGAGACTGACTTTCTCTGGAGTACAGTTCCACAAAGACTAACTTGTTCTGGGATACAGTTCCACGGAGACTGTTTTGTTCAGGAGTACAGTTTCACAGAGACTGACTTGTTCTGGCTTACAGTTTGACAGAGACTCACTTGTTCTGGAATACAGTTCCACAGAGACTGATTTGTTCTGGAGTTCAGTTCCAGAGATACTGACTTGTTCTGGAATACAGTTCCACAGAGCCTGACTTGTTCTGGAGTACAATTCCACAGAGACAGACATGTGCCGGGATACATTTCCACAGACACTGACTTGTACTGGAGTACAGTTCCACAGACACTGACTTGTTCTGATATACAGTTCCACAGAGACTGACTTGTTCTGTAGTACAATTCCACTGAGATTGACTTGTTTGGGATACAGTTCCACAGAGACTCACTTGTTCTGGAGTACAGTTCCACAGAGACAGACTTGTGCTGGGATACAGTTCCACAGAGACTCACTTGTTCTGGAGTACAGTTCCACAGAGACAAACTTGTGCTGGGATACAGTTCCACGGAGACTGACTTGTGCTGGGATACAGTTCCACAGAGACTGACTTTTTCACGTATATAGTACCACAGAGACTGACTTGCTCTGGTATACAGCTCCACAGAGACTGACTTGTTCTGGAGTACTGTTCCAGAGACACTGACTTGTTCTGGAGGACAGTTCCACAGACACGGAATTGTTCTGGGATACAGTTCCACAGAGACTGATTTGTTCTGGAGTACAGTTCCAGAGATACTGACTTGTTCTGGAATACAGTTCCACAGAGACTGACTTGTTCTGGAGTACAGTTCCACAGAGAATGACTTGTTCTGGAGTACAATTCCACAGAGACAGACATGTGCCGGGATACATTTCCACAGACACTTACTTGTACTGGAGTACAGTTCCACAGAGACTCACTTGTTCTGGAGTACAGTTCCACAGAGACAGACTTGTGCTGGGATACAGTTCCACGGAGACTGACTTGTGCTGGGATACAGTTCCACAGAGACTGACTTGTTCTGGTATACAGTTCCACAGAGACTGACTTGTTCTGTAGTACAATTCCACTGAGATTGACTTGTTTGGGATACAGTTCCACAGAGACTCACTTGTTCTGGAGTACAGTTCCACAGAGACAGACTTGTGCTGGGATACAGTTCCACAGAGACTCACTTGTTCTGGAGTACAGTTCCACAGAGACAGACTTGTGCTGGTATACAGTTCCACGGAGACTGACTTGTGCTGGGATACAGTTCCACAGAGACTGACTTTTTCACGTATATAGTACCACAGAAGACTGACTTGCTCTGGTATACAGCTCCACAGAGACTGACTTGCTCTGGAGTACTGTTCCAGAGACACTGACTTGTTCTGGAGGACAGTTCCACAGACATGGAATTGTTCTGGGATACAGTTCCACAGAGACTGATTTGTTCTGGAGTACAGTTCCAGAGATACTGACTTGTTCTGGAATACAGTTCCACAGAGACTGACTTGTTCTGGAGTACAGTTCCACAGAGAATGACTTATTCTGGAGTACAATTCCACAGAGACAGACATGTGCCGGGATACATTTCCACAGACACTTACTTGTACTGGAGTACAGTTCCACAGAGACTCACTTGTTCTGGAGTACAGTTCCACAGAGACAGACTTGTGCTGGGATACAGTTCCACGGAGACTGACTTGTGCTGGGATACAGTTCCACAGAGACTGATTTGTTCTGGAGTACAGTTCCACAGAGACTGACCTGTTGTGGAATAAAGTTTGACAGAGACTCACTTGTTCTGGAATACAGTTCCACAGAGACTGATTTGTTCTGGAGTACATTTCCTCAGATACTGACTTGTTCTGAAGTACAGTTCCAGAGAGACTGATTTGTTCTGGAGTACAGTTCCATAGAGACTGACTTGTGCTGGGATACAGTTCCACAGAGACTGACTTGTTCTGGAGTTCAGTTCCACAGAGACTGACTTGTTCTGCAGTATAGTTCCACTGAGACTGATTTGTTCTGGAGTACAGTTCCATAGAGACTGACTTGTTCTGGATTACAGTTCCACAGAGACTGACTTGTTCCGGAGTACTGTTCCAGAGACACTGACTTGTTCTGGATTACAGTTCCACAGAGACTGGCTTGTTCTGCAATACAGTTCCACAGAGACTGATTTGTTCTGGAGTACAGTTCCAGAGATACTGACTTGTTCTGGAATACAGTTCCACAGAGACTGACTTGTTCTGGAGTACAGTTCCACAGAGAATGACTTGTTCTGGAGTACAATTCCACAGAGACAGACATGTGCCGGGATACATTTCCACAGACACTGACTTGTAATGGAATACAGTTCCACAGACACTGACTTGTTCTGGTATACAGTTCCACAGAGACTGATTTGTTCTGGAGTACAGTTCCACAGAGACTGACTTGTTCTGCAGTACAGTTCCACTGAGACTGATTTGTTCTGGAGTACAGTTCCTTATAGACTGACTTGTTCTGGATTACAGTTCCACAGAGACTGATTTGTTCTGGAGTACAGTTCCATAGAGACTTACTTGTTCTGGAATACAGTTCCACAGAGACTGATTTGTTCTGGAGTACAGTTCCACAGAGACAGACCTGTGCTGGGATACAGTTCCATAGAGACTGACTTGTGTTGGGATACAGTTCCACAGAGACTTACTTTTTCTGGTACATAGTACCTCAGAGACTCACTTGTTCTGGAATACAGTTCCACGGAGACTGACTTGCTCTGGAGTACAGTTCCACAAAGACTAACTTGTTCTGGGATACAGTTCCACGGAGACTGATTTGTTCAGGAGTACAGTTCCACAGAGACTGACTTGTTCTGGCATACAGTTTGACAGAGACTCACTTGTTCTGGAATACAGTTCCACAGAGATGGATTTGTTCTGGAGTAAAGTTCCAGAGAGACTGACATGTTCTGGAATACAGTTTGACAGAGACTCACTTGTTCTGGAATACAGTTCCACAGAGACTGACTTGTTCTGGAGTACAATTCCACAGAGAATGACTTGTTCTGGAGTACAATTCCACAGAGACAGACTTGTGCTGGGATACAGTTCCACAGACACTTACTTGTACTGGAGTACAGTTCCACAGACACTGACTTGTTCTGGTATACAGTTCCACAGAGACTGACTTGTTCTGTAGTACAATTCCACTGAGATTGACTTGTTTGGGATACAGTTCCACAGAGAATCACTTGTTCTGGAGTACAGTTCCACAGTGACAGACATGTGCTGGGATACAGTTCCACGGAGACTGACTTGTGCTGGGATACAGTTCCACAGAGACAGACTTGTGCTGGGATACAGTTCCACAGAGACTCACTTGTTCTGGAGTACAGTTGCACAGAGACAGACTTGTGCTGGGATACAGTTCCACGGAGACTGACTTGTGCTGGGATACAGTTCCACAGAGACTGACTTTTTCTGGTATATAGTGCCACAGAGACTGACTTGCTCTGGTATACAGCTCCACAGAGACTGACTTGTTCTGGAGTACTGTTCCAGAGACACTGACTTGTTCTGGAGGACAGCTCCACAGACACAGAATTGTTCTGTGATACAGTTCCACAGAGACTGATTTGTTCTGGAGTACAGTTTGACAGAGACTGACTTGTTCTGCAGTACAGTTCCACAGAGACAGACTTGTGCTGGGATACAGTTCCACAGAGACTCACTTGTTCTGGAGTACAGTTCCACAGAGACAGACTTGTGCTGGGATACAGTTCCACGGAGACTGACTTGTGCTGGGATACAGTTCCACAGAGACTGACTTTTTCACGTATATAGTACCACAGAGACTGACTTGCTCTGGTATACAGCTCCACAGAGACTGACTTGTTCTGGAGTACTGTTCCAGAGACACTGACTTGTTCTGGAGGACAGTTCCACAGACACGGAATTGTTCTGGGGTACAGTTCCACAGAGACTGATTTGTTCTGGAGTACAGTTCCAGAGATACTGACTTGTTCTGGAATACAGTTCCACAGAGACTGACTTGTTCTGGAGTACAGTTCCACAGAGAATGACTTGTTCTGGAGTACAATTCCACAGAGACAGACATGTGCCGGGATACATTTCCACAGACACTTACTTGTACTGGAGTACAGTTCCACAGAGACTCACTTGTTCTGGAGTACAGTTCCACAGAGACAGACTTGTGCTGGGATACAGTTCCACGGAGACTGACTTGTGCTGGGATACAGTTCCACAGAGACTGATTTGTTCTGGAGTACAGTTCCACAGAGACTGACCTGTTGTGGAATAAAGTTTGACAGAGACTCACTTGTTCTGGAATACAGTTCCGCAGAGACTGATTTGTTCTGGAGTACATTTCCTCAGATACTGACTTGTTCTGAAGTACAGTTCCAGAGAGACTGATTTGTTCTGGAGTACAGTTCCATAGAGACTGACTTGTGCTGGGATACAGTTCCACAGAGACTGACTTGTTCTGGAGTTCAGTTCCACAGAGACTGACTTGTTCTGCAGTATAGTTCCACTGAGACTGATTTGTTCTGGAGTACAGTTCCATAGAGACAGACTTGTTCTGGATTACAGTTCCACAGAGACTGACTTGTTCTGGAGTACTGTTCCAGAGACACTGACTTGTTCTGGATTACAGTTCCACAGAGACTGGCATGTTCTGCAATACAGTTCCACAGAGACTGATTTGTTCTGGAGTACAGTTCCAGAGATACTGACTTGTTCTGGAATACAGTTCCACAGAGACTGACTTGTTCTGGAGTACAGTTCCACAGAGAATGACTTGTTCTGGAGTACAATTCCACAGAGACAGACATGTGCCGGGATACATTTCCACAGACACTGACTTGTAATGGAATACAGTTCCACAGACACTGACTTGTTCTGGTATACAGTTCCACAGAGACTGATTTGTTCTGGAGTACAGATCCACAGAGACTGACTTCTTCTGCAGTACAGTTCCACTGAGACTGATTTGTTCTGGAGTACAGTTCCTTATAGACTGACTTGTTTTGGATTACAGTTCCACAGAGACTGATTTGTTCTGTAGTACAGTTCCATAGAGACTTACTTGTTCTGGAATACAGTTCCACAGAGACTGATTTGTTCTGGAGTACAGTTCCACAGAGACTGACCTGTGCTGGGATACAGTTCCATAGAGACTGACTTGTGTTGGGATACAGTTCCACAGAGACTTACTTTTTCTGGTACATAGTACCTCAGAGACTCACTTGTTCTGGAATACAGTTCCACGGAGACTGACTTGCTCTGGAGTACAGTTCCACAAAGACTAACTTGTTCTGGGATACAGTTCCACGGAGACTGATTTGTTCAGGAGTACAGTTCCACAGAGACTGACTTGTTCTGGCATACAGTTTGACAGAGACTCACTTGTTCTGGAATACAGTTCCACAGAGACGGATTTGTTCTGGAGTACAGTTCCAGAGAGACTGACATGTTCTGGAATACAGTTTGACAGAGACTCACTTGTTCTGGAATACAGTTCCACAGAGACTGACTTGTTCTGGAGTACAATTCCACAGAGAATGACTTGTTCTGGAGTACAATTCCACAGAGACAGACTTGTGCTGGGATACAGTTCCACAGACACTTACTTGTACTGGAGTACAGTTCCACAGACACTGACTTGTTCTGGTATACAGTTCCACAGAGACTGACTTGTTCTGTAGTACAATTCCACTGAGATTGACTTGTTTGGGATACAGTTCCACAGAGAATCACTTGTTCTGGAGTACAGTTCCACAGTGACAGACATGTGCTGGGATACAGTTCCACGGAGACTGACTTGTGCTGGGATACAGTTCCACAGAGACAGACTTGTGCTGGGATACAGTTCCACAGAGACTCACTTCTTCTGGAGTACAGTTGCACAGAGACAGACATGTGCTGGGATACAGTTCCACGGAGACTGACTTGTGCTGGGATACAGTTCCACAGAGACAGACTTGTGCTGGGATACAGTTCCACAGAGACTGACTTTTTCTGGTATATAGTGCCACAGAGACTGACTTGCTCTGGTATACAGCTCCACAGAGACTGACTTGTTCTGGAGTACTGTTCCAGAGACACTGACTTGTTCTGGAGGACAGCTCCACAGACACAGAATTGTTCTGTGATACAGTTCCACAGAGACTGATTTGTTCTGGAGTACAGTTTGACAGAGACTGACTTGTTCTGCAGTACAGTTCCACAGAGACAGACTTGTGCTGGGATACAGTTCCACAGAGACTCACTTGTTCTGGAGTACAGTTCCACAGAGACAGACTTGTGCTGGGATACAGTTCCACGGAGACTGACTTGTGCTGGGATACAGTTCCACAGAGACTGACTTTTTCACGTATATAGTACCACAGAGACTGACTTGCTCTGGTATACAGCTCCACAGAGACTGACTTGTTCTGGAGTACTGTTCCAGAGACACTGACTTGTTCTGGAGGACAGTTCCACAGACACGGAATTGTTCTGGGGTACAGTTCCACAGAGACTGATTTGTTCTGGAGTACAGTTCCAGAGATACTGACTTGTTCTGGAATACAGTTCCACAGAGACTGACTTGTTCTGGAGTACAGTTCCACAGAGAATGACTTGTTCTGGAGTACAATTCCACAGAGACAGACATGTGCCGGGATACATTTCCACAGACACTTACTTGTACTGGAGTACAGTTCCACAGAGACTCACTTGTTCTGGAGTACAGTTCCACAGAGACAGACTTGTGCTGGGATACAGTTCCACGGAGACTGACTTGTGCTGGGATACAGTTCCACAGAGACTGATTTGTTCTGGAGTACAGTTCCACAGAGACTGACCTGTTGTGGAATAAAGTTTGACAGAGACTCACTTGTTCTGGAATACAGTTCCGCAGAGACTGATTTGTTCTGGAGTACATTTCCTCAGATACTGACTTGTTCTGAAGTACAGTTCCAGAGAGACTGATTTGTTCTGGAGTACAGTTCCATAGAGACTGACTTGTGCTGGGATACAGTTCCACAGAGACTGACTTGTTCTGGAGTTCAGTTCCACAGAGACTGACTTGTTCTGCAGTATAGTTCCACTGAGACTGATTTGTTCTGGAGTACAGTTCCATAGAGACAGACTTGTTCTGGATTACAGTTCCACAGAGACTGACTTGTTCTGGAGTACTGTTCCAGAGACACTGACTTGTTCTGGATTACAGTTCCACAGAGACTGGCATGTTCTGCAATACAGTTCCACAGAGACTGATTTGTTCTGGAGTACAGTTCCAGAGATACTGACTTGTTCTGGAATACAGTTCCACAGAGACTGACTTGTTCTGGAGTACAGTTCCACAGAGAATGACTTGTTCTGGAGTACAATTCCACAGAGACAGACATGTGCCGGGATACATTTCCACAGACACTGACTTGTAATGGAATACAGTTCCACAGACACTGACTTGTTCTGGTATACAGTTCCACAGAGACTGATTTGTTCTGGAGTACAGATCCACAGAGACTGACTTCTTCTGCAGTACAGTTCCACTGAGACTGATTTGTTCTGGAGTACAGTTCCTTATAGACTGACTTGTTTTGGATTACAGTTCCACAGAGACTGATTTGTTCTGTAGTACAGTTCCATAGAGACTTACTTGTTCTGGAATACAGTTCCACAGAGACTGATTTGTTCTGGAGTACAGTTCCACAGAGACTGACCTGTGCTGGGATACAGTTCCATAGAGACTGACTTGTGTTGGGATACAGTTCCACAGAGACTTACTTTTTCTGGTACATAGTACCTCAGAGACTCACTTGTTCTGGAATACAGTTCCACGGAGACTGACTTGCTCTGGAGTACAGTTCCACAAAGACTAACTTGTTCTGGGATACAGTTCCACGGAGACTGATTTGTTCAGGAGTACAGTTCCACAGAGACTGACTTGTTCTGGCATACAGTTTGACAGAGACTCACTTGTTCTGGAATACAGTTCCACAGAGACGGATTTGTTCTGGAGTACAGTTCCAGAGAGACTGACATGTTCTGGAATACAGTTTGACAGAGACTCACTTGTTCTGGAATACAGTTCCACAGAGACTGACTTGTTCTGGAGTACAATTCCACAGAGAATGACTTGTTCTGGAGTACAATTCCACAGAGACAGACTTGTGCTGGGATACAGTTCCACAGACACTTACTTGTACTGGAGTACAGTTCCACAGACACTGACTTGTTCTGGTATACAGTTCCACAGAGACTGACTTGTTCTGTAGTACAATTCCACTGAGATTGACTTGTTTGGGATACAGTTCCACAGAGAATCACTTGTTCTGGAGTACAGTTCCACAGTGACAGACATGTGCTGGGATACAGTTCCACGGAGACTGACATGTGCTGGGATACAGTTCCACAGAGACAGACTTGTGCTGGGATACAGTTCCACAGAGACTCACTTCTTCTGGAGTACAGTTGCACAGAGACAGACATGTGCTGGGATACAGTTCCACGGAGACTGACTTGTGCTGGGATACAGTTCCACAGAGACAGACTTGTGCTGGGATACAGTTCCACAGAGACTGACTTTTTCTGGTATATAGTGCCACAGAGACTGACTTGCTCTGGTATACAGCTCCACAGAGACTGACTTGTTCTGGAGTACTGTTCCAGAGACACTGACTTGTTCTGGAGGACAGCTCCACAGACACAGAATTGTTCTGTGATACAGTTCCACAGAGACTGATTTGTTCTGGAGTACAGTTTGACAGAGACTGACTTGTTCTGCAGTACAGTTCCACAGAGACTGACTTGTTCTGGAGTCCAGTTCCATAGAGGCTGACTTGTGCTGGGATACAGTTCCACAGAGACTGATTTGTTCTGGAGTACATTTCCAAAGAGACTGACTTGTTCTGCAGTACAGTTCCACAGAGACTGATTTGTTCTTGAGTACAGTTCCACAGAGACTGACCTGTTCTGGAATACAGGTCCACAGAGACTGACTTGTTCTGGTATACAGTTCCACAGAGACTGACTTGTTCTCTAGTACAATTCCACTGAGATTGACTTGTTTGGGATACAGTTCCACAGAGACTCACTTGTTCTGGAGTACAGTTCCACAGAGACAGACTTGTGCTGGGATACAGTTCCACGGAGACTGACTTGTGCTGGGATACAGTTCCACAGAGACTGTCTTTTTCTGGTATAAAGTCCCACAGAGACTGACTTGCTCTGGTATGCAGCTCCACGGAGAGTGACTTGTTCTGGAGTACTGTTCCAGAGACACTGACTTGTTCTGGTGTACAGTTCCACAGACACAGACTTGTTCTGGGATACAGTTGCACAGAGACTGATTTGTTCTGGAGTACAGTTCCACAGAGACTGACTTGTTCGGGAGTACAGTTCCAAAGAGACTGACTTGTTCTGCAGTCCAGTTCCACAGAGAATGACTTGTTCTTGAGTACAATTCCACAGAGACTGACTTGTTCTGGGATACAGTTCTACAGAGACTGATTTGTTCTGGAGCACAGTTCCACAGAGAATGACTTGTTCTGGAATATAGTTTGACAGAGACTGACTTGTTCTGGGATACAGTTCCACAGAGATTGACTTGTTCTGGAGTACAGTTCCACAGAGACATACGTGTGCTGTGATACAGTTCCATGGAGACTGACTTGTTCTGGAGTACAATTCCTCAGAGCCTGACTTGTTCTGGGATACAGTTCCACGGAGACTGACTTGTGCTGGCATACAGTTCCACAGAGATTGATTTGTTCTGGAGCACAGTTCCACAGAGAATGACTTGTTCTGGAATATAGTTCCACAGAGACTGACTAGTTCTGGAATACAGTTCCAGAGACTGATTTGTTCTGGAGTACAGTTCCACAGAGACAGACTTGTTCTGGAATACAGTTTGACAGAGACTCACTTGTTCTTCAATACAGTTCCGCGGAGACTGACTTGTGCTGGGATACAGTTCCACACAGACTGACTTGTTCTGGAGTACTGTTCCACAGACACAGACTTGTTCTGGGATACAGTTCCACAGAGACTGACTTGTTCTGGAGTACTGTTCCACAGACACTGACTTGTTCTGGACTACAGTTCCACAGACACAGACTTGTTCTGGGATACAGTTCCACGGGGACTGGCTTGTTCTGGAGTACAGTCCCACAGAGACTGACTTGTTCTGGGATGCAGTTCCACAGGGACTGACCTGTTCTGGAGTACAGTTTGACAGAGACTCACTTGTTCTGGAATACAGTTCCACGGAGACCGACTTGCTCTGGAGTACAGTTCCACAAAGACTAACTTGTGCTAGGATACAGTTCCACGGAGACTGACTTGTTCTGGGATACAGTTCCACAGAGACTGATTTGTTCAGGAGTAGAGTTCCACATAGACTGACTTGTTCTGGAATACAGTTTCACAGAGACTCATTTGTTCTGGAATACAGTTCCAGAGACTGATTTGTTCTGGAGTAAAGTTGCACAGAGACTCACTTGTTCTGGAATACAGTTCCACAGAGACTGACTTGTGCTGGGATACAGTTCCACAGAGACTGATTTGTTCTGGAGTACAATTCCACAGAGACTGACTTGTTCTGGAATACAGTTTGGCAGAGACTCACTTGTTCTGGAATATAGTTCCACAGAGACTGACTTGCTCTGGAGTACAGTTCTACAAAGACTAACTTGTGCTGGGATACAGTTCCACAGGGACTGACTTGTACTGGGATACTGTTCCTCAGAATCTGACTTGTGTTGGGATACAGTTCCACAGAGCCTGACTTGCTCTGGAGTACAGTTCCACAAAGACTAACCTGTGCTGGGATACAGTTCCACAGAGACTGATTTGTTCTGGAGTACAGTTCCACAGAGACTGACCTGTTCTGGAATACAGTTTGACAGATACTCACTTGTTCTGGAATACAGTTCCACAGAGACTGACTTGCTCTGGAGTACAGTTCCACAAAGACTAACGTGTGCTGAGATACAGTTCCAGAGAGACTGATTTGTTCTGGAGTACAGTTCCATAGAGACTGACTTGTGCTGGGATACAGTTCCACAGAGACTGGTTTGTTCTGGAGTACAGTTCCACAGAGACTGACTTGTTCTGCAGTACAGTTCCACTGTGACTGATTTGTTCTGGAGTACAGTTCCTTATAGACTGACTTGTTCTGGCTTACAGTTCCACAGAGACTGATTTGTTCTGGGGTACAGTTCCATAGAGACTGACTTGTTCTGGAGTCCAGTTCCATAGAGACTGACTTGTTCTGGGATACAGTTCCACAGAAACCGACTTGTGCTGGGATACAGTTCCACAGAGACTGACTTGTTCTGGAATACAGTTCCACAGAGACTGACTTGTTCTTGAGCACTGTTCCACAGAGACTGACTTGTTCTGGGGTACAGTTCCACAGAGACTGACTTGTTCTGGAGTACAGTTGCACAGAAACTGACTTGTTCTGGAGTACTGTTCCAGAGGCTGACTTGTTCTGGGGTACAGTTCCACAGAGACTGACTTGTTCTGGGTTACAGTTTCACAGAGACTGACTTGCTTTGGAGTACAGTTCCACAGTGACTGACTTTTTCTGGAGTACAGTTCCATATAGACTGACTTGTTCTGGGGTACAGTTTTACAGAGACTGACTTGTTCTGGAGTGCAGTTCCACAGTGACTGACTTTTTCTGGAGTACAGTTCCATATAGACTGACTTGTTCTGGAATACACTTCCACACAGACTAACTTGTTCTGGAGCTCTGTTCCACAGAGACTGACTGTTCTGGGGTACAGTTCCACAGAGACTGACCTGTTCTGGAGTACTGTTCCACAGAGACTGACTTTTTCTGGAGTATATTTCCACAGAGATTGACTCATGCTGGGGTACAGTTCCACATCTGCTGACTCATGCTAGGGGACAGATCTACGGGCATTGGGCAATCTGCAAGCCTCCAGCCTTATTTGCCATTCTTCATACTTTGAACTTTGACAGACTGACGACTGAGCATTCCTGCTCTGATCCTGTCTACATTCAATATTCAACACACTAGCACATTACCCCCTTTCCTTCCGGAGGTGGAGAGGAGTGTCAGCCTAATTGTTACCTGCATTCCTCCCAATTGGTGATTATCGAATAACAATGACCAAGGCTGTTTGATTGAATTATTCATATACCATCCTAATGGAATTTTCTTTTTTGGAAACCAAGGTAAACAGACAAGCCTGTTGTCCAGGATACCAGCAACATTGAAAAGAGGAGGAGAGAAGGCCAGGTAAATTAAGGACTATTAATTAGGTTTGCCAGTCTTAGCTTTCAAAGCCTGTACAGTGAAGAAAGAAAGAGGTCGCATTTCTGTAGCACCTTTCATGATCCCAGGACCTTCAAAAGTGCTTTACCACCAATGAAATACTTTTTAAAGTGTAGTTACTTTTGTAATTTGGGAAATGCAGCAGTGATTTTACACACGGCAAGGCCCACATAATCGCAATGTGTTCGTGAACAGATAATCTGTTTCAGTGATGCTGGGTGAGGGACAAAAATTGGCTCAGACACCGGGGAAAACTTCCCTGCTGTTCTTTAAATAGTGACATACGATCTTTTATGTCCACCTGAGAGGGCAGACGGGACTTTAATGTCTTAACTGAAAGCCAGAACCTCCAATAGTGCAGCATTCCATCAGTACTGCACTGGTGTGTTGACTATAGTCTATGCTCAAGTCTCTGAAGTGGGATATGGTAATGTTGAGAGAGAGAGGTCAAACTATTTTCTGTATCCTATCTAGGAGTGTGAGGGAGGTGATAGTAGAACCTCCTCAACTATAGGAGCAGTATTCAAGTACAAGATGGACTTGGGCTTTATCGAGAATTAATTGTTGTTGAGGGACATGAATGAGAATCTTGCAAGCTGCTTGGCAACGGAAGAGATATTGGACTTCTATTTAAACTTAGAGGAGGTAGAGAGAGAAATATTGCTTTACTTGATATGCATAGTCACATCATGAAAGCAATGCTCAGCGCTAACTATCCCCTTATCTCCAAAATCCTAACCCTAAACCTGACCTCAAACCATTACAGTAAACCCTAATCCCTAACCCTAAACCGTTACCCTAACATTCTTACTCCTAAGCTTAACCTAACCTCAGCCCCCACCGTAAGCCAAACTCCTAACCAATGATGGCTACAATGTCAATAGTCGCTCTGTTCTGGTGGATGAGATGCATTGGCAGTAAAACGCTTGCGTAAAATTAGCCCTGAGGTATCCATTATTTTGGGTTTGAGAAGGCAAAAATTTGGGAACGTTGCTTTAAGAGGTAACTTGGTAGTTTGCTGAAGAAGAAAAACATTTGTGCAATTCGTTGGGGGGAGATGGGTTAGTAACTTCGGTCAGCTTGGCTCACCAGCAGCATGCTCATGTCTGAAGTTGTAGGTTCAAGTCCTATTCAAGGACTTAAGAACATTACTAGGTTGGCACTGCAATGCAGCACTAAGGGAGTGCTACACTATCAGAGATGTTGTCTTTTAGATGAAGCATTAAACTGAGGCCCTGTCTCCCTACTTAGGTGGACATAAAAGGCCCTATGATACTATTGGAAGAAGAGCAGAGAGTCCTGCTCAACATTTCTCCCTTAATCAATTCCATCTGTATTTCCAGGTTCCAGTATGTTGCCAAGTTCAAATGAATTTCCAGGCCACAAAATATCACGGGGAAACACTTCTCTTCTGTTTTAGGGTGTTGGCAATGATGTCACATGTTATATACACAGCTACAGAAACAAAAAGGTGCAGAATGAAGCTACCCAAATTTGCAGGTAAATGCTACTCATGTTGCTGTCAAAATTGTACAACCAGATCACATTGATAGCCTTAACTGCACGTATTACTTACTCTCCTTACGATTGAAGAGTTTACTGAGGTTTGCCCATTTTGAAGTGACATTCCCAAGCTGCATCTGAACCTTCAGATCGTAGTCAACATCTGACGATATGTCTGTTGTGACATCGCACCATGTTTCCGTGATGCCAGAACATTCTGAGATTACCACCCAAGTCTTCTTATGATTTCTTTCAAATTCGCTGAAACAGAAAGTGAAGAAGTCCAATGAACTTCACATTATATCTGCGAGGGTCTGCTCTCAACTGCCCTCTTCCTTTCCTCCCCACCATGACTCTTGTGGTAAAGGTAAGTGTGCAAGGGAGCCATATAGAGCAGCAGCTTTGGCTCCTATACATGTGCTCAGTCAGCTAACATTGGCAGAGCTCTCCGTACCTAGGGCTTTTGTTCCCAATTGTTGTCCAAGTACTTCTGCTGCGAGGCTCAGTGTTTGTGAATGCCTAGTGAGGACAGTTTTGGGGCTGGTTCCCCGCTTGATCACCCAGTCTTCCAGCACATGCTGCCAAGATTCACACATGAAGAATGTCCATTTGACTTAGGCAATAGAGAGCCACTGATATCCCTGGAACTCTATTCTGTCAGAAAAAAGCAGGGCGAATGGGGAAAGAACAGGGGAGTGAGGTTAATTGGATAGATCTTTCAGCGCGCTGCAAAGACACGATGGGTCGAATAGCCTCCTTCTGTGTTGTATGAGTCAATGATGCATTGCGCTGTGAGGGAGCGTGATGACACTCAATCGACACAGGTATGATGGATGTCATGATGATCGCCTCCCCATGTCAAAGGAATTCATTGTGGCCCAGTGGGATATTGGGTTCAGTCTGAGAAAGAACTCACTGTATAACCTCAGCCAGGCTTTAAGTGAACTCTGCAAACACTGTGCCAGTTGCCCATGATAATCCCCACCAGCCTCTTGTCGCTGTCCTTGTTGCATTTTTCAAGGTTGGGAATCCTCATTCCATAATGGACTGCGAGAATTTTTAGGAACACAAGACCGCCTCAAGGATGAGCAAACATGGCCCTTTTTGGAGATCGATCTGACCAACTCATCTTTTCACCATCTCCCTCAATCCCTTCCCGCTCTGTGGAAATGCATTTCATTGTCTTTTAACCCCATCCGTACTGTCTGTTTCAGCTGTCTTCCCTGGCAACTTAATGTGCAACTAGATTGCAACTTAGAGAAAGAAGAAACTTGCATTTATATTGCACCTTTCACAACTTCAGGATGTCACTTTACAGACAATGAAGTTCCTTTGAAGTGTTGCTCATTGTTGTAGGGAAATGCATCAGCCAATTTGTGCACAGCAAGGTCCCACAAATAGCAATGTAATAATGACCAGTTAATCTGTTTTAGTCATGTTGGTTGATGATAAATATTGACCACGAGACTGGACAGCGTTCCCATGCTCTTCAAAAGAACATCATGGGATCTTTTATCTCCACATGAGAGGGCAGACAGAGCCTCAGTTTGACAACTCATCTGAAAGACAGCACTTATGACACTGCAGCACTCCCATCTCAGCCTATAGTTATCTGCCAAAGTCTCTTCTGGTATGGGGTGTGACCCCACAACCTTCAGAGGTGAGAGTACTACCCACTGAGACAAAGCTGACACAATTAAAGGTTATTAACCTTTGGTTGAAGTAGTTCTGTGCAAGTTCCTGCCTTATTCCTTTCCTCCTGAATTTTAGCTTGTGTTTCTTCTTCATGCTTGAATCTCGATCAACTTTGACAGTCCATTGCATAGTCTTCAATTTCAATTCAGTCACTTCAAACTCTCCTCTCTTTCCCAAGTAGACAAGCCTAACAAATGGAGTGGAATTATTCCTTTTAAATTGGATGACAGCTTTTCCTGAACCTAGAGGGCAGCATTGCAGTGGCAAAGCAACGATAAATGCCAGCTCAGCCACAAGTGGGCACTGTAAGCCTAATCACAGTGGACTGATGCAGCTGCATCTCTGAGTGCGGAAACACTTTGCTCATCATACAACTGGGCTGTTGTTTATATGCACTTCCTTTTTCCTCTGTATATCCTCCGCCTTTTGCCTCAGTTTTTCCTCAGTTACAAGAATGCAATAATATAATGGTTTCCACCCTTTTCTGTGGTGTGATTTCTCACACTGTAAATATTGCATAAATAGTACACTTTTTGTCCTTGCATCTCACCGCTGACATTTATTTTTAGACTTTCCGCCCATTTCTAAATCTTTCCCCACACACCCCCTATTTGTCTCTGCTTTTTGCTCCTCTCTGCCTCTACCTCTGTTCACAGTCTTTTCTCCTAGTTGACAACAGTAACTGCACTTCAAGCCTGTAAAGCACTTTGGGCCATGCTGAAGTCGTGAAAGGCGCTATATAATTGCAAGCAAGGGCTTTCTTCTGTTCTCCTTTATATTCTCCAGTTTCTCTCCCTCGCTAACATTTCCAATCCTAACCCCCAAATCCTTTTTAAAAAGCAAAATACTGCAGATGCTGGAAATCTGAAATAAAAACAGAAAGTGATGGAAATACTCAGCAGGTCAGGCAGCATCTGTGGAGAGAGATCAGTGACCTTTCATCAAAACTGGCAAAGATTAGAAAATAATTAGGTTTTAAGCAAGTGAAGGGGTGGGGTGGGGTGGGGGGGTGGGGAATGGTGGGGAAGAGAACAAAAGGGAAGGTGTGTGATAGGGCAGGAGAGATTAAATAACAAAACTGTCCTGGGACAAAGGCAAAGAGCATGTTAATGCTTGTGGTGAAAGACAAAGCATTAGTCCAGAGAGAGTGTTAATAGCAGAATAATGAGCAGCTGTATCTACATAACAAACAGGCACCTGGTTAAAAAATAAAATAAAATAAAAAATATTTTTTTAAATGTCAGTCATGCTCTGAAGTTATTGAACTCAATGTTCAGTCTGCAAGGCTGTAAAGTGCCTAATCGAAAGAGCAGGTGCTACTCCTTGAGCTTGCGTTGATGTTCACTGGAACACTGGAGCAGGCCAAAGACAGAAATGTTGGCATAAGGGCAGGGGGGAAGGGTGGGGGGGGTGGTGTTTGTTGGTGGGTGGGTGGTGGGTGGTGGGTGTTGAAATGGCAAGCGACCGGAAGCTCGGGGGTCATGCTTTCGGTCTGAGCGGATGTGTTCCGCAAAGCAGTCTCCCAATCTGCGTTTGGTCTCCCCAAAATAGAGGCAACCACATTGTGAGCAGCGAATACAGTATACTAAATTGAAGGAAGTACCCTTTGATGGACCCCTTGCCGTGTATTCACTATACCCTCTGACATGCCCATCTCTGACGCTGAACGATCTGTACTTAACAAAGGACTCATCCCCTTACACCCCCACCTCAACTAATTTCACTCTTAGCATGACGTTGAGCTCCTCTTCTATTGTCTTCGCCTCCGGACTCACTTCTTTGACCAGCAGTCACCCTCTGACCAGCGGAACCTTTCACCCACCTCATGTATTCTCCATCCACCTGGACCCCTCCTTCTGGCCTGTTACCCACTCTTGATCTTTTCATTGAGAACTGTTGGTGTGACATCAGCCGTCTCAATTTCTCTGCTCCCCTCACTCCCTCTAACCTGTCTCCCTCCTACCTTGCTGCACTCCGTTCTCTCAGGTCTAACCCCAACATTGTGATCAAACCTGCTGACAAGGGTGGTGCTGTTGTTGGGGTGGCGTACCGACCTCTACCTTGCAGAGGCTAAGTGCCAACTCTCAGACACTTCTTCCTACCTCCCCCTGGACCATGACCCCATCACCGAACATCAAGCTACTGTCTCCAGGACTGTCACTGACCTCACCTCCACCAGAGATCTTTCCTCTACAGCTTCCAACCTCATAGTCCCACAACCCCAGACAGCCCGCTTCTACCTCAAAAATCCACAAAAATTTCCAAAATCCACAAACAGGACTGTCCTGGTAGACCCATCGGTTCAGCCTGTTCCTGTCCCACTGAACTTATTTCCTCCTATCTTGACTCTATCTTTTCTCCCCTGGTCCAGTCTCTTTCTACCTACATCCGTGACTTTTTGGATGCCCTACACCATTTTGACAATTTCCAGTTTCCTGGCTAAACTGCCTCCTCCTCACTATGGACGTCTAACCTCTTTGCACCTCCATCCGCCAGGATGGTCTGGGGTCTCTCCACTTCATCCTTGAACAGAGACCCAACCAGTCCCCATCCACCACCACCCTCCTCAGCCTGGCTGAACTTGTTCTCACATTGAACAACTTCTCCTTCAACTCCACTCACTTCCTTCAAATAAAAGGTGTTGCTATGGGTACCCGCATGGGTCCCAATTATGCCTGTCTTTTTGTGGGATATATCGAACATTCATTGTTCTAGTCCTACTAGGGCCCCCTCCCCCAACTCTTTTTCCGGTACATTGATGACTATATCAGTGCCGCTTCCTGCTCTCACCCCGAACTTGAAAACTTTATCAACTTTGCTTCCAATTTCCACCCTTCTCTCACCTTTACATTGTCTATTTCCAACACTTCCTTTCCCTTCCTCGACTTCTCTGTCTCCATCTCTGTGGATTGGCTGTCCACTAATATTCATTATAAACCCACCGACTCCCACAGCTACCTCGACTACACTTCTTCACGCCCTGCCTCCTGTAAGGACACCATTCCATTCTCCCAGTTTCTCCACCTCCGACGCATCTGCTCTGATGATGCAACCTTCCATGACAGCACTTCTGACATGTCTTCTATTTTCTCAACCGAGGATTCCCCCTCACTGTGGTTGACAGGGCCCTCGACCGTATCCGACCCATTTCCCGCACTACTGCCCTCAACCCTTCCCAGAACGGTGACAGGGATCCCCTTGTCCTCACTTTCCACCCCACCAGCCTCCCCATCCAAAGGATCATCCTCCGCCATTTCCGCCACCTCCAGCGTGATGCCACCACCAAACACATCTTCCTTTCCCCTCCCTTGTCAGCATTCCGAAGGGATCATTCCCTCTGTGACACCCTGGTCCACTCCTTCATCACCTCTGACAACTCAACCCCTTTCCACGGCACCTTCCCATGCAATTACAGGAGGTGTAATACCTGCCCTTTTACCTCCTCTCTCCTCACCATCTAAGTGGCCCAAACATTCCTTCGTGAAGCAGCAATTTACTTGTACTTCCTTCAATTTAGTATACTGTATTTGCTGCTCACAATGTGGTCACCTCCGCACTGGGGAGACCAAACGCAGACTGGGTGACTGCTTTGAAGATCAACTCCGCTCAATCTGAAAGCATGACCCCAAGCTTCCGGTCGTTTGCCATTTCAACACCACCCCTGCTCTCATGCCAACATTTCTGTCTTTGGCCTGCTCCAGTGTTCCAGTGAACATCAAAGTAAGCTCGAGGAGTAGCACCTGATCTTTCGATTAGGCACTCTACAACCTTACGGACTGAACATTGAATTCAATAACTTCAGAGCATGACTGGCCTTTTTTTATATTTGTATATTTTTTATTTTATTTTATTTTTTAACCAGGTGCCTGTTTGTTATGTAGATACAGCTGCTCATTGTTCTGCTATTAACACTCTCTCTGGACTAATGCTTTGTCTTTCACCACAAGCATTAACACACTCTTTGCTTTTGTCCCAGGACAGTTTTGTTATTTAATTTCTCCTGCCCTCTGCTCTATGACACACATTCCCTTTTGTTCTCTTCCCCACCATCCCCCCTCCCCCTTCATTTGCTTGAAACCTAATTCTTTTCTAACCTTTGCCAGTTTTGATGAAAGGTCACAGATCTGAAACGTTAACTCTGCTTCTCTTTCCACAGATGCTGGCTGACCTGCTGAGTATTTCCATCACTTTCTGTTTTTATCCCAAAATCCTTTGCTTGTTTCTTTTTTTCTGTGGACTAGTGAAATCACAGATTTACTGTTCATTCCCATTATGGTTCACTTTGCACCCTACCCATTACAAGTTGCCCCATTTTGGGTCCTTTTTCCCACCTGCACATTATGAGCTGCCCTGTTCTGCTACCAGTCACTAAGGCTGAATTAACCAAAGCTGAGATCCAATCAAAAGTTGCCCAATGCTTCCACTTGTCCCATTGCTGCTGGCTCCTACTGTTATTTATTTATATTAAACTGCACTCTTTGAATGTTGCACTTTGCTTCTATGTTGTGAATCCACACCTGTGAGGATCCAACCTGAGAAATGACTAAATGCATTTCACAAAGGATCACCCCACCAGTCGGTGCTGGATTCAGCAGTTCCTAGGAGTGAAAGGATGGTGTGTTAATGCATTGTGTAATTCAGTGAGCAATAAGTTTAAAACTGAACTTATAAATAAAACGAAATCCAGCAAGCTACTCCATGGACAAGCACTGAAATGTCAGTACTTACCATAAAAATTATCTTCACTTTAATGTACCCATCAGTGTTAGTACTGACATTGCCTTTAACAACTGTGCCATCGCTGTGGTCCATGTATATTGTATACTGTTCTGTGTAGTGTTGGAATTGTAGTGGTTATTCTGTGATCTGGTGCTCCCGGTGGATAGTGGAGCTCACAGGTAGAGTACTTCAGGGGAATCCAAGAGTGCAGCCCCTGAACTACCATCCAAAAAATCATTAGCTGAATTTTGGGGAAAAGTTCCTCCCCACAGAGACTAACAAGTGCATTTCACAGTCAATGATGTACTTCTGAAGTGTAATCAAAGTAGGAATAAACAGGTAATTTTCAAGATGGCTGGGTATCACAAGGGTCAGTGTTTGAGCCTCAGCAATTTACAATATATAGCAATGATTTAGATGAGTGTAATATACCCAAATTTGCCGACGATGCACGGCTGGGAAAGTAAGCTGTGAGGAAGACGTAAAGAGGTTGCAAAGGGATGTAGATCAGTTAAGTAATTAGGCAAGAAGGTGGCAGATGGAGTATAATGTAGGGAAGTGTAAAAGCATTCACTCTGTTGAAAGAATGGAATAGCAGAATTTTTTAAAAAGGTGAGAGACTAGTAAATGTTGGGATTCAGAGGGCTTTGGGGGTCCTCCTACAACAAATCACAGTAAGTTAACATGCAGGTACAGCAAGTAATTAGGAAGGCAAATGATATATCCACCTTTATTGCAGCCAGGTTGTAGTATAAAAGTAAGGCAGTCTTGCTGCAATTATATAGGGCTTTGTTTAAACTGCACCTGTAGTACTGAGTACAGTTTTGGTCTTCTTACCTAAGGAAGGATATACTTGTCTTAGAGGGTGTGAAATGAAGGTTCTTTAAATGGATTCCGGGGGTGAGAGGGCTGTCCTATGAGGAAAGATTGAGTAGAATGGCCTATATTCTTTGGAGTTTAGAAAAACGAGAGATGATCTCATTGAAGCATATCAAATGTTCAGAGGGCTTGACAGGTTAGGTGCTGTGAAGCTGTTTCCCCTGGCTGGGGAAAGAGCTAGGGGTCATAGTCTCAGGATAGAGGGTTGGTCATTTAGGACTGAGATGAGAAGATATTTCTTCACTCAGAAGGTTGTGATTCTTTGTAACCCTTTACCCCAGTAGGCTGTGGATGGTCAGTCGTTGAGTATATCCAAGACTGAGATTGATAGATTTTCGGGCACTAAGAGAATCAAGGGATTTGCAGATAGGGCGGGAAAGTGCAGTTGATGTAATAGTTCAGCCATGATCTTGTTGAATGGCACAGCAGGCTCGATGGGCCGAGTGACCTACTCCTGCTCCTATTCTAATGTTCATATGTTGCTATGCAATGTTGTAATGTAGAGAAACACATCAACCAATTTGCGCACAGCAAAGTCCAACAAACAGCAATTAGATAAATGACGTGATAATCTGTTTTGGTGACATTGGTTGAGGGATAAGTTTTGTTCAGGACACCAGGAGTCTGAAGGCTGTGTGTTCAAGTTCCAATCCAGACTTGAGCCCATAATCCTGGCTACACCCCAGTACTAAGGAAGTGCTACACTGTTGGAGGTGCTGTCTTTTCACTGGAACAGGACAACAGATTATCTGGTCGACATCACATTGCTGTTGTGGGATCTTGCTGTGCACAAATTGGCTGCTGTATTTCTTGCATTACAACCATACACCATTTGCTGTCCAGAGCTTTGGGATAAATGCAAATTCTCTCTCTCTTTCTACAAGTGCCGAAAGGGTTAACCCATCACCTCCATCATGATCAATCTCTTGCGTGTACATACCCTTGAAATTGTACTGAGTAACTGATGTCTCCCAGAGGAACTCTCACAGGACTCCACCTCAGGATATGCCTCATGTTGGTTGAATTTACAAACACATTCTTGGGTTTTGGCAATGTTTCAAGGCCTACGAGTTCAAGAGGCAAACAATCAAATCCAATTGAAATATAAATAATTCATGCAGATTATGTCCAACAAATTTTGCAACAGTATCCCTTCCTATATTTATTGAGTGAGTGATGGCAGGCTAACACAGTAAAGAGTTGCTGGAACTTTTCACATGGGCCGTCAGGGTTTTGGAGATAGTCTCCACATCTGCGGGTGAATATCACCTTTGCTCCTGGCTCCACTTCTAATTGTGGCTGCTAGCTCCGCCTGTCAACAACCTTCACTGGCATCTCCCAGCTCTGTCCTCACTTCTGCTCCTGGCCCCACCCCTCACTGTCACACTTCACTCCTCCCCTTGAGGGATGACTGATCAAAGATGTAAAAGGATTCACTCGGGTAGATAAAAAGAAACTATTTCCTTTGGAGGGGGAGCCAAGAACAAGGGGACATAATCTTAAAATTAGAGCTCGGCCATTCAGGAGTGAAATTAGGCAGTTCTTTTTCATACAAAGGGTAGTGGAAATCTGGAACTCTCTCCCCAACAGGCTGTGGATATTGTGGGACATTTGGAGCTTACAAGATTGACATTGGCAGATTTTTGTTAGGTCAGGCTATCAAGGGATAGGAAGCAAAGGCAGCGAAATGGAGTTGAGGTACAGATCAGTCATGATTCAATTGAGTTGCGGTGCTGGTTCAAGAGGCTGAATGGCTGTCTCCTATTCCTAATGTTCCTATGTATCTATGCTCACCACTGCTGCTGACTCCACCCCTCCCCTCTGCTCTTGCAACCATCTTTCATTGTCACTCCTGGCTCCTCTCCTCACCAGCGTTCTTGTCTCTGCTCCTCACTGTAAATCCTAGCACTGCTTTAAGCTCTTCCCTGCAGCTGCTGTTACTCAAGAGGTGGGACCCTGCTGCACAATGTGAGAGGAGATACCTGATCTTGAAATAGTTTTGAGTAATAGCTCCCAGCCACCGCATGAAGAGTTCAATTCCTCCAGAGCTGATAGGAGCTGGGAACAGTGGTGAGGAGAGGAGAGTATCTATGTGAACTGGAAGGAGGCGAAGAGTGGCAGCATGAGCTCACAGGAGGATAGAAGGGGAGAACATGATATGGGAGAGGACAGAGTAAAAGACGACCAGTGCGAACTTGAAGGAGGGGATGAAGAGTCCAGTATGAACTGCAGGAACAAGAGATAAAAGTGCCCAAGTGAATTAGGGACAGAAGAGGAGAACTGTCAGTGCGATCTGGGAAATGAATGCTACATGATGACTTTCATTCCCTTGGCACACACAATGTGCCTCACAACCTTTTGAAATGTGGTCAATGCTCTTTTGTCATCAAATGCAGCAGCCAATTTGCATAAGTTCTCACAAATAGCAATGAGATAAATTACTAGGTTTTGTTGGTTGAGGGATAATTATTGGCCAGGACACTGGGGAAAACTCTCCTGCTCTTCACTGAAATAGTGCCATGGGATCTCTTACAATCACCTGAGAGGGCAGATGGGGCCTCGGTTTAATGTCTCATCTGAAAGGCAGCACTTCTGACAGTACAGCATTCCTTCAGTACTGCACTGGAGAATCAGCCTGAATCAAGTACTCAAGTAGGGTTTGATCCCGTGTTCTTCTGGCTCAAGAGCTAAGAGTGCTGCCTTTGAGCCAAAGCTGGCACCTAATGCAGCAGTGTTAATTTAAAAATCAACATTTCCAAAGGCAGCAATTTCCCAGGCATACCAGGCCAGATTTTAGCTCACTCAAAACCCATCCATTTGCAGTGTTAAAATCAGGCCCACCCTCACTAGAAATGCACCCAATTGGCATAAGTAAAGGGGATGAGGGGATGGAACACAGAACTAAGTGAAAACTACAACAAGGGAACAGGCCAGTCAATCCGACATGTTCATATTGGTGTTTACCCTTGTCGTGCAGGCCCCCACCTGCCAAGAATGAGGCATATTAATTTTGTCATTTGAACATCGATTTTAAGCTGTTACTGGAGTGAAGAAAGGACTTGTTAAAAAAATCACCAGACACCTTGGCTGGAAAAACATTTTTGCATACTAACAGCCAGTGCTTGGAGGGACAAAGGGGCTATTCCCTGCTCCAATTTAACCCACAATGGACTTTGAGCACCAGGTATTGTATGTAAGAAGAGACATTCCAGGGTCAGCTAAGACAAGAGAATCCATAAACAGACGTGGTCAGACCAGCTAGTTATATGACTACCCTGCTCGGCAGCCTGGGTTTTTCTGAATTGTACAAAGAGTTTGAACTAAAAAAGACTGTTTGCTCCTAGAGTGAGAAAACCTCTCCTGTCTGCTCCCATCTCTTTCTCACAAGCCTCTGGACCCACTCAGGATGCATGAATTTCAAGCGAGAAGAGTTTCCTACACTGAATAAGGTTTAAGAAGAATACTGGGCCCCAATGAAAAGCATGACCTACCTACAAGCAAGGACTCTACACTGAGCTCGCAGAACAGTAACCAAAACCATCTTCAGATAATGCCTCAAACTTTTCCATTTTATTTCTTCTGCTCTTTTCTGTCTTTATCTGCATATGGTGTATCACGTATTCATGCTAGCGTGGGCGCATCGTGTATCCGTAGGCGTTAACCAAATTAGTTAAGTTTAATAAAGTTCAACCTTTCTTCTTTAAACCTGAGAAAATCTGTTTGGCTAGCTTCTTTGCCTTATAATTGGAAGTTAGTGAACAAGGATTCATGAAGGGGGAGCTAAAAAAAGTGTTTAAAATTAAACCCTGTTATGGTAAGACCAGGTGAAGGCTGAGAGGGAACCCTAGACCGCTTTCTCACCTGGTCGGAACAACCCTCCACATCAGCAGTAACCCCCATCCTATATGACTGCTCTGTTCCATCAATTGCTGATCTAACTATTCTCAAATGTTGACATGGTGTCTGCTTCAATCTCTAACTATGGTAATGCAATCCACAGCTTCACAATCCTCTGTATCAAAGAAACCTTCTCCTTCTCCCACATTACAACAGTGGCTACACTTCAAAAGTACATCATTGGCTGTAAAGCACTTTGGGGCTTCCTGCGATCATGAAAGGTGCTAAATAAGTGTGAGTCTTTCTTTCTTTTCTCTCTGCCCTACATCTATTACATTTCATGTTATATCTATACTCCTCATTTTGAACCTCATCACTATGTCTGTTGTTTCAGATAGAGCAGAGGAGGGTAATATGGTAAGCATAAACTTTAAGAAGACTTTTGATAAGGTGCTAGACTGATGTCAAAGGACAGGGTGTATGGATTCAGGGGCCAAGTAGCAGAATGGAGTGAAAGATGGCTACAAAACAGAAAAGAGAGGGTGGGAGTTAATGGAAGTTCCTCGGACTGGTATAAAATAGGAAGTGATGTCCCACTGGGATCTGTTGTTCACCATATACATAAATAATTTGGACTCAGAAACTGGTGGTAAGTTGTTGAAATTTATAGGTTATAACAAATTGTGGGTGGAAGGATATGTATAGTTAGTAATGTGTAGGGCTACACCAAAATACAGGAAGACATAAGTAGGCTTGCATAGGGAGCAGATAAATGACAAATGGAATTCAATATAGTGAGATGGGGGGGTGGGGAGGGGTGGGGGGGGGGTGGTGGCAGGGTGATTCAGTTTGGTAGGAGGAATATGGAGTCTACTTATTCCTTGGATAGAGGAGCAAAGAGATCTAGGAATACAGATACATAAAGCACCAAAAGCAGAAACTCAGGTTGATTGGGTCTCAAAGAGTGCAAACAAAGTACTGAAGTTCATTCCTAGCAGAATGAAATGCAAAAGCAGAGAGATAATGTCAAATTTCTACAGAACCTTGCTTAGACTTGGAGTACGGTATGCTATTCTTGCCTCCATGGGGCTGAATTTTATGTCTCCCCAAAGAGCGGAAAGGTAGCGGGAGGGGCGTAAAATGGAGCAGGAGGCTCGGGGGGCCCTTCCCGACCTGCTTGCGCCTCCATCGCCACTTTATACAGGGCGGCGGCGGCGAAAAATGGCCCGCCCGCCCCAGGTCAATCAAAGCCCTTAAGTGGCCACTTAACGGCCACTTAAGGGCCTCCACCTGCCTCCACAGGGATTTTACCCTTGACAAGTGGGCATCTCAGGCCTGAGAAAAGCCGCTTGACAAAAGCAGGCAGCTCTCTGACGGTCTGTGCCCGATGGAGGGCCGCCCCTGCTGCCCCAACCACCCCCAACACCCAACACGCACCCTCCCCCCACCGTCCCCCAATCGACCACCTTTGTTTCACCGGTACCCAACTGATCACCCCCAGCAAGGCAACACAAACTTACCTTGGTTCCAGGGCTCCCCGACATCTTCTTCTGTAGGCTGGGCTGCAGTCCCAGCAGTCCCAGCAGTGGTTACCGCTCCCGGTGGCGCTGCTGGGACTAGGAGCTGACAGCCTGCTGATTGGCCGGCAGCTCCAATAGGCGGAACTTCCTGCCTCAAGTGGGTAGATGTCCCACCTCAGAACAATTAAAGGCCTGGGGACCCGCAAAATACGGACTGGATCCCCAGGCCAGGCGGAAGCGGGTTCACCACCGACTTTTCAGTTGGTGGACGGCTCCCATCCGCCAAGGGTAAAATCCCAGCCCATACTATGAAAGGACATGAAGCACTGGAGAAAATGCAAGAAAGATTTACAAAGGTGTTACCAGAATTGAGAGGATGAAATTATCAGGAAAGATTTATTTTCTTTATTTTTGTTCTTTAGAAAATAAAGGACTAAGAGGAGACCAGATAGGAATCTTTAAAATTATGAAGGTGCTTGATAGAGCGGAGGTGAAGAAACTGTTTCACCTTGTGAGTGAGCCCAGAACCAGGGGCCAGAAATAAAATCTAGTCACTGACAGATCAAATAAAGAATTTACCAGAAATTTATTTACACAGAGAATGGAGAGAAGATGCCACATGGACCGGTGGAAGCAGAGAGGATTGATACATTTAAGGGGAGGCTTGATGCACTCATGAGGGAAAAGAGAAAGGAGGGACTAAGTGGGAAGAGATAATTAGAGTGGGAGGAGCATAAACATGGGAATGGACCAGTTGGGCCAAATGACCTGTTTCTATGCTGCAGATTCTGTGTAATACTGCATAATTTTTAAATACCTCTATCAAGCCACCCTTTAATCTTTTCTGTTCCAATGAAAGCAGCCCCAATATTTCAAGTCTTTCTTCGTATTTTTATTTCCTCATGTCAGTTAATGAATCTGTGCTGTACTATCTCCAAGGCCTCAACATGTGACGCTCAGAAATGCATAGTGCTGTAATTGTCATCTTCTAAGGTTTTATTGAGATTCACGGTTACATCTTAACTTTTATATTCTACACTTCTTGCCATAACACCCAGTATTTCTTTAGCATTGTTTATGGCCTTATTCACTTCATGTGCTGATTTTAAGGTCTGAATCTGAACCTCAATGTACCTCTGCTCTTCCACGTCACCCAGCTTTCCCCTTTCAAAATATAATTACATATTTTTAAGTAAATTCTGTCACCTCACGCATAGTGCTATTGAATTCCATCTATTGCTTTTTTGACCATTCCACATCTTACCAATGTCCCCTTGCAGCCAAAATTAAAATTGTTTATTTTAAAATTAATTATGCCTCTGATTTTGGGATTGTTTGTATATTTGGACAACACTCCCTCTGGTCCCATATCCAAGTCATTGGTGCACTGAGTGAGCAGAAGTGGCCCCATAATAGAATCCTGTGGTACACCACTACCCACTTTCAGTCATTCTGAGAAACTGCCCTCATCTATTCACTGTTTCCTTTCTTCCAACCAGTTTTTAATGCAGTTTGCTATCCTCCCCCTAATTCAATATCCCTTAATTTTATTCAGTAGCCTCTTATGTGGTACCTTGCCAAAGGTTTTCTCCAGGTCCCTGTAAACCACACCCACCGTATTATCCCTCAACCACCATATCTATCACTTGCTCAAAGAAATGTTAAGAGGTTTCTCAAACATAATCTGCCTTTCTGAAATTTGCGTCACTGCTTCTAATTATTCTTAAAATGTCAGCCTTGGCTGAGTGGTAGCACTTTGAGTCAGAAGTGGATTCAAGCCCTACACCTGCGACCTGAGCACATAACCTAGGCTGACACTCCAGCATAGTACTAGAGGAGTGCAGCACTGTCCGAAGTGCCGTCTTTCGGATGAGATGTTAAACTGAGGCCCCATCTGCTCTCTCAGTTGGATGTAAAAGAGCCCCTGGCACTGTTCGAAGAAGAAAAAGTGAGTTCTTCTGGTGTTCTGACCAATATTTAATGACTCAACCAATGCAACCAAAAGTAAGTTAATTGGTCATTATCTCATTGCTGTTTGTGGGATCTTGCTGTGTGCAAATTGACTTCACTTCAAAAGTAATACCTTGTCTTTAAAATGGCAAGTTATTTCTTCCTCTAGTAAATCCATCTTTAATTAAAAAGGAGAACATTTTCCTTTCCACAGATATTAATAAGTGGCCTGCAATTACCCAATTTGGCTCTATCATCCTAGTAATCTGCTTCATGTGTGAAGTATCATCAGGCTATTTGACTGGAGCAGGAAGACATCACTTCCCAGCCCAATTCCATCCTCACCAGAGGCGGCAGCATCAAGGACTACGACTGGCACCGTCAACAACCTGGTAGGAATCATTGGGTAGCAATTCGATGTGGCAACTCTGGCTCGTTGCTCTTCCCTCCCTAGCCCAGGGCAGTGGAACTCATTTTAGTATCAACATCACCAACTCGCTGTGATTTATTTTGTGACCACTGACCAGGGATTCAATCTGGAACCTTCTAGGCCTGCAGGACTCATTTTCACACTAGGTGCTGCGTGTGCAAACAAATCCAGAAGGGGAGTAAGTGTTATCTAATTAAATAATAATGTTGCATTAAGACATTGGTGCCATTTTACATCAATGTACCTGTGACTCATGCTAATGCTTAGGTTTCTAAATTGCAGCAGCTCATTTTGAGTCATTACTCATTAAATTTATTAACCATTTCATAGAATCTGCCAACACCTACTGTCAAGTCTCACAACATTAATAATAGTTACCTGGAGTACTATCAGGCAAGTGCCCACCTGCACAAAACTGTATTTCATCAAGAACACAGAATCGTTAGGTGAGAAAAGATGGGAAAGAATATTTTTAAGTAATTCGCAACTCTCAAGAAGCTCAAAATTAGCCAGGACAAAGCAGCCTGCTTGATTGCACAAGTCAAGAGTATAATGGGATACTCCCAACTTGCCTGGATGGATGCAGCTCCAATAACACTCAAGAAGCTCGACACCATCCAGGACAAAGCAGCCCGCTTGATTGACACTCCATCCACCACCTTCAACATTCATTCCCTCCACCATCATGGTTGCAGTGTTACCATCTCCAAGATGCACTGCAGCAACGCAGAAAAACTTATTCAACAGCACCTCCTAAACCCACAACCTCTACCATCTAGAAGGACAAAGACAGCAAATGCATGGGAACACCACCACCTCCAAGTTTCCCTCCAAGTCACACACCATCCTGATTTGGAACTATATCGCCGTTCCTTCACTATCACTGGGTCAAAATCATGGAACTCCTTTCCTAACAGCACTGTGGGTGTACACACAGAACACAGACTGCAGTGTTTCAAGAAGTCTGCTTACCATGACCTTCTCAAGGACAATTAATTAAATGCCGGCCTTGCCAGTGATGTTCACATCCCGTGAATGTGGGCAAGAGGGAAGAGGATGAAAAGGGTTTGGAGAATCCTGACTGAGGAAAGCACAGAAAATTTGGGGAAGAGTACAAGATTGAGGCCTTCAGCAGTTATGTGTTTGTGGCTGTTTGGAGGGGGAAGGAGGCCACCAAAAGGCCCTGTATCTCCACGAGGAGACACACCACCCACCACCACCTATCACTTGGCAGCCTTGGGTTAACTTGCACAGAAAGAAAGGAAATCTTCTGGGGATGCAAGCCCCATCCCCCTGCTGCCATATCTCTGCAACCTCTCCCACAACCCTTCAAGATATCTGCACTCCTCCAATTCAGGCCTCTTGAACATCCCCAGTTTTAATCGGTTCACCATTGGTAGCCATGCCTAAACATCCAAGGCCCTAAGCTCCGGAATTCCATTCCTAAACCTCTCCATCTCTCTCTCTACCTCTCTTTCCTCCATTAAGATGCTCCTTAAAACCTACTTCTTCTGTCCTAATATCTCGTTATATAGCTTGATGTCAAATTTTGTTCTATAATGCTTCTGTAAAGTATTTTATTATGTCAAAGGCACTATAGAAATACAAGTTATTGCTATTATTTTTGGTGGGCAAAGAAGGAACAGCCATTAATGGTTCTGGTGGCAAAGGGGCAAGGGAAATGCCGATTGTGCTGGTGGAGACCCATCTAACCTCATATCCTACATTATGGGATACCGTGAAGGAGTAATTTGAGACATGACATATGGCGTGTGGGATGCTTGGGAGGAACAGGTAAAATTGGACCTATGTTTCTCAAAACTCTCCATCACTGGGGTGTTTCCTTGCCTCATGTCTGGGACTACTGTAGACTAATTGATAGAGATTGATTGCTATGATTAGTCAACAACTCCTTTGTTGTTGTATCATGTGACCACCAGGATAATAGAAGGTGAATTAGGTGGACTTTGGTCCTTTTTCATCTAGCAATTCCTATGGTCCTATGTTCTTCAACTGCCATTTCCAAGGCCCGAGCAGCTCAGAAACCTTCCTGGATAATTTATCATATAATTGCAATTAATGATTAATTAATTAATCAGATCTAGAGGATAAAGTTAAAACTAAACAAAGAGGGATAGTAATGCTAAAGGGTTCCTAATCTTATACTGAATTTATAGCTGATGCATTTACATAATAAGAATTAAGTAAAAAATATTTAAGTTAACTGATCTATGCAATAAAGTAATGTCAGCACAAGGGAAGGAGCTGGTGGTGAGTAGCCGGTGTGTGTTTATTTAAGTCTTAAGTTTATTTCTCTGAATTTAGTAAATAGTCTAATAAATGGAAGTATGACAGGGCACCTCAGTCCCGTGGAATGCTCATCCTGTTCCATGTGGGAACTCCAAGACACTTCTCATGTCCTGGAAAACCACATGTGCAGAAAGTGTCATCAGCTGGACGAGCTGGAGCTCAGAGCTTGAGCAGCAGCTGGCATCACTGCAGTGCATCCATGAGGCTGACAGCTATGTGGATATAATGTTTCTGGCGGTGATCATCCCACAGCTTAAGGATGTGCAAGCAGAGAGGGAATGAGTACCCACCAGGCAGTCAAAGAGGAACAGGCAGGTAGTGCAGAAGTTCCCTCAGTGCATCTTGCTCTCCAACTGGCATTCAGTTCATCTGAGGAGTGCAGCCAGAGCCAAGTCCATGGCACCATGGGTGGCTCAGCTGTTCAGTGGGAGAGGAGGAAGCTTGGGAAAGCAATAGTGATAGGAGATTCAATAGATAGGGGAAGACAGGCATTTCTGCAGCCACAGATGTGATTCCAGGAAGGTATGAAGTCTCCCCAGGGTCCAGAATACCATTGAGCAGCTGCAAAACATTCTGAGAGGGAAGGGTGAAAAACCAAAGATTGTAGTCCATATCAGTACCAACAACTGAGGTGGAAACCATGGTAAATATGGTTGGTAGGCTGCAGGCACAAATAGACACCTGGGAATTCGATGTTGTGGTGATAACAAGAGATCTGGCTCAAAAAAGGGCAGAACTGTGTACTATGCATTCCTGTATACAAGGTGATCAAGAAAGATAGGGAAGCAAAGAAAGGAGGAGGAATGGCAGTATTGATTACAGAGAATGTTAATGTGCTGGAAAGAGAGCCATGTCATGGAGGGGTCAAGGACAGAATCTATTTGGCTAGAGGTAAGAAACAATAGAGGTGACATTACACTACTGGGTGAATTCTATAGGCCACCAACTAGTGGGAAAAATATAAAAGGAGCAAATTTGCAAGGAAATTACAGAGAGGTGCAAAAACTATAGAGTGATGATCGTGGGGGACTTTAATTATCTTAACATAGACTGAAATCATTATAGAGTAAAGGGCAGAGAGGGGAAAGAGTTTCTGAAGTGTGTTCAGGAGTATTTTCTTGACTAATGTGTTTCTGGCCTAATGAAAAAGGAGGCATTGCTGGATCTATTTCTGGGGAATGAGTTGGATCAAGTGGATCAAGTGTCAGTAGGAGAACATTTAGGGAAACAGTGATCATAGTATCATAAAGTTTATTTTGGCTATAGAAAAAGACACAGAGAAATCTAGAGTAGAAATATTTAACTGGAGTAGGGCCAATTTCAGTGGGGTGAGAAGAGTCCTGTCCCAGGTAAATTCGAATGAAAGATTGGCAGGCAAAATTGTAATGGAACAATGGGCTGCCTTTAAAGAGGAGATGGTTTGGGTACAGTGTAGAAACTAAAGGGTTAACTTCTGCCATGTTTTATCTGTAGGATAAATCTATATAAGCTGTAGTCTGATAAAATTCATACGAGATGCTATGTTTTAAATTAGAATGATTTCAAATGATGTTGCAGTTATGCTTGAGAAAAGTTATTTTATATATATATATATATATATATATATAAAATGTATTAGATTAGAACTAAGTTGTGGACTTTGTGTTTAGAATCAGGTTGTTAAATGTGACATGTATATTGGTATACTGTAGTGGGGATATGGTGGGAGACAGTGCTTATTACAACAACATAGCAGAAGTAGGGTTGCTATGAGAATGGGCGCCTGTTCTGCATTTCAACTAAGACAGACTCAGTCACAAATCAAGAAAGGACAATGTACAGAAGGTGAGGTTAAACCTGACCAAAGGATTAAGGTGAATGATAACCTAATATGGAAGGAAGGAACCCTTGGAGGGGGCCATAAATGACAGGTGCTGGGACAACTCAGGGTGCACAGATTCAAGAAGAAACCAACCTACAGTCAACAGAACACCTCAAGAAAGAAGACGGCGCCACAGCAGCTCGGAAGGCAAGGACCGAGGACACCCTATATCCTGCTGTATAACTACTGCCGTTGGTTAAGTATTGCTTGTATATTCTTGCTGTACTTAATAAACTCTCTAACTTGATTAAGAAGCCAGAGTTTGTACCCTATGGGTCAAAAGATAGTCAACATCCCACCTAAACACACAAAAATCTTACAACAGTCAAGGTACATTTCCATGAAGGGGAAAGGTAGGACAAACAAAGCCAGTGCTCCCTGGATGGTGAAAGAGATAGAGAGTAAGATGAAGCAGAAAAAGACTGCATATGACATATGTCAGGTTGATAATACAAGTGGGAACTAGACTCAATATAGAAAGCTCAGAGGGGAGTGAAAAAGGAACTAAGAGAGGCAAATCGAGAGTAAAAGAAGAGAATGGCAGCTAACATAAAAGGGAATTCAGAAGTCTTCTAAAGGCATATGAATAGTAAAAGGGTAGTAAGGGGAGGGATGGGGCCAATTGGGGACCAAAAAAGGAATCTATGCATGGAGACAGAGGGTATAGCTGTGGTGCTAAATGAATACTTTTCATCTGTCTTTACCAAGGAAGCAGATGCTGCCAAAGTCATAATGAATAAGGGGGCAGCTGAGATACTGGACTAACTAAAAATTGACAAAGAGGAGGTATTAGAAAGGTTGACTGCACTTAAAGTTGATTCAACACCAGGACCAGATGGGAAGCATCCAAGGATGCTGAGGGAAGTAAGGGTGGAAATTGTGGAGTCACTGGCCAAAATCCTCAAATCCTCCTTTGGTATTGTGGTAGTGCCAGAGGACTGGAGAACTGCAAATGTTACACCCTTGCTCAATAAAGGGATAAACCCAGCAACTACAGGCCTGTCAGATTAACCTTGGTGGTGAGAAAGCTTTTGGAAATGATAATCTGGGACAAAATTAACAGTGACTTGGACAAATGTGGATTAATTAAGGAAAGCCAGCATGGATTTATTAAAGCCAAACCTGATTGAGTTCTTTGATGAGGTAACCAAGAGGTTTGATGAGGGTAATTGTGGTTGATGTGCTTTATAGGGATTTCCAAAAGGTGTTTGATAAAGTGCCCCATGCAATAAAAGGGACAGTGGCAGCATGGATGTGAAGTTGGCTGAGTGACAGGAAACAGAGAGTACTGGTTAACGGTTCTTTTTCTGACTGGAGGAAGGTATACAGTGGGTGGGGTTCGCCAGTGTTGGTTCTAGGACCACTGCTTTTCTTGATCTATATTAATGACGTAGACTTGGATGTACAGGGCACAATTTCAAAATTTGCAAATGACATAAAACTTGAATGTATTGTGAACTGCGAGGAGGATAGTGATGGACTTCAAGAGGACATAGACAAGCTGGTGGAATGGGCAGACACCTGACAGATGAAATTTAATGCAGAGAAGTGTGAAGTGATACATCTTGCTTAGAAGAATGAGGAGAGACAATATAAATTAAAGGGTACAATTCTAAAGGGGGTGCAGGAACAGGCAGACCTGGGTGTTTCTGCACAAATCGTTGAAGGTCACAGGGCAGCTTGAGACAGTGGTTAATAAAGTATATGGGATCCTGGGCTTTATAAATAGAGGCATAGAGAACAAAAGCAAGGAAGTTATGGTGAACCTTTATAAACACTAGTTCAGCTTCATTTGGAGTATTGTGTCCCATTCTGGACACTGCACTTTTGGAAGGATGTGGAGATATTAGAGAGGGTGCAGATAAGATTTACGAAAATGGTTCCAGGGATGGGGACTTCAGTTATGTGGATAGATTGGAGAATCTCAGGTTGTTCTTCTTCGAGCAGAGAACATTCAGAATAGATTTGATAGATGTGTTCAAAATCATGAGGGGTCTGGACAGAGTAGATACAGAGAACTTGTTCCCATTGGCGGAAGGGTCGAGAACTAGAAAACACCGATTTAACGTGAATGGCAAATGAACCGAAGGCAACATGAGAAAAAAAACTTTCTTATGCAGCATGTAGTTAGGATCTAGAATGCACTGCCTGAGAGTGTGGTGGAGGCAGATTCAATTGTGGCTTTCAAAAGAGAAATAGATAAGCACCTGAAAAGAAAAAAATTACAGAGCTATGGAGAAAGGGTGGGGGAGTGAGACCAACTAAATTGCTCTTGCAGAGAGTCAGCACAGACTCAACGAGCAGATTGGCCTCCATCAATGCTATAACCATTCTTTGATTTTTATGGTCTGCTCATCAGGCGGCACAGTGGCGCAGTGGTTAGCACCGCAGCCTCACAGCTCCAGCGACCCGGGTTCAATTCTGGGTCCTGCCTGTGTGGAGTTTGCAAGTTCTCCCTGTGTCTGCGTGGGTTTCCTCCGGGTGCTCTGGTTTCCTCCCACATGCCAAAGACTTGCAGGTTGATAGGTAAATTGTCCATTATAAATTGCCCCTAGTATAGGTAGGTGGTAGGGAAATATAGGGACAGGTGGGGATGTGGTAGGAATATGGGATTAGTGTAGGATTAGTATAAATGGGTGGTTGATGGTCAGCACAGACTCGGTGGGCCAAAGGGCCTGTTTCAGTGCTGTATCTCTAAACTAAAAGTAAACTAAACTATTTATCTATGTTAATGTTCCTCTGTCACCTAACTGCCAGTCTGCAAGTTTTCTAATGTCTGCTTATATTAAGTTGCATTCTTCTCAGTGCTAGCTATACAATTTGGTATCATCTGCAAATTTTGCTATTAAGTTATTTATTCCCAAGTCCAAATCATTAATGTAACTTCGGAAGAATAGTTGTCCCAACACTGATCCTTGCAGAATATCGCTTTCCACCGTCCTCCAATCTGAGTAACCACCCTTCACCCCTACTCTCTGGTTTCTATTTTTTAGCTAATCTGCCATCTATTCAGTTATTTGCCCCACCTTCACATGTCCTAACCCTTGTCAAGTGCTTACAATGTAATACCTTACTGAAGGCCTTTTGAAAATCCATGTATATGGCATCTACTATGTTACCCTCATCTACTCCTTCTGTTACCTCTTCAAAGAATTCTAGCAGGTTAGTTAAGCCTGACTTAGCCTTTCAGAATCCATGCTATTTTTATTATATTTTCTGTTTCCAAATGCTCTTGTATCACTTTTTTTAGTAGACATTCCAGTATCTTTCCTCACACTGATGTCAAGCTGACTGGTCTATAGTTCTCAAGTTCAGTTCTATATCCTTTTTAGTATAAAGGAACACCATCAGCTGTCCACCAGTTCTCGGTCAGTACCCCATCTTCCATGGAACTTTAATATATATAAACAAGTGTCTCTGCTATCTCCTCCCTATTTTCCTTCAGTATGTTTGGGTGCATACCATTCGGACCTGGGATTTTATCCTCTTTTAGTTTTGCTAGGTTGTTGATTATTTCCTCCCTTTCTGTCTCAACTGTATTAATATTAGTTTTCAGACCATCCTCTTGTGAAGTGTCTATTTCATTATCTTTCTAGCAAAAACTGAGGTGAAATAGTTATTCAATACTTCTGCCATTTCTCTATTATCTGCTTTTGTCTTGCTTTTCCTTTAGTGAACTGATCCTTACTTTAATTTTCCTTTTGTTATTTATGTGTCTGAAAAATACTTCATTATTTCTTTTTATCTTCCTTGATAATTGTATTTCTTAATTTCTCTTTGCCTTTCTGATGGTTTTTTAAATTTCTCTCCTAAGTCTTTCATATTGCCTTTAGTCCTCCTCTCCTTTAGTATCTAAGTAATTCTTGTATATCTTTCACTTTAGATTCAATATTCCCTTTATTTCTTCATTTATCCACAAGACTCCATAATTATCTTGGCTTTTAGTGGAATACATTTCTCTTGAACTCTATTGATTACCCTTTTAAAGATTTCCCACTATTTTCCTGATGCTCTTTTCCCACAAGATTTTCTCCTAGTTTATCTTCTTTAGTTCCACCCTTATTTCCTTATAATATACTCTTTTCCAATCTATTATCTTAGTCTTTATCCTGCTTATGTAATTCTCAATCCTTCTTCTACCTTATAATGTTGTGATCACTGCTATTATGATGCTCTCCGACTCTTACTTCTTATATTTCTTCTGGTTCATTACCCATTACAAGACCAAGCAGTGATTCTTTTCTTGTTGGACTTCTTCAGTATGAGGTGAGAGAGGAGTCCTGAGTATACTGTAAAAACTATTCTTTTTTCCCTTTTCACAACTTCTTCCTGCCGGTTTATTTGGGGGCAGTTAAAATCTCCCATGATTATTATTCTATGCCTGCTACCGACCTCATAGATTTGCCCACATATTTCTTCCACCAATTTTCTTCCACTATTTGATGGTCTATAATATGCCCCTTTTAGGATGATGGGTCCCTTCTTATCTTTTAACTCAATGCACATGGATTCTGTATTTAACTTACTGCTAGTTACATCCATTTTTTCTACTGCCATTATGTTGCCATTAACTAGTGCAGCTATTCCACCTCCCTTCCTTCCTTCCCTTGACTTTCTGAATATATGATATACAGCAAAATTTAGTTGCCAATCCTGTTCTCTCTATAGCCATGTTTCATTCATCCTTACTAAATCCAATCCTCTCTATAAATTATTGCCTCCAAAATTTCACTCAGCAGTTTCACACAGTTCCTAATGGTTTCCCAGGTAAACAAAGGAAAGATAGTCAGACAGCTGAAAAGAGAATGAGTCCACAGTCCCCTGCTCCCAGTAGAGAGGTGTGCTCACAGGAAGATTGGAGATTGGAGACTATTAATGAGAAGAAAGAAAGAGATTTGCATTTGTATAGCGCTTTTCACAACCACTGGACATCTCAAAGCACTTTACAGACAATGAAATATTTTTGAAGTGTAGTCACTGTTGCAATGTAGGAAAGATATAAAGTCATGACCTTCTCCCCAAAATGTAAAACAGCTTACTACCATAAAACTCAACAGCAGAAAGTCCAACACTTAATATTGGAAAGAATAACACACATAGCACAATGCCATGTTTTTTTGACTTGAGATTTTCTGATTAGAATGGATATGCTACTCCTTCAGTTCTCAAAGTGTTCAGGAGTTCAGATTGACATTTAGTATGAAACAAAATGTATGACAGTTTTAAGAATGCATCCCAGAGGCTTCTTAAAATTTTAACTTTGTCTTATTCCTAAGGAATGTAAAGCAACTAGTTCCATTTCTGGAGAATAAATACTGTCCCATGAATATTCTGGATTCTATGGCTAATATATTGGCCATAGCTTTGCAGAAATGGAACGGAAATCCACTTAATGCATGTATTTGGAAGGTGGTCCAAAGAAACTGCAGGCTGTAAATATATATATAGCTAGATAAATAAATAAATAGGTAGAGAGATAGGTAGATAAATAATAAACAGATGCCTATATGATAGATAGATAAAAAGAATGCTTGGATAGATAGATGATAGATAGAATCACAGAATAGTTACAGTGCAGAAGGAGGCCATTCGGCCCATCATGTCCACACCGGCTCTCTGAAAGAACAACTCACTCAGTTCCATTCCTCTGCATTCTCCCCATAACCCTGCACATTCTTCCTTTTCATATAACTGTCTAATTCCCTTTTGAATGCTTCAATTGAACCTGCCTCCACCACGTTCTCAAGCAGCGCATTTCAAACCTTAACCACTCGCTGCATGAAAAAGTTTTTCCTCATGTCACTTTTGCTTCTCTTACCAAATACTTTAAATCTGTGCCCTCTCGTTCTCGATCCTTTCAAGAATGGGTACAGTTTCTGTCTATCTACTCTGTCCAGACCCCTCATGATTTTGAATACCTCCATCAAATCTCCTCTCAGCCTTCTCTTCTCCAAGGAAAATAGTCCTAACTTCACCAATCTATCTTCATAAGTGAAATTCCTCATCCCTGGAACCATTCTCGTGAATCTTTTTTGTAGTCTCTGCAATGCCCTCACATCTTTCCTAAAGTGCGGTGCCCAGAATTGGAAGCAATACTCCAGCTGAGGCTGAACTAGTGTCTAATACAAGTTCAACATAACTTCCTTGCTCTTGTACTCTATGCCCCTATTAATAAAGCCAGGATACTGTATGCTTTATTAACTGCTCTCTCAACCTGTCCTGCCACCTTCAATGACTTATGCACATATGTACCTAGGTCCCTCTGCTCCTGCTCCCTCTTTATAATTGTACCCTTTATTCTATATTGTCTCTCCATGTTCTTCCTACCAAAATGAGTCACTTCACATTTCTCCACATTGAACTTCATCTGCCACCTGTCTGCCCATTCCACCAACTTGTCTATGGCCTTTTGAAGTTCTACACTATCCTCCTCACAGTTCACAATGCTTCCAAGTTTTGTATCATCTGTAAACTTTGAAATTGTGCCTGTACACCAAGATCTGCATCATTAACATATATATCAGGAAAAGCAAGGGTCCCAACTCTGATCCTTGGGGAACACCACTGCAAATCTTCCTCCAGCCCGAAAAACATCCACTAATTACTATTCTTTGTTTCCTGTCACTCAACCAATTTCGTATCCATGTTGCTACCATCCCTTTTATTCCATGAGCTATAAGTTTGCTCACAAGTCTGTTGTGTGGCGCTGTATCAAACGCCTTTTGAAAGTCCATGTACACCACATCAACAGCATTGCCCTCATCAACCCTCTCTGTTGCCTCCTCAAAAAACTCCAGCAAGTTAGTTAAACATGATTTACCCTTAAGAAATCCATGCTGGCTTTCCTTAATTAACTCACATTTGTCCATGTGACTATTGATTTTGTCCCAAATTATTTTTTCTAGAAGTTTTCCCACCACCGAAGTTAAAATGACTGGCCTGTAGTTGCTGGGCTTATTTTTACACCCTTTTTTGAACAAGGGTGTAATGTTTGCAATTCTCCAGTCCTCTGGCACAACCCCAGAGTCTAAGGAAAACTGAAAAATTATGGCCTCTGCCTCTGCGATTTCCACTCTCACTTCCCTCAGATAGATCTCCAGATGATCGATAGGCAGACAGAATGATAGATTGATAGATAGATAGACAGACAGACAGACAGACAGACAGATAGATAGATTGATATACATTACAACAGTCGGTATACTTCAAAAGTACTTTATCAGCTGTAAAGGGCTTTGGCACGTCCTGAGGTCATGACGAGTGCTGTTGGGGGTCTGTGGAGACATTCCGGGGGTCCCTGAAATAATGTGAAAGTGCTTACCCAGGGCGCTGTAGCCAAGGGGAAGAGTTAGCAAAGAAGCAGCAGTCAGAGGAGGCCTTGGTGTGAGCCAGGAGGCGGGAGTGGAGTGCAGCCATCACAAGTGCAGAGTGGACTGGCTATCTCTCCTAACAGGGCAGTATGCATGAAGGAGGGCTGAGAGTGGTACAAAGATCGTCAGGCAGACAGGCATTTATCAAGGCTGGTGGGAATGGTAGGTGAGTTCAGCCTTGTTCAAGACAAGGAAGCTTTTTTAAAAAATATTTGAGTACTACATACTTAAGATCAAAGAAATGGTGCCAAAATACAAGAAGGCACACCCATCACATTGATATCTGCAAGTAAATACCCGTTTTCTTAAAAGAATTATTGCAACACTCTTTACAAGCAGCACTTTAATTTTGAGTATTATATAATATAATTTCGATGGAGGCTGGAATTTTACATTGTGTCAGTGGCCCCGCCCACCAGCTGAAATTTTGTGTGGCTCAGGGTCTTAATTGGCCTCAGTCGGGACTTCCGCCCATTGGCTACAGGTGAGGTCCCAGAGGACTGGAGAATAGCCAATGTTGTTCCTTTGTTTAAGAAGGGTTGCAAGGATAATCCAGGAAATTATAGGCCGGTGAGCCTTACGTCAGTGGTAGGGAAATTATGAGAGGATTCTTCGGGACAGGATTTACTCCCATTTGGAAACAAATGGACTTATTAGCAAGAGGCAGCATGGTTTTGTGAAGGGGAGGTCATGTCTCACTAATTTGATTGAGTTTTTAGAGGAAGTGACGAAGATGATTGATGAAGGAAGGGCAGTGGATGTTATCTATATGGACTTCAGTAAAGCCTTTGACAAAGTCCCTCATGGCAGACTGATCCAAAAGGTGAAGTCACACGGGATCAGAGGGGAGCTGGCAAGATGGATACAGAACTGGCTCGGTCATAGAAGACAGAGGGTAGCAGTGGAAGGGTGCTTTTCTGAATAGAGGGATGTGACTAGTGGTGTTCCGCAGGGACCTTTGCTGTTTGTAGTATATATAAATGATTTGGAGGGAAATGTAGCTGGTCTGATTAGTAAGTTTACAGACGACACAAAGGTTGGAGGAGTTGCGGACAGTGATGAGGATTGTCAGAGGATACAGCAGGATATAGATCGGTTGGAGACTTGGGCGGAGAAGTGGCAGATGGAGTTTAATCCGGACAAATGTGAGGTAATGCATTTTGGAAGGTCTAATGCAGGTGGGAAGTATACAGTAAATGGCAGAACCCTTAGGAGTATTGACAGGCAGAGAGATCTGGGCGTACAGGTCCACAAGTCACTGAAAGTGGCAACGCAGGTGGATAAGGTAGTCAAGAAGGCATACGGCATGCTTGCCTTCATCAGTCGGGGCATAGAGTATAAAAATTGGCAAGTCATGCTGCAGCTGTACTGAACTTTAGTTAGGCCACACTTAGAATATTACGTGCAATTCTAGTCGCCACACTACCAGAAGGACGTGGAGGCTTTGGAGAGGGTACAGAAGAGGTTTACCAGGATGTTGCCTGGTCTGGAGGGCATTAGCTATGAGGAGAGGTTGGATAAACTCGGATTGTTTTCACTGGAACGACGGAAGTGGAGGGGCGACATGATAGAGGTTTACAACGTTATAAGCGGCATGGACAGAGTGGATAGTCAGAAGCTTTTTCCCAAGGTGGAAGAGTCAGTTACTAGGGGACATAGGTTTAAGGTGAGAGGGGCAAAGTTTAGAGGGGATGTGCGAGGCAAGTTCTTTACACAGAGGGTGGTGAGTGCCTGGAACTTATTGCAAGGGGAGGTGGTGGAAGCAGGTACCATAGAGACGTTTAAGAGGCATCTTGACAAATACATGAATAGGATGGGAATAGAGGGATACAGACCCCGGAAGTGCAGAAGGTTTTAGTTTAGGCAGGCATCAAGATCGGCGCAGGCTTGGAGGGCCTCTGCAGAGCCAGGTTGGGCAGTGCCCATTAAACCACCATAATACTTGAGACTCTTGCTACGCCATACTGAAGGGCTCCACCGGATCGATGGAGGTACCTGAATCGCATCTTCAGTAAGACTACAGTCTGCTCAATGGTCACTCGGGTTGAGCTATGACAGGTGTTGTACCTCTCCTCTACATCCGTGTACAGGTTCCTCACAGGCATAAGGAGCCATGCCCTCAGTGGGTAGCTCTTGTCACCCAGTATCCATCCCTGAAGGTGTACAGGGGACGGAAAAGCTGTGGCACCTGGGACTGCTGAATTATGTAGGTGTTGTGGCTGCTCTCAGAACCATGCATACATGTGAAGGATCCATCTGCGGTGGTCGCAGATAAGTTCTACATTCAGCGAGTGGAAGCCCATCCTGTTGATGAAGGTCGCTGGCTGGTCTGTGGGATCCTTGATGGACACGTGCGTGCAGTCGCTCAAACCCTGCACCTGAGGGAATCCAGCAATGGCCCTGAACCTAATGGACCTTTGCACTTGACTGTCTGGATTGGTGCGGTACTGCATAGTCACCAGCCCTCCTGAACAGGGCATTCAGGGCATTGGTCACCTCCTTGATGCATCATTTCACCACAGACTGCAAGATCTTACACATATCTCCAGTGGATTCCTGGAAAGATCTGGAGGCATACAAGTTCAGAACCATGGTGCTCTTCAGTGCCACTGGCATAGGGTGCCCACCCACCCCCACAGGTCTCAGCTCATCCTGCAGAATGGCGCACCAATCAGTGGAGGCCTCCCTGAAGAGGCACAGCTTTTGCTGGCACTGCCACTCGGACATTTGGAGGTAGTTGAACCTCTGACAGTAGACCCTTTAATGATGATAGCATCTTCTGCGTGCATGACGTAAGCTCCTTTGCACCCTACTCCAGCTTGCATACTCCAAGGCCTGCCTCTTGCAGGCCCTGAGTTTGCTGATGTCCCACAGCTGGTGCCTGGACATTCCTCCCTCTCTGCTGTTCGTCCTCTTCAACAGGGGCCTCGAGGCCTGAGTGGATGAGGCCCAAGGCCTTGTGCACAGTCTTCTATCCAGTGGGTCGCGCCCCCTTTTCCTCACTCCTTTCCTTGGATCCAGTGTCACAGCTGCAGCGGCACCCTCCCAGCACAGCCCCTTTCCTCCCCTCCTGCCTTCGATTTCTGGTGCTCGTGCTACTGCACTCTCCCTGGCATGACATTCTGGCTCTCTCAATGACTTCCAGAGACAGCCAGCCTGAGCTCCTGCTTGCTTGCTGCCTCCTTTAACCAGGCAAGGCACCAAAGGCCCATGGTTCCTGTGTGCCATTAGTAAACTTCAAAATGTGCTGGAAAATTGCAGTGAGTTGGCCTGTTAAGTATCTTATTTGTCTTCCTGCCACATCGATGTGTGAAGTCTGCCCTCCATGTCAGCTGCCATTGGTAAAATGCAGAAACGACATGAAGACTTCCAGTCCGATGTCATCCGTTCCAATTTTACGCAGCAACCCACCCCCCACCCTGCCTCCGAAGCTGTTCCAAATGGGCCTGCAAAATTAAGCTCAGTGTGTACACCTGGCTGCACCAATGCTATGGAAAGTGGACTTTCTGATTGATCCAGTGGAATTCCATTTAGAACCTTTGCAGGGCTTTTCCTCCATAGGCTTTTTATGTCAAACATCCCTGGCAAAATATGCCAAACATTAAATTATTTCAGAATCATCCAGCATGAATTCTCAATGGTTTAAAGTAGGACACAGAGACATCACCAACCATAGTCATATTCGGGGTTCCAGACCACCCTTGAATCACCTACATTTTGCCTCCCAAACAGACTTTAGAGTTCTGAGCCATGAGTTGACAATTGGGCCTACAGCTGGTGTCCTAAGAGTGACATGTTCTGGACTGCCTCTGCTGGCATTACTCCCTCTACTGACAATGCTTCCATCACCTGAATTTGAACCTATTGGATTGGCGCCAGTCTTAAACTAATGCCGATCAAAAAATTTAGATCAAAGAGTGAAAGTCGCAGAAAAGGAGATGCCTGAGATGAAATCTTATAGAGGTATACGAGATAGTTAAGTTGGATTAGTTAAATTATCAGAGTAGGATAAGGGGATTTGTGTAAGGAATTTTTCCTTGTACAAAAAGTGATCAATGTATGGAATACCAGAAAGAGCAGTCGAAGCAAAAACCCTGGAATCTTATAACCAATATTTGGATGGTGCAATGGGGGAACGTTATGATCTTTCGGGATAGATGAACTAAAATGGGCCAATGGCCTTCCTCAATTCGACAGCACCTCCTAAAGCCATGACCTCTACCAGCTAGAAGAACAAGGACAATAGGCATATGGCACACGAGTACAGGAGCAGGGATGTCTTGCTGCAATTATGCAGGGTCTTGGTGAGGTCACACCTGGAATATTGTGTGCAGTTCTGGGTTCCTTATCTGAGGAAGGTTGTTCTTGCTATAGAGGGAGTGCAGCAAAGGTTTACTGGACTGATTCCTGGGATGGCGTGACTGACGTCTGAGGAGAGATTGAGTCGGTTAGGATTATATTTGCTGGAGTTCAGAAGAGTGAGGGGGGGATCTCATAGAAACCTATAAAATTCTAACAGGAATTGACAGGGTAGATGCAGGAAGGATGTTCCCAATGGTGGGGGAGCCCAGAACCAAGGGTTATAGTCTAAGGATACGGGGTAAACCTTTCAGGACTGAGATGAGGAGAAATTTCTTCACCCAGAGAGTGGTCAGCCTGTGGAATTCACCACCACAGAAAGCAATTGAGGCCAAAATATTGTATGTTTTCAAGAAGGAGTTAGATATAGCTCTTGGGTCTAAAGGGATCAAAGGGTATGGGGCGAAAGCAGGAACAGGTTACCAAGTTGGATGATCAGCCATGATCATAATGAATGGCAGAGCAGGCTCGAAGGGCTGAATGGCCTACTCCTGCTCCTATTTTCTATGTTTCTATGGAACACCATCACCTCCAAGTTCCCCTCCAAGTCACACACCATCCTGACTTGGAACTATATCGCTGTTCTTTCATCATGTCTGGGTCAAAATTCTGGACCTCCCTTCCTAACAGCACTGTGTGAGTAGCTACACCACATGGAATGCAGCAGTTCAAGATGGGGGCTTACCACTACCTTTTCAAAGGAAATTAGGGATGGACAATAAATGCTGGCTTTGCCGCAACACCCACATCCTATGAAAGAATACAAAAGATTGTTGCTTTGATGTCATGCGTGTGGCTGGCAACTGCTGGGCATTCTGGAGGTACATTCTGGAGTCTGCCAGGTACAAAGTATCATTTGGCTTTTCATGTTCAAGAGGCAAAAACATTGGCACTCTGATGTATTATGTTCATTCCAGTCAGTTTGTTTTCAGAAGCAGAGTGTAGAAAGAAGGACTTGCCTTTATAGAGCAGCTTTCATAATCTAAGGATGTCCCAAATCACTTTACAGGCAAAGAAATACTTTTGAAGCACAGTCACTGTAGAAAACACGTCAGCCAATTTGTGCACAGCAAGATCTCACAAACAGCAATGTGATAATGGCTAGATATCCTGGGTTGTTTGAGGTGTTGGTTGAGGAATTAATATTGGCCAGGATACCAGGGAGAACTCCCTGCTCCTCTTTGAAACAGTACCATGGAATCTTTTAGGTTCACCTGAGAGTGCAGACAAGGCCTCAGTTTAACTTCTCATCCAAACAACAGCACTACACTCAAATGTCAACCTAGATGTTGTACTCAAGGCTCTGGAGTTGGATTGGAACCCACAACCTTTGGATGCAAAGGTAAGCGTGCTACCCATTGAACTGTGGCTGATACTGGAATGCATAAGGGCAACAGGTTTTCCCCATTGCCCACCTTAAAATCAATCCTTCTGCACAAGGCAGGAATGCCAATAGAAACTTTGCTGAGGCTGAGGTTGTTTTTCATTTACATATTAGAGTTGGATGACAGAGGAGGGTAGGGACAGGCAGAAAGAACAGAATAAAAGACAGGAAGCAAGCCTGAATAAACAAAACCGGCCAGCTTTATTTCACACTTCCCATCCACCCGTCCAACCTCGTTGCTTTGCACAATCTTTAAGGTAAGGGAACTTTGCAAACTGTTCCTCAAATGAATTTCCCTTTTGTTCAAATTAAGTTCATGCTTTATTTTTTGAGCTGATCAGGGCAGGGGATGTTGATGCTGACGAATGTAACTGTGTTTGTATAAATTACTGCCAGTGCCGATAACACAGCCAGTCAGCTGCAAAGATCCAATGCCGTCTGTGGAACAACAATGGTCCTCAGATCCAGTCTTAAGGCAATGCCCACAACCTACATCAATGTGACGTTTTCATTCTCTGATAGTCAGCTACAAATGATTTCTTACCAGCTCCAGCAATAACACCATCATCATTAATACTATAGCATGGTTGTTGTCATATTTAAAGAGAGAAACAGAGCTAATGTTTCAGGTCAATTACCTTTTAGTCACCCCATTCTGATGTTTCTCTCTCCACAGATGCTGCCAGACTTGCTGAGTATTTCCAGCATTTTCTGTTTTTATTACATGTAATACCCTTGTCCTTGGCTTTAAATCACTTCATGGCCTCAACTCTTTCCTAACTCTACAAACTCCTCCAAGCCTAAACCCCCCACCCACCCCACTCTCCCTGAACATTCCCCTGACTCTGGCTTCTTTTGCAACACATCATCCCTTTGCTCCACTGTTTGCAACAGAACCTTCAGTCACCTGCCCCTACTATCTACAATTCCCTTCCTAAACGTCAACCAACATCATTGAAACAGATTGTCTGCTCATGGTTGCTTGCGGGATCCTGCTGTGCGCAAATTGGTTTCCGTGTTTCCTGCATTACAACAGCCACTGCACTTCAAAAATACTTCATTACCTGTAAGGCGCTTTGGGAAAGGATGAGGTCATGAAAGGTGCTATAGAAATGCAAGTTCTTTCTTTCCTAAACATCTCTAACACCCAAAACTCCTTTATAATCCTTTTCAAAATCCATTTTGTTTAACCAGGACTCTGATCATTATTTTTTTTTATTATTTAGAGATACAGCACGGAAACAGGACCTTCGGCCCACCGAGTCTGTGCCAACTATCAACCACCCATTTATACTAATCCTACATTAATCCCATATTCCTACCACATTCCTACCCCAACATCCCTCAATTCCCCTACCACTTACCTATACTAGGGACAATTTAGAATGGCCAATTTACCTATCAACCTACAAGTCTTTGACTGTGGGAGGAAACCGGAGCACCCGGCGAAAACCCACGCAGTCACAGGGAGAACTTGCAAACTCCGCACAGGCAGTACCCAGAATTGAACCCGGGTCACTGGAGCTGTGCGGCTGCAGTGCTAACCACTGTTCCACTATGCCGCCCCTACATATCATCCCACATATCTCCCTTCGTGGCTCAGTATTGATATCTGTTATCACCTTAACTGTGAGGTGCCTCAGGACATTCTTTGCATTAAGGTTGTTGATACTGGTGGTGTTATTGTCAGCATGCTGACTTATGACTTCATGGTACAATGTTGGCTCACAATATATCTTCAGGACACTTCACTGTAGATTTGGTGTACAATCACAGATGGATGATTCATTGCACTTTGCCAACTGATAATTTGCATTCTTAATACACAGGTATATGGATATTGTACCAGGGCAATGTGTAATGTTCTCTTATCAGTATGTGGCCTGTTAAATATTGCAAATAACAAGTACATACACTATGCTGCCAGCTAGCTCACGGTATCTGAATGCTGCATGTTCACACACTCACATGAGATGGCTGATTGCCAGAACTAACATCCTTCCTCATATTCCTCTTTCGAACATATGTTCCTGTTATATCTGTTTGTACAAAAAGGCTGCGCATAACAAGAAGCAGCATGTGCAGACTACCTGAGCTATGACCCTTGACATGTTTTGAGGAGAGAGCTACAGAGATCCTGGGCTTACAAGGATTGAGGCAGGGTTGAAGTCGGAATTTTCCTCAGCTCATTTCAATCACTTTTACTTTTTGTTCCTTATCTCTTTGTTCACTCACTCCTCCATTGTCGACAAATGTTTTACAATGTAAAGCTCTGTTTCAAGCAGCATCTTACTATTAACACTGTGATATTTCTATAGCTGTCCAAGGAGATGCAGTGCTACTGCCCAACTGAACTCACCGGAAGCTGCGGAACCCACACCAACAGTCAAAAGAGCAATCCAGATCTGACCCATTGGAGATGGAGTGGGGATGGGTGCTGGTGCGGTGAGGGTGAATGTCGGCAGTCGTTTACTTCGTTTCAGGAGAGAATCCAAGTGAATAGGAGCAAGGCCAAATGGACATGCAGGCTGCAGGCCAGATGGCCACCTTGGAGTTGCTAAGCCCAGGAATTCCAAACTTACAGTGTCTATATACAAATGCAGTGCAAGTGGCCTGTACAGTTTGGGGTCACCATAAAGGAATCCATATCTTTGTAATGATACATAACCAGACCGAGCTGCAGAAACCATGGAGAGTGTTATTACACTCCGTTCGCAGAAGAGTCCTTGGCCAGGTTGTAAACTCAAACATTAACAACAAAAATAACTTGCATTTCTATAGCGACTTTAACATAGTTAAATGTCCCAAGGTGATTCACAAGACAGCTAGCAAACAAAATTTGACACTGAGCCATGTAAGGAGTCATCAGAACAGGTGAGCAAAGGTTTGGTCAAACAGTTAAGGTTTAAGGAGTGTTTTAAAGAAGTGGAAAGAGGTAAGGATAAAGAGGTTTAGAAAGGGAATTACAGAGCTTTGGGCCTAGACAGCTGAAGGCACAAGTGCCAATGGTGGAGCGATTAAAAAATTGGGAATATGCAACAGGCACCGTCTTTCAGATGAGACATTAAACTGAGGGCTTACCTACCCTCTTGGTGGGTGTACATGATCCCATGCCGCTATTTCGAAGAAGATCAGGGCTGTTTTTCCCCAATGTCCTGGCCGGTATTGACTCCTCAATCAGCATCATTAAAACAGATTATCTGGTCATTATCACTGCTTTTTGTGGGCCCTTGCTGTATGAAAATTGGCAGCCCTGTTTCCTTCATTACAACAGTGTCTACACTTCAAGAACATACTTAATTGGCTTTAAAGTACTTTGGGACGTCTTGAGGTCACAAAAGGTGCTATATAAATGCAAGCCTTTATTTCATTTTGGACTGATCGATCGCAGAGACGCACACTAGTTTTAAATTAGTGCAGTCTTTCACTGGTGAGCACAGTGAGGCAGACAGTGAATCTGGAGTACTGGTGATCGTGTATAAGGCTGGTGTCTGCCTTGAGGTTAAATCCCCAGTGTAAAGTCCTGAACCCACGGATTTACAACAGCCTCCTCAGAATTAGTGGCATGCCATCGAATGTAAAACCACCTTAACATTTCTCACATGACAGAGTAAGGAATCTGACAGTGTATGATGGCTAGTTTACACCCCATATTGCAAAAATATTGTTATTTTGTTTAAACTCAGGCAGCACATGTCGTAGAAAGGAATTCAAACAAATTCAGAGAAAAAGTATCTCAAGAAGGTATACTTTCAAATGATTGTTTGAAAATTGTTTCCAGTTTGAGGACAGCTGATTGTGGTTCTCCTTGACAATCTGCTTCACATAGAAAAAAATGGTTTTATTTTCTCTCACTGACTTTTAAATTCTCCCAACTAAAATTCTAGGCAGCTCTGCTCAGCCTAGGAGTGCAGTGACCTCGAGCACTGTTTATCTGCACCCAGAGTGTAATCCAATCCCTCATTCACATGCACCTACCTCTCTCTGAAGTTGAAACCAGAAAGACTGATGTGAACATGATGTGCCCCATAGTGTTTAGAAATCGTCTTAAAACCATTCTGGATTGCGCTGTTTTCTTTTGCTGTACATTTTCTTCGTGGTCGCTGTTTCTTTCTCTCTCGCTCTCATTTCTTTCCTCCTTACTCTTTTCTTTGAAAATCTGGGACTTGTGCTGTTTTCCCGTTCTCCCAGGCTCCTGAATTCTACTAGTCAAGCCTTGTCCTGTCATTTCACATTCTCCTGCTAAGTACAGGCAGCCCTGATTGCGAAATACATTTTTCAACAAGGAGGATGTTATGCAAATGCCTTCAGGGAAGTAAAGGTATTTATCTCATTAAAACAAAAATGCCATCACTAACTCTCCAACAATTAGTTTAAATCACTCATGACTGCTGCAAGTTACCTTTTGGTGCTGCTCATTACAATAAGAAAGAACTTCCATTTATATGGCACCTTTCACAACCTCAGGACATCCCAGAAGGCTTCACAACCAGTGAAGTACCTTTTGAAGTGTAGTCACTGTTGTAATCCCAGGCCTCAGGAAACCTGGCAGGTAAAAGGAAGCAAGACAGGCTGGTTCCATAAAATAAGTATCTTTACAGCACTGCTTGTGGGCCTGGAGGAGCAGGTGTGTTTTCTCTAGAGCCCGCAAGCTTACCTGCTTCATTCCCCATGGTCGCTGTCTCTCCCCCCACACCCACCCGATCATCATCTTGTCCCCCCAATTATGCACTCCCTGTGCCCCCTCACCATGATCTTTCCTCCCACTAAATTACCAGAAAACCTCTCAACCACCACTACATGCCCCCCAACTCTGATCTCTCACTGCCTCCCTGCCTACTCTCTGCTGAGAGGTGGGCTTGTGCTGCTCGCTTTCCTGCCCGGTAGGTAGGCCGTCTTTCAGTCAGGCTGGATATCAGGTGGGAAAGCTGCAGAAAATTTTTTAAACATGCTCTGCAGTTAAAAACTACAGAACATTTGGGAAATCCATACTTCCAGGTTTCCTGCCGATAACTCCAAATTCTTCTTTGGCCTCCTTATCTCGAGAGACAATGGGTAAGCGCCTGGAGGTGGTCAGTGGTGTGTGGAGCAGCGCCTGGAGTGGCTATAAAGGCCAATTCTAGAGTGACAGACTCTTCCACAGGTGCTGCAGAAAAATTTGTTTGTCGGGGCTGTTACACAGTTGGCTCTCCCCTTGCGCTTCTGTCTTTTTTCCTGCCAACTGCTAAGTCTCTTCGACTCGCCACACTTTAGCCCCGCCTTTATGGCTGCCCGCCAGCTCTGGCGAACGCTGGCAACTGACTCCCACGACTTGTGATCAATGTCACAGGACTTCATGTCGCGTTTGCAGACGTCTTTAAAGCGGAGACATGGACGGCCGGTGGGTCTGATACCAGTGGCGAGCTCGCTGTACAATGTGTCTTTGGGGATCCTGCCATCTTCCATGCGACTGAGTCAGCGACGCTTGAGATGGCTTGGCCATGTGAGCCGCATGGTAGATGGCAGGATCCCCAAAGACACATAACTCCAACTACACCTATTCTTAACACACAACTTTGTAAATAGTCAGACGATAATCTCTAAACTAGGATTTGAACCTACAACCTTCTGATTTATAGACAAGAGTGCTAATAACGGAGCCAAGGATAACAAGAAGTCAATCAGGCCCCCAACATACTCAGTCCCTTCCAAATTGTGTCAAAATGTGCATGAGTCTGGTTCAGTTGGTAGTACTCTCACTGCTGACCGAAAAAGTTGTGAATTTGAGCTTTATTTTATGATTAGAGCTTGTAATCTGGATTGACATTCCAGTACAGTCCTGGGGGAGTGCCACACTACCAGAGGTGCTGTCCTTCCAATAAGATTGAACCTAAGCCCCCGCTGTCCTTTCCAGTGGCTTATATGGGGATGGAAGATCCCATGGCACTGCTCAAGAACAGCAGGGAGTTCCCTTAGTCAACATTCCTCCATCAATGAACCAAAAAGAACAGGCTAATTAATCATTCATCTCGTTGCTGGTTGTGGGGGCGTTGCTGGTAGGGATTAATAACTGCCACATTTAATTGTAGCAGTCTTTAAATACATTCAGATGTTTCAATAACAACAATTAGGGAAGCTGGCATTGCTCTCCTTGAGGGTAGGGAAGGTTGACAGGAAATTTACAGAAGTTTTTTTCGAGAGTACAAAAGGAGATACTGTTTCCACTGGCAGGAGGGGTTGGTAACCAGAGGGCACAGCTTTAAGTTAATTGGCAAAACATGCAGGGGGTAGATGAAGAATTTTTTTTTATGCTGTGTGTTGTCATGATCTGGAATGCGCTGCCCAAAAAGGTGATAGAAGAAGATTCAATATTAACTTTTAAAAGGGGATTAGATATATATTTGAAAATTAAATTTGGGAAAAAAAAGCAATGGAGTTGGACTAATTGAATAGCTTTTTAAAAAAGCCAGCACAGGCATGATGGGCCAAATAACCTCCTTCTGTGTTGTATGATTCTATGAACAACTCACGTTTGTACCACATCTTTAGCATAGAAAAATAATGGAAAACAGTTCACAGAGGAAAAGCCAAAGGTGGAGGGATGACTGAAGTTTGGTCAAGGATGTGGGTGTTGAGTGGACTGTTAAACAAGGAGAGGGACGCGGAGGGGAGGAGGTGTTTAGGAAGATAATTCTAGAAGGAAGCAGATTTAAGCATGGCCACCAATTGTGGGGCAAAGGGGGGGGGCAAAGTGGGGGGCGGGGGGTGGGAGGGGGAATGTGCAAGAGGCCAGAGTTAGAGGACCTGGGAATTCCAAGGCCATTAAACACAAAGTTGAGAATTTTAAATTTGAGATGTTGGGAGATTAGGAACCAATGTAGGTGAGCCGGATCGGGGCTTAGTGCAGTAAAGGATACGAGAAACAGAGACTTGGGGTAGCTGAAGTTTACAGTAGATGGAAGATGGGAGGCCCACCAAGAGAGCATTGGAATAGCTGAGTCTGGAGGTGACAAAGGCGTGTATGAGGGCTTCAGCAGCAGATGGGCTGAGGCAGGGCGGAGACAGGCAAAGTTATGGAGGTGGAAGTAGATGGTCTTTGTGTCTAAGAAAATATGGAATCAAAAGCTCAGTGAGGGATTGAACAGCATGCAAAAAGTTTTGATCAGTCTGGCTCAATGCGGAGTGATATGCTAGATAAATAGAAGTATTATAAAGCAATAAGAACAGCCTGTTGTCATAAGAGTCATTTATGGCAACAGAAGGAGGCCACTCAGCCCATCTGTATCCCTTAGTCCTTGTACCATTTGTTAATGGGAACAGCTTTTCTTTGTCTAACCTATCTAAACCTGTCATAATCTTGTTCACTTCTATTAAATCTCTCTTCAATCTCCTTTGTTCTAAGGATAACAAACGCAGCTTTTCCAACCTACCCTTGGAACTAAAATTCTCCATCCCTGGGACCATTCTGGTAAATCTCCTCTGAACCTTCTCAACGGCCCTTCCTGAAGTGCTGTGACCAGAACTGGGCGCATTACACCAGTCAGGGCCTAACCAGAGCTTCATAAAGTTTCAGCATAATTTCCCTGCTTTTGTACTAAATGCCTCTGTTTATGAAGCCCAAGATCCCATACGCTTTACTAACCACTCTCTCAACATGTCCTGCCACCTTCAAAGATTGATGCACATGTACCCCCAGGTCCTTCTGTTCCTGCACACTCTTTAGAACTCTGCCATTAAGTATATATTGCCTCTCTCTATTCCTTCTGCCAAAATGGATCACTTCACATTTGTCAGTATTAAATTCCATCTGCCACCTTTCTGTCCATTCTGCTAGCCTATCTATGTCCTGTTGCAGGCTGTTCTTATCATCCTCGCTGTTTGCCACACCTCCAAGTTTGGTGTCATCAACAAATTTTGAGATTCTACTCTGTATTCCAAGATCCAAATCCTTTATATCTAGCAAAAAAGCAGTGATCCCAGCAATGACCCTTGGGGAACATCACTGTCTACCATCCTCCAGTCTGAAAAGCAATCATTTACTATGACTCACTGTTTTCTGTCCAGAAGCCATTTTTTTTTATCCAAATGGACACTGACCCGCCTGTTCCATGAGCTTCAATTTTCTTAACCAACCTTTTATGTGGTACCTTAAAATCCATATAAACAACATCCACCACATTCCCTTCTTCAATCTCCTCTGTTACTTCATCAAAAAATTCAATTAGATTAGTCAAGCATGGTCTGCCTTTTACAAATCCATGCTGGCTAACCTTAATAAACTCAAACCTCTCTAAGTGTCTGTTGATATTTTCCCTGTGTCACACTAATTTTTAGATTAGATTAGAGATACAGCACTGAAACAGGCCCTTCGGCCCACCGAGTCTGTGCCAACCATCAACCACCCATTTATACTAATCCTACACTAATCCCATATTCCTACCAAGCATCCCCATCTGTCCCTATATTTCCCTACCACCTACCTATACTAGTGACAATTTATAATGGCCAATTTACCTACCAACCTGCAAGTCTTTTGGCTTGTGGGAGGAAACCGGAGCACCCGGAGAAAACCCACGCAGACACAGGGAGAACTTGCAAACTCCACGCAGGCAGTGCCCAGAATCGAACCCGGGTCTCTGGAGCTGTGAGGCTGCGGTGCTAACCACTGCGCCACTATATATATATATATATATATATATATAAAATATATTTCACAAGCTTCAAACTCTGCCTAGTGACTGACCACCTCTGCCTACTCTGGCTATAATCAGAAACCCCGCTGGAGGAAATCATCCGCACCCCTGGCTCTAAGAAACCCACCCACTCAGGCATCTACCGCTTCAAACTAAATGTGTCAGGACCACTGAATTCAGCTAGAATCCAGCCGAATCACCAAACCCGACAGACTGTATATCCCTTTTACTATGGACTCTAACTCAACCAATATACTTTTCCACTCTGTAATCTGTTTGTATGTCTGTAAGCCTCTAGTGTGTGTGTGTATGTATGTGTGTGTGTGCGCGCGCACGCGCGCGTGTGTGAGAGAGTGAAAGTTGGCATGTAATTTATTATTTTCATTAGTTTGTTTTAGGTACAATAAAGTGAACCTCTTCCTTTGTTAAACTCAAGAAAACCTGTCCAGTTGGTTCTAGTTATGTTCATAGCAAGTCAGTAATCAAACACCTGCTGAATTGGCCAGTGCATCCACTTGAAGAAAGAATTAAACCTCACTTGACCCTAACACCTGATTACAGTTTCTAAAACCTTACCCACCACTGATGTTAAACAAACTGGCCAGTAGTTGCTAGGACTGTCCTTACATCCTTTTGTCAGGCAAACCCCACCTGCCAAGACTGAGGCACACATTATTTCCCCACATGAACATTAACACTTAAAATTGCAAGCTCTGACCGGAGAGACATTTCCCCCCGCCCCCCAACTCTCCTGGGGAAGAAAAGGGGAAATTAAAGCAGACCTGACCTCCCCAGAACAGACCATCTTAATGAGCTTCAAGATTGGTGAGTGAATGGAAATAAATGAGAGAAATGCATGGTTTCTTTCTGTATCTTATATTTCTCTCAAACTCTGTAATGAAATGCGCCATTTTCTTCAAATTGCATTTCATTCCCCTGGGTGTAGAGGTGTCAGGCAAACCCCACCTGCCAAGAATGAGGCACACATTATTTCGCCACATGAACATTAACACTTAAAATTGCAAGCCCTGACCGGAAAGACATTTCCATGGTAACAGACAATCTTGAAACAATGGGGATCCAGCAGAGGCTTCGCCAATACACAGAAGTGGTCGGGCCAGTTTTGGTCACATGACTTGCTGGCTGGAGTTTTTGAATTTGAACTTCAGACAAAGGGAATTCAGGCAAAACGCCGTGTGCTCATGGACTGAGAACATTTCCTCTCCTGCCTGACTGCCTGCCTGCTCATCTCTCAGGGAACTGAAACCATTGAAGACAGGTAAACTCAGAGAGAGAAAAGGTTTCCTACATGAACAAGGTTTTAAGAAGACCAATACTGGGCCCCAATGAAACTCAAGACCACATCTTCAACCAAGGACTACAGCAAGCTCAAGAAACAGTAACAGGATATTGCCTCAAACTGTCTAGTTGTCTTCTCTTTTCTGTCCCTATTTTTGCATGTTTATATTGCGTGTGCATGTGACCATGAGCATGTCGTCTATCCATAGGCGTGAACCGTATTAGAGTTTAAGTTTAAGTTTAAGGTTTAATAAATGTCATCTTTCTGCTTTAAACCAAAGAAAGCCTGAGTGTGCTCAGTTATTTGCCTGATAATTGGAAACTGTGAACAAAGAATCACAAACGGGGAGCTCAAAACACAGTGTGTTTAAAATTAAACCCTGTTACAATAAGACCAGGTGAAGACAGCAAGAGACCCCTAGACACATTGCTCACCTGGTCGTAACACTTTCTTGAATAAGGGTGTCATATTTGCCATTCTCCAATCCTCTGGCACCTCCTCCTTCTCCAGGGAAGATTGGAAGATTATGGCAAGCCCTTCAGCTATCTCCATCCCCACTTCCTTTAGCAACCTGGGGTGCTGTGACAAGGAGATGTGCAGCTTAGGAAAATCCATGGCTCCATTGCCTCTGCTGAACAAAGAAACAAACATATCTTGAGCTAACAGAGAAAAGACAGGTAAATAGTTTCAATATGTGTGAGCAGTGTACAGCTGTGGTTCAAAGGTAGCCATTGTGCCTCTTAAAGAGAATGTTTGAGAGGTCAAGTCCCACTCCAGAGACTTGAGGCTGATTTTAGGCTGATAGTATTGAGGAAGTGCTACGCTGTTAGAGGTGCTGTCTCATGTTTAAGACATTAAACCAATCTGCCCTCACAGATGGATGTAAAAGATTGCATGGCATTATTTCAAACAAGAGCAGTCGAGTTACCCCCAGTGTCCTGGTCAATATTTATCCTTCAAGATTCACCATCCCTGAAACTAATGATCTTGTCATTAACACATTGCTGTTTGTGGGAGCTTGCTGTGCACAAATTGACTGCTACCTTTCTCAATATTACAATCGCCCCCCACTTCAAAAGCACTTCATTGGCACTTCAGGACATCCTGAGGTCATAAAAGGTGCTAGATAAATGCAAGTTCCTTCTTTTTTTTATCTAAGCTGTTCAAATGTAGGGCCCTCAGCTAAAGCACTAACTTTGTTTTTGTTTTACCCCTTTACAGACACGGATTTACCTGCTGCATTTCCAACATTTACTGTCTTTAGTTTGAATTCACAGGTTTTTTTTCTTCTTAGATTACTCCATGCAGCCATGACAACAGAACTGTCTCATTTCCACCGTAGCACCCCAGCCATCATTAGAACTGGTGTATGGTAAATCAGCAGAGAGTTCCCCTAGTTGCCTCGTGGGGTAAATGCACCATATGCGTATCGCTGAACTATGCAACCCAGAAAGTCCTGGATCCATCTCTGGTCCGTGCTGAGTTAGCTGTTTTCAGCTTTGGCAGCAAGCTGGCATGCTGCTTAAGGTTGCCCACTGTAGTTTATTTTGTTATTTTTTTTATTTAGAGATACAGCACTGAAACAGGCCCATCGGCCCACCGAGTCTGTGCCGACCATCAACCACCCATTTATACTAACCCTACACTAATCCCATATTCCCCACCGACACTAGGGGCAATTTATAATGGCCAATTTACCTATCACCTGCAAGTCTTTGGCATGTGGGAGGAAACCGGAGCACCCGGCGAAAACCCACGCGGTCACAGGGAGAACTTGCAAACTCCGCACAGGCAGTACCCAGAATTGAACCTGGGTCCCTGGAGCTGTGAGGCTGCGGTACTAACCACTGCGCCACTGTACCGCCCAATTGCCCACTGTCCTGGAGATTGTGTCACATGGCCTACCATCTCCAACCGCCCTTCTTAGCCAAACTGCCATTATTTCCGATTCTCCAATATTTTTCTAACATTGAACTAAAGACTTTGAAGAAAATGGAGAAAAATACACCATTTTTTAAAATAACCAGACTATTGTTCTCCAGCAGGGGATTAAACTGTAATTCCTGGAGAATCAAGGATAATGCTGGAGAGTTGTCAACCTGAATTTGAATTAAAGCCTAGTTACTCAATGCCAGGCATCCAGTGCAAACTATTTATTAATCTGATAAGATTTTATTACAATTGTCACTCACAGACTTTCTTGAGTCTGACACAAAACTATGGCTCACACTGACACAGAACAATAAACCAGCAGCAGCCCAGCACAGAGGCCATTTTTGGGGCCCCTACTTTTGATAAGACCTTGACCGCCTGGTGCTCTGTAAGGAGCTTTGAAATTGCTTACACATTAGGCCTAATGTGCGTATGCTATAGAAAATGGCCTTGTCTAAATGCCTTGACGCATGAAGAGGGTGTGAATGAGCAGAAAGCAAAGGGGCAGATGTTTCTATTGTTCTCTTTCAGAGCTCCTCAGCAAACTAGCTTGATAGGTCAGGCAAGAGTGTGTCACTGTGGAGGTCGATATTGAAACACATTCTTTCCCTTCAATTCAGTGTGCAATACTCCAGTCCAAAGCATCATGTTGTAGTTAAGGCCTTGCTCCTGTATGCATGCAAACATATGTTCATAACATATACGCAGACTTGTACATACACACAACATATACATATTCGGCTGCGTACAGTGCTGCCACAATTCCCAGCCAGAATGGAGGTGACTAGGTAATTCCCCTATCCATCACATTTGGAGACGGCACTGCTGTAAGTGACTAGGATTGATTTTACGCATATAATTTTATATAGTTATTCTTCACTCATTGTATTTTGCTGGAGAAATCACCATCCTTTTATCAGGAGATGCTGCTGCAAGTTTAGTCATGAGTTCAGTTTGCTGCAAAAATATCAGCCCCTATGTTAGCTGATATTAATAACGGTTCTCCCTCCACAGGTATTGTTCCCCTCTGCTTCAAATCTGCTGTTATCATCCCTCTCCACCCCTACAATAGCATTGAAATGGCTCTTATTGAAGTCAATGATATCCCATGTGACTGTAGTAAACTATCCCTTCTTATCGTCCTCATCTGCAGCCTTTAACAGCTAGGGTTGAGCACTTGTATGGTTCTGTTCCTATCTATCCAGTCGCAGCCAGTGAATCACCTGCAAAGGCTTCTCTTGCCATTCCTGCACTGTTACCGTGATAGTACCCCAACAATCTGCCCTTGCCTCCCCCACCTCCAAACCACACTGGACCATTTCTCAACTACGTGCTGCCCCTCAACAACATCATTCGAAATTACAACTTCAGGTTCCTCTTGTACACTGTCAACACACAGCTCTATCCAGCTGTGTGCAGATTAGCTCTGGTATTTCCCTACATTAAAACAGTGATTACACTTCAAAGGTACTTCATTGGCTGTGAAGCGCTTTGGGACGTTCTAGGGTCATGAAAGGTGCTACAGGAATGTAAGCTCTTTCTAATATTAAGAAAAGTTTAAAAAGAACAGTACACAAACAACAAGTGTACTCAGGAAGTACCTAAATATTTTGTTGGACTGCCAAATTTCAAATCACAGCATTCTGTAACTGAAGGAAATAATTTATTTCCCACATTGAAGATAATTTATTCCAGTGAGAAATTGAAGCATTATTTTGTAGAACACTGGCTGACAAATGCAGCACACATTCTGGCAAATATCTGAGATGGTGCATCTGGACTGAAGTGTCTGAGAATTAAAGACTGAAGTCATTGGCTTCAGTCCCTGCACAAACTCATTCCCTTGGCACTGACTCTGTCCCTTTCCCCGCAACTAGCTGAGGCTGAATCAGTCTGTTCACAACCTTGGCATCCTATTTGACCCTGAGCTGAGCTTCCAACACCATATCCACTCCATCACCAAGACTGCAAACATTCATCTCTGTAACATCACCCAAATCTGCCCCTTCCTCAGATCGTCTGCTGCTGAAACCTCATCCATGCCTTTACTACTTCAAGGCCCAACTATTCCAATACTCTCTTGGCCGGCCTCCCACTTTGAACTCTCCATAAAATTTGAGCTCATACAAAACTCCTGAAAGAAATACTGCCTGTATCCTAACTTGCACCAAGGCTCGTTCATCCATCACCACTATACTTGCTGACATATTTTGGCACCTTGTCCGGCAACCCCTCAGTTCAAAGATTCTCATCCTTGTTTTCAAATCCCTCCATGGCCTTGCCTCTCACTATCTCTGTAATCTCCTCCAGCCCTAGAAGCCTTTGAGCTATCTGCCCTCCTCCAATCTTGCACATCCCTGATTTTAATCACTCCACCATTGGCAGCCATGCCTTCAGCTGCCTGGGCCTTAAGCTCTGGAATTCGCTCCCAAAACTCTCTGCCTCTCTCTCCTTCTTTAATACATACCTAAATAACCTACCTTTATGACCAAGCTTTTGATCATCTAACCTGATATCTCCTAGGTTAAAGGTGCTATATAAATGTAAGTTGTTGGTGGTGTTGTAGTTCATTTTAAATAGACTCAGTAGACTTTTTGCTTTAATGCACTGTTTAAACAGACCCTGTTTGCTGAGTGAATAGGTTTTGTTTACTGCAAAATACATTGTTTGCTGTGAATCCTGCTGTAAGTCCTGCCTTGCCTCCAATTCATTGACTGGCACAATGCAATTCAGTGACTGATATTCTGCACCTATACAGACTTCTGTGTGCAAAGTCACGTGATAATTACAGATGAGGGAAGCCATTTGATCAATACTAGTTCATCCATCCAGACGAACTCTAAAATTGGAGGCTCCAATTGGCTATTAAATGAGTTTCACCCCACTACTCTATAAAAATGTTCATTTAGCGTTGCCAACTCTGGTTAAATGTAATCCTGGAGATTTCCTGACATGACCTCCTCCCTCCAACTGCCCCATCCCCACGCTCCCCCAATTGTTCGCCCAACAGTTCCATAATAGAGTTATAGAATCATAGAGTTATACAGCACAGAAAAAGGCCCTTCGGCCCATCGTGTCCATGCCAGCCATCAAGCACCTATCTATTCTAATCCCATTTTCCAGCACTTGGCCCGTAGCCTTGTATGCTATGGCATTTCAAGTGCTCATCTAAATACTTCTTAAATGTTGTGAGGGTTCCTGCCTCTAACACTCCTTCAGGCAGTGTGTTCCAGATTCCAACCACTCTCTGGGTGAAATTTTTTTTCCTGAAATCCCCTCTAAACCTCCTACCCCTTATCTTAAATCTATGCCCCCTGGTTATTGACACCTCCGCTAAGGGAAAAGGTTTCTCCCTATCAACCCTATCTATACCCCTCATAATTTTGTATACAAATGTATACCATGTAATGCCTTCCTATGCCAAATGGAAAGCAAACAGGCTCTTCATTACCTGATTGGATTATTCTTAAGTATCAGTCAAAACAGCCTTTCCTTTCTCAACACCAACATTTTTTATAACTAATAAACAAAAGTGTTGAAAGAATGTTTTATTTTTATTTAATTCTTTGATAAAATAACAGAGAGGGTTGATGAAGATAGTGCTGCGTATGTGGACTTTCAAGAGGACTTTGATAAAGTACCTCATAATAGACATATTTGGAAAATAGCACATGGTATTAAAGGAATGGTGGTATATTGTGTATGTAACTGCCGAAGGGATAGGAGGCAGAGAGCAGTGGTGAACCGATGTTTTTCTGACCAGAGAGAATCATGCAGCGGGGTGTCATAGGGATCGATATTAGGATAATTGATTTTTCTTTTATACATAAAGGACCTGGACTTGGGTATATGCAGTATAATTTTGAAGTTTGCGGACAATACAAAACTTGGCAACATAGCAAATAGTCAACATTATAGTAGTAGACATCAGGAGGACATAGGCACAGTGGTGAAATGGGCAGACACATGGCAGATGCAATATAATGCTGATGATAAGTACAAAATAATGCACTTTGAGAGGAACAACATGGAGAGGCAGGATAACCTGAACGGTACTTTTTGAGGGTGTTGCAAGAGCAGAGGAACCTGGGGTGCCTATTCATAAATCTTTGAAGATAGCAGGGCAAGCTGCAATGATATGTAGTGCCAGCTGTGGCTCAGTTGGTTTTACTCTCACTTCTAAGTCATATAGTTCCTAGTTCAAGTCCCAATTGAGCAACAAAAAATCAAGGCTGATGCTCTAAAGCAGTAGTGAGGGTGTGCCCTGCTGTTACAAATATCACCTTTTTGATGACGTTAAACCGAGGTGCCAACTGCTTGCTCCAATGGGTGTAAAAGATCCCATGGCACTATTTTGAAGTAGAGCAGGGGAGTTATCCCTGGTGTCCTGACCAATATTTATCCCTCAACCAACAGCACAAAAACAGATTAGATGGTCATTGCTGTGTGTATACTGGCTGCTGTGTTTCCTGTATTACAACAATGACTGGACGTTGTACCTAACCAACCTTCCACCAACAAGAGCAAGTCTGTCAGCTGTGGCATTGTTTATGAGGGTGCGCACATTCCATGCACCAATAGTGACTGGTGTCACCCTTATTTTCATTTTTGAGATTGACTTGCAACAACTTTGATGGGATCACTGCCAGCTTCAGCCTTCTGGCCAGGGTAGGTGAAGCAGACAATATTTGAGGCAGCTTTTCTAGCCCCGTCCTCATTCTAGGGTGGTCCTGAAAAGGACTGCTCAATCGCTAAGGGGCTGCTGAGTTTCATTACTGCTTCCTTTTGGTGAAAAACGACTACATGGCCTGAGCCGCCTATGTGCATATTCGCGGCTACAACTTCCAGTGAACCCACAACTGCTGCTACGTTGCTCACGCATTGCCACAGGACATGTGACAGATGGATAATGGACAGATAAAGAAAGATGATGAACATGACTTGAGCATGAATTGGATTTTAGTGAGGGAGAGTTGCGCATAGTCAGCCTCACTCTCTCACCGTGATCTATCTTCACCACCCTCTGTGAGACTCGTCTACCTTGAGGGTCAGCTCAAAGAAATCAGCGCGGGTTACACATTCATTTGAAGTGGCCATGGAAAAGAAGAACGGTGTGAAACTGGTGTAGGCTTTGCTGTCATAAACCATCTGGTCAGTCAGTTAACTTATCTTCCCAAGAGTGTTAATGATGGTCTGATAGTGCTTAAACTCCCCCTGCATGGCAAAAGGCAAGCAACTCTCATCTGTGTACGCCCCTACCATGACCAACCCTGATGAAGTAAAGGATGAATTTTCTGATGACCTCCAATCCTTGATTTTTGCTGGGTCAGAGTCAGACAAGCTTATCATTCTTGGTGACTTCAACGCAAGAGTTGGTACAGATACCAGGCGTGGGAACGGATCATCGGAAAAAATGGGATTGGCAGTTGTAACAGCAATGGTCTCCACCTGCTGAAGATGTGTGCTGAGCATGAGCTCTTAATCACTAACACAGTTTTCTGCCTCCCTAACCACAACAAGAAGTCATGGATACACCCCCGTTCCGTGCATTGGCATCCAATCGACTATGTCATCACCAGGCAGAGGGATATGCAGGATGTGCATGTAACGAAAGCCATGTGAAGCACTGACTGCGAGACTGACCACCGTCTTATCATCTTAAAGCTAAACATCAAGATCCATCCTCCTATTCGTCCCTGGAGCATGAAGGTCAAGAAGTGTCGCAATGTCTCAAGGTTCAAACAGACAGTCATGAAGGAATCTCTCTCAGAGAAACTCAAGAGGCACCTGTGTACAGCGAAAGTGGTCACTCACTGCATCGAGGATGACTGGGCGACCTTCAGAGATTTAGTGTACTCCCCTGCTCGAGAGGTCCTTGGCCCTACCTCTCATGTGCATCAAAATTGGTTCGATGAAAACAATGAGGTGATCCAGAAACTACTGGAGAAGAAATATCGCCTCTGTAGAGCTTACCTCAATGACAAGTCATCACTATCCAAGCACGATGCCTACTATAACATCTGCAGGACTGCCCAATGCAAGTTCAGAGAGATGAAAGACACTTGGCGGAATTAGAAAACAGACAAACTCCAGTCGTATGTGTTGTGTATTGTAGCGTAGATCAATGTTGTCTGCAGGAGTCTCGGGTTCTTGGTCGAACTAAAGAATCTTTTATTATATAAAGATATAACTATATATACTCTCCACAAGCCTGCCTAGCCAGCACACCTCATGTTGCTTCTAGCTTCTTCCAAGCCTAATACCCAAGTGACTATTACATCATCATCACAAGTGGGGGGTTTACTCACTCTGTCTCAAACATTAATCTTTTCAGGCCCTTGCCAACCACAAAGACTGGAAGAGATTCTACGATGATCTGAAATTTGTCTACGGGCCCCAGTCTACTGGTTCATCACCAATCCTTGTTGTTAATGGGTCATTGTTGCTTATAGAAAAAGCCCACATTCTCGAAAGATGGGCAGAGCACTTTAACCACATCCTCAATCAGCCCTCATCCAGGCTGCCATATGTTGCCAGCAACTGTCTCTTGATGACCCTTCCACTCTGTTGAAATGACAAAATCTATGAAACTCCTGTCTAGTGCAAAGCTCCAGGAGCTGATGGTATCCCAGCTGAGGTCTACAAGGTTGGAAGTCAATGCTTGGTCAAGAAGGTCACTGAACTCCTTCAGTCTATGTGGGAGCAAGGAACTATTCCACAAGAATACAACGATGGCCCATTGTCCACCTGTACAAGCAGAAAGGAACTTGACAATCTTGCTACAATCACAGAGGAATCTCACTCCTCTCCATCACTGGCAAAATCTTTGCCATAATACTTCTGAGCCACTTAGTGCAACATCTTGACCAGAGAGTCAGGTCGAGGAACCAGTGACATGGTGTTTGCAGTTAGACATCGCCAGGGGAAATGCCAAGGACAGAACATGGACCTCCACACCACGTTTGTTGACCTGACCATGGCCTTCAACACAGTCAGTCGTGAGGGCCTTTGGAAGATAATGGAGAAATTCAGCTGCCTGAGAAATTTATCACAATGATTTGACAGTTTCATGACAGCATGCTCGCGCAAGTCGTCGATGATGGCGAGTCTTCTGACCCATTCCTGATCACTAATGGAGTTAAGCAGGGTTGCATGCTGGCACAAACACTCTTCGGCATGTTTTTCTCTGTCACTCTCTCCAGTGCCTTCCATAATGGTGATCCTGGCAGCGAAATCAGATACCACATATAAGTCGCTCAATCTGAGATGATTAGAGCAAAATTCAAGGTCTCCAAGGGCATACTTCACGATTTCCTGTTTGCCAATGACTGCACTAGTTGCCGGTTCAGAGTTGGATATGCAATAGAGCATGGACTTGTTCTCTAATGCATGCAACAACTTCAGCCTTATGATCAGCACAAAGAAACCTGAAGTAATGCACCAGCCTAGTCCAAGAAAGCCCTATCTCAAGCCCAAGGTTTTAGTCCATGATCAAAACCAGTCAGCAGTGGATAAGATCACTTATCTCGGCAGCACACACTCTCAAGCTGTCTATACCAATGACAAGACACATGCAAGAATTGTCAAAGCAAGGGGAGGCGGTGGCGTAGTGGTATTATCACTGGACTAGTAACCCAGAGACCCAGGGTATTTCTCTGTGGCTCGAATCCCACCACAGCAGAAGGTGGAATTTGAATTTAATTAATAAATATGGAATTAAAAGCTAGTCTAGTGATGGCCATGAAACCATTGTCGATTGTTGTAAAAACCCATCTGGTTCACTAATGTCCTTTAGGGAAGGAAATCTGCTGTCCTTACCTGGTCTGGCCTACATGTGACTCCAGACCCACAGCAATGTGGTTAACTCTTACATGCCCTCTGAAAAGGCCTAGCAAGCCACTCAGTTGTATCTAACCGCTACTAAGTCTATAAAAAAGGAATGAAACCGGACGGACCACCCGGCATCGACCTAGGCACCGGAAATGACAACGGCAAACCCAGCCCTGCAAAGTCCTCCTCACTAACATCTGGGGGCTTGTGCTAAAGTTGGGAGAGCTGTCCCACAGACTAGTCAAGCAACAGCCTGACATAGTTATACTCAAGGAATCATACCTTACAGACAATGTCCCAGACACTGCCATCACCATCCCCGGGTATGTCCTGCCCCACCGGCAGGACAGACCCACCAGAGGTGGTGGCACATACAGTAGGGAGGGAGTTGCCCTGGGAGTCCTCAACATTGACTCCAGACCCCATGAAGTCTCATGGCATCAGGTCAAACATGGGCAAGGTAACCTCCCACTGATTACCACCGACTGCCCTCCCTCAGCTGATGACTCAGTACTCCTCCATGTTGAACACCACTTGGAGGAAGCACTGAGGGTGGCAAGGGCACAAAATGTACTCTGGGTGGGGGACTTCAATGTCCATCACCGAGTGGCTCGGTAGCACCACTACTGACCGAGCTGGCCGAGTCCTAAAGGACATAGCTGCTAGACTGGGTCTGCGGCAGGTGGTGGGGGAACCAACACGAGGGAAAAACATACTTGACCTCGTCCTCACCAATCCGCCTGCTGCAGATGCTTCTGTCCATGACAGTATTGGTAGGAGTGACCACCGCACAGTACTTGTGGAGATGAAGTTCCGCCTTCACATTGAGGATACTGCCCATCGTGTTGTGTGGCACTATCACCATGCTAAATGGGATAGATTTCGAACAGGTCTAGCAATGCAAAACTGGGCATCCATGAGGCGCTGTGGGCCATCAGCAGCAGCAGAAATGTACTCATCCACAATCTGTAACCTCATGGCCCGGCATATCCCCCACTCTACCATTACCATCAAGCCAGGAGACCAACCCTGGTTCAATGAAGAGTGCAGGAGGGCATGCCAGGAGCAGCACCAGGCATACTTCAAAATGAGGTGTCAGCCTGGTGAAGCTACAACCCAGGACTACTTGCATGCCAAACTGCATAAGCAGCATGCGATAGACAGAGCTAAGTGATCCCATAACCAACAGATCAGATCTAAGCACTGCAGTCCTGCCACATCCAGCCATGAATGGTGGTGGACAATTAAACAACTAACTGGAGGAGGTGGCTCCACAAATATCCCCATCCTCAATGATGGGGGAGCCCAGCACATCAGTGCGAAAGATAAGGCTGAAGCATTTGCAACAATCTTCAGCCAGAAGTGCCGAGTTGATGAACCATCTCGGCCTCCTCCTGAAGTCCCCAGCATCACAGATGCCAGACTTCAGCTAATTTGATTCACTCTGCGTGATATCAAGAAACGACTGACGGCACCGGATACTGCAAAAGCTATGGGCCCTGACAATATTCCGGCAATAGTACTGAAGACCTGTGCTCCAGAACTTGCCGCGCCCCTAGCCAAGCTCTTCCAGTACAGCTACAACACTGGCATCTACCCTACAATGTGGAAAATTGCCCAGGTATGTCCTGTACACAAAAAGCAGGAGAAGTCCAACCCGGCCAATTACTGCCCCATTAGCCTACTCTCAATCATCAGTAAAGTGATGGAAGGTGTCATCAACAGTGCCATCAAGCCACACTTGCTTAGCAATAATCTGCTCAGTGATGCTCAGTTTGGGTTCCGCCAGGGCCACTCAGCTCCTGACCTCATTACAGCCTTGGTTCAAACATGGACAAAAGAGCTGAACTCAAGAGGTGAGGTGAGAGTGACTGCCCTTGACATCAAGGCAGCATTTGACCGAGTATGGCATCAAGGAGCCTTAGCAAAACTGAGGTCAATGGGAATCAGGGGGGAAACCCTCCGCTGGCTGGAGTCATACCTAGCACAAAGGAAGATAGTTGTAGTTGTTGGAGGTCAATCATCTGAGCTCCAGGACATCACTGCAAGAGTTCCTCAGGGTAGTGTCCCAGGCCCAACCATCTTCAGCTGCTTCATCAATGACCTTCCTTCAATCATAAGGTCAGAAGTGGGGATGTTCACTGATGATTGCACAATGTTCAGCACCATTCGTGACTCCTCAGATACTGAAGCAGTCCATGTAGAAATGCAGCAAGACCTGGACAATATCCAGGCTTGGGCTGATATGTGGCAAGTAACATTTGCGCCACACAAGTGCCAGGCAATGACCATCTCCAACAAGAGAGAATCTAACCATCTCCCCTTGACATTCAACAGCATTACCATTGCTGAATCCCCCACTATCAACATCCTAGGGGCTATCATTGACCAGAAACTGAACTTGAGTAGCCATATAAATACCATGGCTACAAGAGCAGGTCAGAGGCTTGGAATCCTGACACCCCAAAGCCTGACCACCATTTACAAGGCACAAGTCAGGAGTGTGATGGAATACTCTCCACTTGCCTGGATGGGTGCAGCTCCAACAACACTCAAGAAGCTCGACACCATCCAGGACAAAGCAGCCCGCTTGATTGGCACCCCATCTGCAAACATTCACTCCCTCCACCACCGACGCACAGTAGCAGCAGTGTGTACCATCTACAAGATGCACTGCAGCAATGCACCAAGGCTCCATAGACAGCACCTTCCAAACCCGCGACCTCTACCAACCAGAAGGACAAGGGCAGCAAATACATGGGAACACCACCACCTGCAAGTTCCCCTCCAAGTCACACACCATCCTGACTTGGAACTATATCGCCGTTCCTTCACTGTCGCTGGGTCAAAATCCTGGAACTCCCTTCCGAACAGCACTGTGGGTCTACCTACCCCAAATGGACTGCAGCGGTTCAAGAAGGCAGCTCACCACCACCTTCTCAAGGGCAATTATGCCCACATCCCATGAATGAAAAAAAAAGTGTAGCTTTCAGCAGACTTCAAACATCAGTCTAGTAACAAAGACGAGTAAGTCTGCCTCTCAAACTGAAAGTCTATAGAGCAATAGTCCTGCCCGTTCTGTTCTAACCATGCGAGACTTGGACTGTGTGCCAGCATCATGCCAAGAAGCTCAACCACTTTTACTTGAGCTGCCTTCGGAAGCTTCTGATGATCAGGTGGCAGGACAAAATACCAGATGTTGAATTGCTCACCCGAGCTGGCATGCCAAGCATCCACACCATATTGAGACAGTCACAACTGAATTGGGTTGGTCATGTAGCCAGAATGCCTGACACTCGCTCACCAAAGCGAATCTTCTATGGAGAGCTTGACTCTGGGCTGGGCTCTCATGGTGGTCAAAGGAAGCGCTACCCGGACACTCTGAGGGCTTCACTTAGGAGTCCTGGGAGAAGCGCACCCAGGAACGCTGCACCTGGCGCAACCAATTTAAAAAGGGTGCGGCCTCCTTCGAAAGCAAGCACATATCAGAGGCAGAGAGAAAATGCAAGGAGAGGAAATCCTGAGCCAGCAGCTCATCCAAAACTCAATCATCTGTGGTATCCTATCCTATTTTCAGCAGAACCTTCCAGTTGCAGATTGGCCTTAGCAGTCACCTATGTACCCATCGGAACACTATCAAACACACCAGATGATGGATGTGGTCACCTTCATCTCAAAGTGCAAACAACACAACAGTGACCACACTTCAAAAGTACTTCATTGGCTGTAAAGTGCTTTGAGAAACCTGGTGGTTGTAAAATTGACAGATTCGCAGATTCCTTTCTTCCTCTTATAATAAAAATTGAATTAACATGCTCAAACAAAATTTCAAAATAAATTCCATAGTGGGTACAAAGTATTACATTGTGAGATGCAACCCCCCTAGCACCCCTAACAATTTCTTTGTACTAGCATTTCTTGTGGTGAAACAATCGGAAAGCTGATGACTTGCATCTACCTATTTAAATTTGAAGATTTCCTTTCTCTCCAGCATTTGTTTCAATCCAGCAAGGTCAATACATAGTCTTTTTTCACGCACACCTCTTGTAAAGTGTACGTTGTCCCCATAAAACATTCAATGGCTATCCTATCTTTAGTACGTCCCTTGTTCAGAATTTCACCCAAAGTATTTGACAAATAGAACACAATATCCATTGCCTCCACAAGACCCAGTGTTTCCACAGCTAAAGTGCTTTTAAGAACCTGTTTTACATTCTTAGCCTCCCAAGCTAAAGGTCTTAACTCAACAGAAAACCTTTCCAGTACATATCATCTGACAGGTGAGTGTACATTATTTTGTCTTTTAATGCAAGTTTTACATTCAATGTTGTTACTGGAATTTAAGTAAAACTTATTAATGCATGTGCTATTTAAGACATAGGCAAAGTGCGGTTGGTAGTAATGCTGGAAGCAATTTCAGGTGATGAATTAGAACTATCTCTTATGAAGCATATTGGCAGAACCCGAAATTGAATTGGCTCCATTACAGGCGGAGACAGGAGAAGTTATAATCGAGAATAGGGAAATGATGGAGAAACTAAACAATTACTTTGTGTCTGTCTTCACGGAGGAAGATACAGAAAATCTCCCAGAAATACTAGGGAACCAAGGGACTTGTGAAAATGAGGATCTGAAAGAAATTAGTAAGTAGAAAGAGCTGGTACTTGAAAAATTAACCAGATTGAAGTTTGATAAATCCCCAGGACCAGAGGAGCCACATCGCAGAGTATTCAAGGAGGTGGCTATAGAGATAATGGATGCATTGGTGGTTATCTTTCAAAATTCTATACATTCTGGAAAGTATCAAATGTAACCCACCATTTAAGAAAGGAGGGAGAGAGTAAAAGGGGAACTCAGACCTGTTAGTTTGATGTCAGTAGTAGGGAAAATGTTAGAATCTATTGTAAAGGATGTGATAACTAGACACTTAGAAAATAATGATATGATTGGGCAGAGTCAACATGGATTTATGAAAGGGAAATCATGTTTGACGAACCTGTTGCAGTTTCTTGAAGATGTTACTTCTAGTATAGATAAAGAAGAACCAGTGGATGTGGTGTATTTGGATTTTCAGAAGGCTGTTGATAAGGTCCCACACAGGAGGATATTAAACAAAATTAGAGCACATGAGATTGGGGGTAATATAGTGGTATGGATTGAGAATTGGTTAACAGACAGAAAACAAAGAGAGTAGGAATAAATGGGCCATTCTCAGGATGGCAGGCTGCTACTAGTAGGGTATCGCAAGGATCAGTGTGGGGCCACAGCTGTTCACAATCTTTATCAGTGATTTGGATGTGGAGACCCAATGTAATATTTCCAAATTTGCTGATGACACAAAACTAGGTGGGAATCTAAGTTGTTAGGATGGTGCAAGAAGGCATCAAGGGGATTTGGACAGGCTAAGTGAATGGGCAAGAACATGGCAGATAGAATATAATGTGAATAAATGTGAAGATATCTACTTTGGTAGAAAAAGCAGTAAGGCAGTGTGATGGAAACCACTCCTGCCAAATAGAAACATATTAATTTTGTCAGATTGAACACTACTTGAACCCTTTTACTGGACATTGCACAGAAGCTTTTTAGAAAAAACCACAGAGTTGGACAGCTGAAACATGGCTGCACATTTGCCCGGTGGTCTGTCCGGTTTCATTCTTTTTTATTGACTTCGTAGCGGTTAGATACAACTGAGTGGCTTGCTAGGCCATTTAAGAGTCAACCACATTGCTGTGGGTCTGGAGTCACATGCAGGCGAGACCAGGTAAGGACAGCAGATTTCCTTCCCTAAAGGACATTAGTGAACCAGATGGGTTTTTACAACAATCAACAATGGTTTCATGGCCATCATTAGACTAGCTTTTTTAATTCCAGATTTATTAATTGAATTCAAATTCCACCTTCTGCTGGGGTGGGATTCAAACCCATGTCCCCAGAGCAATACCCTGGGTCTCTGGATTACTGGTCCAGTGACAATACCACTACGCCACCTCCTCCCAAACCAAAAGACAGTAACTGAATTCAGTTTATTGCCATCCCTACTTAAACCTCCTCTTTTAATTCTTTCTCCCCCTCTGTATCTATTTGTGTGTGTGTTTATCTCGTATGCATGCTAGTGGAGTTGTGTCGCACAGCTTAGTAATTTTAACCGAGTTGGAGTGATAAGGTTAAGACACTTACATCTTTCTTGTTGAAACCGAAGATAACCTGTCTGGTTGGTTCATTTACAATTACAATTAGAGAGTAGTGTGCAAGGACTCACTGAAGTGTTAAGCTAATAGCACTGTGTTTTAAAAGATAAACCCTGTTCCGACCAAACCAGGAAAGGGGCAAGAGGGGAGCCTGAGACCCCTTCCTCACCCGGTCATAACACAGAGTATTTCTTAAATGGTGAGAAGTTGGAAGTGTAGATGTTCAAAGGGACCTGGGTGTCCTTGTTCATGAGTCGCCAAAAGCAAGCAATTAGGAAGGCAAATGGTAAGTTGGCCTTCATCGCAAGGGGTTTTGAGTGCAGGATTAAAGAAGTTTTGATGCAATTGTGAGACTGCACCTGGAGTATTGTGTACAGTTCTGGTCTCCTCATCTAAAAAAAGGATATACTTGCCATAGAGGGAGTGCAACGGAAGTTCACCAGACTAATCACTGGGTTCTATGGAGAATGAGGTTGAATCCATTTGGGTGGAAATTAGAAACTCTAAGAAGAAAAAGTCATTGATAGGCGTAGTCTATAGGCCACCAAATAATAACATCACATCGGGGTGGGCAATAAACAAAGAAATAACTAATGCCTGTAAAAATGGTACGGCAATTATCATGGGGGATTTTAATCTACATGCAGATTGGTCGAACCAGCTCAGTCAGGGTAGCCTTGAGGAGGAATTCGTTGAGTGTATCCGTGATAGTTTTCTTGAACAGTATGTAATGGAACCGACGAGGGAGCAAGCTATCCTAGATCTAGTACTGTGTAATAATTAATGACCTCATGGTTAGGGATCCTCTTGGAAGGAGTGATCACAGTATGGTTGAATTTAGAATACAGATGGAGAGTGTGAAGATAAAATCCAATACCAGGGTCCTGCGCTTGAACAAGGGGGACTACAATAGAATGAGGGAGGACTTGGCTAAAGTGGACTGGAAACAAAAATTTTACGGTGGGACAGTTGACGAGCAGTGGAGGACTTTCAAAGCAATTTTTCAAAGTGCTCAGTAAAAGTATATTCCAGTGAAAAGGAAGGACTGGAAGAAAAGGGGTAATCTGCCATGGGTGTCTAAGGAAATAAGGGAGGCTATCAAATTGAAAGAGAAGGCATACGAAGTGGCCAAAAGCAGCATGAAACTAGAAGATTGGGAAAACTTTAAAGGTCAACAGAAAGCTACAAAAAGAGCTATAAAGAAAAGTAAGATGGAACATGAGAAAAAACTAGCACAGAGTATAAAGACAGATAGCAAAAGTTTCTTTAAATATATAAAACGTAAAAGAGTGGCTAAAGTAAACGTTGGTCCTTTAGAGGATGAGAAGGGGAATTTAGTTATGGGATATGATGAAATGGCCGAGGCATTGAACAGGTATTTTGTATCGGTCTTCTCAGTGGAGGACATTAATAACATGCCAGTAATTGACAAAGAGACGAACGTAGGTGAGGACCTGGGAACAATCATTATTACGGAAGAGGTAGTGTTGGGCAAGCTAATGGAGCTAAGGATTGATAAGTCTCCTGGCCCCGATGGAATGCATCCCAGGGTACTAAAAGAGATGGTGGGAGAAATAGCAGGCACACTGACGGTAATTTTCCAAAATTCGCTGGACTCTGGGGTAGTCCCAGCAGATTGGAAAACAGCAGATGTGACGCCACTGTTTAAAAAGGGAGGTAGACAAAAGATGGGGAATTATAGACCAATTAGCTTAACCTCTGTAGTGGGGAAGATGCTTGAGTCTATTATCAAGGAAGAAATAGCAGGGCATCTCGATAGAAATTGTCCCGTTGGGCAGACGCAGCATGGGTTCATGAAGGGCAGGTCATGCTTGACAAATCTTTTGGAATTCTATGATGACATTACGAGCAAGGTGGACAATGGGGACCCAGTGGATGTGGTGTACCTAGATTTCCAAAAGGCCTTCAACAAGGTGCCGCACAAGAGGCTGCTGCATAAGAGAAGGATGCATGGCGTCAGGGGTAAAGTATTAGCATGGATAGAGGATTGGTTGACTAACAGGAAGCAGAGAGTGGGGATAAATGAGTGCTATTCTGGTTGGCAATCAGTCACTAGTGGTGTGCCTCAGGGATCGGTGTTGGGACCGCAATTATTTACAATTTATACAGATGATTTGGAGTTGGGGACCACGTGTAGGGTGTCAAAGTTTGCAGATGACACTAAGATGAGTGGCAGAGCAAAGTGTGCAGATGACTGTGAAACTTTGCAGAAGAACATAGATACATTGAGTGAGTGGGCACAGGTCTGGCAGATGGAATACAATGTTAATAAATGTGAAGTCATTCATTTCGGTAGGAGTAACAGGAAAAAGGATTATTACTTGAATTGTTATAGCATGCTGCTATGCAGAGGGACCTAGGTGTCCTTGTGCATGAATCGCAGAAGGTTGGTCTGCAGGTACAGCAAGTAATTAGGAAGGCAAATAGAATTTTGTCCTTCATTGCTAAAGGGATTGAGTTTAAAAGCAGAGAGGCTATGTTGCAGCTGTATAAGGTACTGGTGAGGCCGCACCTGGAGTACTGTGTGCAGGTTTGGTCTCCTGACTTGAGAAACGATATACTGGCACTGGAGAGGGTGCAGAGGAGGTTCACTAGGTTGATTCCAGAGTTGAGGGGGTTGGCTTATGAGGAGAGACTGAGTAGATTGGGATTATATTCATTGGAGTTCAGAAGAATGAGGGGGGATCTTATAGAAACATATAAAATCATGAAGGGAATAGATAAGATACAAGTAGAGAGGATGTTTCACTGGCAGGTGAAGCTAGGACAGGAGGGCATAGCCTCAAGATTAGAGGGAGCAGATTTAGGACTGAATTAAGAAGGAACTTCTTCACCCAGAGGGTTGTTAATCTATGGAATTCCTTGCCCAGTGAAGTAGTTGACGCTTCTTCAGTAAACGTCTTTAAAGCTATGGTAGATATCTTTTTGAACAATAAAGGAATTAAGGGATACGGTGGGAGCGCGGGTAAGTGGATCTGAGTCCACGAAAAGATCAGCCATGATCTTATTGAATGGCGGAGCTGGCTTGAGGGGCCCGACGGCCTACTCCTGCTCCTAGTTCTTATGATCTTAGGATCTTATGGCAGGATTATCATATGAGGAGAACTTTTTATTTATTCATTCATGGGATGTGGGCATCGCTAGCAAGGCCAGCATTTATTGCCCATCCCTAATTGCCCTTGAGAAGGTGGTGATGAGCTGCCTTCTTGAACCGCTGCAGTCCATGTGGGGTAGGTACACCCACAGTGCTGTTAGGAAGGGAGTTCCAGGATTTTGACCCAGCGACAGTGAAGGAACGGCAATATAGTTCCAAGTCAGGATGGTGTGTGACTTGGAGGGGAACTTGCAGGTGGTGGTGTTCCCATGTATTTGCTGCCCTTGTCCTTCTAGTTGGTAGGGGTCGCGGGTATGGAAGGTGCTGTCTGAGGAGCCTTGGTGCATTGCTGCAGTGCATCTTGTAGATGGTACACACTGCTGCCACTGTGCATCGGTGGTGGAGGGAGTGAATGTTTGCAGATGGGGTGCCAATCAAGCGGGCTGCTTTGTCCTGGATGGTGTCGAGCTTGTTGAGTGTTTTTGGAGCTGCACCCATCCAGGCAAGTGGAGAGTATTCCATCACACTCCTGACTTGTGCCTTGTAGATGGTGGGCAGGCTTTGGGGAGTCAGGAGGTGAGTTACTCGCCTCAGGATTCCTAGCCTCTGACCTGCTCTTGTAGCCACGGTATTTATATGGCGACTCCAGTTCAATTTCTGGTCAATGATAGCCCCTAGGATGTTTGTAGTGGGGGATTCAGTGATGGTAATGCCGTTGAATGTCAAGGGGAGATGGTTAGATTCTCTCTTGTTGGAGATGGTTATTGCCTGGCACTTGTGTGGCGCAAATGTTACTTGCCACTTATCAGCCCAAGACTGGATATTGTCCAGGTCTTGCTGCATTTCTACATGGACTGCTTCAGTATCTGAGGAGTCATGAATGGTGCTGAACATTGTGCAATCATCAGCGAACATCCCCACTTCTGACCTTATGATTGAAGGAAGGTCATTGATGAAGCAGCTGAAGATGGTTGGGCCTAGGCCACTACCCTGAGGAACACCTGCAGTGATGTCCTGGAGCTCAGATGATTGACCTCCAACAACCACAACCATCTTCCTTTGTGCTAGGTATGACTCCAGCCAGCGGAGGGTTTTTCCCCTGATTCCCATTGACCTCAGTTTTGCTAGGGCTCCTTGATGCCATACTCGGTCAAATGCTGCCTTGATGTCAAGGGCAGTCACTCTCACCTCACCTCTTGAGTTCAGCTCTTTTGTCCATGTTTGAACCAAGGCTGTAATGAGGTCAGGAGCTGAGTGGCCCTGGCGGAACCCAAACTGAGCATCACTGAGCAGGTTGTTGCTAAGCAAGTGCCGCTTGATGGCATTATTGATGACACCTTCCATCACTTTACTGATGATTGAGAGTAGGCTAATGGGGCGGTAGTTGGCCGGGTTGGATTTGTCCTACTTTTTTTTGTGTACAGGACATACCTGGGCAATTTTCCACATTGCAGGGTAGATGCCAGTGTTGTAGCTGTACTGGAAGAGCTTGGCTAGGGGTGCGGCAAGTTCTGGAGCACAGGTCTTCAGTACTATTGCCGGAATATTGTCAGGGCCCATAGCTTTTGCAGTATCCAGTGCCTTCAGTCGTTTCTTGATATCACGTGGAGTGAATCGAATTGGCTGAAGTCTGGCATCTGTGATGCTGGGGACTTCAGGAGGAGGCCGAGATGGATCATCAACTCGGCACTTCTGGCTGAAGATTGTTGCAAATGCTTCAGCCTTATCTTTCGCACTGATGTGTTGGGCTCCCCCATCACTGAGGATGGGGATATTTGTGGAGCCACCTCCTCCAGTTAGTTGTTTAATTGTCCACCACCATTCACGGCTGGATGTGGCAGGACTGCAGAGCTTAGATCTGATCCGTTGGTTATGGGATCGCTTAGCTCTGTCTATCGCATGCTGCTTACGCAGTTTGGCATGCAAGAAGTCCTGGGTTGTAGCTTCACCAGGTTGACACCTCATTTTGAGGTATGCCCCCCTGGTGCTGCTCCTGGCATGCCCTCCTGCACTCTTCATTGAACCAGGGTTGGTCTCCTGGCTTGATGGTAATGGTAGAGTGGGGGATATGCCGGGCCATGAGGTTACAGATTGTGGATGAGTACAATTCTGCTGCCGCTGATGGCCCACAGCACCTCATGGATGCCCAGTTTTGCATTGCTAGACCTGTTCGAAATCTATCCCATTCAGCACGGTGATAGTGCCACACAACACAATGGACAGTATCCTCAATGTGAAGGCGGGACTTCGTCTCCACAAGTACTGTGCGGTGGTCACTCCTACCAATACTGTCATGGACAGATGCATCTGCGGCAGACAGATTGGTGAGGACGAGGTCGAGTATGTTCTTCCCTCGTGTTGGTTCCCCCGCCACCTGCCGCAGACCCAGTCTAGCAGCCATGTCCTTTAGGACTCGGCCAGCTCGGTCAGTAGTGGTGCTACTTAGCTACTCCTGGTGATGGACATTGAAGTCCCCCACCCAGAGTACATTTTGTGCCCTTGCCACCCTCAGAGCTTCCTCCAAGTGGTGTTCAACATGCAGGAATACTGAGTCATCAGCTGAGGGAGGGCAGTCGGTGGTAATCAGTGGGAGGTTACCTTGCCCATGTTTGACCTGATGCCATGAGACTTCATGGGGTCTGGAGTCAATGTTGCAGACTCCCAGGGCAACTCCCTCCCTACTGTATACCACTGTGCCACCACCTCTGCTGGGTCTGTTCTGCCGGTGGGACAGGACATACCCGGGGATGGTGATGGCAGTGTCTGGGACATTGTCTGTAAGGTATGATTCCGTGAGTATGACTATATCAGGCTGTTGCTTGACTAGTCTGTGGGACAGCTCTCCCAACTTTGGCACAAGCCCCCAGATGTTAGTAAGGAGGACTTTGCAGGGTCGACAGGGCTGGGTTTGCTGTTGTCGTTTCCGGTGCCTAGGTCGATGCCGGGTGGTCCGTCCGGTTTAATTTCTTTTTATAGACTTTGTAGCGGTTAGGTACAACTGAGTGGCTTGCTAGGCCATTTCAGAGGGCATGTTGCTGTGGGTCTGGAGTCACATGTCGGCCAGACCAGGTAAGGACAGCAGATTTCCTTCCCTAAAGGACATTAGTGAACCAGATGGGTTGTTACAACAATCGGCAATGGTTTCATGGCCATCATTAGACTAGTTTTAACTTGAGGAAACTGGTCCTATATTCTCTAGAGTTTTGAAGAATGAGTGATGATCACATTGAAACTTACAAAATTCTTACGCGTGACAGTGTGGATGTTGATAGGATGTTTCCCCTGGCTGGTGAATCTAGAACTGGGGCACACAGTCTCCGAATAAGGGGTAGGCACCATTTAAGACTGAGATGAGGAGGAATTTCTTTACTCAGAGGCTGGAGAATCTTTGGAATTCTCGACCCCATAAGGCAGTGGAAGCTCTGTCGTTCAGCACGTTCAAGACAGAAATCAATAAATATCTGGATACTAATGACATCAAGGGATATGGGAAGAGCTTGGGAAAGTGGCTTTGCAGGTAGATGATCAGCCATGATCTAATTGAATGGCAGAGCAGACTCACTGGGCTAAATGGGCTACTCCTGCTCTCGTGTTCCTATTTCCCATATTTTCCATTTTCACTCATCAGAAATATTATGAAGCCAGCTGCACTCGAATACCCATCAGCAAGACTGGCATATGAAGAATCGCTAAAAATAACTAGCTTCATGTTCTTTGGGTCACCTAAGGATGGGAACATCAGTGCACATTTTTCATTTTTTAATGTTTTATTTGCCCTCAAAACATTCCCAACTTTCAGATGTTTCATCATCGTGCTTAACTCCAGCTCATCAAAACTAGTCTGAGTGCACAACCAGTTTAGTTACCAATCAAGCTTCGCAATTGTTCAGTGTCTGTTTTAGATATATCATCATTTTTCTGCAATGACCTAACACAATTAACCGGGATGGGAGTAACACTCACCCCGCAACTTAAGAGAACACAGATAGAGAAGGACTGGGTGGCTGCCCAGTCAGACAAGAAGGACAAGGCAGGTAGTGCAGGAGTCCCTAGAGGACATCCCACTTTCTAACCAGTATTCAGTTCTGAGTACCAATGGGAGAGAGGGTTACTCTGGAGAGTGCAGCGAGAGTCATGACCAGAGCACCATGGGTGGTTCAAATACGCAGGGAGGGAGGAGAAAAGACAGGAGAGCAATAGTGGTAGTGGATTCTATAGTTGGGGGAGCATACAGGCTTTTCTGTGGTTGCAGATGTTGCCTCCCTGGTGTAAGGGTCATGTATATCACTGAGCAGCTACAGAGCATTCTGGAGGTCAAGGGTGCACAGCCAGAGGTCGTGGTTCACATTGGTACCAATGATAGAGATAGAAAAAGGGATGAGGTCCTGCAGGCTGAGTTTAGGAAAGAGATTAGCAAGCAGGACGTCAAAACTAGTAATCTCCGGATTACTCCCAAGGCCACATGCTAGTGAGTATAGAAATATGCAGGGGCAAAAATGGTAGCTTAACATCCCTGGAAAGAGAAGGCTGAATTTTACGAGCCCCTCGATGCCGTGGGTCGCGGCAGGGGGGCCCATAAAATTCTGCCGGGAGAGGCCCGCCTCGACCCCCACGTTGAGAAGGGCCCGTCACATATTACCAGTGGTGGGGGGACCTCAGTGCAAACTCCGCCGCTCGGTGGTGGCACCCCAATTACCATATGTAAAGCGTTACTTACCTCTCCTGATTATGCAGCCCACCGCCTCTTGCTGCACACTTCTGCATTTTATGTTTAACGGGTGGCCATCACGTGCCATCCCATTCACAACAGAAAAGCTGACAAGACATCAGAAGCAGGAGTATTCAACAGTGAAGGTAAATCCAGATATACAGGGGTCTCACTCTGCATATTGCAAGGGAGGAGAGAGGGGGGGATTACAGAGGTCTAGTCTGCAGACATGTAGGGAGCCACTGCAATTCCACCCTCCGTAAAGTTTGTCAGCTCTGTGCCATTGATTGCATCTGTCAGTGAAGGAGCAATGGCACTCGAGTCTATATGTGGGGAGAGTGCCAGAAACGGTAGGCATGTGAAGCTTATATGTCTGGTGGGCCAATTGATGTAGCTTGTACAATATTTATGTGGTCATGCGGTGCCACTCTTAGTGGGAACTAAGATGGACAATGCCATGCCATGCCACATAGCTGCTGCATGAAAGCACCTGATGTCCCACTCAACATCAATCTCTGCCCTGTCAGGAATCTTCGAAGAAGTGAAGGAACCCAGTTTAATTGCAACTTAGAGATGGGGATGGTTCACCCTATGTTAATTGATCCGCTTCTTGTGAGGCCCCATATGCGCCACAGGCAAAACCAACAGGCAGTTGCAGCCAACATAGAGGCCCCTGGTTGTGAGCAGCAGCACCCAAGAAGAGCTCACCACTACAGATCGGTGCGCATCTACAGGTCCTGCATGACATACCTGCAGATGTCAGAGTGCCAGTGTCAGAGGCAACTGCAGATTTCAAGAGAGGCAGTGACACATCTCTGTGCCCTGCTGAATGATGACCTGCAACCCAGGGGCTTCGGTAAACATCCTATGCCTGTGGCCCTCAAAGTGACAGAGGCTCCCAATTTTTACACCTCTGCATCATTTCAGGGGGCCACCTTTGTGGGGTCACACAGTCAGCAGTGCACCGCTGTATCAGGGAGGTCACCGATGCCCTGTTCCAGAGGGCTGGTGACTATATCCACTTAACAAAGGACCCTGAAATCAAGGACCAGAGGACCATCGGTTTCAGATCCATTGCGGGATTCCCACAGTTGAAAGGGGTCATAGATTGCACCTATATGGCCAACAGGCTCCTACCAGGCTACCAGCTGCAGACATTACCATTAAAGGATTCATCTCAATCTAGGTGCAGCTGGTATGTAGCACCGGAGACGCTTCATGCAAGTCTGTGCCCGCCTTGACAGAAATCTTTGCATCCTCATTGGCTACAGGTGAGGTCCCAGAGGACTGGAGAATAGCCAATGTTGTTCCTTTGTTTAAGAAGGGTGGCAAGGATAATCCAGGAAATTATAGGCCGGTGAGCCTTACATCAGTGGTAGGGAAATTATTAGGGAGGATTCTTCGGGATAGGATTTACTCCCATTTGGAAACAAATGGACTTATTAGCAAGAGGCAGCATGGTTTTGTGAAGGGGAGGTCGTGTCTCACTAATTTGATTGAGTTTTTTGAGGAAGTGACGAAGATGATTGATGAGGGAAGGGCAGTGGATGTTATCTACATACAAGGTCCTTCATGGCAGACTGGTACAAAAGGTGAAGTCACACGGGATCAGAGGTGAGTTGGCAAGATGGATACAGAACTGGCTCGGTCATAGAAGACAGAGGGTAGCAGTGGAAGGGTGCTTTTCTGAATGGAGGGCTGTGACTAGTGGTGTTCCGCAGGGATCAGTGCTGGGACCTTTGCTGTTTGTAGTATATATAAATGATTTGGAGGAAAATGTAGCTGGTCTGATTACTAAGTTTGCGGACGACACAAAGGTTGGTGGAGTTGCGGACAGTGATAAGGATTGTCAGAGGATACAGCAGGATTATAGATATGGAGACTTGGGCGGAGAAATGGCAGATGGAGTTTAATCCGGACAAATGTGAGGTAATGCATTTTGGAAGGTCTAATGCAGGTGGGAAGTATACAGTAAATGGCAGAACCCTTAGGAGTATTGACAGGCAGAGAGATCTGGGCGTACAGGTCCACAGGTCACTGAAAGTGGCAACGCAGGTGGATAAGGTAGTCAAGAAGGCATACGGCATGCTTGCCTTCATCGGTCGGGGCACAGAGTATAAAAATTGGCAAGTCATGCTGCAGCTGTACAGAACTTTAGTTAGACCACACTTAGAATATTGCGTGCAATTCTGGTCGCCACACTACCAGAAGGACGTGGAGGCTTTGGAGAGGGTACAGAGGAGGTTTACCAGGATGTTGCCTGGTCTGGAGGGCATTAGCTATGAGGAGAGGTTGGATAAACTCGGATTGTTTTCACTGGAATGACGGAAGTGGAGGGGCGACATGATAGAGGTTTACAAAGTTATAAGCGGCATGGACAGAGTGGATAGTCAGAAGCTTTTTCCCAAGGTGGAAGAGTCAGTTACTAGGGGACATAGGTTTAAGGTGAGAGGGGCAAAATTTAGAGGGGATGTGCGAGGCAAGTTCTTTACACAGAGGGTGGTGAGTGCCTGGAACTTGTTGCCAGGGGAGGTGGTGGAAGCAGGTACCATAGAGACGTTTAAGAGGCATCTTGACAAATACATGAATAGGATGGGAATAGAGGGATACGGACCCCGGAAGTGCAGAAGGTTTTAGTTTCAGCAGGCATCAAGATCGGCACAGGCTTGGAGGGACGAATGGCCTGTTCCTGTGCTGTACTGTTCTTTGTTCTTTGTTTGTTCTTTGTTCCCTGGCAGCTGCCACGACAATTGTGTCCTGCGCCAGTCCCAGCTGCCGCTGCTGTTCACTGAACTGGCTCAGATGGGGTGGCTTCTTGGGGACAAGGGCGATCCCTTGCAGACATGGCTCCTGACACCACTGAGAGACCCCACCACTGCTGCCGAGGACAGATACAATGCCAACACTGAGCTAAAAGATCTGCCATTGAGCAGGCGATCTGCATGCTCAAAATGCACTCCCGATGCCTGGATAGTTAGGGTGATGCCCTGTACTACGGACTGAAAAGGCCAGCTCCTTTCTTTCCTGTTCACTGTGCTCTGCACAACTACGCACCCAATAGGGGGCACAGCTGGCATGATGAGAAGAGATGTCAACAGCATTCAATAAGAAAGGCGCATGGGAGGGCAGATGGCACCCAGGCTCTGCACGCACGGCTTGCAGTGATCTAGGGACGTACAGCAGTGGCTTATCAGACAAAGGCTCTCTGCTCCATAGGAGCCGATATGAGCTCTGCAAGCCACACATCACCCTCGCTCACCTGCTGTGCATCAGTCTACATCTGCAGCATCTCTGTGTCAACCATTAGAGGCAGCAACTAGGTGAGCCAATGTCTATGTCACTGCATCGTTAAGCTGCTCATGAGTTATGGTGACATTCCAATGATTTTATTGCGTACATTAGCTTTCCCGAAGAGCCACTGGTGCAAAGGGATATGACATTGGCGCTACATGCTGGCACACATCATTCACACTAAAAAACAGGACACACATGTTGGCGAAAAACATTTAGTGAACGACGTATTTACATCGCTGTGACACCTGTGCATTCCCATTTGTGTCAGTGTGTTCTTTTTAAATGCTTGCGAGTGCCCCTTCTCAGTGCAACCTTTACGCGAGCAGCCTGACTGGAGGAAGGCTGCTGACCTGATTGCCCTTTGGCTGTGGATGACTTCGATGGTCGGCCTCTGTGCGCACGAGGCCAGGATGGCCCCAACTGGCGAGGAGGATCCTGTGTCATCACAGAACTCTCCTCAGCTGTTGCGGCTGCTGGAGTTTGACTCACTGGCAGAGGGGTGGAGGAGCCAGTGTCCACATTGGAATCACCTGGAGGGGGGAAACCCCAGATCAGGTGCGCTGGCTCACCTCCTCCATCTCAGGGTTCGTTGTAACACTTCTGCTCTCCCGGGAGGGACCAGGGGCAGAGGCAGTCTCCATGCCCCTGATCCCTCTCTCGCCTAGCCATTGCTGAATAGATGTCACGGCAATGGCGAGGGATTGCAGGTCAGTGTGTATTAATTGATTCTGGTTCACCATGAGGACCACCGCCACCTCAATGGATGACACCAGGTGCTCATATACGTGTGACATGGCAGCAGTCATGGCGTGGATAGACTCCCCTATCGTCCACTCAAGGCTGCGTATGGCCTGTGGCATCTTCGCCAGCAGTTGCCATAACCTATTCAACAGCTCCGGCCTGCCCTGGTCTGTCGACAGCAGAGGGTCGTCAGTAGCCTGGGGTTCAGAATGGGCCTGGCCACTCACAGGCTTCTGACTGTCAGGGACCCCGGCTGTCTCAGCCTCAGTCAGCTGCTCACGTGCATCTGCAGTGCTCTCACCAGCTTGTGATCCACAGTCTAAGGCCGGATGGATACCCACTGAGGTGACAGTATCTGCACTTGTGGAAGGTGTATTACTGTCCTGGGACGCTGCTTCCTCGGAGTCTGGCTTTTCCTCCGAGGTGGTAGAAGTCACATGCATGGCTGGGGTCGGCTCTGTCCCTTCACCTGGAAGACACAATGGGAAAAGGACATTGTCAGTCTTGATGTAGCACATTTCACAATGTCAGGAGCATTGTATTAAATAACCGACAATCCACAGTGCCTATCTTTAATATCAATTGGACGTCTGCTCACCTTGGACCCTGATGTCAATTTGCCCAAATGCTGTCGTGGTGCCAGCTGCAGGGCCTCCTCAACATCTGTCCGCATTTCCATCTATGGTGGACCTCGACCAGTGCAGAATGACTCCCTCAAATTGTGGGTACTTTTCGCCTGGAGGCAGATATTAACAATGGCATGTCAACAGTATGACACATGTCAAAGGACAGTTGCTGATCACAAAGGTGGGGGGTGCTCAGTGTGCACTACTGAGTGAGCCACTCATGTAGGTAGCATTCCCAGAGCACCGGACAAGGATACGTTGTGTTACACATTTCACCATTCATGTCACTTCTTCCCTCCCCGCCCAACCTCCCGTTCTTCAGCATGGCAATGGCACACATATGCCTCTCTGTGTGGGTGCACCCAGTTTCAGTGGAGCCCTGATACACATTAGCACTTACTCTCGCGCTGCTTAGCAGGTTATTCATCTGTTTGTGGCACTGCACCCAGTTGTGGCGGATGGCACCACAGATACTGACCTCCTGTGTCACCTCCAGCCAGGCTGCCTTAGTCAGGCAAGAGGGCCTGTTTCTGCAATTGCTGGGGAAGCTGACCTCCCGCCTTGCCCGCACAGCCTGGAGGAGAGCGGTCAGGGAGGCATCACTGAACCGTGGTGCCACTCTGGCATGCCCCTATCTCTCCATTCAGATAGATGCCTTGATTGGAACCAATCTTACATGCAGGGATCCTCTGTGGGTGCAGGCATAGCTGATGTACTGGCTGCTCTTTAAATAGAGCCCCAGCACGTGACTCTCAGCTGTGCCATCTTCTAACACGGCTCTGGCTGTCCCCCCCCCCCCCCCCCCCGCCCATGTAATATGGGGGGAACTGCGCGTGGCCTCTATGGTAATGAGCCCCTGCTGATATCGTGGGGGCTCTGCGGCAGGGGTTGCGTGCGGGCACGCCGTCGAGTTCAAAGCAAATGCGGCGCATTAATAAAATTTAGCCCATAGTTTTCAGGCAGGATAGAGAGGGGGATAAAAAAGGAGGGAGTGTAGTATAATTGGTTAAAGAATCAATTACAGCTGTGAGGAGGGATGATATGCTAAATGAATCATCAAAATGAGGCCATATGGGTTGAGCTCAGAAATCAAAAAGGGGCAGTCACATGACTAGTAGTGTTCTGTAGACCCCCAAATAGTAAGAGGGAGATAGAAGAACAAATATGTCCGCAAATTTCTGAGTGCAAAAACTATAGGGCAATAATAGTTGGGGATTTCAACTACCCTAATATCAACTGGGATACAAACAGTGTGAAGGGCACAGAGGGGACAAAATTCTTGAACTGCATTCAAGAGAACTTTTTTAGCCAGCATGTAACAAGCCCAATGAGAGGGGCACAATTCTAGATTTAGTCTTAGGAAATCAAGCTGAGGAAGTGGATGAAGTAGCAGTGGGTGACCATTTTGGAGACTGTGACCATAATACAGTTAGATTTAACATTACTATGGAAAAGGACAAAGATAGAACAGGAGTAAAAGTTCCAAATTGGGGGAAGCCAGTTTTTACGAAGCTGAGAGGTGATCTGCCGAAAGTGGACTGGATACAGCTACTTGAAGGAAAGTCAGTGGCAAACCAGTGGGAGGCATCCAAAAGCAAGATTCTATGGGCACATTCTCACAAAGAAAAAGGGTGATATTGCCAAATCTAGAGACCCCGATTATCTAGAAGCATACAGGGTAAGATAAAGCAGAAAAAGAAAACTTCTGACAGTCACACAAACCTAATACTTTAGAAAACCTAGAGGAGTATAGAAAGTGCAGGGGTGAAATAAAAAAGGAAGTTAGGAAAGCCAAGAGAGGACATGAAAAAATATTGGCAGGTAAAATCAAGGAAAACCCAAAGATGTTTTATCAGTACTGCTACAACCAAGGCAGGATGAGTGCACTGTTAATTCAGTCCCACTTCTCCACAGGTCACAGCATATCAATACATTTTCCCACTTACTGAAACAGCCAATCAGATACTCTATTTGTCCTCAGAATAAAGCACACCAACCAGGTTTTTTTAATCAACAAATTAAACGTTTATTATAAAACCAATCTTTTATTATAAAACCAAGCCTTAACCAATAATGAAGTAAATCTATATATGAATTGAGATATTAAAGCTCCTTATTTTTTTCTAGCCCTCATGCACAAGCACATACATCCAAAAACCAGTTAACCGGGAAAAACGGATTTTGGTTTACTGCTATTTCATAGGAATAAAAGGAAAAAAAAATTAGATTGCCATGATCTGGAAGCAAGTTCTTCGGTTTGGCACGGTGTCACAAAGTCTGATAGATGGATGCCACTTGAAGTCTTTCCAGGCGAGGTTGATGAACAGACTGTGATGGGTAGGATTTCAAAGAACTTCAACGATAGAAGTCTTCACATAGGTCTTCCAATAGTGGTGTGGCAACAGGTGTCAGTTCTCATATTCGATGCAAATTCCTTCTTTTAAAGATGCAAGATTTCTGCAAATTCAGGGTTTCTTCAAAAATGCAGGAGGCAACAGTACCACTTCATAGAAGCTTTAGGTTTTCAAAAGCAAGGATTCTTTATAGAGAGATAATATTTTTCTGATCTCCAGGCAGGTCCAAATCAAATTCCAATTGTCTGCTTTAGTCCAAACCCACTGGCTTTTAAACAGTTCAAAAATGAAACCAAAACCTTCCAGAAACAAGTCACATGCCAAGTCATAAATTCTCTCTTATCACTCTGAGGTGAAACCCCTGCTGGTTTCCTTGAAATTACCTGGTTTCCAGTATTTGTTTACTGGTCAAAACCAGGAACCTCTCATTGACCCTGCCTTCCTTCCAAAAGCATCCATAAAGTTCAGCTATCTCCAGATGTCTCAATGTCCACTGAAATCCTTTTCTGTTTTTAAAAATATAGAATCACAAGTTTTAATTAAAAAAATGGAAATCCTCGTAACAGTACATTAAGAGCAAGAGGATAACTAAGGAAAGAGTAGGGCCTATCAGAGATGTACAAGGTAACTTTATGTGTGGATGCAGAAGATGTGGGCAGGATTCTTAATGTGTACTTTGTCCCTGTCTACACATAGGAGAGGGATGATGCAGACATTGTAGTTAAAGAGGAGGAATGTGAAATATTAGATAGAATGAGCATAATGAGAGAGGAAGTACTAGAGGGTCTGACATCCTTGAAAGTGGATAAATCATCAGAGCTGGATGGGTTATATCCCAGGCTATTAAAAGAAGGCAGGAAGGAAATAGCAGATGCTCGGAGGATCATTTTTAAATCCTCACTAGATACAGGCGAGGTAACAGACAATTGGAGGTCTGAGACAATTGTATCATTGTTTAAAAAGGGTGAGAGGGATAGGCCAAATAATTATAGGCCAGGCAGACTGACCTCAGTGGTGGGCAAATTATTAGAATCAATTCTGAGAGATTGGATAAACTGTCACTTAGAAAGACACGGATTAATCAGGGATAGTCAGCATGGATTTGTTAAGGGAATGTCATGTCTTACCAACTTGATTGAATTATTTGAGAAAGTAACAAGGAGGATTGATGAGGGTAGTGCAGTGGATGTTGTCTACATCAACTTTAGTAAGGCATTTGAGTTGGTTAAGCTTCACATGGCAGACTGGTCAGAAAAGTAAAAGCCTATGGGATACAGGGGAATGTGGCGAGTTAGATCCAAAATTGGCTCAGTGACAGGAAACAAAGGGTAATGGTCGACAGATGTTTTAGCGAATGGAAAGCAGTTTCCAGTGGCGTTCCACAGGGCTCAGTGTTGGGTCCCTTGCTGTTTGTGGTATATATAATGATTTGGACTTAAACGTGGGAGGCATGACTGGGAAATGTGCAGATGATACAAAAACTGGCCATGTAGTTGATAGTGAAGAGGATATCTTTAAACTCCAGAATGATACCAATTGTTTGGTTGAGTCAGCAGAAAAGTGGCGAATGGAATTCAATCCAGAGAAGTGCGAGGTAAAGCATTTGGGGAGGGCAAACAAAGCAGGGGAATACACAATAAACAGGAGGATATTGAAAGGGGTAGAGAAAGTGAGAAACCTTGGAGTACATGTCCACAGGTCCCTGAAGGTGGCAGGACAGGTAGATAAAGGATGAAGAAGGCATATGGAATGCTTTCCTTTACTGGCCGAGGTATAGAATACAAAAGCAGGGATGTAATGCTGGAACTGTATAAAATGCTGGTTTGGCCACAGCTGGAGTACTGCGTACAGTTCTGGTCACCACATTACAGGAAGGACACAACTGCTCTGGAGAGGGTACAGAGGAGATTTATAAGAAGGTTGCCAGGGCTGAAAAATTGCAGCTATGAGGAAAGATTGGATAGTCTAGGGTTGTTTTCCTGAGAACAGAGGAGACTGAGAGGTGACTTAAATGAAGTGTACAAAATTATGAGGCACCTAGATAGAGTAGACAGGAAGGACCTGTTACCCCTCGCGGAGAGGTAAGTTACCGGGGCACAGATTTAAGATGATTGGTAGAAGGATTAGAGGGGACATCAGGAAAAACGTTTCACCCAGAGGGTGGTGGGTGGTGGAGGCAAAACCCTCAACTCATTTAAAAGGTAGGTGGACCTACATCTGAAATGCTATAACCTGCAAGGCTACGGACCAGGTGCTGGAAGGTGGGATTAAAATGGGCGGCTAGTTTTTTCAGCCAGCGCAGACACAATGGGCTGAATGGCCTCTTTCTGTGCCGTAATTTTTCGACGGTTTTGATGTCTTTCGGGACTACTGCTAGAAAATCTTCCTCGCACATTATCGGAGGCTCTTTCTCCAGTAAGTGATGGCTTCCTTACGCAAAAGTCACTTTCAGACCCACTACGAGAACTTACACTGCACTTTCCTACCCTCCACCCTTTCACTCCATTTTGCCAGTCCGTGGACCTTGCTTTTTGGCCATCAAACTGATTACTCAATCAATATTAAAGCTTACATGTAGATTTACTTGCATGTTCCACAATTGTTGCATCCCTCCATTTATTAGACCCCTCTGGAATATATGTCACCCAAGTACCTTCTAAGGGCAATTGTCCTTTGGATGCGATAGCTCTTTCCTGGGCATCATGATCCTTCACATTACTGTCCAACCCTTGATATACCTCATTCTGTTCGTCTGGACCTTCATCACAAAACACATGAGTATCTGAGGTACAAGGTGCATTGTTTCCCTCCTTCAACTGTTCAGATTCTGAGATTTTGTAATCAACGCAATGCATCATGAGGAATGAACCTTAACAGTTTGATTTCCATGCTTGATAACTACTGTCTTACCATCACTACCGATTACCTTACCGGGGCCTTTCCATTCCCTATGACCCTCTCTTTTATAATATATCAAATCTCCTGAATGAAATTCTGCCTCAGATGGCCTTATGCATTGCCTCAGAGCTCTCTGAACTTTCTCAGAGACATCAGCCTTGGTGAAAGCCCGTCTCCCTGCATGTAAAGCATTCAAATGTGCAGAAAAAAATTGAACTATTTGTAGTACCTTCTAGAGCAGGAGGAGTGTCACACGGTACAGAAGGCAATTTAGGATTTCACCCATAGACCAACTGATAGGGACTATAACCTTCAACCATCTGAAGTGAATTCTTTGCATGAATCGCCCATGCCAGGGCAGTTGTCAACTTGCAGTTTGGTTGGTCAGCTAAGATTTTATGCAGCATTTCATCAATCACTGTGTGATTCCTTTCACAGAGCCCATTGCTGAAAGGACTTTCAGCTGTGGTATTCATAACCATAATGTTCACGTTTTCACACATGTCTCTGAACTCGTCATTGGCAAATTCCTCTCCATTATCAGTCAGAAACTTAGCTGGTGCCCCAAGTCCAGTCCCTATCCATTTCTTCATAGTCTTACTTATATTCATCCTTTTGTCCTTGCTATTTATCGTAGGAAGACTAAATCTAGTTGCGAGGTCTATAAAATGTAGAATGAAAATATTCTTACCTTTGTCCCATACCTTCAAATTCATGGTAACCACCTCATTAAAGTCATGTGCCAATGGAAGGCTGACAATAGGATGTGGTGTGCTCCGATACTTTTTACAGATTTCACACTTTTCACTAATCTCTTCTATTATTCTCGTATACTCTTCATTAATCACATCTGCATCCCTTAGCAGGGTTTTTAATCTCTGACAAGAAGAGTGAGCAAATTGTCTGCGTAACTTGAAGACAGTTTGCTTTTTATATCTCTGATTCTTGACACTAATACCATTGATATTTCTCTAACACTCTGACGAGAAACATCAAGTTTTATTAAGGGGATACAATAATGCCCTGACTGGGTAAACTGCAAATTCACTGACTTTCCAAAAACAATTGCCTTGTTATGCTCCATATCAAGTTTCATTTGCACCTTTTTCATTGAAGGTTTACTCAACAGTAAAGGTATCTCACTGGAGACTACATCAATACTGATAAAGTAGCTTAGTCAAGCTATCTAACATGAAATTACTACTCTTTTCAGTGACTTCAATGTGTTGTCGTCACCAAACCAAAAGCTGGTAGTACTTTAAACTCCTTAACCTTGCATCGATCCTCACTACTGAGTGAATCCAGATAACATTGTAACCAATCAATTTCACATACTGTTGATGTGCAAGCACTATCTAATATGCAACAACTACCGTGGAATCTCCCTGCTCAGCATAGTGGGGAAAGTCTTCGCTCGAGTCGCTTTAAACAGGCTCCAGAAGCTGGCCGAGCGTGTCTACCCTGAGGCACAGTGTGGCTTTCGAGCAGAGAGATCGACCATTGACATGCTATTCTCCCTTCATCAGATACAGGAGAAATGCCGTGAACAACAGATGCCCCTCGACGTTGCTTTCATTGATCTCACCAAAACCTTTGACCTCGTCAGCAGACGTGGTCACTTCAGACTACTAGAAAAGATTGGATGTCCACCAAAGCTACTAAGTATCATCACCTCATTCCATGACAATATGAAAGGCACAATTCAGCATAGCGGCGCCTCATCAGACCCCTTTCCTATCCTGAGTGGCGTGAAACAGGGCTGTGTTCTCGCACCTACACTGTTCGGGATTTTCTTCTCCCTGCTGCTCTCACATGCTTTCAAGTCTTCTGAAGAAGGAATTTTCCTCCACGCAAGATCAGGTGGCAGGTTGTTCAACCTTGCCCTAAGAGCGAAGACCAAAGTACGGAAAGTCCTTATCAGGGAACTTCTCTTTGCTAATGATGCTGCATTAACATCTCACACTGAAGAGTGTCTGCAGAATCTCATTGACAGGTTTGCGGCTGCCTGCAACGAATTTGGCCTAACCATCAGCCTCAAGAAAACGAACATCATGGGACAGGACGTCAGAAATGCTCCTACCATTAATATCGGCGACCACGCTCTGGAAGTGGTTCAAGGGTTCACCTACCTAGGCTCAACAATCACCAGTAACCTGTCTATTGATGCAGAAATCAACAAGCGCTTGGGAAAGGCTGCCACTGCTGTGTCCAGACTGGCCAAGAGAGTGTGGGAAAATGGCGCACTGACACGGAACACAAAAGTCCCCGTGTATCAAGCCTGTGTCCTCAGTACCTTGCTCTATGGCAGCGAGGCCTGGACAACGTATGTCAGCCAAGAGCGACGTCTCAATTCATTCCATCTTCGCTGCCTCCGGAGAATACTTGGCATCAGGTGGCAGGACCGTATCTCCAACACAGAAGTCCTCGAGGCGGCCAACATCCCCAGCTTATACACCCTACTGAGTCAGCGGCGCTTGAGATGGCTTGGCCATGTGAGCCACATGGAAGATGGCAGGATCCCCAAGGACACATTGTACAGCGAGCTCGCCACTGGTATCAGATCCACCAGCCGTCCATGTCTCCGTTTTAAAGAAGTCTGCAAATGCGACATGAAGTCCTGTGACATTGATCACAAGTCGTGGGAGTCAATTGCCAGTGATCGCCAGAGCTGGCAGACAGCCATAAAGGCAGGGCTAAAGAGTGGTGAGTCAAAGAGTCTTAGCAGTTGGCAGGAAAAAAGGCAGAAGTGCAAGGAGAGCACCAACAACCAATTTTATCTGCAGCGCCTGTGGAAGAGTCTGTCACTCTAGTATTGGCCTTTATAGCCACTCCAGACGCTGCTCCACAAACCACTAACCACCTCCAGGTGTTTACCCATTGTCTCCCGAGACAAGGAGGCCAAAGAAGAAGAAGATTATCTAATATAGCACAGTTGGATGAATCCACAACCAGCACATTCATCACAGGACTAAAACTCTTTGTGACTGGTACAATTCGTTCAGATTTATCAGTACCTTCTCTTCTGCCTCAGAATTCTCTGTTCTGTGTTATTACAAGGACTCTGCCCCTCCACTTTGGGCAGGTCATTGCATAATAATACTTTCAGTCACATCTGAAGCACCTATTAAGTGATCTTGGGCATTTCTAGGACTTATTCACCGATGATTGCTGTGCCAATTCTGTCTTCTGCTGTAATAGCCAGACCTGCTAAATATGCTTTCATTCTCATTCCTCCTGTCTTTAACTCTTCCATAGTACTTATGCCTGATTCCAGTATCTGGACCATTTCAAAATCTAGTAAACATTGAATCCTCGATTCTTTGTGTCAGTGCAGAGTGTCTTGTTTGTTCTACCAGGGCTGCAGGAAATGACGGTTTCCCCAGGCATTTCTTTAAAGCAGCAGATATTTGATCCAACAGGGAGCCTTTTTCCAGGAACTGAACCCCAGTTTGAACCAGGAGCCCATCCATATGCGACACCCTAGAATAATCTAGCAATTTAAATGCTAACACTGAACCAGGGATCTCCAAATTGAATTTCCTCAATCTTCTGTACAGTCTGTTAAAGTCCATGATATATTCCTCCATTGAATAACCATCTGTTTTCTGAAATCTATCAAAGTCTGACCGTGCCTCATAGGCATTCAATAGGTTATCTTTCTTGTACGTTTCATCCGAGAATTCGAACAGAAGAACCAACCCTTCATCAGTGTCCAACTGACAAACATCCAGTTCACAAAACACTTTACTTCTGATTTTACTTTTGATAGGAAGTGACAACGTCAAGGTCATACCTTGTTTACTCTTTGGTAGAGATGTAACCCATGCCCACATATCCACTTCATTCTTCCACTGGCCATATGGTTCAGACTCTGAGAACATCAGAGGGTAATTGTGCCCTAACAATTTACACTTGCTTTCTGCCATATTTTACACAATAGCCTGTGAGATTTTAGTTTTCTATGTAAAAAAAAATGTCCTTGTTTCCAACCTTCAGCTTTAAGCAACCATTCTCTGCTACCATGTTAAACTCCAGAAAGTTTGTTATGGAAGGATAATGCTGCAGCCTATCTTTACTCAGTTTCACATTTATTGTGCAGAATAATAGGATTATATACATGTAGCTCCTCACTCAAACCTTCCACCAGTCTCAGTAAGTGTCTGCTTATAAGTGCTCAATTAAGACCCTAATTAATACCCTCCACCTGCATATAATTAAACAATTGATACACAATTAACAGATTAACAGGATGATGTGGTCAGTTGTGTCAAAGGCTGCAGTCAGGTCAGGAAGGATGAGGAGAGATAGTTTACTTTTGTCATAACACAGAGGATGTCATTTGTGACTATGATAAGAGGGTGTTTCGGTACTGTGGCAGGAACAAAAACCTAATTGGGAGGATTCAAACATGAGTTTCGGAAAATGTGGGCATGAATTTGGGAAGTGACAACATGTTCAAGGACGGTGAGAGAAAAGGGAGATTGGAGATGGGGCAGTAGTTTGCCAGGATGGAGGGGTCAAGAGTTGTTTCTTTGAGGAGAGGGTTGATAACAGCAGATTCAAAGGAGAAAGAGACAGAACCAGAGGGAGAGAGCAATTAACGATGTCAGCTAACATGGGAATCAGGAAGTGAAGTTGTGTGGTCAGTCGTTTAGTGAGAATAGGGTCAAAGGGGCAGGAGTTGGAGGCCATGACTGGAGATAGAAGAGAAACTAGAGAAAGGTACACGTTTAGCGCTTGGGCAAGGGCAGGCCTTGTTTGGCCTGGTGGACTAGTGGAAGGGAAGAAAGTGGCAGAGACAGCTAATCGGATACCCAAGATTTACCCAGGATCCTCGTTGCTTCGCCTTAACATATTACTTTTGTTTGGAAATTTATCAAATGCTTGTTGGAAGTACTTCACCAATTCACTTTGGATTACATCAGTTTTATTATTTTACACAGGATTGAAATAAGACAGATGGTCTTTGGTTGCCAGTGTTCTGATTTACCAATCTTTTTGTATATAACCCCCATATTAGTCTGTTTCTAGTCAAATGATACCACCACCACCCCCCACCCTGAGCTTAGTCAGCCTCTCATAATCTTTGTGAAATTTCACCAATTTTGCGTGTAATTCCACTGGATGTAGCCCCGCTTGGTGTAGTCTCATTGTATGTAGTCCCACTGAACGTAGTTCCATTTTGTATAGTCCCACTGGATGCATTCCCATTACATGTGGTCCCACTGGATGCAGTCCCATCGCATATAGTCCCACTGCAGTCTCACCAATGTGAACACAAACTTACCATACCGAAAATCCAACCCAAGTCAACCTGCCTCTCACAGGGATGCTGCAATGCTGACCTGTGGAAAGTGGACCAATCTCCTCTTACCAACATTTGCAGCACCTGCACTTCACCATTAACCAATGAGTTGTCGGCTGGGCTGCTCTGTTATTTTCCTGCAGCCACAAGCCACTGCCGTGGGACTTGTTTCACTTCATTTTGGCCTGTCTATTCTTTTTCCTCTCTGCTTTGGGCTTGGCAAAGGCTGCCAATAGGTTGAAAAGAAAGATGCTTTTTGAACCTTTTGAAAAGTTTTCAGAATTTTGTCACCCTTTTCTGACACTTTCCTTTACTTATTCCCAACATTTTAAATTTCACTTTTGACCAATTTTCCACCCCACCATTAGTATGCTCTCTGCACCATTTGCATCAACACCAGGAGTTACGCTAATGAGACATTGGGTGCAAACAGCTTGAGTACATCTCAAACGTGCCTCTGACAATTCACATCATCATTGCACCCATGTTGAAAATGCTAGGCTCTGCTACATCATGATTTAAAATAGCCTGCCAGCACTCACCATCTAGGTTCATACGTACTAAAGATAACAACTTCATTCATACAATGATGCTTTGAAAAGGTGAATTGCTTTTGAAGTGCTATAACTAGCAGCTGGGCCCTTTCTGTATGTTTTCAGGTGGATCTTAGAGTGGGATATCGCCCAGGAACATAGGAACAGGAGTGGGTCATTCAGCCCCTCAAACCTATTCCAACATTCAATTAGATCGTAGCTGATTTGTACCTCACTGTATCTATGCTACTATATCTCTATTATTTTACACTCCTAGATTAGATCACCCCTCAACCTTCTAAACTAAGGGAAATATAAGCCAAGTTTACGCAACCTTGCCTCATAACTTAACCCTTTAGTCCCTGCTATCATTCTGGTGAATCTGCACTAGATCCCCATTCCAAGGCCTATGTAGCTTTCCTGAGGTTTGTTGCCCAGAACTAAACATAGTACACCAGATGGGGTCTGACCAAGGTTCTGTACAACTGAAGCATAACTACTCCACTTTTGAATTCCAATCCCCTGGAGATGAAAGCTTTTTGATTACTTTCGGCACTTGTGCATTAACTTTTAGTGATTTGTACACAAGGACACTTAAATACCTTGGCTCCTTCCCACCTTCTAGTCTCTCACTACTTAGGAAATATTCCAATTGGTCTTTTGCAGATCCAAAATGGATGATTTGCTCTTACCCACATAGAACTTTATCTACCACAATTTTGCCCATTCATTCAATTTGCCAATGTCCTTTTGTACCTTTGTGCTCTCATCTACACTACCCACTGTGTCTCATAATTGTCATTTGCAAACTTGGATACACAACTTTCTCTTCCTTGATCTAAGTCACAGAGTCATAGAGTCACTACAGCACAGAAGGAAGTAATTCAGCCCATCGAGTCCATGCCTGCTCTTTGAAGAGCAATCTAGTCAGTCCCATTTCCCCCGCTCTACCCCCATAGCCCTGCAAGTTTATTTCCCTCAAGAGTCCATCCAATTTCCTTTTGAAATCGTTCATCGTCTCTGCTTCCATTGCCCTTGTAGGCAGCGAGTTCTAGGTCATTACCACCCACTGCTTAAAAACATTCTTTCTCACATTCCCCTTGCATCTCTTGCCAGAAACCTTATATCTGTGTCCCTTAAACCTTCTACCATCAGCTAGTGATAGCAGCTTTTCTTTGTCTACCTTATCAAAAGCTGTCGTAATCATATACACCTCTATCAAATCTCCCCTTAATCTCCTTTGCGCCAAGCAGAACAACCTCAGCTTATCCAAACTAACCTTGTAGCTAAAATCCTTTATTCTAGGAACCATTCTGGTAAATCTCCACTGCACCCTCTCAAGGACCCTCACATCCTTCCTAAAGTCTGGTGACCAGAAGTCATTGTTATATATCAAAAGTTGAAGCCACAGTACAGATCCCTGGGAACACCACTTGCCCAATCCCACCAATCAGATTATATTTCCTTTATCCCTGTTGCCTACCTCCCAACCAATTGCCAATGGATGTCACAAGGTTACCTTCAATTCCATGTGCTCTCATTTTTGCTAATAATCTCTGGTAGGGAACCTGATCTAATGCAATCTGGAAGTCCACATAGACAACATCCATAGATGCTCCCCTGACAACCATATTAGTGACTTCATCAAAAACTTCAACTTGATTGGTCAGACCTAGCCTTCACAGATCCAGGCTGATATTTTCTGATCATCTCACACTTATTCAAGTGCTCAATCACTTTGAAGGAAGAATGAAGCACAAGCTCACCAGTGGACACAAACTAAGGGTTTAGGCACTGTGAGCTAGCCAAAGCAGTGTTGGGTTCATGCTGTGCGTTGGGCGCATGCTGTATGTTGGGATGTTGGAAAGACATCTGACCTTAGGATAATTACCAAGGTACCCATCACCATTACTGAGAATGACCTGACTGCCACACTGAGAAAAAACAGAACCTGATAATAGTGTGTGCTCAACCAGTTCTTGATATAGAGTTACTTTGAAATCATCCCCTACCTAAGCACTGGCTTTAGAACAAAAGAAAGAAAGAGAAAGAAAGAGTGAGAAAGAGATAAAGAAAGAGCAAACTTAAAATGCCTTTCACAACCTCAGGACATCCTACAGCACTTTACAACCAATGAAGTACTTTTGAAGTGTAGTCACTGTTGTAATATAGGAAACGCAGCAGCCAATCTTTAGACAACAATGTAATAATGACCAGGCAATCTGTTTTAGTGATGTTGATTGAGGAATAAATATGGATCAGGACTCCAGGGATTACTCCCCTGCTCTTCTTCGAACAGTGGATTGGGATCCTTTATGTCAGCCTGAGAGGACAAACCTACTTTAACACCTCATCCGAAAAATGGCACCTCCAACAGTGCAGCCTATATTATGTCCTGATGTCTCTGGAGTGGGACCTGGTATATATTTGGTTCTTTATGCTGCCACAGTGTAGAGTCTAGCCAGAGAGACTCTTAGACTGTAGTGTTTAAACATTAATCTTTATTGTATAGTAACTATGTCTCCTTCAAAAGCCACACTATAACTGTTCTCGAGTCTCTCCCACATGATCTCTTACATCATCATGGTGGGTGACAATCTTTACATTCTCTCAAGATTAACCCTTTGATACCCTTATACTACATCTCCCCCCAAGTCTTTATCCCAATATATATTTACATACATTCATTTTTTTATTAACATACTACTCCATCTTCCCCCAAGTCTCTGATTTAATAGATTCAACCAATCAGGAGGCTCTCCCTGATCTTGCTGTGGTCAGATGTGGAAGATTGGTTGCCTTTCTCTGATCCCTTGTTTCTTGGACGGCCTTCATTGAAGTTTGCAGCATTCAATGGTTTTTGAATTTTCGGTTCATCATCTGAATCATTTAAATGTATGTGCTGACGTCGTTGATGTCAAGGAATAAGATTCCTTCGATTTCTCTGTATAGAACTTTCTTGAGTTCGTACTAGATAAGATCACTGTTGATTCTCATCTTTCTGGAGAATTATCCCTTCTCTATTTTGGTGTTATACCCATACCTTTTGCCCTTCTGACATCTTTGGTAGGTTTCTTGTACAGCATCTTCTGTTATAATTATGGGTCTGTTTGTTTCGATATGATTTTTATTTGTCTTGTATTTTCTCTTCCTCGCTCTTACTGAAATGCCCTATTTTTCTCAAATAAAGCATTCTGCTCTATTGGCAGGACACTGTGCATACCTGTGGGAAGTTTTTGCCCCATAGCGCTGGCAGCATTTAAAGGCATTTTTCGCTCCCTCCCCCCTCCCCACCCCCAGCCCCCCCTCCACCACACACTCCCCCCACCCCACCTCAGTGTACCTTTTTTCCTGGTGCCTCTTGTTCAGCCCTCTGGTGAATGAACTGAACAGTTGCAGGAGGTTTTGAACCAAGATCTTTTCTCACCTCATAGGATTGGTCTGTTGTTCTTTCTGTCCTCAGCTTGCCTCACCAGCTGAACAGCTCTTTCTAGGGTGAGGTCTTCTTTAGACTGTGAAAGGTCTGATATGGAATATCTGCAACATCGACAACAATATGATCTCCTATCAATTCCTCTTTAAGTTCTGCATACTCACATCCCTCTACAAGTCTGTAAAAGTCATTGATAAAGGTATTGATCACTTCACCCATTTTCTGGATCTTTGTATTGAATTTAGCTCTTTCAAGAATCTTAAAGCTGCACAGATTGAAATAGGAATCACGAGCTTTTAAGACTTTGTTGAATATTTCTGATGTTTCGTCAATACGTTGTCTTGCTGTTATATCATCAGCTACAGCACCAATTAAATATAATAATTTATTCACTCGCTCTGTTTCTGCTGTCCAATTTCAATGCAGTTCTGTATCTGAGGAACCTTTTCTTCCACAGTTCCCTGTTTTGAGTCTGATTGGATCTCTCATGACTTTTGAAACTCCATGGCACTCCCAAATTTTGATCAATTTTTCAAATTTTTATAGACTTTTTAGAGTGCTCCCTTTTAAGAAACTCTTTTCTCAGGCTAGCTTACTTTGATGGAGTGAAGCTTGAGAGTGTTCCCTGTTTGTCTTTTATAGGTTCTCGAGGGGTTTTCCCTTTACTTAAGCAGTTCACTGAAATGTTTACACAGCTGCCTATTGGAATTGACAGTTCAAGGGTTTTCCCCTTTGCTTTTTGAGAGCAAGAGATTATTTATTTATCTTCAAGCTTGACTGCTTTAATGATATTTTTTCAGCTTGATTGCTTTAATGGAGTCTCTGCTGTGTTCAGGTGTTCCCCGTGCTTTTTTTCACTATCTGACTTTTTTTTCAGTTTGCGTGCTTTTCTGAGTTTTCCCGCTCTTCACACTTGCGTTCAGCCCAAGTGAGAGATTGGGTTTTCCTCCTTTTTTTCTCTCACTCACACGGAACTATTAGGCACAATGACTCACCTGATCGCTTGCTTTTCAGCCACACTTACGCTTTATGGAGCTTTCCTCCGCTTGCTGCAGTATGTAGTTTGTTTTTTCTCTTCAGCTATTTATTTTAAAGTTTCTTCTCTTCTGGCTGAAGGATGATTATTGCTTCAAATTTTCTCTTCTGGGTATAGGACTTCAATCCCAGCATTGTTCACAATATTATATACTTGGTTCTTTTTGCTATCCTTCCTTTAAGTAAATGCGTTGGAAGCTGTTCAAAGAAGGTTTACTAGACTAATACCTGGAATGGGCGGGTTGTCTTATGAGGAAAGGGTGGACAAGCTAGGCTTGTATCCACTGGAGTTTAGAAGAGTAAGAGGCAACGATTGAAACATATAAGATCCTGAGGGACCTTGACAGGGTGGATGTGGAAATGATCTTTCCCCTTGTGGGAGAATCTAGAACTAGGGATCACTATTTAAAAATAAGGGGTCACCAATTTATGACAGAGATGAGGAGAAATCTTTTCTCTCAGAGGGATGTGAGTCTTTGGAATTCTCTTCCTTAAAAGGCAGTCAAAGCAGAGTCTTTAAATATTTTTAAGGCAGAGATAGATAGATTCTTAATAAGCAAGGCAGTGAAAGGTTATCGGGGATAGGCAGGAATGTGGAATTGAGGTTACAATCAAATCAGCCATGATCTTATTGAAAGGTAGAGCAGGCTCGAGGGACCGAGTGGCCTGCTCCTGCTCCTAAGGAACCTCAACTCCACATTCCTGCCTACTCCTGATAACCTTTCATCCCCTTGCTTATCAAGAATCTATCTATCTCAATTCCAAAGACTCACAACCCTCTGAGAGAAAAGATTTCTCCTCATCTCTGTCATAAATGGACGACCCATTATTATTAAATGGTGATCCCTAGTTCTAGATTCTCCCACAAGGGCAAACATCATTTCCTCATCCACCCTTTCAAGACCCCTGTTTGTACGGTTATGAAAGTGCCTCCATTTTAAAAATATTTTTTGAGGAATCATGTTTAAAATCGTGGAAATGGATTCCTTTGAAACACTAAAGAGATTCCATAGATGCTGGGTTTTTTTTTTGAAAAAAAGGTTACTGGAAGGAGTTGAGATTTTGTTTAAAAACAACCCTTACTGGATGTCATATGTATTAAGCTAAATAAACAGCAGGAGTCTTGGTGACTAGGGGGAGATGTTTACAAAGAAGTGACATGTCGAGATTTATGATGGTCAAGAGTGGTTTAATTTTGGATATTGTTTTGAGAGTTAGGGATAAGCCTGCTAAGAGAGAAACATCTAGCTCATCCTTTTTCCACCTCTTTGAGAAACCCTGAGAATCCAATGTGATAGCTGAAACCCCTGATGCTGCGTTTCCCCTGCCAGATTAATCCTCGATGTTGCCTGAAGAGAACTGTTCCAAAAAGATCCCAGTGTCAGGCAAACCGCCACCCCCCCCTCCCCACCTGCCAAGATTGAGGCACACATTATTTCCCACATGAACATTCAAACTTAAAATTGCAAGCCCCTGACTGGAAAGACATTTTTGTATAGTAACTGGCAGTGTTGGAACAAAAGAGACCCAGCCGTTGCTTCCCCAATACACAGAGGAAGTGGTCAAACCAGTTTTAGTCACATGACTAGCTGGCTAGAGTTTTTTGTTAATTTGAACTTCCAACAAAGGATTTGAAGAGACAAAGTCATGTGCTCATGGAGTAAAGATCTCTTCTGGAACTGAAGCAAGAAGACCTCTCTCCTGCCTGCTTCCATCTCCTTTCCATGGAACTGAAACTTGTGAAAACATGTGAAACTCAAAGAGAGAAAAGTTTCCTACATGCACAAGGTTTTAAGAAGAGTACTGGGCCTCGGCAAAAGCAAGACTACTCACAAAAAGGACTAAACTGTGAACTTGTAGCACCATAACAAGATATTGCCTCAAACTGTTCCACCTTATCTTTTCTTCTTCTCTTTTCTGCTCCTATCTGCATGTGTATATCACATGTGCATGCTAACGTGGGCACGTTGTATATCCATTGGCATGAACCATATGAGAGTTTAAGTTTTAATAAAATTTCATCTTTCTTCTTTAAACCGAGAAAGCCTGTGTGAATTGGTTTCTATGTCTTATAACTGGAATACTGTGTACAAGGATTCAAAAAAGGGAGCTCAAAACACAATGTGTTCAAAATTAAACTCTGTTACACTTCTTCTTCTTTGGCCTCCATATCTCGAGAGACAATGGGTAAGCGCCTGGAGGTGGTCAGTGGTGTGTGGAACAGTGCCTGGAGTAGCTATAAAGGCCAATTCTAGAGTGACAGGCTCTTCCACAGGTGCTGCAGAAAAATATGTTTGTCGGGGCTGTTACACAGTTGGCTCTCCCCTCGCGCTTTTGTCTTTTTTCCTGCCAACTGCTAAGTCTCTTCGACTCGCCACACTTTAGCCCCGCTTTTATGACTGCCCGCCAGCTCTGGCGAACGCTAGCAACTGACTCCCACGACTTGTGATCAATGTCACAGGACTTCATGTCGCGTTTGCAGACGTCTTTAAAGCGGAGACATGGACGGCCGGTGGGTCTGATACCAGTGGCGAGCTCGCTGTACAATGTGTCTTTGGGGATCCTGCCATCTTCCATGCGGCTCACATGGCCAAGCCATCTCAAGTGCCGCTGACTCAGTAGTGTGTATAAGCTGGGGATGTTGGCCGCCTCGAGGACTTCTGTGTTGGAGATACGGTCCTGCCACCTGATGCCAAGTATTCTCCGGAGGCAGCGAAGATGGAATGAATTGAGACGTCGCTCTTGGTTGACATACGTTGTCCAGGCCTCGCTGCCATAGAGCAAGGTACTGAGGACACAGGCTTGATACACGGGGACTTTTGTGTTCCGTGTCAGTGCACCATTTTCCCACACTCTCTTGGCTAGTCTGGACAGAGTAGTGGAAGCCTTTCCCAAGCGCTTGTTGATTTCTGTATCTAGAGACAGGTTACTGGTGATAGTTGAGCCGAGGTAGGTGAACTCTTGAACCACTTCCAGAGCGTGGTCGCCAATATTGATGGATGGAGCATTTCTGACGTCCTGTCCCATGATGTTCGTTTTCTTGAGGCTGATGGTTAGGCCAAATTCATTGCAGGCAGCCGCAAACCTGTCGATGAGACTCTGCAGGCATTCTTCAGTGTGAGATGTTAAAGCAGCATCGTCAGCAAAGAGGAGTTCCCTGATGAGGACTTTCCATACTTTGGACTTTGCTCTTAGATGGGCAATGTTGAACAACCTGCCACCTGATCTTGTGTGGAGGAAAATTCTTTCTTCAGAAGACTTGAACTCATGTGAAAGCAGCAGGGAGAAGAAAATCCCAAAAAGTGTGGGTGCGAGAACACAGCCCTGTTTCACGCCATTCAGGATAGGAAAGGGGTGTGATGAGGTGCCGCCATGTTGAATTGTGCCTTTCATATTGTCATGGAATGAGGTGATGATACTTAGTAGCTTTGGTGGACATCCAATCTTTTCTAGTAGTCTGAAGAGACCACGTCTGCTGACGAGGTCAAAGGCTTTGGTGAGATCAATGAAATTTTGGAAGATCCAATTCAAGAGTGAACTATACAGTAAATGGAAAAGTCCTGGGGAAAATTGATGTACAGAGAGATTTGCGTGTTCAGGTCCATTGTTCCCTGAAGGTGGCAACGCAGGTCAATAGAGTGATCAAGAAGGCATACGGCATGCTTTCCTTCATCGGACGGGGTATTGAGTACAAGGGTTGGCAGGTCATGTTACAGTTGTATAAGACTTTGGTTCGGCCACATTTGGAATACTGCGTGCAGTTCTGGTCGCCACATTACCAAAAGGATGTAGATGCTTTGGAGAGGGTGCAGAGGAGGTTCACCAGGATGTTGCCTGGTATGGAGGGCGCTAGCTATGAAGAGAGGTTGAGCAGATTAGGATTATTTTCATTAGAAAGACGGAGGTTGAGGGGGGACCTGATTGAGGTGTACAAAATCATGAGAGGTATAGACAGGGTGGATAGCAAGAAGCTTTTTCCCAGAGTGGGGGATTCAATTACTAGGGGTCACGAGTTCAAAGTGAGAGGGGAAAAGTTTAGGGGGGATATGCGTGGAAAGTTCTTTACGCAGAGGGTGGTGGGTGCCTGGAACGCGTTGCCAGCGGAGGTGGTAGACGCGGGCACGATGGCGTCTTTTAAGATGTATCTAGACAGATACATGAATGGGCAGGAAGCAAAGAGATACAGACCCTTAGAAAATAGGCCACATGTTTAGATAGAGGATCTGGATCGGCGCAGGCTTGGAGGGCCGAAGGGCCTGTTCCTGTGCTGTAATTTTCTTTGTTCTTTGAAAGCAATGTAGAGGGGCATCTGTTGTTCGCGGCATTTCTCCTGTATCTGACGAAGGGAGAACAGCATGTCAACGGTCGATCTCTCTGCACGAAAGCCACACTGTGCCTCAGGGTAGACGTGCTCGGCCAGCTTCCGGAACCTGTTTAGAGCAACTCGAGCAAAGACCTTCCCCACTATGCTGAGCAGGGAGATTCCACGGTAGTTATTGCAGTCACTGCGGTCACCTTTGCTTTTATAGAGGGTGATGATATTGGCATCGCGCATGTCCTGACGTACGGCTCCCTCATCCCAGCACAGGCATAGCAGTTCATGTAGTGCTGAGAGTATAGCAGGCTTGGTACTCTTGATTATTTCAGGGGTAATGCTGTCCTTCCATGTCTGTTACACTAAGACCAGGTAAAGACAGCAAAAGACCCCTAGACACATTTCTCACCTGGTCGTAACACCAGTGACAGCTGTCTATGCGCATTTTGGACGTCAGAATGACGGGACAACTGATATCATTCCATATCTTCTCCTTTTCCTTCAAGAATTAACACGTATTCGGCTGTTTTTGTCTGTTTTGTAGAGATATCTGCAGAGAAAACTTATTTATTTTTTCTTTTGTGTGTGTGTGTGTGTGTGTGTGTGTGTGTGTGTGTGTGTGTGTGTGTGTGTGTGTGTGTGTGTGTGTGTGTGTGTGTGTGTGTGTTGGGCTAATTTAGAAGGGAACTTTCATATTTCAATCTGTGTACGAATAGAGTATATAATTGGCCGTATCTATAACTGGGTAAATATTTAAATATGTGTTGTGACCCGTGGAGAAGTGAAACGAGAGAAAGACAGTGCACTGCTCCAGCCTCAGTCATAACAGTATGTTATCATTGAGCCACAGTTGACACCACAATGGGAACATAAAGTAATATATAATGAGCAGGATACTAGCAGACTTCAAGAGGACATAAACAGAGTGGTGAAATGGGCAGATTCATGGCAGATGCAGTTTAGTGAAGGTAGGTTTGAAGTTATGCACTTTGGGAGAAACAACTGTAATGAAAGTTGAACTTTGTAGTACGATTATGTTTTTAAAACTATGATTGGTAACCTCACGCCAATTCTGTCCAGAAACAAGCCAGGGATCGTCATTACCATTACAAACAAGGAACCCAGATCAAAGACCCTTTTGAAAGCAGAGTACAAGGTTGTAACACTTGATAGCCAATGTGTTTTGCTCTCCCAGACTCTCAGATAGGAAACAGAGGGCCGGGGGCTCAAAAAATGCAAATTTGAATTGCAATTGCTATCACCTGAAAACAAAGGAAGGCTCACATGGTTTTGATATGGCCAGACTTATGGACTCTGAATATTGTAAAATGAAAATGACTACTGAGTTTTGATTCTGGACAAATTCAACGTGTTTTCCTAAGTCTGACAGGCTGTAAAGAGGAAAGGGAGACACAAAGACCAACAAGGGCAGCCTCAGAAGAGAGAGAGAGAGAGAAAACAATTGCTCTCAGAACATTGATACAGCGAAAGGCTGCTATGACTTGAACCCGATTTGAAAGTTGAAGTTTGCAGAGTAGAAAAGACCAACAGGGTCACCAGAGATTGCCTTATCAATGGAAGCCCAGTCAAATCTGCTTGGGAGAAATGAGTGAAGAGGGCATTGGTTTTGAGAAGGACTGGGAAATCCAACCCATTGCAACTGAGAGAAGTTTGGGACCTTTAACTGCAAAGATACCGAATTGATGAGAACACTATAACATATAAATGTGGTGTGGGGTTTTCGAGTGTTAAATAAGTTAATAGGAACTACCTTTCTCTGTAATTTAGTGTATTAACTACCTACTATTACTGTTTAGTTAATGTTGATCTCTAGTTTAGTTGTGACAGTAAAAGTCTTAAAACATGAAATCCTGTTGTGTAATTCTTTAATTGGTCTGGTGAGTTCATATCTCATTTTAAAGTTAACAGTGTCTACTGAGGTCATCACATAACACAAAGAAGCAGTATAATCTCAATGATACTATTTTGAGGGGGGTCCAATTGCAGAGGGACCTGGGGTGCACATTCACAAATCTTTAATGTAGCAGGGCAAGTTGATAAGGCAATTATGAAAGCATATGTGATACTTGGCAAGGGTATTATATTCAAAAAAGATGTCATGCTAAACTTTTACAAATCCCTGGTTCGACCTCACTTGGAGTCTTATGTACAATTCCGGGCATCACACTTTAAGAAGGATATCAAGGCCTAAGAAAGTGTTCAGAGGAGGTTTGTGAGGATGCTACCAGGGATGAGACACCAGCTATGTGGAGAGACTGGAGAAGCTGGGATTGTTCTCCTTAGAGCAAAGAAGGTGAAGGGGAGAGTTAATAGAAGTAATCAAAATTATGAGGTCTTCTGATAGAGCAAGAGAAATTATTTCCTCTGACAAGTGGGTCAGTAACCAGAGGTCATAAATTCAAAATAATTGTCAAAAGGCCTAGAGGAGAAATGTGGAGAAACTTTTTCATGCAGAGGGTTTTTATGATCTGGAAAGTGCTGCCTGAAAGGGTGGTGGAAGCAAATTCTATCAGAACTTTTTTATGCATTTGGACATGTACTTGAAGAGAGCTAACTTGCAGGCTTATAGGGAGAAGCTAGGTCATAGGACTAAATTGGATAAGTCCTTCAAAGGACCGGTACAGGTACAAGGAGTCGAATGGCATTCTGTTGTGTGGTAAGATTCTATGAAAGAGAATCTGCCTATTCCTGTGAAATATGATAAAGCATTGAGTGGTCAGTTTTAGAGTCATAGAGTTATACAGCACAGAAACAGGCCCTTCAGCACATCGTGTTTGTGCCGGCCATCAAGCACCTAACTATTCTAGTCCCATTTTCCAGCAATTGGCCCATGGCCTTGTACGTTATGGCGTTTCAAGTGTTCATCTAAATACTTCTTAAATGTTGTGAGGGTTCCTGCCTCTACCACCCCTTCAGGCAGTGTATTCCAGATTCCAACCACCCTCTGGGTGAAAAACATTTTCCTCAAATCCCCCCTTACCTTAAATCTATGTCCCCTGGTTATTGACCCCTCTGCTAAGGGAAAAAGTCTCTTCCTATCTAACCTATCAATGCCCCTCATAATTTTGTATACCTCAATCATGTCCCCCCTCATCCTTCTCTGTTCTAAGGAAAACAACCCTAGTCTTTTCAGTCTCTTTTCATAGCTGAAATGCTCCATCCCAGGCAACATCCTGGTGAATCTCCTCTGCACCCTCTCCAGTGCAGTCACATCCTTCCTATAGTGTGGTGCCCAGAACTGTACACAGTACTCCAGCTGCAGCCTAACTAGCATTTTATACAGCTCCATCATAGCCTCCCTGCTTTTATATTCTATGCCTCGGCTCATAAAGGCAAGTATCCCATATGCCTTCTTAACCACCTTATCTACCTGTACTGCTGCCTTCAGTGATCTATGGACAAGTACACCAAGGTCCCTCTGACCTTCTGTACTTCCTAGGGTCCTACCATTCATTGTATATTCCCTTGCCTTGTTAGTCCTCCCAAAATGCATCACCTCACACTTCTCAGGATTAAATTCCATTTGCCACCGCTCCGCCCATCTTACCAGCCCATCTATATCATCCTGTAATCTAAGGCTTTCCTCCTCACTATTTACGACACCACCAATTTTTGTGTCATCTGCGAACTTACTTATCATACCTCCTGTATTCACGTCTAAATCATTAATGTACAATATAAACGGCAAGGGTCCCAGCACCGATCCCTGTGGTACACCACTGGTCACAGGCTTCCACTCACAAAAACAACCTTCGACCATCACCCTCTGCCTCCTGCCACTAAGCCAATTTTGGATCCAATTTGCTAAATTGCCCTGGATCCCATGGGCTCTTACCTTCTTAACCAATCTCCCATGCGGGACCTTATCAAATGCCTTACTGAAGTCCATGTAGACTACATCAGCTGCTTTACCCTCATCTACACATCTAGTCACCTCCTCAAAAAATTCAATCAAGTTAGTTAAACACGATCTCCCCCTGACAAAGCTGTGCTGACTATCCCTGATTATTCCTGCCTCTCCTAGTGGAGATGAATCTTGTCCCTCAGAACTTTTTCCAATAATTTCCCTACCACTGATGTTAGACTCATTGGCCTGTAATTACCCTGCTACCCTTCTTGAATAATGGTACCACATTCCCTGTCCTCCAGTGCTCTGGCACCTCTCCCGTGGCCAGAGAGGATCTGAAAATTTATGTCAGAGCCCCTGCTATCAACTCCCTTGCCTCACATAACAGCATGGTATACATCTCATCGGGGCCTGGGGATTTATCCACATTTAAGCCCGCTAAAACATCTAATACTTCCTCCCTTTTAATGTTAATATGTTCAAATATATCACAATCCCCCTCCCTGATTTCTACACCTACATCGTCGTTCTCCACAGTGAAAACAGATGAAAAGTAATCATTTAAAACCTCACCTGTGTCCTCCGGCTCCACACACAGATTGCCACTTTGGTCCCTAATGGGCCCTACTCTTTCCCTGGTTATCCTCTTGCCCTTAATATACTTATAGAACGCCTTAGGATTTTCTTTTATCTTGCCCGCCAGTGTTTTTTCATGTCCCCTCTTTGCTCTCCGAATTACTTTTTTAAGTACCCCCCCCCCCTACACTTTCTATACTCCTCTAGTGCCTCCGCTGTTTTCAGCGCTCCGAATCTGCCATAAGCCTCCTTTTTTTTCCTGATCCAATACTCTATATCCCTTGACATCCATGGTTCCCTGGACTTGTTGGTCCTACCCTTCACCTTAACGTGTACATGTTGGCTCTGAACCCTCACTATTTCCTCTTTGAATGACTCCCACTGGCCTGATGTAGACTTTCCTACAAGTAGCTGCTCCCGGTCCAAAGAGAACAAAGAACAAAGAAAATTACAGCACAGGAACAGGCCCTTCGGCCCTCCAAGCCTGCGCCGATCCAGATCCTCTACCGAAACACTTTGGTCCACTTTGGCCAGATCCTGTTTTATCATACTGAAATCGGCCTTCCCCCAATTTACAACTTTGTGCTCTTGGGCAAAGAGCATCGCTGGCCCAATTCATGGCCCACACCATTAATGGACGCAAAATCACGTGGGCAGGAAATCATGCATGCTGATCTCAATACCTGCGCTGTTATCGACTGAAGTGCCACATCACAGGTGGCTAATTGTAAAATGTGCATTCCCATGATTAGCAGTTCACAGCAGTGAGTGAATAAGAAGGGGGTAATTCCACACTCCCAGCTAGGATTAGCACTTGAAGGAGTGTAGGTCAAAGAGATTGCAGACCATTTCCTAAGCCGCTCGCCCCGTGAATGCTACAACTTGGCACTGCTCCTATAGATTGCAAAGCAATGCCTGCCAGTGTCATTGTAGCTACCCTTGTGTTAGTGATGGAGCTGGCAAGGTCCTGAGAATTTTACAGTTTCATCTGTGACATTATAAATCACAGTGCTGCTGTACAATGCCATCCTCAGGAAAAGATGGTATTAATCTGACAGGAGGAGCAACAAACTGGTAGTGGAGGAAGCCAGCTGACAAAGTTTACCACTGAGGAAATGGCTGTACAAACAAGGTACACAGAGAAGAGCTCAATTTCCCACTTTATTCTCCCAGTAAATAGCCTCGCCTGCTTGCAGTTTGAAGTCAGTAAATTATAACTAGACTGCGTGGGATGGATCAGGAGGAGTGTGCAGGCCAAGTCATGTTTTACTCATATTACGTTCACATTGTGCAACCACGAGAATAAAAATTAGGTGGCACTCCCACAGAGGAGAGTGTGTTCTGAATGTTCAGCTGCTGTATTGATAAATCAACCTGGACTGTATAGGGAACAACCTCTCAAAGCTCCAGATTGTAGCAGAAAATTGTATCTCTTTTTAAAAGATGCCTCAAGAGTTCAGGTCCCAATACGTTACAGCTTGGGGCCCGTGACAAAATTAAAGAAAGAACTTTCATTTATATAGTCCCTTTTACATTCTCAAAACATCCCAAAGAACCTCATAGCCAATGACTTAATTTTGAAGATAGTTATTACACTACTGATTGTATACTGTAGATCACCAAATAGTGACATATAAGGTCCTGGTAAAAGGTCCTGCCTGCTGCTAAACAGTCTGACTCCCATCCTAGAAGCAGCGATGTCCCCACACAGGTAGGTTTTCGTACAGGCTGCAACTACTCCAAGCAGGTCCTGACATTGACCTCACATATTAAGGGCAGTTTTCAGAAAGGCCTGAGGACAGGAACCGCCTTTGTTGCCTTATCCTGTGCCCATGACACAGTGTGGTGGAGAGGCTTGCTGCTGAAACTCTCCAAAATCATCTGCTGTGTGAAAACCTTACAATTAATCAACTCCATGATCAGCAACCGATAGTTCCGTGTGCACCTTGGAGATCAAATCAGCCGCCCATGCATAACCAACAATGGGCTCCCACAGGGATCAGTTCTCGCACTGGTCCTCTTCAATATATATATCAGTGACCGCCCTCACACAAAGTCACGGCTTTTCGTATATGCTGACGACTTGGTCCTGACCTTCCAAGCTAAAGAACTTCAGTACATTGAGAAAACACTCACTGAGATTTATGTTCTCTTGAAGCCTACTTCAGACAATGGACACTGCGACCAAATGCTGCCAAGACTGTTGTTTCAGCCTTCTACCGGAACAACTTGGTGGTCAGGGAAGAACTTCATGTCCAGTTCTGCGGCCGACCACTCACTCATGATTCAACACCAAAGTACCTTGGCATTACTCTTGACCGTACATTGACCTACCTGCAACACCTCCAGAATACCGGAGCCAAGGTCAAGACAAGAGTGAATCTCATAAGAAAACTGGCGGGTACCACCTGGAGCAGCAGAGCCAACACAGTACATACTGTTTCACTCGCCCTGGTCTACCCAACAGCAGAGTACTGCTGGCTCAGGAGCTGCCACACAAACACGGTGGATATCCACCTCTGGGAAATCATGAGGATTATTTCTGAAATGTTGAGACCAACACAGCTCGAGTGGCTTCCTATGCCAGCACACATTGAACCTCCTGATGTCAGCAGGGAAAACATTCTCCTCAAAGAACACCACTGGCTGACAGCTAACGAAGCACTCCCATTGATACAGGACCTCAAAAAACCTCCGCACACCCGCCTGAAATCCTGTAGCCCCTACTGGAACACAGTCCACAACCTACAAACTGATAACAGTCCCATCTCTTGATGGCACACTCCCAGATGACTGCTAACATCACCAACTGCAAGCTGATAACTGACCAAGTGGCGAAGTCCCCGGTTTCAACCTCGAATGGAATATCTGGACAACCTTCAATTGCTTGAGGACAGGCCAGGGAAGATGTGGCCACTTGCTCCACAATTGGAACATGAGGACCAGCTCAAATTGTAACTGTGGCCCTCCAAGTCAGACTATCGCCCACATATTGAACTCTTGCCCTGAGAGATCCATTCCTGTGGCATCACAACCATTCCCATTGCATCAGCTGAAGCCATTGAATGGATTGTTAACCTTCACATCAAACTATAACTGCTTCCCCAGTCATACGAATATATATACTAAATAGTGAGAATGATGTAGAGGAGCAAATTTGCCAGTAAATTACAGAAAGGTGCAAGGACTACAGAGTAATGATAATGTGGGTCTTCAGTTATCCTAAGACAGATTGGGTTAGTAACAATGTAAAGGGAAAAGGGGAAGAAGAATTCCTGAAATGGGATCAAGAGAATTTTCTTGATCAGTGTGCTTCCAGCCGAGTGACAAAGAAGTATTGGATCCAGTTCTGGGGAATGAAATGGGGCAAGTGGAGTATGTTTCAGAGGGGTATCATTTGGGGAACAGTGATCACAATATAATCAGATTTAAAATAGTTATGGAAAAGGCAAGGAACAATCAAACCTAAAGGTTTATAACTGGAGGAGGATTAATTTCAATGAGTTGACAAAGGATCTTGCCCAGATGGTTTGGAATCAAAAATTGGTAAGCAAAACAATAATTAAACAATGGGAAGCCTTCAAGGAGGCAATGGTTCGGGTACAGAGTAGACACACTTCCACAAGAGGGAAAGAAAGGGCATCCAAAATTAGAGCTCCCTGGATGACAGAAGAGATAGACACTAAAATGAAACAGAAAAAGGAAGTTTATGACAAATGTAGGTTCAGAACGTATTGGAGAACCAAACTGAATGCAGAAAGTACAGAGGAGATCTAAAAAAGGGAATAAGAGGAGTGAAGAGAGAGTGTGAGAAAAGATTAGTGATTAACATAAAAGGGACCCCAAAAGTCTTTTGTAAATATATATATGGTATATGTCAAAGGAAGGCTGGGGCTATTAAAAACGAAAAAGGGGATCTGCTTGTGGAGGCCGAGGACATGGCTGAGGTACTAAATGAGTACTTTGCATCTGTCTTCCCTGGAGAAGAGGATGCTGTCAATGTAGTAAACAATGATAGTAACAGATTTCAGGAGGACATAGACTGGTGAAATGGGCATACATATGGTAGATGAAATTTAATGCAGAGATGTGTCAAGTGATGCCGTTTGGCAGGAAGAATAAGGAGCGGCAATATGAACTAAATGCACAATTTTAAAGTGGGTGGAGGGACAGAGAAATCTGGGGGGGGCGTCTGTGCACAAATTTTTAAAAGTTGCAGGACAATTGAGAAGGTTGTTATAAAGCACATGGGATCCTGGGTTTTATTAATAGAGCCATAGAGTATAAAAGCAAGGAAGTTATGCTAAACCTTGATAAAACACTGGTTAGGTCTCAGCTGGAGTATTCTGTTAGTTTTGGGCACCATGCTTTAGGAAGGATGTCAAGCCTTAGAGAAGGTGCACAAGAGATTTACTAGAATGGTAGCAGGGAAGTGGGACTTCAGTTATGTGGAGAGACTGGCACTGACAACCAATTTAAGATTGTCAGTCAGGCTCGCAGAGTGGCACATTTGCATGTACTGGAAGCTACATATATTAATACACAGGGTCCTGTTCTTTGCAGACAGAAAGAACATGCACACACAATGCACCTGTTTCAGCTAAACAAAATAAGTGATAGCTATTCGCTGGCTCATTCCTCAGGGCAATGCCTTGACCAATCAGAGTCAAGCCACCTGTTTTAAATTTCAAACAAAGCTTGGCTGTTAACTGTCAGTCACCATAAACTGGTGCATTCTCCATGGCAACACCTCTACCAATCAGAGTCCACTTGCCAACCAATCAGCATTCTCTTCTCATATAGTATAAATTTGTTGCTTTCCCTTAAATTGGTATTCTTGCAAATTGTCTTGATGAATGCAAGATGAAAAGCTTCAACAAACTCTCTCTGCTTTCAGCAATACTCAAGTTTTGATAGAGTAAATAAGGAGAAACTTTCTCCAGTGGTAGAAGGTTCAGCAATCAGAAGACATAGATATAAGGTAATTGGCAAAAGTGAAGAAAATGACAGGGCAGTGCGTAAGAACAGGGATTAATTGGATAGCTCTACCAAAGAGCTGGCACAGTCATGATGGGCTGAAGGGTGTGACCAGCTGAGTCAAACTGGCACATCTGGGTCTACATAAGCATCAGATCCATAAAGTTTGCCAAATTAGGCTCAGGAGAATCTCCAACACCACATCAAATGCATTTGTGTAGGGTCTTTAACGTAACGAAACATCCCAAGGTGCTTCACAGGACCATAATCGGACATCGTCTGACACCAAGCCACATAAGGAGATATTAGAACAGGTGACCAAAAGCTTGGTCAAAGAGGTAGGTTTTTAGGAGCAGCCTGAAGCAGGAGAAAGAGGTAGAGAGGAGGAGAGGATTAGGGAGGGAAATCTAGAGTATAAGGTCTAGGCAGCTGCAGGCATAGCCGCCAATGGTGGAGTGAAGGAAATCAGGATGCACAAGAGGCCAGAACTGGAAGAACGCAAAGTTCTCAGAGGGTTGTAGGGCTGGAGAAGTTATAGAGATAGAGAGGGGCAAGGAGCACAAGAACTGTACAGTGCCTTAAAGTAATATATACCACTAGGTGTGGATATCCACTGATGTGGATATTTTCAATGTACATGATGAGTACATTCTTTTTGTTGAACGGAGTTGTGACAACAAATCTCCAGTCCCATTTTTTAAATTGATGGTTATTAGGAATGTTCCCGCTAGGCGACCGTGCAGTTAGCCTGGAAGGTACCATGCATGTTGTATCCAGGTTAAATACTGCCCCAGCTGCACACAAAAATGTAAAGGTACCAAACATTGAAAAAACTGGCCATGCACAACAACAAAATTTTAAAGGGAGCATTGGTTATTAGATTCCATAAATTGCAATACACCTGGCAGCAAGAACATACAAACATCGGAACAGGAGTAGACCATTTAGCCCCTCGTGCCTGTTCCACCAATCAATGAGATCATGACCTAACTCCACATACCCATCTTTGTCCCATATCCCTTAATACCTTTGGATAACAAAAATCTATCAATCTCAGATTTAAAATTAACAATTAATCGAGTATCAATTGCTATTTGCAGGAGAGTTCCAAACTTCTACCATCCTTTGTGTGTAAAAGCGTTTCCTAACTTCACTCCTGAAAGATCTGGCTCTCATTTTTAGGCTATGCCTCTGCTATACTCCCCACCCAGCTATTCACCCTTCATGTACCTTATCTTTTCCCCTTAATATCTTTAATCAAATCACCCCTTAACCTTTTAAATTCCAAGCAATACAATATTAGTTTGCATAAACTTATAATAAGCATCGACATTAAGAAACAAACTTCAATAATTTCTGATAATAAATAATAATGCCAGTAGCACTACTGGTCTGCCTCTGATGATGTAATCAGAGTGGTTCAATTGTTGTTTTCGTATTTTCGCACTCTTTGCGAATAGTGTGAAGTAGTGGAAGGATTTGTATGCTGATTAACAGTCTGACAGGCTGCAATGTGATCACTCCTTCCATGGCAATAACTATCTTTATATTAGTCTATGCGTTGATTCATCTGAAGCAGGGTTCAAACCCTGTTCCTTCTGACTCAGGGGGCAGGAATTCTACCACTAAACCAACTATGCATTCTGGGTGCAAGTAGTTATGTGTAAATGCCTGTGTTGGTGCTGGCAGTTCTGTCTCAATCTGTTAAAAAACCTCAATCAAACGGGGCCCAGCCCATAACTGCATTAATTAAGGATGTTGTTGTATCCTCACACAATACACTCAGTGTAATTCTAAGATAACCCTTTTGGCATGTAAGCATTTGCTCCAAATAACCTCGGGATAATCACTTGGAATGTGCCTGCCATCAATAGCTATGTTGAAACAGCTGACAGCTGGTCTAATATGGACCCGGGAGCAGTACTGTCGGGTGTACGGGCAGAGCAATTACCTAAAGCTATCAATATGAGTATGGAGCACCAGCTACCCAGGAGCTGCAGGGGGCAGTGAGAGAATCACCCATAGTAATGCTGGAAATAGCATGTGCTGCTCAGCCATACAGGTTTTACTTCTCTGCCTCAATGATTTAAAGAACAAAAGAAGTAAAAGATGCTGGAAGGGACAAGATCTTGGTATATCTTCCACAAGATCATCAATTGAGATGGTGAAGCTAGCTAGTGCATGGATCCTGGCAGTCCTTTCACTTTCACAAGTCTCGGCCAATCTCAAACATCTGGTCTGGAGTAAAGTTGGGGATCAGCTCGACTTAATGTGGGGTGCAGTGGAGATATGAACTTAAAATTTACAATGTTTATTGCCCACATAGGCACATTCTGAGTTTATCTTTACATATGTAAGTGATCTAGACTTGATCGAAGTCATATATACATGTGACCCGGACTTGATCCAATTTATATATACATTTTGACCGACCAAGTCACATATATATTTGGTCTAGCTCAATCCACGTGAAGCTCATTAACACACATGGGAAATTTAGTCAGTTTATGTGCTTGATTCTGTGCAATGCTGCAATGGGGCCATACCTACCAGGAAGCCAGCTGAGCCTGCTCAACACATGGTTGCTAGGTATGCAAGGAAACAAATTAATTTCTCCATTTCCTCTCCCCGGCACAGTCCTTCAGGTTGATCCTGTTAAACTTTGTGCTGTCACTGCTGAAGTAAGGAACTTATGGAGATATTTCAGTTCAACAATCAGTAGGCTTTCTCAGTAGGTTTCTGTGTTCAATATACTGCCAAGCAAAATGCCTTGCTCATCAATAGTGATCATGGGAAGAGAGTTGACAAAACTTTCAGTTACTGGACCATTTTCTCCCTTCCCCATCTCTCCTTAAGGCATTGCTCTGGTACAGTTCCACAGACACCAGTTGTCCTCCAGTATCTTGCCTGAGTGGCCATTATTCATTTGTGAGCCCTGACAGTGAGTGGCCAGCTCCTCAGCTCTAGAGGGCATCACAATCTACCCTGATCCTAACCTTACCCAGCATCCATGTGCACTTTTCAGTGAGGGTTCCTGTCTTCTAACCAGTGACAAAAAAGATTTGCATTTATACAGTGCCTTTCATGGCCAGACACTGTGATTCTGCCATCACCTCAGCTAAGATCAAAGCAGCACAGAGCTATGATGGCATATGGGAGCTACTTGGGTTGTGTGGAAATTGGAGGTGGAAAATAAAGTTTTAAAAAAATTGATAATCCTGTTATTGAGTTGCAACATTTTGAACACAAAGTGGAAGTGATAGTCAAGTAAGAGTGTAACAGAGGAATAATTTGCAATGATTACACAGCAGTTCCATGCACTGAATGTTTTGGAGAAGATCAGCTAGTTAGACTAAGCTGTAGTCTAATCCTCTCTATCCAAAAAAAAACAGACTCGGGATTCAAAATGTCAAAAATCATTTAATTTTCTGCAAAATTGCTGAAAGGTTAGACAAACAAATTAGTTGAGATAATTTTATCTAACATGACTGAAATGCTACCAATGGTTGGTCAATTTATCTTTATATAAAGAAAAAGAGAATTTGTATTTATATAATGCTTTTTAGGACCTCAGGATGTCCCAAAATGATCTGTAGCCAATGAGAGACTTTTTTTGAGGTGTGGAAACTGTTGTAATGTCGGGATTATGGCAGCCAATTTGCACTCAACAAGCTCCCACAAACAGCAATGATCAGATCATCTGTTTTAGCGATATTGATTGAGTGAGATATTGGTCAGGACACCAGGGAGAATCTCCCTGCTGTTCTTCGATATATACCATGGGATTTTTCATATTCAGCCGAGAGGGCAGACAGGGCCTCAGGTTAATGTTTCCTCCAAAATATGGCAACTCCAACAGTGCAACACTCCATCCATGCTACACTGGCGTGTCAACCTACATTTTGTGGTCAAGTCGTTGGCATGCAATTTGAAACCACAACCTTCAGGTGCAGAGGCAAGAGTGCTTTAACGGGCCGACTTTGGACCAGAGGAACACTCATGCTGCCAGACTAATGTCCCTGGGGAGTGGTCGAAGCCATTTTGACGGCCTGAGCTTCACTTCCATAATCCCAGCAAGTGGCGAACACAGTTGACAACTTACCAGTCAGATGGGGATGGGGGAATTGCAGTGGATTCTCATAGTTTACATTCAAGTTGAGGCAGAGAAGAGTGGGTCTAAGACTAGTATCTTAAACTTAAATTAGGGAAATTATGAGGGCATGAAAGCAGAGCTAGCTAAAGTGAACTGGAAAATTGGGTTAAGGGATAGGTCAATAGAGATGCAGTAGCAGACTTTTAAGGGGATATTTCAGAATACACAGAATAGATACATTCCAATGAGAAAGAAAAATTCCAAGGGGAGGACCCACCATCCATGGTTAACTAAAAAATTTAAAGAAAAAGCATATAAGTGCACAAAGATGGGTGACAGGTCAGAAGATTGGACAGAATCTAAAAACAGCAAAGAATTACCAAAACATTAATAAGGAGGGAAAAATTAGAATAAGAAAGATAGCTAGAAATATAAAAACAGATAGTAAGAGCTTCTATAGGTATTTAAAAAAGAAAAGAGTGAACAAAGTGAGCACTGGTCCTATAGAAAGTGAGTCTGGGGAATTAATAATGAAAAATAAGGAGATGGCAGATGAATTGAACAGGTATTTTGCATCGGTCTTTAGTATAGAGGATATAAGTAACATCCCAGAAATAACTCTCATTATCATCAGGTGAGAAAGGGGTCTAGGGGTTCCTTCTCAGCCTTTTCCTGGTTTGACCGTAACAGTGTTTAATATTTTGAAACATCATGTTTTTAGCTCCCCCTCAGTGAATCCTTCTTCACTGCTCTCCAATTGTAATGGCAAAGAAATGAATCGAACAGGTTTTCTTAGATTTAAACAAGAAAGCTGTAAGTTTATCAACCTTAAAACTCTAATTCGGTCAAAACTAAAAGTACATGATGTGATCACACTAGCATGCATAAGTGATAATCACATACACAGATAGAGACAGAAAAGGAGAAAGATTCAAGAGGAAAGGTTTGAAGCAATAGCCAGAGTTCATTTACTGTCTTTTGAGTTCGGTGTAAAATCTTTGATTGCAGTTAAATCTTGCTGTCTCGTTGGGGCCCAGTGCACTCTTTCAATCTTGTTTCGATGGTCTTCTGTTTTCTTGAAATCCAGTTGCAGTCTCTGCTTTTCGTGAGAGAGGTAGATGCTCTCTCTTCAAGTTCAGTTGCAGTCTAACTTCACAACTGTTCTGTGAACACAATTCAAACCAAACCTGCGCAAGCAGGCCAGTCATGTGATTAGTTTTTCTTCCTGCGACAACCTGCCCGACGAGTTTTGTGGATTCTGTCAACATTAGTAGACATCCTCAGTAGTGGACTGGAATGCTGGCTTTCACACAGTCAATGACTTGTGATCAAAATCCATTTGGTTAATTGAATTAGGGAGCAGTTCCATTGTCTTCTCCAGGCAACTGTCTCTTAGAATGCAAATGTTTTCAACCAGTAAGAGTTTAAAATTAATGTTCCATATGACAAAATTAATATGCCTCATTCTTGGCAGATGGGGTTTTCATCACACAGTAAATCATGAAATGGAAGGGAGGGAGGAACTCAAGAAAATTACAATCACCAGGGAAGTGGTACTGAGCAAATTGTTGGAACTGTGTGCTGACAAGCCCCGGGGTCCTGCTGGACTTCATCCTAGCATCTTAAAAGAAGAGATAGTGAATTAGTTGATGTGTTGGTTTTGATTTTCCTAAATTCCCTAGATTCAGGGAAGTTTCCATTAGATTGGAAAATAGCGAATGTAACTCCTTTATTCAAAAAGGGAGGGAGACAAAAAGCAGAAACTACAGGCCAGTTAGCTTAACATCTGTCTTAGGGAAAATGTTAGAAGCTGTTATTAAAGGCCTTACGGCAGGGCACTTAGAAAAATTCAAGGGAATCAGGTAGGGTCAACATGGTTTTGTGAAAGAGAAATCATGTTCAACCAATTTATTGGAGTTCTTTGAAGAAGTAACATGTGCTGTGGATAAAGGGGAATGGCAGCGGGCAAGACAAATGGTGACCTGCCCACATGGGCTACATGTCGCATCGCCGCCGCAATCTTCCGTGCGCTGGCTCATTTTAATAGCCGGGGTGGGCCAACTCCCCCCGGATCACATGGAGAGTGCTGGATGTCTGCCCCGACAATGGCTTCAGCTGCCAGTGTGCAGCCTCTGATGCCATTTTTAAAGGGTTTACAGCCCTACCAGGAAATTTAAATATTTAAAGATAAAGTTAATAAAAATAAATAAAGAGATTTCTTCTGCCCCTCTCTCATCCCCAAAATAACAATTAAATTAAGTATTTGTCCTCCCCGCCCAAAACAGTTACCTTGTCCATCTGACCTTCCTCCCCCCAAACTGCATAAACTTTAAACTCCAACCCTTCCCACCAACCTCTACACCCATAATGTTACTTTTACCCCATTTCCCACCCCACCGCCACCTCCCCACCAGTGCAGTGCCTCATTTCCGCGAACAGGGATCCGAAGGCATGGGAATGCCGCCCAATAGCCCAAAGATCGAAGCAGAACATCAGGTAACGACGTAGGTATCATTTATTCATTCATTTTAATTTATTTAAATGTTCAAATGAGGGTCCCGTTGCCAAGTGGCAGGGGGTGGTGCCGACACGAGGCCTTGCTGCCACCAGTAATATCGGGCCGGGTCCTCCCGGTGTCGGAGTGCATGGCAGTCCTTTCCCGGAGGCATCTTCAGGCCCCCACTGTCACAGTTCCCAATGCCAAGGGGAGAATAAAATCCAGCCCAGAGAGTAGGCATAAATGGGTCATTTTCTGGTTGGCAAGAAGTAACGAATGGTGTGCCACAGGGATCAGTGATGGGGCCTCAACTTTTTACAATTTATATAAATGACTTGGATGAAGGGACGAAAGGTATGGTTGCTAAATTTGCTGATGACATAAAGATAGATTGGAAAGTAAGCTGTGAAGAGGATATAAGGAGGCTACAAAGAGATATAGATAGATTAAGTGAATGGGCAAAGATCTGCCAAATGGAGTATAATGTGGGAAAATGTGAAATTGTCCATTTTGGAAGGAAGAATAAAAAAAGAAGCATGTTATCTAAATGGTGAGAGATTGCAGAGGTCGGCAATGCAGAGGGATCTGGGTATCCTCGTGCATTGTTACGATCAGGTGAGGAGGAGTCACAAAGCTCCCCTCTTGTCCTTCTCCTTGTTTAACTGCAATAGGGTTTATTTCTTTTAAAACAGTGGATGTACTTACCATTTCAGTGAGTATTTTATCTTTTTCCTTTGTTGTGATTGTAAAAGAACCAATCGTAGAGGTTCTCCTGAGTTTAAACAAGAAAGAGGTGAGTTTATTGTACTTAAAAAACTAAACCCGATCTAAGTAAAATAACAAAACTGCACTGTACTCTCACTCACACATGCACACATGAATCACACACACAGAGTACAGTGTGATAAGAAATAGTCTAGTTTGGATTGAAGTCCAGAAAGTAAAAATAATATACAGTCTGCAGGGTCTGGTAATTCCATTGTCTTTCAGCTGAAGTAGTGATCTTGAAGTCTCTGGCTAGTGGAAGTGCACTTCGCAGCTGGCCCACCTGGTTTGGGGTTTTCTTGGAGACAGATTTGTGGATGGCTTTCTTCCCCAGGGTCTTTGTCTGTATCAGTGATAGACTTGGATGTTCCACAGTCACAGACAGGTTTGAAACTTGCGATGTTATCTGGAGAGAGAGAGAGACAGAGACAGCCCCACTGGGGTCTTGTCAGGTTAGCAATCAAAACCTGTCTGCTTCAAAGTCTCAGGAGCTTGTACTTTTGCAAAAGACTGCTAGTTTTTCCACAGATGGAGAGGCTTCACATGATTGTCCAGTGTTCCCGTTTGCAATTTAATTAGATTCGAGTCTAGGTATTTTCAATCTCTCTTGAGTCTCATTGTTTCAATCTTCACCTCCTGGAGGTATGACCTCACTGTTAATGTTCCATTATGGCTTTGAATATTTTGCCATTAGAAGTGAAGCTGTTAGTTGATTTCAAATTCATGAGGCATTATCCTGGATGCAACCTCGTTAGACAAACATCTCCAATTCGATGTCCTGGAATGTGAGGTATTTCATTGCAAATTGTGGTGGCCATCTTGGCTGCCAGCTTTTTAAAAGTTAACTGTAGGATCCCATCTCCTTTTAAAAGTTTAATGTAGGTTTCCAACTGATGAATTAAAAATTCTCATTTGGTACAGCATGCTTTCTTGACAGCATGAATCACAAAAGGTTAGTATGCAGGTACAGAAAGTAATTAGGAAAGCTAATAGAATGTTATCATTTGGGTGTGGAATAGGCCAGAAGATAATAGTGGGGTCAGGAGTAGTATTCGATCAAAAAAAAGTACCTGGTTTCAGAGTGACTGCAGCGATCCCTTCAAGGACCACTGGCTAGGCTGCACAATGCCTGGTGCCAGTGAGTGGAGCCTGCCCTTGTACACCCCACCCATTGGTACCTAAACATTACATCACTGTCCTATGTATGCTATTGGACTCCAATTAACATATTGGAATGAGGCTCCAGCCTAAAACAGGCAAGCACATGTGCAGCCCAGGTGGATGCTCTTAATGAAATGGTGGCAGTGGGAATGGAATGGGAATGCAATGATAAGTAGACATAGCCATTTTCAGACAGCCACCACCCCATTCCTGCCCAGCAGAATGACTTAAATTGGCTCCCACCTGTTCCTTGAAGCATAAGTAACATGTTCGCATGACACTGTAGTAGCAGATCCTGCAGATAGATTGTACAATTGTAGCCATAGTTTTAGGGATCAGCACTTCTCCAGTACCCAGGTGGAATACTTTATTTATGACATGCTAGTGAGTATTGCTGGTCAACTGTGAGGGTCACCATAAGCAAGCTGGATTTTGTCTCATCAGTGACCTATAAGTCATTGGATAAACATCAGAAAAAAGAAGCCTGCTTATTTTTTGAGTTGCTGGTCCAGGGCACTGAGGTCAATTGTAACTCCTGCTTTTAGCTTGGCTGTCAGAGTCTAATTCAGTACAGTGGGGATCAAATCTTGAGCCTTCCTTGTCAATAAGCTTGGTTCACCAATGGGCATGACGACTGGGCCACCTATGGAGAATTTTATTTATTCTAAACAATTTCTTAAATCATTTTTATTGCTCTTTTCGTCTCCTATCCGGATAGTGTTACTTGCTTGCTGCATACAGTTACTCCTTGCTGGGTTATTACCCTTTGCTAGATACAGTTACTCCTTGTTAGGTTCAATTACTCCTTTTTGGATACAGTTACTCCTTGTTGGCTACAGTTACTTTTTGCTGGATACAGTTACTCCTTGTTAGATACAGTTACTCCTTGTTAGATACAGTTACTCTTTGCTGGGTACTGTTACTCCTTTCTAAATACAGTTACTCCTTGTTGGATACAGTAACTCCTTGTTGGATACAGTAACTCTTTGGTGGATACAGTTACTACTTGTTGGATACAGTTACTCCTTGTTGGATACAGTAACTCTTTGCTGGATACAGTTACTACTTGTTGGATACAGTTACTCCTTGTTAGATACAGTTATTCTTTGCTGGGTACAGTTACTCCTTTCTGGATACAGTAACTCTTTGCTGGATACAGTTATTCTTTGCTGGGTACAGTTACTCCTTTCTGGATACAGTAACTCTTTGCTGGATACAGTTACTCCTCGTTGGATACAGTTACTCTTTCCTGGATACAATTACTCCTTGTTAGATACAGTTACTGTTTGCTGGGTACAGTTACTCCTTTCTGGATACAGTAACTCTTTGCTGGATACAGTTACTTTTTGGTGGATCAAGTTACTCTTTGTTGGATATAGTTAATCTTTTCTGGATACAGTTAGTCATTGTTGGGTACAGTTACTCCTTGCTGTTACTGTTTACTTTGTTGGATACAGTTACTCCTTGTTGGATACAGTTACTCCTTGTTGGGTTCAAAATTATTCTTTGTTAGATACAGTTACCCATTGCTGTATACAGTCACTCTTTCCTGGGTACAGTTACTCCTTGCTGGATACAGTTACTCTTTCCTGGGTAAAGTTACTCCTTGCTCAGGACAGTTACTCTCACCTGGGGTACAGTTAGTGCATGGTGGGTATCGTTAATGCTTGCTGGGTACCATTATTCTCAGTTGGGTACAATTAGTCCTTGTTGGGCACAGTTAATTCTTGCTGGGAACAGTGATTGCTTGTTGGGTACAGTTACTCCTTGTTGGGAATGTTACTACTTGTTGGGCACAATTACTCCTTGCTGGGCACAGTTACTTCTTGTTGGGCTATATTTACTCTTTGCTGGCTACAGTTGCTCCTTGTTGTGTGCAGTTGATTTTTTGTTTCTCCATACCTATCAAGTTTTCTCTGCTTGATGGATGAATTACTCAATTTTCATCCTGTGTAATACCTGATTTGGGATTACTCGATGTGTAGTATAGTGGGGGGAATTACTCAATGTGTAGTAATGTGGGTGACTTACTCTATGTCTAACTTGTCCGACACTTGTTTTGGAATTATATTTCACAGCCACTGGAATAAAACAAACCTCTTTTTTTTACTTACCTTTTTTTTGCTAACATTGTAGCAAAAGGGATTTTACTCCCATGATTGGAATAATGGGAACCAATTTAAGCCTGTAACTCTTTCCTGGCAATTCACAAGTGGCAGAGAAAACGGGGGTGATTTTATCCCCAAAGAAATGGGTGACTTGGGGTCAGCTGGGAGGTTGAAGCATTAAAAATCTAAATCCTGACCTCAAACTACCTCGAACCCACCCACTTCCTCTGTAACAGAGGGGGGACCAGGGATGGGAGTATGCAGGTTGTGGTCAACCAATGCACTCCCAGGAGGTGTGTTCACACTTTAATATTATAATATTACAATGAAATATTATATATTATAATAAGGCTGCAAGCCTTATTGTTGTTCAACATTTTGAATTTAACTGTGGATGACTAGGTTTCTCGAGCCTCGGGAAACCCAGCAACCAAACCCAGGCAAGGACTGTCAGATCCAGGAGGTGAGTACCTTGCCACCTACCTGCTGGATCCAGCATGCCTGCCTGGACAACCCCTTGTGACTGAAACCTCACCCCCACATCCCGACCCTTCGGATCTCCACCCCAAACCTTCCCCACAAGGCCTCTGATGCACCCACCCAGACCTCCAACCACCACCCTCTAACGCCAAGACCACTGATCTGCATCCCCCCAAGCCTCCGACCACTCAGCCCCTACCCTCAGGCTTTCAACACCTCAAAAGGCTTGCGATCTCACACCTCCGCCCCTGACCCACACACTCCCCGAGCCTCAGATCATCACCCTGGCCCCCAGACCGTCACCCTCTCCCTCACAGGCCTCCGACCCTTCCCCAGGTTTCCAATACCCACCAAGGCCTCCAAAGGACCCCCCTGACCCTGAGGATCAACACCCCCCAGGACCCTGGAATTGACCCCTCCCCCAAAGCATGGACATTTTGTCCTGCGACCTCTTCCAGATTGCTCCCTTCAGACAGCAAGCCAATTGAACCAGTCAGTGATGTCATATGCAAGATGTGGAGTTTGGTGCAGGGGAATCTGCAACTTCTGGGTTCCCTGTGCGCTACCAACTGAACTATGTGTCCTGGCCTGTCGGATGACCTTACACAAATCAATGATTCTCGGAAGACCGCCATCATTAACAACGAGCTCAGTAGACTCAATGTGGACATTGAAGCACTTCAGGAGACACGTCTCCCTGCGAGCGGATCTCTAAGACAGCAAGACTACACCTTCTACTGGCAGGGTAGGGATCCTGAAGAACCAAGACAGCATGGAGTGGGCTTCGCCATCAGAAAACTCTTTGCTCAGCATGATAGAGCCACCCTCAAATGGCTCGGAATGCATACTGTCCATCCGACTGCTCACCGACTCTGGTCCAGTACACCTGCTCAGCATCTATGCTCCAACTCTCTGCTCCCCGCCTGAAGTTAAAGACCAGTTCTACAAGGAACTCCATAATATCATTAGTAGCATCTCCAATACTGAACATCTGTTCCTGCTGGGGGACTATCATAACCTCTGCATCACCAACTCGTTCTTTCATACTAAACCCTGTCACCAGATTTCATGGAGATACCCAAGGTCACGTCGTTGGCACCAGCTAGACCTCATCATCACAAGGCGAGCCTTTTTAAACAGCGTTCAAATCACACGCAGCTTCCACAGTGCGGACTGCGACACCGATCACTCCCTGGTGTGCAGCAAGATGAGACTCAAACCAAAGAAGCTGCATCACTCCTAGCAGAAGGGCCACCTGCACATCAACACGAGCAGAATTTCTTATCCACAGCTGTTACATAAGTTTCTAAATTTACTTGAAAAAGCCCTTCAAAACACTCCCACAGGGGATGCAGAGATCAAGTGAGCCCACATCAGAGACGCCATCTATGATTCAGCAATGACCACCTATAGCAAAGGTGTGAAGCAGAATGCAGACTGGTTTCAATCTCACTTTGAAGAGCTGGAACCTGTCATAGCCACTAAGCGCATTGCACTGCTGAACTACAAGAAAGCTCCCAGCGAGTTAACATACGTAGCTCTTAAAGCAGCCAGAAGCGCTGCACAAAGAACAACCAGGCGCTGCGCAAATGACTACTGGCAACACCTATGCAGTCATATTCAGCTGGCCTCAGACACTGGAAACATCAGAGGAAATAATGATGGCATTAAGAGAGCTTTTGGGCCAACCTCAAGAAGATCGCCCCCCCTCAAATATAAATCAGGAGACACAATCACTGACCAACGCAAGCAAATGGACCGCTGGGTTGAGCACTACCTAGAACTGTACTCCAGGGAGAATGTTGTCACTGAGACTGCCCTCAATGCAGCCCAGTCTCTGCCAGTCATGGATGAGCTGGACGTACAGCCAACAAAATCGGAACTCAGTGATGCCATTGATTCTCTAGCCAGCGGAAAAGCCCCTGGGAAGGACGGCATTACCCCTGAAATAATCAAGGGTGCCAAGCCTGCTATACTTTCAACACTCTATGAACTGCTTTGCCTGTGCTGGGACGAGGGAGCAGTACCACAGGACATGCGTGATGCCAATATCATCACACTCTATAAGAACAAGGGTGACCGCGGTGACTGCAACAACTACCGTGGAATCTCCCTGCTCAGCATAGTGGGGAAAGTCTTTGCTCTAGTCGCTTCAAGCGGGCTCCAGAAGCTGGCTGAGCGTGTCTACCCTGAGGCACAGTGTGGCTTTCGAGCAGAGAGATCCACCATTGACATGCTGTTCTCCCTTCGCCAACTACAGGACAAATGCTGCGAACAACAGATGCCCCTCTACATTGCTTTCATTGATCTCACCAAAGCCTTTGACCTCGTCAGCAGACGTGGTCTCTTCAGACTACTAGAAAAGATCGGATGCCCACCAAAGCTACTAAGTATCATCACCTCATTCCATGACAATATGAAAGGCACAATTCAGCATAGCGGCGTCTCATCAGACCCCTTTCCTATCCTGAGTGGCGTGAGACAGGGCTGTGTTCTCGCACCTACACTGTTTGGGATCTTCTTCTCCCTGCTGCTCTCACATGCGTTCAAGTCATCAGAAGATGGAATTTTCCTCCACACAAGATCAGTTGGCAGGTTGTTCAACCACGCCCATCTAAGAGCGAAGACCAAAGTATGGAAAGTCCTCATCAGGGAACTCCTCTTTGCTGATGATGCTGCATTAACATCTTACACTGAAGAGTGTCTGCAGAGACTCATCGACAGGATTGCGGCTGCCTGCAATGAATTTGGCCTAACCATCAGCCTCATGGAAACGAACTTCATGGGACAGGATGTGAGAAATGCTCCATCCATCAATATCGGCGACCACACTCTGGAAGTGGTTCAAGAGTTCATCTACCTAGGCTCAACTATCACCAGTAACCTGTCTCTCGATGCAGAAATCAACAAGCGCATGGGAAAGGCTTCCACTGCTATGTCCAGACTGGCCAAGAGAGTGTGGGAAAATGGTGCAATGACAGCAAACACAAAAGTTCGAGTGTATTAAGCCTGTGTCCTGGCTCTATGGCAGCAAGGCCTGGACAACGTATGTCAGCCAAGAGCGACGTCTCAATTCATTCCACCTTCGCTGCCTCCGGAGAATCCTTGGCATTAGGTGGCAGGACTGTATCTCCAACACAGAAGTCCTCGAGGCGGCCAACATCCCCAGCATATACACCCTACTGAGCCAGCGGCGCTTGAGATGGCTTGGCCATGTGAGCCACATGGAAGATGGCAGGATCCCCAAGGGCACATTGTACAGCGAGCTTGTCACTGGTATCAGACCCACCGGTCGTCCATGTCTCCGCTTTAAAGACGTCTGCAAAAGCGACATGAAGTCCTGTGACATTGTTCACAAGTCGTGGGAGTCAGTTGCCAGTGATCGCCAGAGCTGGCGGACAGCCATAAAGGCGGGTCTAAAGTGTGGCGAGTCGAAGAGACTTAGCAGTTGGCAGGTAAAAAGACAGAGGCGCAAGGGGAGAGCCAACTGTGTAACAGCCCCGACAACCAATTGTATCTGCAGCGCCTGTGGAAGAGTCTGCCTCTCTAGAATTGGCCTTTATAGCCACTCCAGGCACTGCTCCACAAACCACTGACCACCTCCAGGCGCTTACCCATTGTCTCTCGAGACAAGGAGACCAAAGAAGACCAACCACCTCCTCTCCCCCCCAAACCCCCCGCAACCACTTGTCCCCCCCACCCAACTTCTGGCAGGTCAGGTATGTTAAAATCCAGCCCAATGAGTGAGCATCTGAAGAGGAGGAATTAAACTGGAAGAGGCAGTAAAGGTGAGATCTGCAAATATTGCAGTGCTGAAGTAGACACCACTTCTCTGAGACTGGGATTTGCACCCAATCTATTTTGTGTTTGATGGTATAATGTAGTCAGAGTTCACCCTTTCATCGGACTCATGGTGTTTATGACTTGTGAGTGCTTAATGTGTCAGCACAGGGTGAACGTTACCCAGTATCTGAGCTGTGGTAGCGTTCTGATAAAAGGTCACTGACCTGAAACTTTAACTCTGCTTCTCTCGCCACAGATGCTGCCAGACCTGCGGAGTATTTCCAGCACTTATTGTTTTTATTTCAGATTTCCAGCGGCTGCAGTATTTTTCTTTTATTATCTGAGCTGCAGTGTGTTTGACTTGGGAGCATGTGATGGGCAGGAAGGGATCAGCTGGTCTGTCATGCCTACCTCACACTCGACATGGCTGGAGCATCATGACTAAACATTCCATCCCTCCCACACCCCACCCAGCCATGTAATCTCGTGCAAGCGGCTAAAAAAAAGAGAATAAACCCAGGCCGTTAAGGGAAAAAAGATACTCTGGAAAATTCTTGAATGATCAGGCAATTGAAAAGAACTTTGGCTGGGCTGCATAATATCTAAAATGAGCACAGCATAAACTGGAAGCACACATCAGCCTCTAAGGAATGAACATACAGTTGAAATTTCAGGCTTGTGTCCGACCTCCAGCATAACCTGGGAGTTCCTGAAACGAAAACTGGGCTAAAAAGCAAAATCATATTGTATTGCCCGCATTGCAGATCTTCCACCTTTGCAGGACAAAAGACAAGGGGTGGGGAGAGGGAGAAATCTCACAAAAGTTAGGAAAAGATTTGCACAGTTCAATACATCCAGAACTGAGTTAAATGATGTACTGGTGCCCTTCTGACCCTGAACAGTTTTACTTCACATCGGTGCATAAATTAGAATTTATTTGGGGGCATGTCCACAGCTAAGACATAAGTGCAGTGATCTGTTGCTTATGCTCCCACAATAGGACCCTTTGTTCCTGAGAAACGCGGCAGATTCAGGAGCTCTGGGGTCAGGGAGAGGGGTCAGCATCTATAACCGCCACCACTTGTGTTTCTCATTGTAACACTGAGGCTCTGAGCTGAAGTGTCTTTCCAGCCTGGAGTGGGAAAACTGGCCCTTATCGGGGATGTATGATTGTCCCTGACGCTCCTACAGACTTACCCACTGGGAGAGCAGCACCGTGGAATAAAGAGGAAGTTTTCAGTTTGGTGCACATAGTGTTAATGAAGATATTACATGATATTACATGATTTTTACTGGGCAGAAACAGATCTATGCTAGTGTTTATGCTCCACATAAGCCTCCTCCCATCCTACTTCATCTCACCCTATCAGCATATCATTTTTTGCCTTTCTCCCTCATGTACTTATCTAGCTTCAGCTTAGCACCCGGAGCTATAAAACAACAGGGGTGGTCTTGCAACATGATTGCTCCCGGTTGGTCATAGGAGAGCTCTCACGGCCCCTGGGATTGCAAGCTCGCAGAATTGCCTCCTGTAACAATTCACTTTTCTCAGTTTAGTGCCAGCATTTGCTAAAGGCACTGATTTGCTCTGGGCCTGGTTCCACGAGCACCGACATCCTGCACACGAGCCCTCACCATTCATGCACGAGTCTCGGCTGTGGAGGGCATCATGGCCAAGCGTAATCAGCACTCTGTCGCACAGCAGGGGTCAGTGGATGGTGATCAGAAGCCGAACACTGACTGACTTTTCTACTTTATAACTTGGAGAACAGTAAACATACTGAAAGAAATGTCAGGGAAAAACACTGAATTCCGTGAAAATGTGATTGCAGACAGATAAAGCCATTAAAAAAGGTCAATAGTGTTTATAAATGCAGGCAAAGAATACAAGGGAAGGAGGTAATGATCAAGATAAATTTGATTAGGCCACAGTTAACAAGTATTATGTGCAGTTCTGGGCACTCCATTGTAAGAAATGGATTAATGGTTTAGAAAGCATGCCAGATATGCTGGATACTTGGATGACACTAGCAATGAGAAGATATTGAGATATTGAGAATGGAGCAGATGAAGCTTTGAAGAGAATTAATAGACATTTATTTAATAATAAGGGAGTGTTTTGCAGGCTGAATAGGGAAAGACTATTTAGTGCGAGTGGTTATCAATTTAAAATTGTCATTCAGAGAGTTTAGAAGAAACTCCTTCATGCAGGAGTCATTGGTACTGGGAATACTTTGCCATACGGAGCACTTGAGGCAAAGGCCATTGCGAAAAAAATAAAATACTTTTATGACCTTAAGATGTTGCGCAGTGCTTTACAGCTGATGAATTACTTTTAAATTCCAGTCACTGTTGTAATGTAGGAAATAAGAACTGCACTACACTTGTGTTTTTTAAGGGAAGAGTTAATCAACATTTAAAGCAAAGGAAGATAGAGGACAACAGGGAGCACATGGACCATTGGCATTAACTTTGCATTGCTCTAGCAAAGAGCCAACACAGACATGATGGGTCAAATGGCTTCCTTTCTGTGCTGTAAAACTTTTATGGTTCTACAGTAAAAGATTATTGAGACCAACAAGTTTACTCCATCCAGACATGATATAACTACATCCATCATTAACCTACCTCTTAGCCATACAATCTCCTGAAAGAGGTTAAGAAAAACAGAGTAATAAAATCCTGTGGCCAATTCAGGAAAAATTCTGGGAAGTTCCTCTCTGATATCCTAAGGCAATCAAACAAAGCTTTACAATGCCTTATACTCACAGCAAATTGCAACTTATCCTCTATAACAGGTAATTATATCTTCACTCAGGAACTTGCCAAGTTATCAAGAGGGTTGATGAGGGTAATGCAGTTGATGTGGTGTACATGGACTTCCAAAAGGCATTTGATAAAGTGCCGCATAACTGGCTTGTCAGAGAAGTTAGAGCCCATGGAATAAACAGGACAGTAGCAGCATGGATACAAAATTGGATGAGTGACAGGAAACAGAGAGTAGTTGTGAACGGTTGTTTTGCAGACTGAAGGAAGGTATACTGTGGGGTTCCCCAGGGGTTGGTGTTGGGACCCCTGCATTTCTTGAAATATGTTAATGACTGAGACTTGGTTGTACAGAGCACAATTTCAAAATTTGCGGACAACACAAAATGTGAGGTGGATAAACGTCAAAGGGACATAGGCTGGTGGAATGCGCAGACATGTGACAGATGAAATTTAATGCAGAAAAGTGTGAAGTGATTCATTTTGGTAGGAAGAATAAAATAAAGGGTACAATTCAAAAGGGGGTGCAGGAGCAGAAGGACCTGGGGGTATATATGCACAAATCATTGAAGGTTGCAGGGCAGGTTGAGAGAGAGGTTAATAACTATTGGGATCCTGGACTTTATAAATAGGGGCATAGAGTACAAAAACAAGGAAGTTAAGTCTCTTTATAAGAGACTGGTTCAGCCTCAACTGGAGTATTGTGTCCAGTTCTGGGCACCAAACTTTCAGAAGGATGTTAAGGCATTAAAGAGGGTGCTGAAAAGATTCACAAGAATGGTTCCAGGGATGAGGAACTTCATAGGTTGGAGAAGCTGGATGTTATCTCCTTGGAAAAGAGAAGATTAAGGGGAGATTTAATAGACGTGTTAAAAATCATGAGGGGTCTGGACACAGTAGATAGAGAGAAACTGTTCCCATTGATCGAAGGATTCAGAACCAGAGAACACCGATTTAAGGTGATTGGCAAAAGAAGCAACAGTGACATGAGGAAAAACTTTATCATGCAGCAGGTGAGTAGGATCTGGAATGCACTGCCTGATAGTGTGGTGGAGGCAGATTCAATTGGGGTCTTCAAAAGAGAACTGGAAAACTACCTGAAGAAAAAAATTTTGCAGGGCTACAGGGAAAAGGCAGAGGAGTGGGACTAGGTGAGTTGCTCTTGCAGAGTTGGCACAGACTTGACAGGCTGTATGGCCTCCTTCTGTGGTGTAACCATTCTATGATTGTATAAGTTCCTTTTCAAAGGATGTATCAAATCCATACACACTGTGTATTTATGTAGTGTGCCCCAGCGTCTGATGAATCTCTATGAAAGGAAGAACATCCTAGTATCTAAACCAACTCCTTGTTTATGGATTTTATATAAATGTCCTCTAGCACCTTATCTATCCATCTCAAATAACCTATCCAACTGGACAGGATCCAATCCTTTCATTTTTAACACCTTAGTTATCCCGTGTTTCTCTAATGTAAATAGTACTAACTCTTGCAGCCTATCCTCATAACTAACAACCCTAAGGATGCATATCTTTCTGGTTTCCCATCTTAGCAATTTTTCCTGAAAAGTCCTAGTTTGGTACAAAAGTTGACTGAAATTACAGGTTGGTTGGAAGTACCAGTAATGGGAAATACAAATGTTTGGAAATACAAGTTGCTGGATGTACAAGTGATTGGAAGTACAGGCTCATTGGCCGGATTGACGTGGGTTCTGTGCACATTTGCACATGAGGACCTTGCTGAGTGGTATAGCTCTCGCATCAGTGTCAGAAAGAACGTTGTTGGTTCAAATCCCTCTCAAGAAATTTGAGCACATAATCTAGGCTGACACTTGAGGGCAGTACTGAGGGAGTACTGCACCATCAGATAAGACATTAAACCAAGGCCACATCTACCCTTTCAGGTGGATGTAAAAGATTTCATGGCACTACTTCAAAGAAAGTTCTCTCTGAACCAACATCACTATCACAGAATATCTAGTCATTATCACATTGCTGTTTGTGGGAATTTGCTGTGTGCAATTTGCTGCTGTGTTTCCTACATTAAAAAAGTAACTACACTTCAAAAGTACTTGATTGGCTTTAAAGCACTGTGGGATGTCTTAAGGATGTGAAAGGTACTATACAAATGTAAGTTCTTTCTTGCATTCTTTCTTTCAGGACTTTTGGGATTCAACATCACACAGTGCAGTAGAGCCCAGTCATAGAGTAGGTTGAGACAGAAAAAATAGTTGATTGTTCTATGATTGGTAAATAGGTGAAAACTATAGTGGCATAGTGCCATATCTACACTGCTCCAAGGTGGCAGAATTAGTATGGCTTTTGGAATATTGTTGGAACATTAATACTTCCCTGGCACTAAAATAAAAAAGACTTGAAAGAAAGCCTACATAAGAGTTGGATAATGACATTTGAGTCCCTAACAGCAGAACAGTGTTGTGGAATTGCTACAGGGGGTAGGGGGTGGTGGGCAACAGTAGCAGGGTATTTGGGATATTTTATAACTCATTCTCTATGTCTTCCCCAAGAGAAAGAAAAATCCAGCAAGAATTGAATTGCCCTGCCATTCCTCGCTGTGCAAGGGGTTTCCTGTACAGGCTGCTCCTGCACACTCTCCACTAACTCATCCCTTGTTCCTGTCTGGACATGCCATCGTTTCATCCTGCAGTCTGGTGGATGCAGTGGTCCCAACTGGAGGGCTGTCTGCATGGGAGCCCTCCTCTGTTCCATTGGGGATCTGGCACGGCACGTATTGCAGGGAGCAGTCCTATCAATATATTTTTAAGTCGAATCATGGACTCTCAGGCTGCCTGTTATTTTTGCGGCCTTACTTTAACTCTGTGCAAATGGATGGGTTTTGAATGGGTTAAAATCTCCCTCTATGAGACTGTGTTTCATATTCATACAGAGTGTGAGAGGTTGCAGTCTCTTGTCCATCATTTCAGGGGGCTGCTCGTCTATTTCTGGCTGCACTTCAGTCCCATGCTCCTGATCTTTGGCCACCTGGTGTGGAGGAAAACGGGCAGATAGGAGGACCTCCTCGTAAATCATGTTCCAGGGGTTTGGCCAGGTCCAGGCCAGGCGCGATCGAAGGGCTACACGCTTGGGCTGCCTGCCTCTCTTCTCTTCACCTGGGCGTCCCCGGAGAGGGAGCACGCCGTGTCCACCAGTACGCTTGAGGCTTTCTGCGAATGGCGGGCACCGGAGGGACGGGCGTGCATTGTTGGTATAGGGAACAAGATTATAATTTGATATGATTTTAAGTGAATTTGGTCATGATTTGAAACTAATGTTTGTGCCCCCCCCCCTTAAAAAGGGGGGCACTTCTGCGTTATGCATGATGATTTAATCATACGTGCGGACTAACTAAAAGAGTTGAATGGCCCAGCCTGTTTGCACGCTTGGATTGAGAGCGAGCACTTTAGAGACGAGCCCTAAAGGGTGGGGGCAGAATGATACTTTCCTTTGTCCTTTTCAAGCACGTGGTGGGAGGCTTGGCGGGGTTTTTGGTGAAAAAGTGAATGAAGAGTTGGAGTGCTTTGTTTCTTTCCCCTCTACTCCATTGCTGGAGTGTCAGTATCAGGCACAGGTTTCCCGCTGCCGTACCGAGGTCTGGATTAAAGAAATATATCAAGGTTTAACAAGTTGGGCAGCAGCCAGTGCCTGTAATCTACAAGAGCTGTGAGTAAATATATCAGCAGACTTCTTAGTGCGTTAACTGGGGTGTGAGGGCGAAGATGGTAAACCTGCCTTTTTAACACCGCGTGTAAGCAGCAATATCGTGTTTGTTTAAAAGTTTCCAACTTGTTAGTGACTTTATTTTCTGTACCAGCTTTAAAAGGATTTGGATCAGTCGGTAGTTCTTATGAAGCATTCCAGGTTTTTTTTTGATATTTTGGAGAAAACTTCCCCTCCAATCTGTCTAAGAAACTCTTGAAAACTTGAAATAAAAATGCAGTTTGTTTTTGGAGCCTTAATTCTTCTAAACAGGGAGTCCCAAAATAAATGCGTTTCGTTTTTTTTTAAAGTAGGTAACTGGGAAATTAGAATTTTTGTAAATAAATAAATGATTTAGAAAACAAAGCCTTCGTAAACTGAAAATAAAATCAGAAAACATTGGAAAACCCACAGCAGGTTTCCATCATCACGTAATAAAAACGTGACTGAAAGACTGCATTGGATGAGATGGTGGCAAACGGCTGGAAATTTGCCTGGGCGCTTTCTGTGAAACGAATTGTTTGGTTGAACAGAGAAGTCGAACAACTAAAAGATGCAAATCCCCAGTAGGTTAGTCAACATTTGAAAAGGGCCCTTTCTACCACGAACTCATTCAAAGCAGTAGATCTGGTCCTTTGTCTTTTCCAAATGCCCTATATTCCATGCCTGGGGAATACTTTGCAGGCACGGGTTCACCTTTTTCACCGTGATGTGACTCTGTTTTAAATACTGGAAGTCTGCACAGTTCCTTCTTGGCACCGTTCGTATATTTGCAGGGTTGAGGGAGGGGGGGCTGAACACCCGGGATCTCTTTGGCAGTTGCTTATAACTGGCAGTGCATTAAATTAAAGCTTTCACTGTCAGCATTTTTCTTAAACACAGAGGGGATTCCCAACTCCAGGGAGTTGTGTAACTGTTACAAAAGGGATCTCTGCAAATCTCATATTCATAGAATCTTACAATACAGAAGGAGGCCATTCGGCCCATTGGGCCTAGGCTGACTCTTGGGGAGAGCTATCCAATTAATCCCACTTCTCTGCTCTTTTCCCCCATAGCTCTGCAGATTTTCCCTTTTCATGTCTATCTCCAATTCCCTTTTGAAAGTTACTATTGAATCTGTTCCCATCACCCTTACGGACAATGCATTCTACAACATCATAACTTGAGTAAAATATATTCTCATCTCCCCTCTGAATCTTTTGCCAATTATCTTAAATCTGTGCCCTCTGGTTATTGATCCTTCTGCCACTGGAAACAGTTTCTCTTTATTTGCTCAATCGATACCCTTCATAATTTTGAACGAACGCCTCTATTAAATCTCCCTTTCCACCTTCTCTGCTGTAAGGAGAGCAACCCCAGCTTCTCTAGTTATTGAATTCCATTTGAAAGTCACTATTGAATCTGCTTCTGCCACCTGTTCAGGCAATGCGTTCCTGAAATCTGATTTAAAATAAAAGATGTTGGAACTACAGATCAGGTTCTCAAGGATCTAAAAAGATAGATTAATGGTTAGGGTGTCTATCTCTTATTGGAATGTAAATTTTGAGTATTATCAGCCAGTACAATGATTGAGAGAGATTTTTTTGATGTCTTTAATGAAGCTTCTGTAACTAAGCACTTGCATAGGACAAGTTTGCTTGTCTCGGTTTTATCTGTTGGATGAGCTCTTTGTCATTCATAATTTTGTTCATTGATTTTCTCACTGAGATTACATGATGCACTTTTACAATTTGGAGATCAGTTTTCAGTTGAAATGATAGGCTTTTCAACATTAAGGGGTGGTCGATTTTAAACCTTTTCAAAGGGTCAGTACAAGACTAAAGTGCAAAGGGGACGATTCACGAGGAGAGATGAAAGATGCTTAATCCTACAGTTCCGAATGGAGCCACAGTTTGTCTGGGGGGAGGGGTAGTGGATTCATTGAATTATGTGATGTATTAAGTTGAGACAGACAGTGACTGTTACTTTAAAGTACATGCAGCATTAAATTTGTGGGAAGTAAACTTACAACTATTCAACCAAAATTCTCCTGTCAAATAACAACTTGCATTTATATTGCACTGTTAACGTAGGAAAACGACCCATGGGGCTTCACAGGAATGTAAATTAGATCAAAATTGACACCAATCCAAAGGGGAGATAATAGGAGAGGTATGTAAAAGCTTGGTCGAAGAGGTGGGTTTTTAGAAAGGTCTCAAAAGGAGGAGCGAGAGGGGGGGGGGGGTGTGTGTAGAGGCTCAGGGAGGGAATTTTAGAGCTGGGGATGAAATGCTGAAGGCACAGCTGCCAATAGTGGGGATGGAGGGTGATAAATATTTAGAGCATTTGGGTGGAGTCCAGAAAAAATTTCGAAGATGCTCAAATACCGTTGAGTAGTGTAATTGGGAAGTTAGGGTATTGGATGAATGAGCTTTGATGGTGACTTGCTTTTTCCTCATCCTTAAATGCTACTTATATTGTTACAGAAAGTAGCCTGATAGTAAATCAGTTATTTCTCTCAATTCCTCCTTGGCCTAGATCTGCTGCTGTTAAGGCCATATATTTAAGAAGCAGGTCTGGATGAAAGGTGGTTTTAGCTGTCCGTGCTTTTCTTGTATCAGTCAGTCTGGACCTTGTGTCTGCTGACGACCTGCCTTCATCTTCCAGTGTTACTGCATTGAATTGTGTCCCTGTAATCAATTCTTGTATGAAGTAAGCCATCCTGTGTGTCAGACTTTGTGTGATCAGATTTGTCCCAAGCATCCATTTGCATACATAGCTTGGTGGGAATCAATTATTGAGGTGCTGTTTTTGCAAGGCCTTAGCACGTCATTTAAACAGCTTTACCCACTCTACAAATTCTAATCCACAAATTGTCAGGATTGAAGGAGGTGTGTGTTTATAATTTCTGTTTTCCTGGGAGTGTACTTTTATTACTGGTCCACCCCCCACTTCCTCCTTTCCACCATTGGCAGCCATGCCTTCAGCTTCCTTAGCTCTGGAATTTTCTCCCTAAACCCCTCCACCTCTTTCATCCTTTTAAGATGATTCGTAAAACTTATCTCTTTGACTAAGCTTTTGATGTCCTAATATCTCCTTCCATAGCTCATTGTCAATTTATTTTGTCTGCTAATGCTCCTGTGAAGCATTTTGAGATGTTTTATTACATCAAGGTATTGTATACATTGTTAAATTGCTTACTGTGTTCTCTACTGCAATGGATTGCTTATTCAGAGTGATAAATATATGCTCTCATTACATTGGGGATGGTGGGGTAGGCACTGGCTGCAATTGGCTTCAGTGCCCTTGTGCTAGGGAACAAAGAAGAATCAGCCATGGCGTTCCCAAATCTCCAATTGGCTATCCAACATGTGTGGACACTGAGTAAGAACAGTGTCAGTCTAAGCCTTGCTGCTATCTGTCAATGATCATTATCAGAGCCCCTACACTGTAGGATGTCGAAACTCTCTGCCCCAGTTTAATTAGAGGACATATGGTACAGTTAGCTTCCACCTCTCTGTTCACACTGACAAACTGGATGGCTTTTCTTTAAAGTTTGTTTCTGGGTTTGAGGTCCCATCTGTCTTTTCAGGTGGATGTAAAAGATCTTCAAAGAAGAGCGGGGAGGAGACTTCCCAGTGTCGCGGTCAGCATTCTATCCTGGGGCCTTGCTGTGTGTGCACTAGTTGCTGTGTTTGCCCAAGTAACTGCATTGACTGCCCTTCAAAAAAATTTTCATTGGGCGTGAAATGCTTGCAACATTTTGCCAATGTGCATGCTGCTATACAAGTGTAAGTTCTATCTTTTCTGTGCATTGTGTGATTAATTCCTGAGCTGTTTCTTTTTAAATATAAAGGTGCTCATCAGTGCTCTCTGGAACTAGACTGATTCTGCGAAGTAGCCGAAGACATCATTCATCTACTCGGAGACTGTGATCTCTGCAGGGTCTGATAGGATATTGGTGCAAGGGACTGCTCTGTATAGAGGAGTACTGCAGCACGCCATTCAGATTCAGTCTCCCACCCTCATTTCTTTTGTTTCTCCCCCCCCCCCCCCCCCCCCATCGTAACACCCTTGCACTCCCTCAGTAGGGTAAAATGGTTCCCTCGCCTAGATCTGGGCTTTAAGGTGCAGCTTCCCCTTCCAGTGTTGTGCCCTTCCTATTGGCATGCAATGCCCAAAGATCAGGGACAGTGCCAATGAAGCCTGCATCCTGCGCCCTTTGTGGTGCTGCAAAAATCTCAGCTTCGTAATACACTGCTGTCCTTTGTTTCCTGGAGATGTGTGACGGAGGTTGAATGCTCATTTTGGCACTGGGTCTGTGCTGCTACGTGCTTTAGAATAGAATCTGCACTAGAGTTCACGCCTGTGCAAACCCAGCAGTGTAGATGTGATGGGAGTGAATTCAACCTGTAGAAGGAAGAGTAGCTATCTCAAAGAGTGCAATTTTAATGGCTCTCGCAGAATTAAAGGAACTTTTGAGTTGACACTATGTGACTGAGAGAAATTCTTTGCCTGATGTCCACTGTTGCAGTGAACAATACTCAGCAGTACAATTGGAGATTTTGTCCTTCCAACTGTAAGCTTTCTGAACTGTATAACAGTAAGGTTATACAGGAACGGGTGTCATTGATCTATAATAGGGTGAAGGCTGGGGCCCAGTCAGTGATGAATTAATGTCACTGTATGTGAAAAAAAGCCTGGTGATATGGTCTTGGCTCACTCTTGGGCAAAGTGGTCCATTTCCCATGGAATTAAAACCTAACATGAGGTGGGAAAGAATTGCAGAGGGGGTGAAAATATGCTGGTCTGAGGGTGGTTGAATACCTAATTTTTGGCTGTGGGAGTGCTGATTAGTGACCCCTGTCCTTGCTGATTTACGTTGACTGCCTGTTGCCACCGTGCCTCTCTTTCTTCCCCTCCTCATCCACTCCCAACCCATACCTCAAATGTAGAATTCTCAATCTTGTATTTTTAAAACCATTCCGGGCCTCAACCTCCCCAATCTCTGTGGAACCTTATAACCCTCAGATCTCTGCATTTCTCCAATTCTGCCCTCTTATGAATCCCCCACTTCCTTCGCTCTATCATTGGCAGTCGTGCCTTCAATTGCTTAGGCCTTAAGCTGTGGAATTCCCTGTCTAAACTCCTCTCCCTTTGTACCTCTTTTCTCCTTTAAGTGGCTGCCTAAAACCTACCTCTTTGACCAAGCTTTTGGCCACTTGTCCTAATAACTCCTCCTTTGGCTTGATGTCAAGGTTTGTCCAATTATGCCCGTGTGGAGGGCCTTGGGATGTTTGACTACATTAAAAGATGCTGTATAAATGCAAGTTTAAAAAAAAAATCCAATCCTCCTCTGATCAAGCTTTTGGATATCTCTCCCTGTGATCTTTACCTCGGTATCTATATTTTTCTCTGTGCCTATAAGAATCCCCTGGTGACATTTTCCTCAGTTAACGTCCCTGCAGAAGTACAAGTTGTTGTGGTAGTTTTGTGAGATGATGAACTCGATTGAATTGAAATTTTTGTGTAGGTGGTATTAGTCTTGGAGTGCTGGCCAAACACATTGTGGTTAAGGAGGATTTGATTTAAAAAAAAAGTTGCATTTATACAGCACCTTTTTAACATAGTCAAACATCCCAAGGCCCTCCACACGGGCATAATTGGACAAAATTTAACAACAAGCCAAAGGAGTGGATGAAAGAAAATGAGCTGCTCTGCATTTTAAAAGCATGATTCCTTTTCTACTAAAACCATTTCTGGCTTTAGAAGGACAAAAGGCCTCATGAGTCATCCAGCAAGGTTTGATATGGTTGGATTATCTTCATCGAGTGAAATAGGAGCAGAGTGGCAAACCAAAAATGCAGCGGCCGTCGAAAGTAATCATTTGGGACATGTTATTGGGCACACAAAGCTAGATGTAACACTGCACCGTAAACAGCATGTTGTAACCTGGTCACACCTCGGTGCAAACCGTGAGCTGGTAGCCTAATATTAATAGAGCAACAATTTGCCCGACATTAACCTTAGTGCAGCTCAGGAAATCACAGACATTATCTGCAAATTGGGAGCACCATATCAGAGTCTCACAGTGCATGCACGCTGTCAGTGAACTCATTTAGCCTATTGTGCATTTGAATCAATCACTTGAGACACACACTTTATGGTTGTCTGTTTATAGTTGTACAATTGTTTTCGTTTGTCATCTCAAATTAATCCTGGTGCCGAACCAGCAATACATAAAAACATTAGGAAGAGGAGTAGGTCTTCCAGCCCCTTGGGCCTGCTCCACCATTTAGCTAGATCGTAGGCAATCTGTACCACAACCCCATTTACCCACCAGTACTCCCATGTTCCGTGATACCCTTATCTAACAAGAATATAGCGATCTCAGCCTTGAAAGTTCCAAATGTCCCAGCATCCACAACCTATTGGGGGTGGGGGGATACCCAATTCTGAGTCTAGAAATTCCTGTTGGTGATATTGGGGGACACATTCATTTCTCCGCTTATTTGGCTGAGGCAGTATCCCCTTAAAATAAACAGGTTAGTGCCTGTGTTTAAATAGAAGGGAAAAGACTTGCATTTGTGTAGCACTCTTCACAACTTCAGGACACTGCTTCACAGCCAATGAACTACTTTTGGAGTGTAGTCACTGTATAATGTAGGAAACAGAGCAGCCAATTTATGCACAGCAAACTCCCACAAATGGCAATGTAATAATGACCCAGATAATTTGTTTTTAGGTGTTGGTTGAAGGATAATTATTGGTGCATTTTTTTTTAATTTTCAAAATATACTTTATTCAAAAAAATCTGTAAAAAAAAAAAAAATGCATGAACAAACAGTTTCAAACAGCACCAAGTCAAAAAATACAAACAGTGCAAAGGTGATCAGTTTCCTTCAATACAATCATGAGTTGCCTCACAACCCTACCATTTCACATTTGTCCTGCCAGATACATTTTTACATTTTACAGGAGACAAAATTTTCCCGATACATTTCGAGGGGTTTCCCATGGATCCAGCCCCTCAGTTCAGCTTGATGGGGGGACTTTACACAGTGGTCTTTCCCCATTGAGCCTTTGCTGCGGCTGCCCCAAGCTTTAGTGCGTCCCTCAGCACATAGTCCTGGACCTTGGAATGTGCCAGTCTGCAACACTCGGTCGTGGACAACTCTTTGCGCTGGAAGACCAGCAAGTTTCGGGCAGACCAAAGGGCGTCTTTCACCGAATTGATGGTCCTCCAGCAGCAGTTGATGTTTGTCTCGGTGTGCGTCCCTGGGAACAGCCCGTAGAGCACAGACTCCTGTGTTACAGAGCTGCTTGGGATTAACCTCGACAAAAACCACTGCATCATCTTTAAGTAGTGGTTAATGTGCCTTGGGATCTTTTTAGCTGAGAGGCTAGGCGAGGCCTGTAACATCTCATTCGAAAGATGACACCTCAGGGTGTGTGTAGACTAGATTTTGTGCTCCAAGTGTGACTTGAACCCATAGATTTCTGGCTCAGAGGCGAGAGTGACACCACTGAGAGACAGCTAACACAACATCTGTAATCGGGAGCTCGTGTGGGAGATGAAGGTATGCCGACCTCTCTATCCCATGGCCCACAAGAAAGACACTGACTGAGATTGCAGTCACGACAAAAGGTTGGTACATAACTCCCGGAGTTAAAGGTTAACATAAGCTTAAAGATGTCCTGGGAAAGCACCACCGAGGCCTTCTCAATGTGCTACTTTTCAATTCTTCCATTGACCTGTAATGGTTGAATTTAAAGGGGTATTGTCCTTTCACATTGGTGAACATTTGGGCAGTATCAGTTTCCCAGAAAGCTAGGAAAGTGCATTCTGCTCAAGTGGCATGCTGGCCTCTGGGGTTAAGTCCAGCAGTGCAGCCTCTGCTATGGCAGGAGCCCTTGCAATCATTTATAATAGTCAGTTGTCAGGAATTGTGTCTAAGTGGGGGAGGGAGCTTAATTCCAAAGCCAGCCTTCACTTACCAGTTGTTTATGTAACTGTTCTGTACAAACTCGCTAGAAAAATGATGCAAACAAAAATCATCTTTTAATGTAGCATTGTTCCATTTCTTGTTTTTTTCTGAACTTTATTGTTTAACCAGACATGGTGATGGGACATTTTCCCATTTCAGAAAACTGGTACAACCCTACACGCACCCCCCCCCCCCCCCACCCCATCAGCTTCAAACGTTCCCAGTTCAGATAAATTTCCCTCATGTAAATTTTATGATTCTAGTTGATCTAATCAAGGACCCTTCCCTGAGCGACTTGTGTCAGCCCAAATGTTGGGCAGTTTTGGGCCACGCATCAGTATTTGGAATAAACTTCACTGATGTGGTCAAGTTGGAAAATGCAATGTCTCCAGGTAACTCCACAACCTGAAATACTGTGGTCTCCCAATTACATGTGATTGGATTAAACAATTAATTACGTATTACCAATCCCCATTCTGCTGAATGCAGGTATGTGAAATTGTCTTCAAAAGTGAATGTTCAGATTTCTGTATTATGTTGTGGTTAGTAATGGGTGAAATTTTGACAACAATCATTGGCATGTGAAAATTTCACTGAAGATAGATGAGTTTTGATGAGGCATATGAACAGATTCACATTTGTATGACCACCTCGCATGCCCTCAAAAACATCTCAAACCACTTTGCCCAGAATGTTACATTTTTACAGTTATGTAGATAAAGATGATCATTTTCTGAGAAGCAAGGTTCCACAAAGAGCAGTGAGATGAATGTCTAATTAATCTACAGGCAATGTTGACTCGGACAGGAGGAGCACTCCTTGTGCTGCTTGGAATAGTGTCACTGGTTCTTTAATATCAACCTAAACAGGCAGTTGAAGCTTTGGTTTATGCCTCATCCTGTGACAGTGCAGCACTCCCTCAGTAGTGCACTGGAGTGTCAGCCTAAATTATGCACTCCAGTCTCTGGAGTGAGGTCTGAACCCACAGTCTTCTGACTTCTGGATGAAAGCGCCACTGATTGAGGCAAGCAGGGGCAGATTTTTGATTGGGCACTATTGTACATCAAGGAATACCACCTAACTTGCCATGGCTAGTTCACTAAATGCAGAGTAACCAAATACATTGTCAAGTATATTTGAAAGTGTGCATTTTTTAATAGCAAACATTTATCCTCACCAAAGACAGAAAGAACTTGCAATTATATAGTACCCTTTACAGCCTCAGGACATCTGAATGAAACCAGTAGAATATTTTTGCAGTGTAGCCAGTTTTATAATACAGGAAATGCAGCAACCAGTTTGTGCACAGCAAGCTCCCATGGGATAATGACCAGATAATCTGTTAGCAATCATAGTTGAGGGCCAAAATAAGTCAGGGACGAACACCACCTGCTGCTCCTCAGATCATGATGTGGGATCTTTTATGCCCACTTGAGAGGGCAGATGGGGCCTCAGTTAATGCCTCATCTATAAGAAGTGAAAGGTGTGGAGATGGCGAATTGAATTAAAAAAAAACTTGTCCGCATTATCATCAACTGTTCCTAGTTGGCCCTTGTGCCGTTAAACACTCTGACTCTGCTAGCCACCACTGGGAGAAAGGGAGCAACTTTGGTACTGTCAGTCTGGGTTGGACTTAAAGCCCTATTCCCCAGAGGTGAAAGGACAGGATTCAAACATAATGTGACCCTTATATCTTAAACGATCTGAAAGATTAGTATGTTTAAAAAGCACCTATTACCATCTGATTGTATGAAGTGCACACATAACAAAACGGGCCAGTAATTCACCCTGAGTGCAGCTCTGGAGAAGAAGCAGGGTGAAATTTGGAGCATTTGCTGCTGAAATGTGCTCTTCTGTTCACATTCATTTCCCCATAGATCTTGTAAACTTGCTTCCCTTCCCAATACATCACAACCAGAGAGTGAATAAGAAAAGTTTCACGTTTAGCCCATGGGGTTACGGGGATTTTGCCAGTATTTTGTGGATTGCTCTTCATTATTCCATCAATTTAAATTGGGCCCATTGGTTCATAGTGATCATTTTATTTTATTGTCAATATGGGATTCTAGAAATTTTAGGAGTGTCTTGGGGATCAAATAACATTGTTTGGTCCATTTTTCTCTCAAAACTGTTGAGCAGCACCCTTGCTTATAATGCTATAACCTGTAACCTTTTATATCCAAGATGCCCAATATGACACATTCCTTTGGATTATTTAGGTTCTGTTTGATACTAATAACAGTTTGTATTTATGCAGTGTTTTTTAATACAGAAAACATCCACAGCACCTTTACTGGTGTAGGGGAAGATGGGGTGGTTGATGTGGGGAATTAAATAGATATAAAAAGAGTAAAGGAACAAACAGCTTCGTTAACCAGAATCAAATGCGCCATTAGATTTTCAACCAGGTAGGCTTGCAACTATTTAGCCTATCAGCTGTGCTCAGTGGTAGCACTCTTGCCTCTGAATTAAGTCCCACTCCAGAGACTTGAGTCTTTGCAATCTTCTGAATGAGGCTTTAAACTCAGGCTCCCTCTGCCCTGTCAGGCAGACATAACCGATCCCATGGAGTTATTTTGTGGAGCAGGGGAGTTTTCCCCGGTATCCTAGCCAATATTTTCTCTCAACCAGTATCACACAAACAAATCATTTTCTCATTGCTGTTGGTGAGAACTTGTGTACAAATTAGCTGCTGCATTTTCCCTGCATTATAAGTGACTACACTTCAAAAGAACTTTGTTGGCTTTAAAATACTTTGAGACGTCTTGAGGTTGTGAAAGATGCTATATAAATGCAAGTTCTTTGGCTTTTGTAAACCCATTGTGGAATGTGATTGAATAGTTGGGGGAAAGAGTTGTTTAGTTGACTTGTGAAACTTTGATTTGCCCTGCGATGCTTGGAGTCGCAGGCAGCTTGAAATTGTGACCCCCTGACCTCTGAGAAATGTGGCCAGGCTGTATTCAGCCTCTAACAAAAGCAGCAGTAGATCAATTGGACCCCAACAAAAGCACTACTCAGAAGGCCGAGTGACCCTTCAGGTTTTATCTGCAATTCTAATCAGAGTGGAGTTGCCCTTTCAGATGCCCTCAGCCATTTGAAAAAGAAAAATAAACCTTGTTTGATTTCTTCCATTTGTGCCAGTGAAGGCACGTTTACAATGGAAAATTGCCAGGTTTGTGAAACAGTGGGATTGGAGCAATGTGTTGGGCTGTCCAGACTGGGATTTAAATATTAATTTACAAAATGCCTCCAACAGTGGCTTTCTGGGTGAATGCACCACCTGGTGTAGCCTAAGCTATGCATCCCAGAAGAACCTAACTTTGATAGTTTCTTCAGGGACGGCTTGCTTGACCTCACCTACGGTGGAAATTGAGGAGTTGAGGTGTGATATTGGGCTCCGTACAATGAGGCAACTTGTGCAAGGTTTTCCTGCTTCTGATCGTGCCCTCCTGCAGAGTGTGTCTGTGTGTATCAGGAGCGCGCTCAGCTGCGTTGGTCTCCGCTATCCAGCAGCCTGGGGACCACTTGTTGTCTCTGCTTGCACGTGAATGAGGTAGAAAGAACAAGCTTGCATTTCCATAGTATCTTTCAAGATCTCAACATCCCAAAGCTCTTTACAGCCAGTAAAGTATTTTTGAAGTGCAGTTACCGCTGTAATGTAGGAAATGTGACAACTGATTTGTGTGCAGCAAGCTCCCACAAGTAGTAATGAAATAAATGAACAGATCATCTGTTAGTTGAGGGATAAAGATACCAGCAGACGTCCCCTGCTGTTCTTCAAATTGTGCCAGGGGATCTTTTATGTCCACTGAGGGAGTAGTTGGGGCTTCGGTTTAATGTCTCATTTGAAAGACAGCACCTCCAACACTGCAGCATCCCCTCCCCCACAGTACTGCAGTGAAGTGTCTGTCTATGCTATGTGCTCAAGTTTCTGGATTGGGGCTTGAACCCACAATTTTCTGGCTCGAATGCATGACTGAGCCAAGATTGACATCTTGTATACTGGTGGTGGATGGTTCCCAGCCCCCCTGAAACTACCCCAAAGAGCCAAGAAATTGGAGATAAATTTGCAGGAAAAAACTGCACCAAAAGAAAGATTGTCTCTTCATTTCCTGGCTGGTGAAAGATCCAAGATCATGTTTACACAAGGGGCATGCTCCTGAGAGGGTTAATACCTTCTGAGGCTTTGCTGCTTTTGAAAGCCAGAGATCTGGTTTCCTCCACATGGGGCTGTGCAGATGTCGTCTTCAGGCTTTTTCTTGTTGGCAAGTCAGGAAAATAATGGCACAAAGGCAGCTGCTGGAGAAATGATGTTGCATTTGGTGTCTTGTTGGAGATCATCAGTGATGAGACCTCCTTTTATCTGAGAGGTGGGACTTGGCTTTCACTGCTATCTTTCTGGTGACTTTTGTCTTGTCGGACAACAAACAGCAGGTTGAGAAAGACCACTGAATCTCTGCTCTCACTTCCACTGCTCAAATAAACCTGAGGTTCAAAATATCTTGCAAAAGTCGCTTCTTTTATCTTTCGATATAATTCATACTGTGTCTTGAACTGTGGAGAGCACAGTACAGTTCTAGATTGTCACCTTCCAAACTGGTAGTGTCTGCAGGGAGCATTTTGACAATTTCACTTTTTTTAAATAAGAAAATTCCTGAGATGTGGGCAACATTGCCGCAGCCGCATTTATTGCCCAGGGGAAATGTTTGTGGGCCACCCACTTCAGCCGCTGCATTCATTTCTGATGTGTGCTCCCATGATGTTTTTAGATGGGAGATTCGGGGATTTTGGCCCAGTGTCGATGGAAGAGGCTGCAATATATCCTAGTCAGGACAGTGTATGATTTGGAGGGGAACTTGGAGCTGACGGTGTTCCCATGACCTGGCTGCTCTTGACCTAACATGGGGGTAAAGGTCATGTGGAAAATGCTGTCAAAGTAAGTTGTAGAAGAGTGGGATGAAGTATGGGTGGGTACAGGTCTGACCCTAATATTGAGAGTAATTTGAGGAGATGAGTTAAGTGTATCCCACAAGAAACTCATTGATAGGCAAATTGAAATCTCTGGTTGTTGCCCTTGATCCATTTGTACCAATGTTCTGCTGGCTTGTGCCATTGATATGGCCAAGTGTTCATGGTTTATTTGTCTCAGTTGGCTTGATTTTCCAGTGTCTGTCAGCTGAGATTCCATTTTGGTCTACAAGAGGACTTTCATGCTACAGGATGGTTAGAACAGGTCTGGCTAAGGTCAGAGTGATTCAAGGTCTGTCATTTGAAGGTCTTTGCGCAGTTCCAAAAAATTAGAGCGGATTGTGGCAATACTGCGGGAGTTAGCCCTGGGAACTGAAACACACCTGCCACCCACTGCTGGTTTTCTTTGTTCTGTTTTTAGGTGCACCTGCTGCTACAACTGGTTTTCAGTTAAATTTGGAGAAGTTTTGGAAATGTATAAGTTTATAATGAAGGCATTAATTCACAAACCACTGCATTGATCAAAAGAGGTGCCTGATAGTTATTCAGGGTCTGCAGCTGGAGAGTGCCGAGGTATGGATGTCAGGGTGAGGACAGAATCTCGCTGGGTGACGTACCCCCTTGGGTAATCTGGCAACGTGCATTTCCCAGGCCACGCACAAAAAATAACCATTTGGATGAGGTTCTAGACTGCGAGAAGTGTCAGTTGTGTTGGCTCAGTGGGTAATGCTCTCGCCTCGGAGTCAGAAGGTATCGGGTTTGTGCCTTACTGCGGGACTTGAACATCAGCCTTGATTATATACTCTGGTGCAGTACCACGGGAGTGACACGGTGTCGGAGGTGCTGTTTTTTGGATGAGACGTTAAACCGAGGTCCTGTCTGCCCTCTCATGGATGTAAAAGATCCCATGGCAGTAAGGAATGAGAGTCCTGGCCAACATTTATCCTTCAAACAAGACCACCACCAGCAAGATCATTCTTCTCATTGCTGTTTATGGGATCTTGCTGTTTGCCCAGTGATGGCCATATTTACCTACTGTTACGACCAGGTGAGAGAGGTCTAGGGTTCCCTTTCAGTCTTTACCTGATCTTACTGTAAGAGGGTTTTATTTTTAAAAACACTGTTTTTAGCGCCCCCTTGGTGAATCCTTGTTCACTGCTTTCCAATTATAAGGTAAAGAAACCAGCACAAACAGGCTTTCTTAGGTTTAAAGAAAAAAGGTGAAATTCTATTAAAACTTATACTTAAACTCTAATTTGGTTGACACCAAAGGATACACAACGCGCCCGTGCTAGCATGCATACGTGATACATGCATGCAAATAAAGACTGAAAAGAGCAGAAGAAATAAAGTGGAAAAGTTTGAGGCAATATCCTAAAGAGTTTTTGGTTACGGGTCTTCAAGCTCAGTATATAGTCCTTACCTGTAGGTAGGTCTTGCTTTTCGTTGGGGCCCAGTATTCTTCTTAAACCTTATTCACTGTAGGAGACTTTTCTCCCTTGGGGTTCATGTGTCTTCTATGGATTCTGAAGCTGGTGAGAAAGAGATGGGAGCAGACAGGAGAGATCGGCTCAGTCCAGGAGCAAAACTGCCTTCTGCCAGTTCAAACACACTCTACAATTTAAAATTCCCCAATTTGGCCAGCAAGGTAGTCACGTGACTTTCTATGCTATGTATTGTTTGGGAGCAGAGGATAGCTCCTTTGTTTCAACGCTGTCTGCTAATATGCAAAAATGTCTTTCTGGCCAGGGGCCTTGCAATTCCTTGTAACGGGCCTTCTCTTCGTCCCAGCAACAATTTGAAATTTGATGTCCATGTGGCGAAATTAATGTGCCTCATTCTTTGCAGGTGGGGGCCTGCATGATGCTTCAAAACAGCGACTACACTTCAAAAGTAATTCAGTGGCTGTATAGTGCTTGAGGAAATTCACATGCACGTGTACCAAACACTTCAAGTGAGGATAGGATGAGTGAGTGTCTCTCTTTTATGTTCAAGATCAGTGAACGTCATTTTGGAGAAAACATAATTTAGTCAGGGGAAAAAATGGCTGTGGGGTGGGGTAGCAGTTGAGCAGCAGCAGTATTTGAAGACTGCAATCTAAATAGTTAGATGGATTTAAAAAGCATCGCTTTTAAGCATCTGGGCCAGTTGGCCACTCTCAGATCAGTGCTGTGATGTTCTGATCACACAAACTTAATCTCTCCAAATCAGTAGATATTGATCTTTGCTACAAAAAGAATTAATTTATTTAATCTTGCTGTCCCCCTTTCCAGTTTATCTTCATCTGGTCCACAAGACTTCTGATAGTCAGTCTGGGCTTTTGGGTTTAGAATATAACCGGATTCTCTTTTTACCCATTTTTCTGTTTGTCCTCCTTCCCTACCCCCACTCCGCACCTGCAGTTGCCACTCCAGGTGAGGTACAGTTTCATAGCTGCCAGCTACCTTCCGGTTCCTTGCCCAAATTATCAGTCTTCACGTGTAGGATTAGACAGTGTTGTCAAGGCTTTCTGCCCATCCCTGTTGGTTATAGAATCTATGGCTCATCGTGCCCTTGCAGGCTCTTTGAGCTATTTAATTAGACCTATTCTTCTCTCCATAGCTCTGTAATTTTCTTTTTTTGAAGTATTTATCCAATTCTCTTTTGAAAATTACACTTGAACCTGCTTCCACACCCTTTTCAGGCAATGCTTTCTAGGTTATAATGCACTTGAGTAAAAATATTCTCATCTCACCTCTGGCTATTTTGTTAGAGCCTCCTGCTACTGAAAACCGTTTCTCCTTATTTACTCCATCAAAACCCTTCATGATTTTGAACACCTGTATCAAATCTAGTCTTGTCCTTCTCTGCCCTAAGAAGAACACATTCTCCAGTCTCTTCAGAACTGAGGTCTCCCATCCTTGGTGGTATTCTAGTAAATCTTCTTTGTGCCCTTTTTTCAAAGACCTTGACATCCTTCCTAAAGTGTGGTGCCCAGAATTGGAATATGGGGAATCTCTGAGTGGGGATGATGCTCCCTTGCTCCCAGCCATTTGTCCAACTCCAGGGTCATTTACATGTGGCGGTGGGTTCCCCAGCCAGCAACTGTCTAGGATCCACACTGTAGAATTCCCTCACTAAACTTGAAAACATCATTGAGCACTTGGGAAATTCGCAACCTATGATATATCCATGTTATATTGGAAGTTTTGATCTGGTATCTGACTTGGATATTGACTTTTTTTTTCTTTGCTACTACATTATGAAAGAAGACAACTAAACCTGTCCACCCTTTTTTCCTCCTTGAAGATCCTCCTTATGACACCCTTTTTCACCAAGTTCCTAATATCCCCTTCACAATTTTGGTATCCGTTTGTGGCTGATTCCACCACTGTGAAGGGCCTTGGGATGTTTTTCTGCTTTAAAGGCACAATATAAATCTGTGATATTGTTGATGGGATTCTAAGTGACAGGAACTTGCTGTGGGGGGCCCACGGACCCTGCCACAATGAGGGGAAAGGCAGCTGGTGAGCTTCCTGTGTTTTTTTTTCCCCCCCAAAAGAAAGCCTCCCTTTCAAAGAAAATGTATTTCATTGACTACATCATGAGAACACTTGCACCAGCCCATTCTCTTCATGCCCAAGGCCAGCTCTACAGATCTCGAAACAATGGAGGTCAGGGCATAAGATACAGTCCCTGTATCCAGTGTTCAGAGCAGGAATAGCAGGGGAGCAAAGCAGAGCCTGTGTTTTTCCCCGTTTATACATTATAAACCTATGCTTGTTCACATACTGGTAAGCACGTTATGCTCCAACAGGACTTGTCCCCAGTCAACGATAGTGGGGCAGCAGAGCTTTCCATTTTCTGATAGAGAAAGGCACAGAAGGAAAGCCTTGGCCTCCATGTTTTGGAAGCCCCTATTGCACGCTTTCTTTAATTCAAAATATAGCTTGGTGACGACATTTTCTTCCTTATACCCATTGTTGCTGTGCTGTGGTTTTGAGACACTGGGCACCTTCCAGTACCTTGCTTAAATCTCCATTCTTCATGCGTATTGAGTTTCACCAGGTTATTTCACCACAAGGCTGGGTGGGAGGAACCAGTGTTACCTGGGTGACTGCTCTCAGTCTTGTTTTCAAATCCCTCCATGGCCTCGTCACTGTCCCCCCTCCCCCACCAATCTCTGTAATCTCCTCCAGCCCCACAACCCTCGGATATCTGCACTGCTTTATTTCTGGCCTCTTGAGCATCCCTGATTTTCATCGCTCCACCATTGGTGGCCATGCCTTGAGCTACCTAGGTCCTAAGCTTTGGAATTCTCTTCCTTAACCTTTTTTACCTCTCTTTCCTCCTTTTAAGACACTCCTTAAAACCTACCTCTTTGACCAAGCTGTTGGCCACCTGCCCTAATATCTCCTTATGTGGCTCAGTGGTGAATTTTGCTTCATAATACTCCTGTGAAGGGCCTTGGGATGTTTTAATACATTAAAGGTGCTATATAAATACTTGTGATTCCGAATTGGTCCAGTTTCCATCTCCGATCTGTGCTCAGCTGACCTCACTGAGGATTGTGTTTGAATTTTATTTGAGGGGAAATCTCCACATTATCACTGCAGTTGGCTCTGAGGTGAAGTTCTGCACATCACTACCTGGTCTCTAGTGTGTTAGCTTTCAGCCACGTTTGTTGTAGGGGACTTCTGATCAAATGTGATGCCCCAGGGTAAGGAGGGAGAAAGTCGGTCAAGTTAGCCTCTCCAGAACTTTCACCTGTGAATCAGTGGCTCCTTTTAGAATTTATCTTTGTAGTTCAGACCTCCATATCTCCTTTGGGATTGTTCATGGTGAGTCGGAGGATCCGTAGTTTTGCACTGTTGGTGTTAAAGTTGGGGTGTGATGAGGAAGGTGTTACAGGACATAAATGTGATACATACAGGAAGTGCTGCTATATTGCAAGACTTTTTAATATATTAAATGTATGCATTTAGGATGTAGAAAGTTGTTGCTTTATAGTAATTGTGTTTTTTTTTGATTACAAAGTTTGAGCTGCCAGCTTCATTCATTCATTGCCATTATTTAAGGAAGAGCAGGGCGATCTCCCAGTGTCCTGACTGACCATTTCTCCTTCAACCAATACCACCCAAAACAGATTCACCACTCATTCGGTTTCTTCACTGAAGAATGTTGCTGCACGAGAATTGTATGCAAACATGGCAGCTAGTGATTACACTTCAAAATTAATCCATCGGCAGTAAAAATGCATCGGGTTGTACTGAGAATGTGACAAGGGGGTTATATAAACTCGTTTACCGGTTTGCCATTTACAAAGTGTCTGTTAATGCAGAGACTATGGGGGTCATTTTAAAAGTTGATGCTGCAGGCAGCAAGGTATCAGTTGTGACATGTACTGCTGCCATTTTCCAACTATCTGTGGTCAGAAAATTGTAGGGCCACCCTCTTACATTTCCAATGTCTGCTGTCAATGGGTGAAGCTCCCTAGCCCCCAATTCTCTTTCACTTTAGAAGAGAATTCAGTCAGTGTTTGAAAATAAAGGATATGAGGAGATGGTGGGGAAAAGGATTAGTGCAGTTTGAATTTGTCGAGCTAGCACCAGCTCAGTGGGCTGGGTGGCCTGTTTCTCTGCTTTAAATTCCATGATTCACTCGAGCATTATAATGTCATTGGATGAATATCAAATAGGAACACCACACTTGCAATTGGTAGGTTTTATTTTGAAGTGCAATGGAAGTGATTAAAGGATTTAAATGACAAAATAGTTGACAACAAACCTTTCCTTTTATGTAGCTGAGTCCAGTGAGAAGAGCATTGCTGTGACTGAACTGGCTGACTAGTTCCCTTATGTAAAGGGAATGGTCTTTGGTACTTCTGCCCACGTGTTTCCCTGCATGGTAAAACTGACTTTCGAAGGTAGAATTCGTCCTGGAAATGCTGGTTCAGAACCTGAACCTGCCACAGCATGTGTGGTTCTCCATCATTTTGGTAAGAGCCAAATTGAGATTCCAATGCTGCAGTATTGAATTTTTAACTGCTAGATGGCCATGGGAAACCATTTGGAGAGAGCAGAAAATGGATACCGGAGCATTTCAGTTTCCTCCACCGAAAATTGGGAATTTCTCCCAAGCATATATTTGGAAGATAAGGGAACAGCATGTTTGAGTTAGACACTGGTCTTTCTCCATCTTAGACATTGGTTCAATACATGCTGTTTAGTGTTAATTCATTGCTATGGGGGCATGGAACAATAGCCAAAATTGTCCCCAATTCAACACCAATTGGCAATCTCGTGGATCAGATGATGGCTGGTGTAAGAAATGGGAAAAATGTTACATTGATGCAGGAAGGGTTGAGGTATGTTGTTGGGGTAAAGTAGGGGAGCTTAATTCTGTATCCGATCTGACCTAGACGTTCTTGATGCTGAGACTGTGTGCTTAAAATGGAAACCCTGATGCTCACGTAGCACGAAAAAGAAATTCTCTGCCTAATGCGTCATTTCAGTTTTCAGTGACTGGAGCTTTGTAATGCTCATTTATTCCCCTTCTCCCCTGAAATCATGACTGTTTTTTGCTGGGCTACCGTTGGTTGCCCTCTGGTACCCTGCACATGTGACCGTTAATATGAGCTGAAACTGTATTGGCAAACTGTTTGACCATGCCAGGGAGGGTTCATCACAGCCCAGCTTGATTTCTATTTTCCCAAAATCCACATTTTCCCACAGGTGTTGCTGGATAATGCTTAGTAGCAGAAACCCTAGCTTCCCACTACCCCCTCCCCCAACCACCCATCCTAACCAGTTGTTCCTTTGCTGACTGAGACAATCCAAAGATGGAAGCTGGATTGATCTTGCCTGTATGGCAGCATATTGTACCAGACCACACCCTTTATGTGCTGGCTACTGAGACCACAAGTGTTGCAACTTTAACTTGTAACTTTGGGGTGGATTTCTTTCCCAGCTGGAGACTTATTGGGATATTTGCCTCAAGACGCTGCAGCTTTAGCGTCTATTTGAAGCCTATTTTGGCGAGATCGGTCTGTATCTGAGGATTAATTCCTGATCAAGTGTGTAGATGAACTCCTGTTGAATAGAATGCTTGCAGTTTGTCCCTGCAATGTCTGGACTCATTTCCATTGTGTAACTTCAGTATGTTGTGACCCTGCCTGTCGCAACCACCCACTCCCCCTCCCCCTCCCCGACCAAACTGGATGGATAACCAAGGGAGTACATCAAAGACTTCAAAATCCGATGCTGTAGTTTATCTTTACAATGGTTATAAAATCATATTATAGATGTGATCAGTCTTTAATTGGCAAGATGATTAAAGGATTTGATCTCAGTAGATTGAGAGAACCTATTTCCTCTGGTGGGGCAGTCCAAAACGAGTGAGCACAACCTTAAAATGAGAGAGTGGATGTCAGGAAACATTACTTCACACAAAGGGTAGTGGAAATCTGGAACTCTGGACCCCCCCCCCCCCCCCCCACAAGGCAAAAGAAAATTGAGGCTGGGGGGGTCAATTGGAAATTTCAAAACTGAGATTGATAGACTTTTGTTAGGCAGGGGGAATTAAGGGTTATGAAACCAAGGTGGGTAAATGGAGTTAAGATATCGATCAGCCATGATATAATTGAATGGTGGAACAGGCTGGATTAGTTGAATGGCCTGTTGTTTTACAACCTGGTAATCATTTGAATTTACGTTGATCCAAAGGTAAGGCAAGTGAGGGTTGGACATGGGTGAAGGCAACAAATATCAACTCTTGATAAATCATGTTAAAAGTTTCTTAACACCATTTTTGTATTGGTCTTTCAGTCCAGGCTACAGTTCGAAATCATTGCACTATCCAACATATGAGTACATGTGTAATTATTGTCCAGCTTCTTTCATAGACTTATTTTCTCACTATTCATTCAGAACTATTTTTATCACCTCCTTTGATTTCCTGTATCTTTGCTGTCCTGAGGATAGTGTCTCGTGTTTAAGTGCAGATTGGTGGCCAAGGGGTTATCACTAGGATTTCAGTGATACATTGGTAATTGGATGGGATTTGAACTGTGATGAAACAACCAGCTGTGGATTAGGTGATAGCCTTTCACCTCTGGGACATGGATTGCAACACAGCCCTGACCAATGGGATGAAAGTCTCCTGTGTCTGTTGGCTGTAAGTGGTTTATGCCAAATGAGTCTGGACAGTCTCCATCTAATTTCTAGTGGACAGATGTTTTCCAGCAAAGAAAAATCTCCCTCATTGGGAATACCACTCAGAGACCATAAGGTGCCGGTTCCTACCCAGTTTGGAAATACTAGCTCTGTTTACATTGGAATGCCAGAAACTTTCACTCTAATGCATCATGTGGCCTAATAGAGTGGGAAATGTACCCTATCGGTGCAGTAGAAGGTGCCCTGTTGAGGTTGGGGCAAAGCATAGAGAGTTTATTCCTGGCCGTGCTATGCCAGACCTGAAATGTGAGTTCTCCATTTCCCAGTTGCTCGCATCCCTCACTCCCAATGGACACCAAGCAAGAAGCTACACCTGCAGCAGTAGTCCTGTGCTCGGTTTATGTTGGGAAACTGCTTTTGACTGAAATTGGAGCCAGTTCCATTTGTCCTAAACGTGCCCCTGTTTATGCTGAAGGTGGATTTAGTAACAACTACCATATAAGCATACTTGAGTGCAGGGATGTATTTGCTGAGCCCTAGCCCATCCCTGAAGTTGAGTGCTGAGGGGGTGGTGAGAGTGCTGCTAGCAATGGATTGGATTAATTCAAATGGTGCTGCTGGCCACAGCAATTTCGTTTAGCTGGTGGCATTTGAATTGTTATCATGGGATGCAACCCTCTCGGAACACAAATGGGAGTCGGCCATTCAGCCCCTCAAGCCTGTTCTGTTCAATTAAACCATGGCTGATCTGAACTTTGGCTCCATTTACCCACCTTTTGACCCATGTAACTTGATCCCCTTACCCAACAAAAATCTTATCGATCCCAGTTTAGAAAGTCCCCATTCACTACCATCCACAGCCTTTTGGGAGAGAGAGTTCCAGATTTCCACTACCCTTTGTGTGAAAGAAGTACTTTCTGATTTCACTACTGAATGGTTTAAATGTTAAGATCATACTCCCTTTGTTCTAGATTCCCATGCCAGAGGAAATAGTTTTTAGTTTATCTACCCTATTAAATCATTTTTATCATTTCAAACACCTCGATTAGTTCGTCACTCATTCTTATAAACTCGAGGGAAAACAAATCCAGTTTGGGCAACCTGCCTTCATAATTTTAACCCTGTTTTAGCCCGGGCATCCTTCTGAAAGTAAAGGAGGCAAGAAAATTATTCCAACTGAGGCAGACTCTGTAACCTGTTCCCATCTGGTTGTGGAACACTATCGACTGGACCAGCAGGAATGCTTCTATAGCTGTCTTTATTTTAACATGCTGGAAAGCTTTTAGGGGCGATGAAATTATTCTAAATTTACCAACTCAATTTAAAAAAAAAAAACATGCAATCTCTTTTTCCTCTTCCCCATTCACACTCTTGCATTGATCAGATTATATAAAGTGCTCCCTTGTTACTATGATTGTGGAAAAGCTGGATTTCAAATGTGCAAATTAAACATTCGTTAATAAAATGTAATGTTTACTATATCAAATTTATGTAATTTCCCATACGTAGTTGTACCATTTTTTTTTTGTTTCAAAAATTTCTCAGTTTCTGGATGGTGCTCCATCTTGTAAAATACGTTTGTTTATGAGCTGTGAGACGCTGTAAACATTTTTTTTTAAAGAGTGTTTTGGTCAATGGGGGAGCGTTTCTCTCAGGTTTCGGTAGGGCTTGGAGCAAAATGCTGCGGGGAAGCAAGAATTGAAATACACCATTTAATGAGGGCGGGGAATGAAGTGCTTTAAGATGTCAGCGGGCTCCTCAACCCGTGCCTGCCTTTTTAAACAGCGCCCAGTGGAAAACATTGGGTTGGGTGCGAGATTTCCATTTAAATTCGCCAAGGGGTTTAGCAATTCTAGGATGTTTCATAGTCCGCCCTGGATGTCCTTTTAAACGGCTTTAAGAGTAATCGCCCCCAACGTGGGGATAAATACACTCGCCATATTTTAATAACTTTTTGGTTTAGTTATTTTTTAAAACGAACGAATGCAGAAAAGTTATTTTGCTGTATTCAGCCATCCATTTTCACGGGAGCTGCTATTCAAGATTCTCGTTCGAACTACAAACCAACTTTTGTGTTTTTTTTTCTGCAAGGGAGGGAGCTAATTTAACAGCCCTTTAAGAGAGTTTAAGCTTTCGGGTTGTGCTCTGATTTTTTTTTTTAAGAGCAACATGCAGTTCAGAATCCTTCCAGTGCCCTGGGTCGGGGTCGGGAAGCCTCACATCAAGAACCATGAAATTAAATGGGAACCGACTGGATTTTTGCATACTGATTGACAAGCCTGTGACATCACTGCTTTCTACCCCTCCTCCCTCCCGCCCTCCCTTCCCTCTCTTTTTTACTATTTTGCAGCTACAATCTATGTCTATTTCCATGTGTCTTGTTTTTTTTTTAATAGGTGTTATAGAAAATTATATGATGAAGTGAATTTCGAGACTGGAGGGAAACCTTGAATCGGATGTTGAGGAACACAGCCGTAAAGGAAAGGGGGATGGCGAAGTGTTAAAAGGCGGTGAGGAAAGTCTGAATCCCCCTCCCTATTTTGATCTGCCCCCCTCTGTGTGTGGGGGGGGGGGGGGGGGGGGTCCGAAGGGGGTGATTGGCGGAGGCGCCGACACGGGATGGAACGTTGCGGCGGCCGCGTTCCGTTTTCGAACGTCCGGACATTGTAAGTTCCAGCGGTTGTAAGTTTCGGGCTGATCGCGGCAGAGGCGCAAACACGTGGGAAGAAGGAGCACCGTCGCTTTCTTTCTCTCTCCATGTATCTGTGGGCTTCGATCTCTTGAGCCGTGGGGGTGGGTTTCAGATTTGTGTGTGTGTAGATGGGCGCAGGTTTTGTTTTGGAGCTGGTTGTTTTCTTTCTCTCCCCGCCCCGCAACAAAACATTGAGAGATTCTGCACGCTGGGCTCGGGCAGCTTGGCTGAAGTGCGCCACTTTTGTTAAGTTGAGTTGCAGCAGGCCTTTCTTCCGGCTTGTGGCCTTTCCATGCTCCCCTCTCTCTTTCCTCATCTTCCACCTCCCTCCCTCCCTCCCCCTCCTTCCGAAGAGAGAAACAAAGGCATAGAAAGTGCAGCACTGAGACTTGGAGAGGGCAAATGGGTGGGAAGAGACGGGAACCTGAAACCGAAAGGGGAAATGAAACCAATAGCATAGGGTGGGTGGGGGTTAGAATCTGGTAATTTTAGTTGTAAATCTCACCCCTCCTTCCAGAACTAACCGTACGGTTCAAATCACAGCAGACGCGCGCATTTCTGCGCAGACCGCTGCCCTTTCGGCGCATGTAGTGGGCGCAAAGTTCACTGCAAAGCCTTTCTCTAATTTTTCTAACATGAACTATATTTTTTGGAGGGGTAAGGCATCCTTTTCCCCATCCCGGCACATTTTTTTTTTGCAACGACTTTAAACGAGCTGGGAATTAGTGTAAATAGTGTGTGTGTGTGTGTGACGGATCTGACCAATTTTAAACATACTTTTTCTGGAAACAACATTGCTCTTTGTCCCAACCCCATATGTTGTTTCATGATATACCAATTTTCTGATGATCGACGATGGATTTTCATGGAACTGCTTGTTTCATTGAGGACAGTGTTCCGGATAAATTACTAATCAAAATGAGCAGTGAACAAACCCGCTTTCTCCTTTTTACCAATGCCCCCGTGACCTATATCTACACCTCTCCATTAACCACTGGCCCAAGCTGGGGAATGGTACCACTAATTCACAGTTCAGGCCCCATCCTGGCCTTCCCCAAGCATTCAGGTGTGTGCATTTTACAACTTTGTGGCACCCAGGCTTATTTTGCAGCACCCTGCCTCCCAGCCAGGGAAGGTATTGAGGTTAGTTGTGCTATCTGGACTCAGACCCAAGGATCAAACCTGAGTATTTCTGATTTGTGTGGCTCATTTTCTCACTGAGGAAGATTAAATCTTCAATTTGCATTTGTGTCACACCTATTGGCCCTGTGTCACATGCTCCCAGCACAGTGAACTATGCTGTTATATAATGTCTTTAGAGAAACATTCCATGGTTGTTCAGAGGAGCAAAATGGGTCCAGATTATAGACCGGGAAGTTGGGAGATGTGGTCAAAAGCATGTTTGAGTAGGTTGGTTTTCAGAAAAGTAAAGAGGAGTTCTGGCAGTGTTCAGGGAGTAGGGCATGATTCCTAAAAGCAGAGTGGATATGCAGGAGCTCAGAGTTAGAGGCAAAAAAGGCTTGGGCCGAGGAGGTTGGTGAGGTAAAGTGTATTAAAACCAGAGTGGGATTTGTAGCTGCAGGTGGGAAAGTGCTGGTGCAATAGGAAGCCAGTGAATGTCTGAGTTTTGGAGTGATGGGTCTGTGAGACTTTGGGGGATTGACAAGGAGGGTGGGTGAATTTTGGATGAGTTAGGTTTTGCGAGGGTGGAATTGGAGCAGTTAAGTCTGGAGGTGACAAGTGTGTGGATTAGGTTTCAGCTGTGGTGAGAGAGGGGTTGGGGGGTGGGGGGGTTTGGAATTTGGAAGGATTTCAAATCCATGTGTTTGTAGTAGGTGCACATGTTCATTTGTGGCCCATTTCATGCCTCCAGTTCCAAGGGCCCATTACTGAGTCAAACTTGGTTCACTTTTTGTGGTTCGGAGCATGGTGCCCAACTGTAATCAATGGAGAAGTGTTACACAAACCTATGCCTTTAACTGACAGTAGACCATCTGTCTGGGTGCTGATTCCCATGATCGTCCGATCACTTGTGACTGGTGCTGGGTCTTGCTGCGGGGACCGGTAGGGACGTGTAGCCGTATTGGAGTCCGGTTGTCCCAGTTCTGAAGATGCCAGAGTAGTGGGAATGTGGCTCTGCTTACTTTTTATTGGGTAGTTAGCGCTATGGTTTCAGATCCTCTCACTTTTCTGGTCCTGCTTGACACAGTACTGCTTCACGGAGGTTTGCGGAGGTGAAGTTGCCTGCCTTTATATAACCTCTTATCACCCCTCTCTGAAACATCCCCATGTACTGCACATCCTATAATTTTAAAGTGTAGTCACTGTTATAGGCAAATATGGCAGCTAATTATTGCACAGCAAATGAGGTGAATGAATGGCTAATCCCTTTTTGGCAGCGACGCTTGAGGGAAGACTGTTAGTCAGGGTGTCAGCATAATCTGTCTGGTTGGTGCTGTAGAATCTTTACTGTTCATCTGAACCATGGCTGATAGTGCAGCAGTCACTCAACAGTGCTCTGAATTGCCCCTGAAGTTTTGTGTCCTAGTGTGGGGTTTGAACCCTGAACCTTCTGACTCCAAGCCAGAGTTCTGCCAACTGCTCCCAACTGGCACTAAGGCATGTTCATGTGTGTTGGCCCTCAGTGCCCTAGGACTCCTACCTCTCTCCAAGTTGTCTTCCAATGTGCAGTTGCTCGTGCTACTTCGCCTGTAGGAGAGGTGGGTCCACGTAGGCCAATGGTGAGGCAGCTGCATTACAGAACTGTAAGCTGGGTTACGCGCCTGTAATGCTAGCCTGCAACATCCAGCTCTGCCAGTGCCCACATCCATTTGCTCCCAGTTTTGCTGTGCACTGACAGCTGTGTGGATCAGGGATGCAGGTACCTCCTTAAGATGGCAGATCAAGCTCTGGGGTGGCCTCGTTTTACTTTGCAGTCCTGTACACAAAGTTGGGCTGCGTTGCACTGTGCAGTACCAGGTGTGGAATGCATAACCAATGAGATTGAAGACCAATTATTCCTGCTTTGGGTAATGAGTCCTTGCATTGGATGGGACCATGCGATGTCCATTACTCACTGTATTCTGCTCATAGTTTGGGGTTCGGGCCGTGCCAGTGTTGAGCAGTTTATTGAGCAGTCTTGCACAAGCTTGTGTGGCCACTTGTTGCAGTATTATAGTCAGGTTGAAAAACCAACTGGTCTGTGAATACAGGGGATGTGAAACCTGCCCTGCAGTCTTGCCACCTGTGACAGCTCAGTGAATTTGTGACCAAGACGATGTGAAGTGAATGAACCACAGAAAGAGCCATTTGCTCCAAGTATAGGAGTTTGATCACAGTGATGTTTAGCATTGGAATGCATTTGTGTTGGTTCATTTTACTTCCTCTCCTGAGGGCCTTAACTCTTGTTGAGGTACAGTCCCACTTGGATGTGTTTCCAGGGGTGGGTATCTCTGAGCCAATTTGAAGTTACTGTGCCCCCCCACAAAAATCTCCCCTACCACCTGCTGCCCACCCCTAGTTAGCATCAGCAGAATGGCCCAAGTGGGAGGGAAATCCAACCAGCAGCCTTGTGCCACGTAGCATAAGAGGCCATAGTTTCAGTGGGAGTCTGGACTGAGTCTCGTCCTGATATTCTAACATGTACATTTTCCAGTAGGACTCGCTTGAGATAGTGATTGGGGATAGAATCATGGCTGTTGTTTGACCCCAGATGCACGAGGGCAGGAGATAATGAGTTGTGCTCAACAGTGCCCAATCCAGTAGAAACCAGTGAGCTGTGAGGGCTAGCTCAAGGTGGGATATCCCAAGGTGAGTATGTGAAGAATTACCTGCTTCTCTGTTTACTTTGTGTTCTGGCCAATGTTTATCCCTAACCACCATCACAAACAGATTATCTGGCTGTGATGTCATTTCTGTTTGTGGGATCTTGCTGTGTATAACTTGGATGCCATGCTTCCTACAATGTAACCGTGACTATACTTGAAGTATTTCATTGACAACCTTCTGGCAATGGTACTGAAAACTTGTCCTCCAGAACTAGCCGTGCCCCTCGCCAAGCTGTTCCATTACAGCTACAACATTAGCATCTATCCGGCAATGTGAAAAATTGCCCAAATATGTCCTGTCCACAAAAAGCAGGACAAATCCAACCCGGCCAATTACTGCCCTATGAGTCTACTCTCGATCATCAGCAAAGTGATGGAAGGAGACATCGAAAGTGCTATCAAGCGGTACTTGCTCAGCAATAAACTCACTGATGCTCAGTTTGGGTTCCACCAGGGCCACGTAGCTCCTTCCCGTCTTATACCCTTGGTCCAAACATGGACAAAAGAGCTGAACCCCAGAGGTGAGGTGAGAGTGACTGCCCTTGACATCAAGGCAGCATTTGACTGAGTATGGCATCAAGGAGCCCTAGCAAAACTGGAGTCAATGGGAATTGGGGAGAAAACTCTTTGCTGATTGGAGTCATATCTAGCACAAAGGAAGATGGTTGTGATTGTTGGAGGTCAAGCATCTCAGTCCCAGGACATCATTGCAGGAGTTCCTCAGGGTAATGTCATAGGCCCAACCATCTTCAGCTGCGTTATCAATGACTGTCCCTCCATCATAAGGTCTGAAGTGGGGATGTTCGCTGATAATTGCACAATGTTCACCATTCGCAACTCCTCAAATACTGAAGCAGCCCACGTACATATGCAGCAAGACCTGTTCAACATCCAGGCTTGGGCTGATAAGTGGCAAGTAACAAGTGCCAGGAAATGACCATCTCAAACGAGCGAATCTAACCATCTCCTCTTGATGGTCAATTGCATAACTGTTGCTGAATCACCCACTATCAACATCCTGGGGGTTACCATTGACCAGAAACTGAACTGCAGCCACATAAATACTATGGCTACAAGAGTAGGTCAGAGGCTAGGGATTCTGCGGCGAGTAGCTCACCTCCTGACTCCCCAAAGCCTGTCCACCATCTACAAGACACAAGCCAGGTGTGTGATGGAATACTCTTCACTTGCCTGGATGGGTGCGGCTCCAACAACACTCAAGAAGCTCGACGCCATCTATGACAAAGCAGCCCCCTTTATATGTCACCCCCACCACCAACACACTGTGATAGCAGTGTGCATCATTTACAAGATGCAATGCACCAAGGCTCCTTCGACAGCATCTTCCAAACTGGCAATCTCTACCACCCAGAAGGACAAGGGCAGCAGATGCATGGGAACACGAAAAACCTGCAAGTTCCCCTCCAAGTCTCACACCATCCTGACTTGGAACTATATCGCCGTTCCTTCACTGTTGCTGGGTCAAAATCCTGGAACACTTCCCAATGGCACTGGGTGTACCTATCTCACATGGACTGCAGCTCACCACCACCTTCTCAAGGGCAATTAGGGATGGGCAACAAATGTTGGCCTAGCCAGCGACGCCCACATCCCATGGAATACCTTTTAAAATTGGCTGTAAAGCTCTTTTGGGATGACTTGAGGTTGTGAAAAGCGCGCATAAATGTAAGTCTGTCTCCCTTTACTTGAAGGGGGTATACTTTTTATCTTTTTAAAAAAAAAAGTAATAAATTTGTAGGGAGTTTATTTCTTGGGAAAGTAAAAAGCTTCCTTCTGTTGAGTTGTGTATTCCTCCCCGCTTGGGAGGTCAGCCCAGTGTGGCTCCTCTATGAGCGAGTGGCTTTTGGGCTCAAACGCAGGCCACAAGCAAGGGCATCTGCTTTGTAGCATAACCCCCGAGAACAGAGTTGAAATTGATCTTTGTGTGGAGCTGCAGTGGGCTTCCTGTGATTGACTGCACCAGTGCAGCCAAATGGAGGGAAACTGCACTCAAGGCTGTGTGCCGGCAGGAAAAAGGGGGAGGGAGCACTTGGAAATTTTTTAAAAACCTCTCCCTGAGACTTTGCTAACAGCTGAACACATTGACCTCCTCTCTTCATAGTCCCCTTTGGAGAATTTTAAAGTTTATTTTCTTTATAAAAAATTTTGTTTTTTTAAATTCTGTAGTAATCTGAGTGCAGTGACTCTGATTTAAGAGGTATAGATTGTGCCTCGGTGATGGGTGTCAGCTATTTGGGAGTGTGTGAAAGATCAGTTCTTTCTATTGTGGAGAAGATTTGCTTCCACCTATGTTTGCGGTTCTGTTGATGGGGAGAGTGAAGAAGAGAGTTTGATATTTGGGTGGGAGGGCAGAGGGAGTTTGCTGGGCCATCAGCCAATAGAACATGAATGGTGGTTTCTGCAAGTGCCATTTCAGATCTCGTGGCTGGGCTAGATTGAGAAATTGGCCTGAGCTGAAGTGAGACTATATCTGTCCTCTGTCTTGCCCCACTCTGTTCTGTTGCTTCTGTCCCTCTCCTCTCTGTTCTCTCTCCTCTTGCAGGTTCATTTGTTGGTCACTGAAATGTAACTGAAACATTATTTTCTGGTAGCCTCTTGTGGTTTTCGATAGAGCTTGGTCAAGAGATAACTGCATTGAGTCATGAGATTTCCTCTTAACAGGATGTTACTGTTTCATACTCATTTTTTTTTTGATTCAACTGCCACCACCCCCCCCTGCCATTCTAACTGGCATGTTCTGTTGTGAAGATTGGATGCAGGAAATGGCCCAGCCACGGGTATCCTGCTAAACAGACAATAGAGGGCTGATCGTCAATCCACAAAGGGTATGCCTCACCAGACAGGGGTGACTTACACTAGTTTTAAATCGAGACACCCAGGCAGCGGTTTCAAGTGTTGAAACACCCAAGATTGAAAATAGTGAGCTTTAAAGATGGCATCAAGTTTGTTATAATAGCCTGTAGATTTTAGAGGAAGGAAAAAAAGAGATATAAGCTGCCACAATTTTGAAGTCCTGCGTGAGGATGAGCTGTCTGAATCTTAAGTGGGATCATTAAAATTTGAAGTGTCGGCCTAATGTTTGCTCTTTGAGTTGTCTCCACTCCAATCCTTTCCCCTTTCATCTTCAATCTGATATGACTATACACGTGCCACTCGCCCTACAATTGCTAGTTCGAACAGCTGTTTCAGCCTACCAACAATCACAGCTATTGGTCAGGAACAGGAGCCCAGGCTAACTCTCCCCTTTTCCTTCCTGGGTCGAAGGGCATCGATGGCAGTTAGAGTCAGTTTTACAGCACAGAAACAGGCCCTTTGGCCCAATGCGCCTGTGCCAACCACCAAGCACCCATCCTGACTAATCCCATTTCCCTGTAGCCTTGTATGTTATGGCGTTTCAAGTGCTCATCTAAATACTTCTTAAATGTCGTGAGTGTTCCTGCCTCTATCACCCCTTTAGGCAGTGTGTTCCAGATTCCAATCACCCCCGGGTGAAAAAATTCTTCCTCAACTCCCTTCTCAACCTCCTGCCCATTACCTTAAATTTATGCCCCCTAGTTACTGACCGCTCCGCTAAGGGAAAAAGTTTCTTCCTATCTATCCTATCAATGCCCCTCATAATTTTGTATACCTCAATCAGGTCCCCCCTCAGCCTTCTCCGCTCCGAGGAAAACAACCTCAGCCTATCCAGTCTCTCTTCATAACTGAAATGCTCCAGCCCAGGCAACATCCTGGTGAATCTCCTCTGCACCCTCCCTACTGCAATCACATCCTTCCTATAGTGTGGTGACCAGAACTGTACACAGTACTTCAGCTGTGGCTTAGCTAACGTTTTATACAGCTCCATCATAACCTCCCAGCTCTTATACTCTATGCCTCGGCCAATAAAGGCAAGTATTCCGTATGCCTTCCTAACCACCTTATCTACCTGTGCTGCTGCCTTCAGTGATCTATGGACAAGCACCCCAAGGTCCCTCTGACCCTCGGTACTCCCTAGGGTCCTACCATCCATTGTATATTCCATTGCCTTGTTAGACCACCCAAAGTGCATCACCTCACACTTAGGTTTAAACTCCATTTGCCACTGCTCCGCCCATCTTACCAGCCCAACTGTATTGTCCTGTAGTCTAAGGCTTTCCTGCTCACTATTTGCAACACCACCAATTTTTGTGTCCTCTGCGGACTTACTGATCATACCTCCTATATTCATTAAATGTACAGTACGCGCAGTAAGGGTCCCAGCACCGATCCCTGCGGTACACCATTGGTCACAGGCTTCCAATCGCAAAAACAACCCTCTACCATTGCCCTCTGACTCCTTCCACTAAGCCAATTTTGGATCCAATTTGCCAAATTACCCTGGATCCCATGGGCTTTTACTTTCTTAACCTTATCAAAAGCCTTACTGAACTCCACGTAGACTACATTAACTGCTTTACCCTCATCTGCACATCTAGTCACCTCCTTGAAAAATTGAATCAAGTTAGTTAGACACGATCCCCACCTGACAAAGCCATGCTGACTATCCTTGATTAATCCCTGCCTGTCCAAGTGGAGATTAATCCTGTGTCTCAATGTTTTCCAATAATTTCCCAGCCACTGATGTTAGACTCACCGGCCTGTAATTACCTGCTTTATCCCTGCTACCCTTCTTGAATAATGGTACCACATTTGCTGTCCTCCAATCCTCTGGTACCTCTCCCGTGACCAGAGAGGATTTGAAAATTTGTGTCAGAGCTCCCGCTATCTCTTCCCTTCCCTCACATAGCCTGGGATACATCGCATCTGGGCCTGGGGATTTATCCACTTTTAAGCCCGCTAATACTTCCTCCCTTTCAATACTAATATGTTCAAGTATATCACAATCCCTCTCCCTGATCTTTACACCTATATCGTCCTTCTCCATAGTGAACACAGATGAAAAGTAATCGTTTAAAACCTCCCCTGTGTCCTCCAGTTCCACACACAGATTGCCTCTTTGATCCCTAATGGGCCCCACATTTTCCCTGGTTATCCTCTTGCCCCTAACATACTTAAAATGCCTTGGGATTTTCCCTTATTGTGCCCCTGCAGCCATGCTGAGGTCAAAGATTAACTAAGTTTTTCCCTTTTGTGTGTGATGTGATTTGCAACAAAAAAATGGTCAGGCCTTTAAGAGTGGAGCCTGGGACTGAGTAGAGATTGCTGAGGTATTCTTAGTCCTATTGTAAACTGCAGTTACTGATCTAAGTGGCTAGAGTAAAAGCAGCTTGAGTTACTAATGATTGTGAGCAGTAGAAATGTCTGCCGGTAATGTCAGTGTGTGCTGCACCTTCCCTCCAGGTGTGAGTTAATTTTTTTTTGTTGTGTTCATTTTGTACTGTAGACTGGGACCTATAAGAACTAGCTTGAGATGTCCTAAGCATCAATCCCAGTCGAGTGCTTTGAGCAAGTTGTGATAGTGAAGTGTTGGATTTGGCCTGGAATCTTTGGGTGTGAAAGGACAGCATGCCAAACCCTCTCTCACTTAACTCCACCCCCTCCTCAAAGAATGCTGCTTTTAGTACTGAGCACTCTGTCCTCAACGAGGCATGTGGCAACGTTAAGGTTAAGGCTGGGCACAGTGAGTTCTTAATTTCTTCTCGGAGACCTTGGCCGAATGTGCAGTTAACTCTGTCAGGTGCTGCATAAGTGCTATGGCTAAGTGTACTGCTTTCTGAGGTTCCTTTATCACTGCTGAAACACTGAAGGACTTTTGAGTTGTGTTTTCCCACCATCTTTTCTCTGTAAAATGGCATTTCAGAATGTTGGTTGTGGTTTTATTTTGTGGGGGAGGAGGCAGCATCCCAAGAAAAGACATGGGGCCCCTCCTCCCTCAGGTGGGAACTAACGATTGGACTAGTTGCTGAAGCAGCAGTATTGCTGCAGTCTTTGGACAGTATCTGGCCTGATTTGGTTGGAGCCTGGAATGTTTTGAAGTGAGAGCCAAGCATTGGGAAAAGCACTTTCTGGCATGAATTTTCCCCCTCCCTATTTTCTCCTCGCACTATCCCTGATGGAGTTGCCCCATACTAGGATGCAGTTCTGTGGGTGCCAACAGCCTTCCAGTATTTGCCCAAGTGACTATCCTTCCTGTGCAGGTGTTAGACTGAGTGCTATTAGGCTATCTGACTGGGAGGAGACCCATGATCACATTCCCTGTGTGATGTTCACATAACTCTTTCTGCCCGAGGTAACTGAGTAGCAATTGGGAGTGGAAGCTTTGTTCAGTTCTCCTTTCCCACTTCCTCAGCCTCGAAATGATTGTAACTGCCCCTATTTTGTTGGATCTCTACTGATAAACCAGCTATCATTGTCAGGTTTGGCAGCTCCTTCCAGTCCACATCTTGTGTTACTGACTGACTATCTCTACTGATAATTCAGCTCTCACACTCTCACTCAGTAACCCCTCCCAACAAATTTCTCTGAAGACGTTATCGGAACAAAAATTTTGAACTTGTATGAATACATTGAGGAAAATGTGCAAGGTAAGATGTTCAGGGTAGTTTTGTATTTAGTTGCACTGGATATATTTCAACTCAATTTCCCCTTTGAAAATCTGGGTAGTGCAACACATCTTGTGCTCTTGTCAGGCAATAGGAAATAGGTTCTTGGTCATGATTTTCCTCTGTGAGTAATTCCTTATCTTGGCTGGCCAGTGGGTTGAGACCCTGTATTTGACTTTTCCTTCACCTTTTCCCTCTTAATATGGAAAATCACAAAGAATTGGTTTGTACATGTCAAGTGTCTCTCTACCATGACCCTATCTGCTGGACTGACGCTTTTATGAGTAGGTTGTTTTAGATTTTGTCATTAATATTTTCGTTATAGGTAATGCTTTTTTTGCTGAAAGTTGATCATCTAGCATGTTTAAAGCAGACATTTTTACATTTGGAGTGAATGAGGCCGAGTTTGGTCCATTTGAAATTTAGTGCTTGGACCCACAGTAGGCTGTTTTTAGTGTAATTTGCAATAGAAGATGGAGTTGCTTCTTACTGAATGATTCCGGTAGTTCTTCCTCAGTAGGCGCTGAAGCATGTCAATGAAAAAGATGTCGGCGGACTTAACACTCGTACTGGTTAATTTCTCTTTTTAAATCATGAATACAACTTTAACTCCTTTCCTGAAGTGGCTGACTCCGACTGGGATTTGGCTCCATGGGTGCGTTTTGCCTGCTGATGCCCCTGCCCGAGTGCCCATGTTTCACGGAGAGATTAAACACTGTCTAGAGGGCAATATGCCTTGCCTCACCCACTGTTCAGCGTTCACACTCGTGCATTATGCAGGGGTCATCTGCCCTGGTAGATACTTCCTGGCATGAAGGAAAGACTTGCATTTATATAGCACCTTTCACAACCTCAGGAAGGTCCTGAAGTGCTTCACAGACAATCAAATGTTTTTGAAGTGTAGCTACTGTTGTAATATAGGAAACATGGGAATGAATTTGTGCACAGCAAGTTCCCACAAACAGCAATTGACCATGTGGGATACATATTGGCCAGGGTTAATGCCCACCTGAGCGGGAAGACGTGGCCTTGGTTTAACATTTCATCTGAAACCCAGTACTCTTTCAGTACTGAAGTGTCAGTCTCGATTTTGTGCTCAGGTCTTTGGAGTGTGACTTTAACCTAAAACCTCCTGACTCTGAGGTGGGCCTGCTACCACTGAGCCGCTCTTCTGAGGCTCATTGTTTTCAGGATCCCTTTGCCCCCGCTCCAACCTTGAAAGTGACGGTGACTGAATTGAAAGTCACAGATAAATGCTGCAGAGGAATTACACTAAAGGACTTCCTTATTTCAGGATGCCTCCCAGAATGTGATGAGCATCAAAAACAAGTTTGACGTCTCAGAGGGAGAAGTCGAGTGAATAAAACGGCAGATGTTGAACAGATGAGGTGAGTGCCTTTTCTGTCTCTGTCTCGAGCAGGTATGTACCAATGCAATGCCCCCAGGTTTTACCATTAACTTCTGTAGTGGCTTCTTGATGTACCTCGCTCTCTGTCTCTCTCTCTTTCTCTTTCTCCTGTCTCTCTCTTGCTTTCTTTCTCTCCCTCCCTCCCTCCCTCTCGCTTTCTCTCTCCCTCCCTCCCTCCCTCTCGCTTTCTCTCTA